>NC_090940.1:582478300-583078300 GCF_040938575.1 Ambystoma mexicanum
ATAGATAGATAGATAGATAGATAGATAGATAGATAGATAGATAGATAGATAGATAGAGGCTGGGAGATAGATGCAGATAGATAAATAGAGGCTGGGAGATAGATAGGCAGGCAGACAGAGATAGATACACAGACAGGTAGATAGAGGCTGTGATATATATATATATATATATAGAGAGAGAGAGAGAGAGAGAGAGAGAGAGAGAGAGAGAGATGGATAGATAGATAGATAGATAGATAGATAGATAGATAGATAGATAGATAGATAGATAGATAGATAGATATTAAATGACACAGTCCTAGAGGGACACTCTCATTTTGAACGAGACATGGCGTGGCCGAGACGGCATGCCTTGTTTCTGTCATGGGCAGGCTTTCTGCTTCATGGGCCATATCGCAATTATTCCTGAAATAGACATGGCAGACGATGTCTCCTGAGAGGTAGCCCCTTGCCTCTCTTTGCCAAATCCAGAATTAACTCAGAGGACTGGGAGGTCAGAGGCATAACGGGAACTGGAAAGATGTCCTCGACACATCAAAGGCGACATCAATACAGCCCTCAGCATGTTATAACATTCGAATTCGGGTGGGTCGATTACTCTCTTTTGATGATTACTTTATCCATGGATTGCTCTAAAACATGAAATCGTATGAAGTACACTGTGAAGTGGGGTGTTGACTGTGGAATCATGAACCGTAGGTTTTAATATTGGCATCTCCACCACACCAAATTTAACTATGCTGAGATAATGTATTTGTTCCCCACGTTTCCACATCTGAGTAAATTGGGGGCACTTAGCTATAATGTAACCCACTGCATTATTGAAGGGAACAACTCAGCCAACATTATTACAGCATAGATAGCATGCAGCCCATCCCTTACACATGATCAATTCATTGCTATGGTCCTTGGAGGTAGATGCATACTATAATGTTAACTAGTAATGACCCGCCAGCCTGAGTCAGCTAGGCCTATGTGCAGCAAGGGGGCACACTAGGGCTTAGGGCCATTCCGAGCTATGCATACCCTACAGGTCAGTAGTTAGTGCTGTCAGTAGTTAAAGCTGTGCACCCAAGGCTTTCATCCAAGGGTAGCATTTTTTTAATGAGAAACATTGGCTGCTCAATTCGCTTGTACCCAATGTCCCTTAACAAAATAAACATAAAATGGCCGACGTGCAACAAAGAAAAGGAACTTTGTCTCTTTTCTATGTCTATTGAGGGTGTTCCAGCGGAGTTAGTAGAGGCACCTAAGCACGAAGGATTTGAAGGCGGCCAAATACAGGGGAGGAGGAGGTGGTATAGACAGGGGATGTAGGGCAAGGGTATTGGAAAAATATTGGCGGACCCCATGGGAGAGGCAGTGAATGACAAGGACTGTGTGCTGTTAGTGGCAGCTCATGACCTTGCTCTTCTCATCCTGATTGGGCCAGGGCTCTACCCCTCAAGTACTAATTTAAAATTTGCAAACGAACATTGGACCTCATTATAACCTTGCCGGTATCAAGGCGGTAAACCCGCCAGGATACTGGCAAAGGCTATTATTGTTTCTGCCACTTGGTCTGGCAGCATTGCTGCCGGATTATGAGTGTCGGAGGAACAGAGTTAATCCCCATTCAGGAAGTCCAATATCCATCAGGGGATTTGTTGTGAATATCGGCCCCGGCATCGCCGGGGCTGGAAATGAGTGCTTTTTTTGCCAGTAGAGCGCCCGGCGTAGCCAGTTGCCCCACCGGCAAACCCGTAGTCGAATACCGGCACTTTTTTATCGGACCACTCGACTCGTAGAGAGGGCCATTGCCATTTAGTCAACATCTTCTGTCACTCAGGCTCTTCATGATGTCTGCATAAGAGGAAGACATTACAAACCAGCTGTGCAGTCCCTCCCCCATTTTTATGCATCTGTTTTCCCGGGAGGGAGGCAGGCCTGCACAACTGGTCCCTTTACTGAGCAGAAAGATGACCTTAGGAGGTACGCCATAATCACTTGTAGTTTGTGACCCTCCCAGTACATTTCTGTGGCTCTTCGTTAGGTCCCCAAAGTCTTGTAAAAAAAATACCCAAACGGAGTTTCTATGTTTTCTGGGAAACCGTGACCCAGTCCTTGAGTATCATGCCATTGTCAAATGCACTATGGGACTTGTATGCTTGGATCAAAATAATAAAATGGACTTAACTAAAACTAAAGCAAAATGCAATCTGAGAACTGGACAATGGTATCCCTGGTGAAATAAACCTTAATTAACCTTAAAAAATACACCACCAGTGGGAAAACATTGGCAGGAAAAGGAGGGGAATGGACTGGGATGACAAACATTTTAGTTTGTGTTTCACTTAAACACAAATTATATTCGGGGCAGTTAGGTACATTTCAACCTTGATTAAAATAGATACTGTCTACCACTCTGGGCCTTGGCAAGATATTTGCATGGCCCCTGAGTTAATATCACACATGCTGTCTGCATGAAGATAGGTTCTAAGCGTATTTACATACTAGTCAGATGGTTTCATCTGCTAATTTGTTTGTTGTTTCCCTATTTCTTGTAAACTAGGTCCGAGAATTTTGAATGCAGCTTCGCTTCAGTTGGGGCCATGAAAACAAACCCTGTGCAGTGTGGATTTCCCGCGTGTTTAGACTCACTTGGCATTTGTGTTTTCCAAATAGAGGATAAGCATTTAAATTCAATGAAGGAAAGAGAAATGTTTTCTAAAAAGAGGCTACATATAACTCTGTTATAAACCAGTGCATTGAGCGCAGCTCCTCCTCTGAATTACAAACGTCGTGGAACTAAACGCGTATAACCTATCTATGGTGTGTTCAAGAAGTCTGGAACCTTTGGCTATCCAGAGAATCTGAACTACAACTCCCATCAGGCCTAGCTAGCATGGCAGCTTAGTCAGGGCTTAGGGATCCAGGGAGTCGTAGTCCGAAAAATCTGGAGAGCCAATGATTGCATAGACCTTGTGTATACAATACATAAATCGGTCATCGTTACTGTTTGGGCTTTCATGAAAAAATAATCATTTGCATACATATGTATACCATAATAATATAATCAAGTGACATTGATAATGTCATCTGTCACTGCAGCAGCATTATCTACTGGTACCTGTGTTGACATGGTGTTGAATCCCCTATGGAGCATGCACTGACTCTACATTTCCCTCTGTTTGTTCTCTAGAAGTTCTTTCTGTGAGAGCCTTCTTGAGGTGAAACTGACCACACACACACAGCGGGTTATGCGCAGTCAATTCTGCCAACAGGGTGTGTCCAAAGACCAGAAATAAAGGTGCTAGCGGCACTAAAAAGGAGGTGCGTTAAAGTGAAATGTCTGTAAATGTTAGAGTTGTAACTTTCAAAGTTGTAATTTCTTAGAGTTGAGGTTGCCAATATTGAGTCAGTTAAATGACACTAATAGTGGAATATTCTCTATGTTTTTTGCTTTAGGAATTGAGATCACGAACATGTATATTTTTGGAACAAATGGTATCATTGGCCTTGAAGATGGACTGTTGTAAAGTCTGAAAAGAGTTGGCAATACACTGAAAAATCATGATGCTATTTTGGATGGGTGACTTTAACCAAAGAACTTTATTATTCCATTCTGTTATTATCCCAAAAAAAAAGGACTTTGTAAATTTATGTGTGAAACAAAAGTCTTACAATTGAGAATGTGTTAAACAAAGCCTGTGAGACAAACCAGCTATGGCTTAACCTTGGTTATGTATATCAAAACTGTTTTGAAAAAAATGTAAACTTTGATTAATTAAAATAACCCATAAAGGCTTTTTCTACTTTTCTAACGTTTTAAATCTTTGTATCAAGGAACTGATCTTATTGACATTTTTTGGACCTATGAATTGTCATATCTTGTGAACTGAACTAAGTGCGTGGTGCACAACTGTTTGGTAAATTAATATTCAACCGGATGTTATACACTTATCTCAAACCCCTCCCCCCTGTGCCTTAGCACTTCAAATCCTAACATAAGAAATTACATCTATACTTAAATTTTGAATAGCAAGCAGTGGGACCTTCATTAGACCTCACGCGCCTGCGACACTAATGGTTTTGGGATTGAATTGCCCCTGGAGTGCACTAAGGGTTGGCACGTAGCAATACATGCCCTTTTTCCCTAGTTTGGCATAGATTGCAGCCATGCCCTGTGTTGGACATACAAGTGCTCTGGAGTTTCAAATCGTTTTACCGACAGGCATTCCTTCAATGCACTTCAAAGTAACCTACCAAAGAAAATCTGCGTTTTTAAAGTTTCTTTTTTTCATTATTTTTTATTTTATTTGTGGTAGGGTGACCAGATTTTAGAAAAAAAAAAAAACATGGACCGGCCATTGAAATAGAGGTAGGACTAAAGTAAATGCACATATAACTTAAGTCCTACTTCTATGTCGCTGGCCCGTTGCGGGAGGCGGGGAGGGGGTGTGCTACCTGCACACTCCTCTCACTGGAGGAGAGCGCCGGGTAGGGGAAGATGGAGGAAATGGGGCGTGAAAAGCATGTCACGCCCCCATTCGCGCAGGAAGAGGTGCACCTGTACCCGATTTGCGATTCCAAAATCGGGTCCCGGCAAAAAAAGGCACCATGACCAAAACCCGGGACGGGGTTCATAAAATAAAAAAACTATCGGGACCCCGGGACGTCCAGTAATTTCTCCGGATTGTCCCGGGAAAACCCGGACATCTGGTCACCCTAATTTGCGGGAGTTCCCCCAAGCCTCCCCTTTCCCAATGCTAGTCCCCCACTGCACTATGTATTTTGATTAGTTTTTCGGCGTAATTCCCTCAAGTAAATTACTTTGAAGGAATTCCTGTCAGCGAAATGGCGCAATGCTGAGCTCTAGACCTGCATGTATTCTGCGTAACAGAGTTATCCTCCGTCAGTGTGTGGATTGCTTTGCCCTCAGGGACTGATATTTGGCCATGTGATGTCGAGACTAAAGATGTTTTGTCAAATCCTCCGGGAGGGAGGGAGGAGGGCTCGCCTTACGCACTTGGGTGCCTTATAGAAAGCTCTCTGAATACATTGGGCCTTTGGTGCAGATTACCTGTAAGTGGGCCCATACCCTGAACCACACAGCCAGTGGTCGAAGTGAGTAGGAAAGGTCGGGAGCGGAGTTCCACTACTTTTATTGTTTACTGTTAACAGTGCCACTACTTTTCTTTGGCAACCATTTTTACCATTCCGGAACTGTTCTTTGTGTAGTGAAAGCACACTTCTCCCCTTTGCCATCAGATAGCAGTTACAGCTAAACTGAAATCTCTTTCATCTCAATTGGCTGTCAACCAGCATGGCTGGTAACCTTGAAAAATGTGTTTCACGTTGCTCCCCTCCTGACTATCCCTTCCCCCACCAGAGTCACAGTTCCACTACTATTCTTGGTGGACTTCTACCACTGCACACAGCTTTTATGCTGTGTCTGAGGTGGTTCTGAAGTGAGTATTGAGTGTGGTGACTTGGAACAGGCTAAGGATCTGCCATTGCCTCCACAAAAGCCCAAACTGTTGGCTTTTCCACTGAGTGTTCATTGTTGTCTGTGTGTGACTGTGCATGTGCTGTGGGTGCGCTTTAGGGTATTGGGGTTCAGAAAGGGATGGCACATTTCTGGATGTATGCATGCAGCTCCATGTGTCAACCCTTTGCTGATTAAATAATGGATTCATTCACGTGCTATTGTGCAGAAGTAAAGTATTCACTATCTGGCTTATTGCCTAAGGGGGCACCAATGCCTGTGGGCTCCAGTGCATTATAAGAAGATGAATAAAATAAATAAAAATATGAGAGCAGATCCTTTGAAAATGACACACTTCATCCTCGACTGGTCAGAAGATCGTCTTACTAGTGGTCGAAGTGAGCGGGAACGATCGGGAGCGGTGTTCCACTACTTTTATTTTGTACTGTTAACAACCATTTTCACCATTCCGGAACAGTTCTTTCTGAACTTGAAGCACACTTCTCCACTTTAGCACTGGATATTAGCTACAACTAAACTGAAATCTATTTCAACTCAATTGGCTGTCAACCAGCATGAGTACAACCCTTGCAAAAAGTGCAGCACTTTGCTCCTTTCCGTCCTCTGCCCGCGGCCAGAGTCACAGTTCCACCACTTTTTTGGTGCACTTCTATCAGTGTGTCTTGCCCTCTGCCACGGTCTTTCTTCAGCCCACATTTCAGGCTATCGCATTCAGCCGATGTTCTCCTTCTCCACTCCCTAGCTCCTCAGAGTGGATGTGTAATGAAATCTGGCAAAGTGCTCGAGGGAGATCAGCACTTTAATCTCGGCGAGATACAGTAGAGAACAAAGCCATCGGCTGGCAGGGTGCGGAGCAGCCACGCAGTGGCTTTGCTTTCTTCACGGTCCATCGAAGGCTCTTATGAAATTTGGAGCATGCTTGTTACCAATAATTGCAGGCTTCTGGTCCTCAAGGACGGGTCTGGATGTAATTTCTGCAGGAACATTATGCTTTTTCTAACGTGTACTTTCCTTATATAATATATAACTGTGGTCATGAAAGAAAAAACACTGCAAGGGCTTTGGCAGTGTATCCTGTGGGATAAAATACTTTTAGCACATGCTGTAACCATGTATTCTTGTGAAGTGTTCCTATGATTTAGAGTATTGGCAATGCTTAATTAATTCAAAACAAAAGAGGTGATGGCTGGAAGGCTTAGAATTAATGTTAAACTCAGGTGTTGCTCTGGGCAACTCTCTAGAGCAGCATGCTTTGTTTGTGAAGCCATTACAGCAGGGTAAAGACCATATGCAAATCAGGCGTGGTGAGGTAGGGGTGGGACCAAGCATGATTTGCATATGGTCTCTCCCAATTGCCCAGTGGCTTGGCCAGTTTAAAAACGATGAAGTTTTCCTGACATTTCCCTTGTATACCCTTCTTTTGTTTGCTGCCCGACTTCATTTACAGCTATGCCTAGCTTATCTGCCTCGCCTCAGGAGGATAGCTCAGGAGCAGTGTGCTCGCCTTGAAAGCAAGACGACAGGGAGCAACACAGGTTCGACCCATGGGTCCGCGGTTAGAAACGCTGGGTATTAAGCTTGTTATAAATAACCTAGAATAGAATACCATCCAGCCAGGATCTGAGACCGGTCCTTAAATGATGTCATCTTGCTATTACGTTGCCTTCCTCTGTAGATTCATACTCCATGGTGTTTGAGGAATGTGCGACAAGCAATCTGCTGTGGCATCTGTCACCTGGCTGTTATTGCATGTCGTACACACATCCTTGGAATCCTGGTGCAATTCTAGCTATCCTGACTGACACTTTACTGTCTACACCCTGACTAGTGGAGGATGATCTGTGCAAAGGATCTAAGGAACTCCTCACAGAAATCACTTAAAACGTCTAACAGCCCAAAGGCACGCTGATGCTTCTTTTTCAATTGTAGAATAATTCTGTTCACTTTCCTTGAGGACACGTGAGGCAAATGCTACTGAGTTCTCTCTCCGTTTATGAGCTTGGGACAGTACCACCCCCAGTCCTTTGTCACAGTCATCTAGTGTTTTGTATGTTTGTTTGTTGATTTGACTTACATAGCGCACCTGACCCAGGGTGATCTGTTACCGCGTCAAAGCTTGCTAGCTATGTGTCAAATAGCTTAAAAAATTGAGCTTGGGTAATTGCCTTTGTGAATTCTTCAAACGCAATTTCCTGGTCGCTGTCTCATATGAACTTTGAGCTTTTCTTCAGTATTGCTCTCAGCAATGTGGGATTTTGCTGCAAAATCCTGTACATATTTTGCATGTAATTCAAAGCGAACATTGACTCCTTGGTGGTTGGTGTTGCATCATCCTTCACTGCCGATCCTAAATTTACTTTTGTTTTCACCACTTACAGTGTGATGGCACACCCCAAATTATCTAAGTGGTTGAAGAGTAGGTGATATTTCTCATTGTTGTGTCCCTTGTTCTGCAGA
This sequence comes from Ambystoma mexicanum, assembly GCF_040938575.1. Lineage (NCBI taxonomy): Eukaryota > Metazoa > Chordata > Amphibia > Caudata > Ambystomatidae > Ambystoma > Ambystoma mexicanum. The sequence continues at coordinate 582,486,246 of NC_090940.1, forward strand.
ATGTTGAGGATTTTAATAATCAATATTATATGCATGCCTACTGTTCTTGAAAGGTTCAATATGTCGGCTTGGAAATATAACACTTTATTTATGCCTTTAAAGACCCTGAGTATCATTCTTTGAAAAGCATCTGCCACAATTGCTAACTTGAAAGGCATTGTTAGGAATTCGACTGTGCTCCTGGAGTCTCATTTTAGCTTGATCGGGGATAAGCCAGTTTGAAGTCTAGTGTGGAGAACACTTTAGCTCTATTGGGGAAAGTCACTATTTCATTGATGTTGGGAAGAATGTTTCTATTTAGGGACATGAGGTCCACACACAACCTTACATTCTCTGACCCATTCTTGGCTGCTAGAACAATTGGTGCTATCCATTCGGAGGAGTCTGTAAGTTCTATAATACCTTCCACTTCCAATTGCTTTAGGTATTTATCTAGTTTTAGTTATATTCTTAGTTGTGATTTTCTGATATCATGTTTGAATGAAATCGCATTATGTTTTAGGATAAATCTGTGTTTGTAACAAATCCATTGTGTTTGTAACAATGCCAGATAGAAACAGCTGTATGATTTCTGGGCCTATAACCATTAGCCCGTGTATGTGCACTGCAACAACTTGTTCATCTCAACCTGGTTTATAGAGTCATTCTGAATTATGCTTGATGTTTCCATCCTAGGAACAATACACCTGTTGAAGCTACAAAAACCCTGCCAACTCTCTCCCTGTCTTTGAATTTCAGTGATGGTTCTATCCACCCAATAAACTTACTCTGTGGCCTGAATAGACCCTTTGGAGGGATGAGATCTTTGACTGGGCCTTTGATTTCCCCCTCTAAGATGTTGTGGGTTATTACTTTATGTTGGCGGCTGGTCACATACTGCCAGTTTCACTGACCGGCAATGATGAACTTTGTGATCCTGCCACGTGCTTGATGATACCTCTACCCACAAAGATTGATTCTTTCTTACTAATAACATACTTTCTGTGTTCTACTTTAGCTTTATTTGTCATCCCTTTCTTGTTTTTGAATTGTAGTATTTGTATTCATAATCTGTTCAGTGTTGTGGTACCTTCTTAGAGGTGAATTTGCTAGCTCTTTAATTGCAAAATAACATCCTTAAAATTTGTGACATTTACACTTATACAATTGAATTGATATTTTATTTCTATCGCGCTCTTACACAAGTGTTTCAGAGAGCGACAAGGCAAGGGAGGGTAACAGGGGAGAACAAAACAACGATCTTACTAGGCCCATTGACCTTGAGAACGCGCAAGTGCATGGGAGAGGAGGAGGGGAAAAGTGCATGGAAGGGGGGGAGAAGTGGAAAGTGCACAGCAAAGGAGAAACAGATAAATAGTAATACATACATAAATAATAAAGGCAACAAACAGTGGTAGTGCAGCCAGCAAGTGACAAGTGCTGGGTTTAAGGCAGCAGACAGAGTAGGTCTGATAAGTGCCGGAAGAAAAAGGGGGAGGAGGAGGCTGCATGGGTAAAGATACAGACGCCAGTGCAAGGGGTCGGCCCGGCGGCAGTGCGGGAGGGTGGCAGGGTGAGCAGATACCTGGGCCCGGAGGACAGAAGGTGGCCAGGTGCACGGTGCCAAGGCATGTTTCTTCTGCTTCTGAGACACAAGAATATAGGAGCACATGCGATGTAGAACAACATGACAGCTAGTGGGTTACCTTCCAATCGTGCAGTGGTGTTTAGCCCCAGGCACTAAATGCAAAGGAGGCAAGGGCCAGATACAGAGATAAACAGGATCTGCAACGTGGCGGGATTGGTGACTACAGCACATAAGGCTCAAAATACATTGCCATTTTCATTTGTAGCCCACAGTTGGAAGTTTCTTGCGAGGAGTCTTGTACCCCCAAAACTCACATTTGTTCATTCACTTATGGATAACTGCTACTGGCATAAGCTGCTTACAAATGTTTCAAAAAAGGTAGCTGGCGCTCCTCTCCAGAAACAACAAGGCATGATAACCTGTTCTGAGGTGAGCGTTTACAGCACACGCTTTTTGCTCACTGTGCCTTTCACAGATGGGAAATATCCATTTTCATATCAGTCTTTGTCCCGCCCACATGGGCAGTCCAGCACCGAAATGCTATGGCAATTCCTCTCTGAACAAGAGTACCAAAAGCAACCCTATACACGTGCTCCTTGTTGGGCCTCATCAGTGAGGTGAAGCTTTGCCTCTCTGAGCACAGTGAGCAGGGAGTCCAAGTCTGGTTGCCCCCAGGTAACTCAGGGTGACCAACCCCAAGTTCCTTTCAAATATTTCAAAAAAGGTAGCTGGCGCTCCTCTACAGAAACAACAAGGCATGATAACCTGTTCTGAGGTGAGAGTTTGCAGCACACGCTTTTTGTTTTTGCTCACTGTGCCTTTCACAGATGGGAAATATCCATTTGCATATCAGTCTTTGTCCCGCCCACATGGGCAGTCCAGCACCGAAATGCTATGGCAATTCCTCTCTGAACAAGAGTACCAAAAGCAACCCCATACACGTGTTTCAGCCTTGTTGGGCCTCATCAGTGAGATGAAGCTTTCAAATGTTCATCGAGAGGTTGAGGGTACATAAGGTTGCGGGGGTGGAGTGGTGTAGGCTTCCAATTACCTTTGTAACTGTGATCCATTGCTCATCCATCCTGTAACAGCAGAAGACAAGTCATGTAGTGCCGGAAAAGTCACATGAATGTCCAAGCACTTTCCTGTGCAAAGAAAGTACTGGTATCTCAGCCTGTTGCCAGAACATTCCAGGTGCAAGGAGGAAGGGAACTGCACATAACTGCTCTTTAAGAGTCTCTTTAAACAGAACTCTCAGGTTTCACCATGCTATACTTGACTAGGTCATTAGGTCCTACATAACTTCTTTGAATTCTGGGACTTCTTGCACTCGTTGTTAAAAAGAAAGGGCAAAACTACAAGTCCCAGAATGCAAGGAATTAAATCAGTATTGGATGATGCACTCATCTATGGCATGCGGAAACCTGAGAGCTCTGATTATGGCTCTTGATGTAAAACTGAAAACATCTTGTATTCAGAAGAGCTCTTATTTTATAAATGACCAACGGATAATGAGTTGGGATTGGATATTTTAGGGTTGCAAAGAAGGTGATGCCAAGTACTGTGTGGGATTAAATATGGCCTATGTATCGCATGCAGCACATTCTAATCATGCTCTGCCAAAAATACCCAATGCAGTCCCAAAGCCCATTCAGTACTTCAGCTTTTGTCATTAATATTTCTGAAATAGAGCATTGGTTTTTAGCAACACCGGATCTCATATTGAGACCCTAAACTGAGTTATTTAATGATATCAGTCCATTTCAGAGTAAGAGGGCAAACATTTTTGTTACAAAAGATGCCATTCAGTTGGCAAATGTGTTGGCACTCAGCAGAGAGACCTAGGGGGTCATTACGACCCTGGCGCTAAGGGATTACCGGTACCGGTAAGGGTACCGGTACCGGTAATCCCTTAGCGCCCAATTCCCATAGCTGTTTTTGCAGGGACCCGCAAAGGGACCCTGGCGATAATTACGGTACCGCAATTTGCGGTACCGTAAATACCACCTTTCCCCATTCCCATTATGCTCTATCGGGCAAAAATGGGAATGGGGAAGGGCCATGGTGAAATGGGGAAGTACCGCCCCGCCAACCTTGGAATGGGGTGGTACTTCCCGATTTCACCATGGCGGACTTGTTACAATACCGGCAGCAACAAGGTGCTAAAAGCGCCATGGTTTAGCGCCGGTGTTGTAATGAGGGCCCTAATCTTGATTTATTGTGGAGCCTAAACCCTACTCACACCCTTCTGAGCAGGTTTGATGCACTGCGGGAAGCTGTGTGTAGCAAGCTTGCACTGGCGTCAAAGTCGTCAGTTTCCAGTGCTCCCGCTTCAGGGCCCTTCACCAAGAGCTTTCCTCCTGATGCCAGTGAATTACGAGGCTTGAGGCTAAAACGACATGCAAAGAGAACAAAGGGAAACAGACCTTCGCTTGCTATGCCTCAGCCTTCTGGAACACCGTCCGGCTCGCAATCAGAACAGCTCCAAAGCACCTGCTGTTCAGGGACGAACGGTTATAGGTCAAAGTTTTGACTCAAAAGGGTCGAATGACAAAAGGGTCGAGTCATTTCGACCAAAAAAAAAAAAAAAATCGACCCTTTTTTTCGGTCGAATTGACTCGACCCTTTTGTCATTCGACCCTTTTGGGACGAAAATTTGACCGGACACCGGGAGGAACACATCATGCTTCTCACAGAATGCCTAGCGGTCACTTAGCACCTGGTACTCCTCTGTATATAACACCTATCTATTATAGGAAATCCAAACAACTATAACTGTTAACCTCTCCTTCCGCCGGCCTCATCTAACACCGCATTACTTATGCACCACTTTATTGCTTCCTTGATAGGTTCATGCTACAAAAACACACATACAACCATAGACCATTTGCACAATGAATACACACACAGGTCTACACAGGTTATGCAGTTCATAGTATGTACTATACAAATCATAAGGCCTGATTCATAAAGATTTGTAATGAAACGGATAAGGGGATGCACGCGAGGAAATTGGGTTTACACCTATTACCTTGTGCAGAGCGACCATCTTATAGCGATGTTGCACCCACTACCAAAAAAGCGTCCAACTTGACATGTTTAAGTGTGTAATGACATTTGTGAAATGTCACTAAAAGGTGCAAAATACAATATGTCTCCCATCTACTGCTGTAATTAGTTTGATCTACACATCTATGTCAATTTCTGATATCCAATGCCAGTAGCAGCAAGTCCCACCCATCCTTTATATGCAGCAACTCCATGGGCCTCATTACGAGTGGGGCGGTAAGGGATACCGGCAGTGGTCGAAGTGTACAAAAAGAAGTAGTGGAACTATGTTCCCTGCTGGCCTGCACCCACTCTCCACAAAACCCATTGGCAGGCCCCCTACCACACACAATACAATCCACCAACACTTGCACCTGCTCTTTAAGGGAATGTTCAGTGCAGTGCACTGAAATTGCAAGCTGCAACGTCTTCCTAGACTTTTATTTTAAAACTAAACCATTCCGGAACGGTTTCTTTTTAAAATAAGAGTATAGGAGCTGTAAAACGTAATTTAAAAAAGTAGAGGAGCACCGCTCCCGACCACTCCCGCTCACTTCGACCACTGGATACCGGGCACCGGTAAGGAGACCGGTGCCGGTAATCCCTTACCGCCCTACTACGAGTTCCCTTAGCGGGTCCCTCCTTTAACGCCTGGTCTTAGTAGGCGCTATGGATGGGACCCGTTAAAGGAAATCCCTATGAGGGCTCAATGGGAATGGGGAATGTTTTTTTCAATGGGGACTTACCACTCCTGCAAAGGTCGGACTATACCGGTAAGTCCCCATTGAATGAGACCAGTGCCAGTAACGTTATTGGAGGCAGTCATGGAGCAAATAGCGCCATGACTACCTCCAATCTCGGAATGAGGCCAAGATGGGGCCTCATTACGACCTTTGCGGAATGGGTTTACTGGCACCGGTAATGGCGCCGGTGCCGGTAAACCCATTCAGCCCTATTACGAGGTTCCCTTGCAGGACCCGGAACAGACGTCTGGTAAAACCAGACGTCCTTTCCGGGTCCCACGAGGGGACAAAGGATCTAATTATGGCCCCGATATTAGCTCCATCCCCTAAGGGGGCTCAAATGGGAATGGGGAATGGTATTGTGAATGAGGAATTACCTGGTCCTCCAAGGTTGGAATTCACAGACCACAGACCCGGACACGAGTTTGGAGGCAGCCATGGCGCTAATAGCACCATGGCTACTTCCAAACTTGTAATGAGGCCCATGGTTTTCCAACCAAAGGCACAATAAAGACATTAGAAATGGACCTCCCCTTCCACCGCCTTCATTCTTGTTTTCAGCACTTGCACGATCCGAATGGTCCCATGACCTAGCAGGAACGTTTTTTGTTTGTCTTCTCCCCTGGTCGTCCCCGTCCTACGCACCCGCCCGTTCATTCTTGTTTTCCACACTTGCACAATCCAAATGCCTCAAGACCTAGTAGGAACGTTTTTGTTTTCTCCCCTGTACCCCCACCCCCTTACTTGTCTTGATGTGTCTTAAAACACCATGTGCTGTATAGGCGCATTATAAATAACCAATAAAATAAAATAAAATAAATAAATAATGGTCATTGAGAAGCAACCGCAAACTATTTTATTGAAACATAAATGTTGCAAAATGTAGATTTTTCTGCGGCAATCTTTCCACGGTTTTGCCACACAATGTAGGGATCAATGCTACTCATGCCAGATTCACATCACCGCTAACCAGGTGACATCTTAAAATGGTGGGAGCTTTGAGAAATGCGATTCACAAGGATTTACTCAGGACCATCCCGGATATGCTTTAGCAACTCCAGACCATCCCGGATATGCTCTTCGTAACTCCAGATGTAGTCCGCTTCCAGGCTTTGCAAATCAGGGTGAAGTAGCAGGCACTTCCCTGGGATTTGCTCCAGTGCAGTGTCAGGCACACTGAGCAGAAGGCCCGCAAACACAGGTCTTGTGCACTTCACCTGCACTGAACATGCTCCGGCAGGAACTGGCGCTGTCATCAGAAGGTGAGAGTGGGGATCTCCTCCACTAAGCCGTGGAGGGCCCCCCTCCCACCCTCACTATCCCACATGACAGGAGGGTGGCTAACTCTTAAAAGCTGCTTGTGTTCCTTATGCTCTTGTTGTCGACTCCCCTCTTATCTGATGAGGTTCTCCTTTCACCTTTAGCATTTTTTCCATTTCGTTTGTTGAACGTGAAGACATGTTTACGCTTTCACACAGCTTTGCCATTTAGGGGTGCTGATGGAGTCCCTAATTGCAGGTTTATGTCGCTGCCTTCTGGCACACATGCTCTGCCCTTAGGGCTCTTGAAAAAAAGAAAAAGAAGTTTGGCAGCCCTTTTTTTTTTGCTGGATTCCATTTTTTTCTTTTTCTCGCTGGTATGATCAATGAACGCCTGGGTAAGTGCAGCGTTGAAAGGTTATGTTTCCCTGTAACTTACTAAACGTGCACTCGGCTCTTCAGCCGAAGGCCCTGAATTTGAATTTTGACGCTCAGAAGATACGTGGCGAGTTGAAAAAAATATGCCATATTTACATCATAAGAGCTATCCTGTTCTTTTTTTGTATTCTTTGTGCAGCAGATTGTATTCAAGAAATGTGGCATATACAATTGTCATATTATACAATGCATACAAGGTCACACTCCTCAATCATCACACCATTTCCTCATGAACACCGAAAGATCACGTAAACCTATTCAAATAATGTATACATTGTTTGGTCCTGTGTTGCATGCATTTCGCCTACCCCGCTAAAAATTCGAATTCAGTCTAGCCCAGTGAATGGATGTGTTTCACCTGCCCTGCTGAAAACCAAATGTAGTTGTGCCTTGTGGTTTCTTTTGTTGTTCACTACCTGTTGTGCTTCCCACTGACTCCCCCCCTCCTTTGTGCCACCCACCACTCCCTACCCCGTACCTCCAAGTGCATCAGTGGTGTCTTTCAGCTTGGGAAGTGTCCCCCCCTCCACTTCAGCCAACCATGTTGCTATCTATCTCTCCTATCTTTTCCAGCTGCTTCACTGTCTCCTATCACTAAATCTGCCTGGAAGAAACTTACAAACAACAAACTGGGCTCCAACCCAGGCCTTCCTATTGGACGGCTTCCGCCAGATAGACTATCACTGACATCCTCTTCTTCAGCAATGCACGGGATCCATGGACTCGCATGGTCGGCTTTCTCCCTCCTATCGCCTCTTCTCCCGTTAATGGTGGCACTTGCTGGAAGGTTCTTCTTGACCCTTTCGCCATTTCCAGAGTCATCATTAATGTTTATCTCAATGGCACCATCATGGTCCAGGGTCCTCAACCCAAACTTCTTCTCTTTGACAGGCTCCTCCCTCGCCTCTCTCACCTCATCTCTCCCTCCGTCCAGTCTCCCTTGCCTTCTGTGTCTTCCTCCTCCTCTGCACAGGCTCCCTTGCCTTCTGCGCCCCCCCAGACCCCCCTGCACAGGTCCCTTGCCGCCCTCCTCCTCTGCACATGCTCCCTTACCTTATGTGCCCTCCTCCTCCGCTGCACAGGTCCCCTTGCCTTATGTGCCTTCCTCCTCCTCTGCACAGGCTCCCTTGCCTTCTGTGCCTTCCTCTCCTCTGCATAGGTGCCCCTGCCTTGCCTTACTGTCTTGGCCTAGGCTCCTTCGCCATCCAACACTATCCCCTAGCCCTCCTGCCACCCTCTGGGGGGACCATCGTCCTCTGTGCCCCCCGAGGAAGACCTTTAAAGAAAGCAAACTGCTCCACATTGCCACTCTCAACACTCGCTCTGCTGTCAAACACTCGTCTGACACATGCAACCTCCTCGAACTCATGGATCTTGGTGCTCGCCATCACAGAGACTTGGTTCAAGAAGAGCTCCGTCACAAGCTTTGACACACTCCTCCCTGAAGGCTACAAAATCCTCTCTGCACCCAGGCCTAAGAAGACAAGTGGGGGAGTGGTGCATATCCTCCCAGAATGGATAACTGTGTCCATCATCCTTACACAGGCCTAATCCTCCTTCAAATGCCTAGTTTGCAGACTGTCACTTGCCCTTAAATCTTCTCTGATTGTGGCCACCTTCTGTCAGCCACCAGGTCAGCCCACTCTCTTTCTCTCAGAATGGGTGGGCCTACTGCCTACTCTCCCCATCCTCTCAACTCCTCCTGATGGGTGATCTGAACATACATCTGGACTCCCTTAACTAGTCAGGTCCTTTCTGCAACCTTTACGACTCTCTCTCCCTTTCTATCCTACCCTCTGGCTCCACACACACCGCGGGCCACACCTTGGATGCTCTCACCTCTACTGACATCTGTCTCTCTATCTGTCTCGCTACTCCCTCTCTTGGACTGACCACTCTTTTCTCTCATCACACCTGAAGCTCTCCTCTCCTCTTGCAGCAACACACAGCCACCCGGCTTCAAAGTCACCAGACCCATGAAAAAGTGACAGTGGCTGCCTTTGCCTCCACCTAATCTCCTCCACCCATTCCTTCGGCTGACTCCCACCCTGGCACCGCCCTCGCTAACCTCAATCTCTCTATCTCCAACACCCTTGACACTCTTGTCCCTGTCCAGAGGGTCCGACTGAAGTCTTCCAAAAAGTGCAACTCTTGGTACGACTCTGACTTGTTTGCCCTTAAACGCAAGGGAATGTCGCACTGCAGGAGAATCACACGGAGAGGGAAAACCTCATTGGATGAGGGATTACACCCTAGGAGAGACACAGTATATTCCTACCACTGTCCCAGCTCCCTCCCCCTCTTACCCTCTCCAGAATCCTGGAATCTATGATACTTCTATGTATGTGAGCAAGTAGAACTTGGACCTCCACTTAACAGTATTGAGATGAAAAAGAACATTTATGACATCATAGAAAATGTACTGGCGCAGAGTGAAGAAGAGCACCCTAGGGAACCACAGTGAGCAGACCAGCCTATTCAATTTAGCTGAACCCGGCTATCAAATAAAAATGAATGAGGGACTTTGGATGGGGAGCAATCCACCCAGAAGGATCTGGAGTAAAATCACTCTGCCTGACGGAGACAGGAAGAAAGCCAGGACGTCCATGAGGAAGTTGAGGCAAAGATTCCAGACGGCAGGCTGGCGGATGCATGCGACAGGTGGTCCTGAAGCTTGGAAAGTGCAATGTCTTCCAGAAGGACAGTTGGTGCTGCAGAGCCACTGAAGACCAATGAAAGCCTCCCCAAGCACCACGAGTCCCGCAGCTGACGGAGTAAGCTGGGAGAAGGTGGACACCCCCGCAAACAACTAAAACAGGTACGCAGAGGGGCAGAGATATGCTGGGAACCAGAGAAGGTGGTGGCAAGCAGATAAGGGAGGGAAATACCCAGCACCTAGGGTCTGGGGCATGTAAAGCAGAGAAAGTGGTGACAAGCAGAGAAGAGGGGAATACCCCAAACATCTGGTCTGGGACCCTGAAAATAAGAGGAAGTGATGGCAATCAGAAAAGGGGGAGAAATACCCTGAGCGGAGGGTCAGGGAGTAATATTGAACAAACGTTCACACCTATGATAATATATGGTAGTGTTTGGCAGGAGTGTAAACCAAACCTAGCTAGAAGGAGAGGTACCAAAGAAAGTTGAGTCTGGGACTCACACCCATATCAGAAATACATCAGTTGCTCATCCTCATAGTCACAGTACCTGTGAGAAAGGTGAATCAGGTTGACTGTGCAATCGGCAGTACTTGGCAGGAGAGTACTCCAAGTCTACCTCAAAAGAGAACTGTTGAAACCAGCTGAGTCTGGGTCTCGCACCCATATAAGAACGACAAGTGTTACTCCTCTTCACAGTCACAGTACCAGGGAGAAGAGTGAACCCGGTTGGCTGTGAAATGAAGAGAAACCTGGGGAAGCGAGACAGCCCCCTGGGGTTGTGAACCTTGTGGCAAAGCCAAGAGAAGGGAGACATTCTCTTGGCTCTTCTAGGAAGTGGAAAAGAACCCAGGGGAAGGGAGTCATTCCCCTGGGACTTGTGAACAATGTGACAAGTCAAGAGAAGGGAGGTAGTCTCTTGACCCCTGTGGAACTCTCTATGTTTTTGCACAATTTGGTACTTTCTGTTATGAATTTGGAAAATAACTATGAGAGACCTGCCGAGAAGATAACCCTTTTGCATTATATATTGAGTTGTCTGTGTGAGAGTTAGGGTTTTTGACACAATGGTGGACGTATCTTAATTTTCACATCATGACAGAGACATTTTAGTTTTGTGTGGAGGCTGAGAACCCCCTCTTAGCATTACAGCTAGTGAGGCCTTTCCCCAAACATAGTTTAATTAAAATAAACGTCTGTAGCAACAGAAAAGGCACTTGTGTGTCAATCTCTCACGGTATCAGGTAATATTATCCCCATATATATGGTCGCCGTAAATAATATCGCCGGGAAAAGGTTGTGGCGATATTATATGGGTGACCATATATATGGGGACAGGGGCAAAAAAAAACCATTAAAAACAATAACAAAAAAAAATTGGGGGTTGCGGGGGTGTCCCCCACATGTTCCATGCAATAATGTCACAACAAAAAACAGCCATTTTTCGGGGATATGTTTGTGGCAACATTATTACATGGAACCTCTCTCACTACTGCACTCTCACACAATACAGAAAAAACAGTATATGGTAGTTAGCATATGAAAGGGAAGACAGAACGGTGTCTTCCATTCTGCTTTATCCAATGCTACCAGCACGATATAAAGACCCACCTTCCCTTTGGCAACTTTATGCACCCTTCACTCAATCCAGATACCCTTACCATCTAGCCTACTCCTCTTTTCCTGTTTTACATCTTACACCACACATATTTCTCACCACACACACAGGCTTTGCAGCTGAACACCTATTAAGCCCCTCCCTTGATACACATTAACCACAGGCGTCATCAACAGGAAGCACCTGGGAACTTACCAGCATAAAGCGAATGTGTATTTCCAGACTGCACTTCACAACATTACAGGATTTGCACCCAACTCTTGTGTTATGTTATTTTATGGTATGTTATGTTAAAGAATCTTGTAAAGTGCAACCCTTCACCAATTAAGTGCTGTAAAGAACTGAGAAGAGAAACACTGGAGTAAAAGGAGAAGGAACAAGTTTAAATTAAGGAAGGTGTTGAGATTTCATTGGAAAACGAGATGAGTTTCAGTCACACATAAGGAGCAAGGAGGTTTGTTCCAGAGAACTGCTGCCGCCACTGAGAAGGCTCGCCCTCCCACCCAGGAGCGTTTGTACCCAGGCACCTGGATTAGAAGCGCATGCTGAGATCTCAGAGCTCGGCAGGCAATATATGGGCACAATTTGCCCTGAAGGTACTCTGCACCCACTTATATCCTTTTGCGGCGGGTCTTTTTTAATGCTGAGCCATTCAATGAGAGTCCTCCAAAATGGCACCGGTTTTTAAGCTCGCTGTTTGCATTCCACTCCACCAGCTTTCCTCACCAGAAAACTCTTAGAAACACACCATTGCACAGAAAAAGGGTTCTTAAAAACGGTACTTGTCAACATTTCAGAAGTCATATCTGCCCAACTTTCCACAAATATTCTCTGAACCACAACCTCTTAGTCTTGGAACTGTGCCACCCAATATGACACCGTTTTTGCAAATCGTAGTTTGCTTACCTCTGCACCACTTTCCTGGCCAATATTTTGTAATATAACAACAATGTATACATCAATACAAAACAACACACAGCTGCGTGCTAGCAATCACACAACGGCATGTTCCCTTGTTTAATCCAGGTATTTGCTATTGCAAGCAGTGATCATTTTGTTGGCAAAATAGTGGCAGATGTTACCCAGACTCATGCCCACATTAGCACAGTGTTGCCCAGGAGAGGTTTATGTAGAAATAGGTCCAATCTTTTGGAATGTCCCTGGTGAGTCTTGTTAGCCTTTCGATGAGCGTAGTGTCATCCTTGCATACCTGATGCCAGTGGGGCCCCTGAAATACAGGGGCAACAGCTATTAAAGGGCCGCGCCCCAAGATTTGGTTAAGAGTGACTGGAATCAGTGACAATCAGGCCTGACCAGGCTATTAGTGTCACTTGAGTTTTGAAGGACAAGGAGTGACCCCTTTCATCCCTACATTTTAAGATGCAGTTTGATTTCTAGTAACTTCCAAATCTGTCTTTGGTAGGCTGAGTGGCAAGCATCACCCTAGTCTTGGAAAAACCTCTGCGCTGCCAGGCTTCTGTATTTGGCAGAGGTAAGCCATCTGGAGGTAGTGGTACTGCCACGGTGGCACATTACTTGTCATTTCCGCAGTGAGATCCCATCCTTTTAATAGTACACATCTTTCAAATATCCCTTGCAATCAGTCAGAAAGTATAAATCTACCACAGCGGACGGTAGTGCCTTCTCACGCCTTGTGAGGTTGCTTCCATTACAATTTAAGAGAGACAGGGTATATGATGACGTGTGCATAATGCGAAACCACATCGCTTTAAGTCGGGATGTGTTTGTTGTTTCAGTTTCAGGGGAAACTCTCCTGAACCGTGGATAAATCACGTATATGACTAACACATGCAAATCCTAACTTCTGCTAATTAGTCACCACACGCTTCATTGTCTCAAGGTTGCACAATACTTGTTTTGCTATAACAAGTACTTATGAGAGCTGGTAGCAGGTTGCCATCATAAAACTCACATCCACAGGGACTTTATATGAGGCCAGAAACTGCCATGTTTTCTTTGCATTCATAAATATGTAGGTTTGTTTTGGTTATATAGTGCCACTGGTTGTATCCTAATTGACCTTTTCACAATTGACCTCGGGAGAATTGACCTCGGGAGAATTTACCTAATTTACAAGGTCAATTAGGACATGTATGCGGGGGAAACCGCCCGTAATCCCCAAACCAATCCAAAACACCCTGCAACCCCCCACCCAATCCCCTTATATTATTTGTAATCCAAAACCAACCCAATACATATATAAAATAACTAAAATAATATAAAGGTCAGTTGTGCAGAAAGTCAATTAGGACCACTATAATTAGGTCAGTTTTGCAAAAGGTCAATTGTAAAAGGTCAATTTGGGTAATACAGTGCCACTATCACCGGAAATCCAGTTTCAGAGCGCTTGGTAACTGATGTTATCTATGACCTTCTGACTACTGTACAATAGTATATCGTGGTGCTAGGTTTATCAGACGAGAGTTTGGTGGAGTGAAAGGCTCAGTTGGCCAACTGGGGTATCAAACCCATGATATATGCACAGCATCGTCCGATTCCCAAGGCTAGCATGTTATGCTTGAACTATCCTCCCACCCTTTCACAGTTGACTACTACTGTCTGAGCTTCCATAAGGTAAAACTGATCAAAAGGAAACCCACATATGATTAGGTGTGGCTTAGACTTATGCTGTGAGTTACCGTCATAAGCTTATTTGTGTCCTCTAGAATTTCATTGGGGCAAGAGAACCCTGTGAGCGGAATTGTGAAGGTAGTCCAGCACTTAAATGTTATGGCAAATCTCTTCTGGTCAAGAGTACCAACAGCAAACCCAGACACTTGTTTTGGCCTTTTTGGGCCTCATCAGTGAGGTGGACCTGTGCCTCTGTGAGGTCTCACCCTAAGTTACCAGACATGGACCTTTTGCTCACTGTTCTTAGAAAGGCACAGCTCCACGTCACTGATGACGCCCACCTATGCGAAACACATGTCTGCGGTTGTTGTTGGTACTCTGGTTTAGAGGACAATTGCTTAGCATTTCGGTGCCGGACTGCCCTTGTGCAGGACAAAGACTGAATTGCAGGGACATTTCTCCTCTGTGAAAGGGACAGTGAACTAAAGACTTGGCTGAGACTCTGCTGCGGCCTTCCTCCCATTAACAGGTCAATGAGCTATGTTAGTGCAGGAAGAGAGACTCCCGGAGACCCCCTTGTTTTGCATATTAAGTAACTTTGGATCTCACCCTAAATTACATGGGGAATCCAGACGTGGACCCCTTTCTCACTGTTCTTCGAGAGGCACAGCCCCACTTCACTGATGAGGCTCTAGTAGGCCTAAACACGTGTCTGGGGCTGCTGTTGGTACTCTTGTACAGAGGAGAATTGCCTAACATTTCATTGCTGGACTGCGCCTGGGCAGTACAAAGACTGCTATGCAGGGATATTTCTCCTCTGTGAAAAGGACAGTGAGCTAAAGACTTGGTTGATACTCTCCTGGGGCCATCCACCCAAGAACAAGTCAATGGGCCGTGTTTTGCTGGAGAGACTCCCAGAACCCCCCTTGTTTTGTTTATTAAAATGAAGTCTGAAATCATTGAGCCAGCTACAAGATCCACCAAGGGAGCACAAATAGCTAGATTATACAGGGCAAAGAAATACATTCTGCTGTTTGTACTCTTCGTTTGTGCATTGATAAAGAGGACCATGCAATGGCTGATTTAATCTTTATTTAAAAACGGACAATCAGGGCGGCAAGCAAAATTGCAGAATATTTATTAAGTAGCAACTCTAACACAATATGCAACCATGTGATTATTTTCATCTATTAATTTGAACAGCTAGTAAATTTGAATTTACATGAAGGACTAGAAAAAGAATGCATGATTCCATAAATAAGTTCTAATGGGGATCTTGAGAATTTTAGAAATTGTTATCCTGTGTATATGTTAGTGTATTGATGTTAAATGTTGCAATGGCCAGTTTAGTCAAAACCTTCTATAGTAAAATCATGAATTGAATTGAAAGATATTGTAATGGTGCAGAAAAAGTACTCTGACACAAAGGTGGCATTGTTGTGGCTATAGACTTGTATAAATAAATAAAGCAATATGAAACCTATTTTATCCTAATCCTAAAATGGATTTCCACGCCTCAACTAAAGATCTACAGTGACTGAGAGGATGTCCGTTAAAGTAAACATATGCATCATCCTGTTTCAAGAAAACCCTACTTCTGGCCCTTACACCATAAGCTAAGCAATAAAGCAGTTCTGTTCTGATTCAAGGTCAATGCGCCCTTCTCCTGTGCCAAGGTCAAAGTTACACACAATGGTTCCTTGGTGGGTCACAAAGTTCCAGAGTTCCAAGAAATGTTAACTTTCTCTGGTGGGTAAGGAGAAACCCTCCCTTCTCCTGGCAATTGTTCTCAGTCTCAAAAAGACCCAGGGGAATGACTCCCTTCCCCAGGTCGGTTCGACCTTCCTCCTGGTCCACGTTACCATGAGGATGACTCCCTTAATCTGCACCTCGTTAGGTTTCTCACCAAACTCTCTCTTCTTCTTTGGTTTGACTTATATGGTTCACTTCCCTGCCAAGTGCTGCCACAAGGAATATGACTTGTATCATTCTCTTGGTTTGGGTCCCCGACCCAGGTTTGTCTTCTTCTTTGGTTTGGCCTCCTTGGTTCACTTCCCTGCCAAGTACTGCCACGAGAATAATTATACCCTAGATAGTTGTCCTTCTTTCGAGGGGGGAGTCCCTCCACATGAGATCCTCCTGCAGTATACCACCCGAGGGGGACGATTGGGTAGCAGCCCTACCTCCCTGGCCTCATGGGAAAGGGTTACTCCATGGGGAAAAGTGACGACATCCGGTAATTCGTCACAGTATGCATGTCTATTGTTAGGGAGTAGGGCAGTAGTTGGGACACCATATGGAGTTTGCTGTTATCTCAGTTCATATCAAATGTAATATGAATTCAGAAGGTATGGGTTGCAAGAATTCAGGTAGGTGTGGTAGCGGGCAGAGCCTACAATGATTGCTTATGGGAATTAAAGATGAACCTACTCACCCACGGCCCTTAGGAGGTTAAACAGTGTTGATTGTCTTGTGTCTTGTTTTGCTGTTTGCATTGTTCATTTTCTGTAGCCTTATTTTATTAGAGTTGTCGGAGCGAAACTTCAGATTCCTGCTGCTTGGTATTTCTTTTGCAGGGCCTTTGTATCAGGCTTAGATTCAAGTATATGAACTGTTTCCATGTTATAATACCTCTAGGTACAGGCTGCATGTTTTTGTCCATCTAAATAACACACTCAGAGAATGCCTCTTTGTCATGTTATGCTGCCGTTCTACTTCATGCCGCCAGCTTACATTGTTTTCATTTGTTTTTGAGGGGACCTAATTACTGCACCCACTCCCTACCTCTCATACCACTCCGTCCATGTTACATGACTCCCTTGCTCCCCAATCACCTTGCCCTCCTTCTCCATCTCTGACTTACAGTTGATGCCTTCCCCAACCAGGGGAGGATTGGCAACCTTTAGCCTGGGTAACACGTTTACTTTTTCAGCCTATACTGCAATGGCCAAAGCTCACAGTACAGTGGCCCCCAACTTCCAGAACAAGTAACCTCAATACTAAACTCTCCCCCTGCCAGACATACCAAAGTATATGCAGTAGTACATTTTGTTTATGCAACATATTTTTTCAGTTATGTTTGTGTTTTCTTAGAAGCCCTGGCCCCCAGGAAATTCTCTCACTCACAAACAGTAAAATTATTCTACCAGGATAATATTATTGGTGGAAGGGGAAAGCTGGTATTTGAGCCCGGTTTTCAATGTGCACAAGTTTGTAATTTGACAGCAGTATACATGTTCTCTCATTCCTTCCCATCCTTAATTTTAGAACAATATAAAGAGGTGGCAAAGCAAGATAATTCATTAGTAGAGTAGAGCCATTGCTGGACAGCAGGGCTGGGTTTTCTCTCAAAGCCAAAAACATGAGTTGGCATGGAAAAGGATCCATGCCTGGCTTCCTGCCTCCACATCCCACAATACAAAACCCATATCTGCACTCTTTCTACCCCACCCATAACATAATACCCTCAATGTTCACCCATCCTCCTCACCAGTATGCTTAACAAAATTGGTAAAAGTATAATTATTTATAGAGTAACATTATAGAGTATACACCCATTTGTGTCAGGGTTTCTTCGTCGATAGTTAAGGATAATAAGGCACAGTGATGAAAAGTGATTTGCCCAGGATCACATGTATGGAGTGTGGAAGAGAGGGATTTAAGCCCTATCTTTATGGTTCCACAAAAAGCAAGGGAGACTCCATCTTCTCCTATTCCATCTGCAATAATAGAAACAAAAAAAAGGCGCTCTCTTCAAAGTTGTTATTGAAGCTCTAAACTAATATACTGCTCAATAGATCTGGTTTTCAAAGCATCAACATTTTGTAATGATGTAAAGGGAGGAGCCTGACACAGGGGGCATTGCTGTGGTTATAAACTTTGATTTGGTGGAAATAAAGGAGGAAAACCCCATAAGTATCCCTAACACTAAGAAGGGTTTTCCTGCCTCAACTAAACACTAAGGATTCTGTCAGGAAGTTAGTCAAGATTGTGTAGTCCACATCATGCGTCAAAATCCTATTTCCATCCCTTACACTTTTTACTCAACTAAAAGGGTTGGCAAATGTTCTTAACACAGAAGAATCTTTTTTCTGCAGACTGGACCTTCTTGCCAGTAGTTGAAGGCACTGAGGGAATTACTCCCTTCCCCTAGGTTGCACATCTCCTCAAAGGCACAAACAAAGTTCCAGAGTGTAAAGTCTCAGTACGAAATTAAAGTAAAGTTCCAACTGAAAATTTTGGCACAAATAGAATAACTCCCTTCCCTTGGTCTTTCCCGGCCTTTTCTCAATATGCACAAATACCAGGGGGGCATGACTCCCTTTCCCTGGCCTTTCACAGACTCTTCACAATGTTCACAAACACCAGGGAGGGATATGTTTGTATTCCCTTGGCTTTTCTCAGGTGTGCACAGTTCACAACGCCAGAGCAATGACTCCCTTACCCTTGGCCTTTCATGAGCTTGCACAGTTCACAACGCCAGGGGAATGACTCCCTTACCCTTGGCCTTTCATGAGCTTGCACAGTTCACACACCTGGGGAATGACTCCCTTCCCCCGCCCTTTCATGAGCTTGCACAGTTCACAATGCCTCACAACGCCAAGGGAATCACTCCCTTCCCCTGGCCTTTCATGAGCTTGCTCAGTTCACTATCCCAGGGGAATGACTCCCTTCCCCTGGCCTTTCATGAGCTTGCACAGTTCACAATGCTCTGGAGTATGCTTCTACCCCGGCCCCTTTCAATGTTGCACAATTCACAATCATTATCACAATGTTCCCAAGTACCAGGGGGAGTGACTCTCTTGCACTTGCCTCTCTCAGCGTTCTTCTAATGCCAAGAGAATGACTCCCTTCTCTTGGTATTTGTAAACATATTCACAAACTCTAATACAATGGGCCTCATAACGACCCTGGCGCTAATGGGTTAATGGCGCCGTAAAAGGCTGCGGCGCCTTCCCCATTGAGCCCTATGGGGCAAAAATGGGAATGGGGAAGGGCCATGGAGGAAGGGGGAATTACTGCCCGCCAACCTTGTAATGGGGTGGTAATTCCCCCTTTCTCCATGGCAGAGTTGGTAAGTTACCGGCATGGACCATGGTGCTATTAGCACCATGGTTTTCCGCTTGGGTCGTAATGAGACACAATGCTCCCAAGTACCAGCGGGTATGACTCTCTTCCGCTGGCCTACCTTAGGCTTCTTGTAATATCAAGAGAATGACTCCCTTCTTTTGGCCTTCGCAATCTTCACAGACTTTATCGCAATGTCAGGGGGGTTCATGCATCCTCCCCTGACCTTCCTCAGTTCACAATGCCACAGAGTATGCTCGTCTTTCCCTGGCCTTTCTCTCATAGCCCACCTGATTCAATAGCCTGCCAGGTACTGTGACTGTGAAGATGACTTGGATTACTCTTCACAGAAGGGTGCCGGTTCCATACTCATGAGATTCGCTCTTCTCTTTGTTGCAGACATGGTTTACTATCTGGCAGGCACTGTGACTATGAAGATGGTTTTGGAGGCAGTTTGTTATCTGTTGTGGGTCCCAGACCATGCCTTGTGATCTCTACGCCCCTTGGTTTTTCCACCAACTGTCCTGGCTACCTGGGCCTATCCAGGCTTCTTACCGGTGACCTTGTTGTCTGTGGGCTTCTCTTCCTTACAAGGGCTTCTCGTGGCCTCTCTACGAACCACAGCATCCTTGCCGCATTCCTCTGCTCCTGGACGGTGCTCTTCCAGCTCTCTGTGCTCACAAGCTCTCCTTGTCGGCTGGTTGTTCTTCCCTCTGCCTTCTTCCCTGCTCAGGTCATGGTTTAGTTACCGGGTATGCCTCTGCCAGTGGCCAAGTGTCATACCTCTACACTTCTGGCATCTCCCTTGTTCCGGCTGCATTCAAGATCTTGGCTCCTCCAGGAAGTATCTGCCAGGTCATGAAGTCCTTCTTCCCTTTTTATCCCTGGTGTGTACTAGTTTGTTTCACATTGCCTGGACTACTGATGTTGGTTCCGTGAGGCACTCTGCACTGCTCTGTGCATCCTCCTCATCTCAGTATTGATGTTCTTACTCTCAAGTTGGTTTCTTGCATTCTTCTTCATCCCAGTTTCTGTAGGTGATTCACAGAGGTGATCCCTACTCTTCCTCATCTGAGTATTTTCTAGGGAGATCATGTTATCTACCTGCAAAGATATGTAGAAGTATGTAGAATGATGGGACTCTCTATAGTTTAGGAGGATAAGGGAGGTGGGGATATGTTGTGTGTGTACTGCATTCTTCCCAGACAGTCATTCCTAGTCCCATACGGTGTTTCCCTCCCCATGAGATGCACCCACTGAGTACCACCCACAGGGGGACTATCAGGTAGTGGCCTCACCTCCCTGGACTCATGGAAAGGGGCTCCCCCAAGGAGAGAAGAGACAAGATCCAAGGATTTGCCACAGTATCTACAATTGGGAAGTCTATTAATCATCTGTATCCTGAGGCAAATGCATCTGCAAAACAGACCAAGATTGTAATGATAATGAAAATGTTATACAATTATAATCTTAGTCTGTACAATTGTGCATACATTCAAAGCACAAAATCACATGATAAAGTAACCTGAAAAAATATGAGAAGTAGTAATTGAAACATATGTTTATAAAGCAAGTATGCATCATTTATTCAGAAAACCAAAAGAGGGTCAATCTAATGCCACAATCGGGTGCAGTGGCACAAATGTATGACATACATTTCAACAACATTCAACCTGCTGACCTACAATTCCAAATGCGTAACAATTTCTCATTTACCCTATTTATTTTCTTTGCTCATCATGCTCCGGTCACCTTCCCTTACAGCACATTATCAATGACCCTAGTTTCTTACAATTAACTTCAGATCTCTGTTCCCCTTTTGCTACATCCTTTAATTATTAACTGAATTCCCACCCCTTAACTTGCACATTCACACATTTCCTTCACTTTCCCACATTGCTCAGTCAACAATTACTTGCCACTCATGCCCTTTAATAGCCCATCACACCAAGCCCATCCCTTGCCCCTCACCATCTTCCCTTGAACTTGTTTACAATTAGACAGTAGACCACATTGATTTGCCAGTTAGTCTAGTCCAGACACAACATGAAGCCCTGGTCAGGCTCTTGCTGTTAATTGTGGCTATGATGGTCTGCCTTTGAAAGATGCAGAGCCAAAGACTGTGAGGGAATGTGACATTTTATGTGCTCGCAAGTTGCACTTTCTTGGAAAGTCGGCAGCATATTTCAGCTCATGGAAGCATAGAGAACTGCCAGGCGAATACGCCTTGGATATGGTGAGTGAGAGAGGCCTATTATATTTCTGTGTGTTTTTAAATAAAGTGGATTGTGTGTGTCTGTGTGTGTTTGTGTACGTTTCAGTTTCTGTGACTGGGGTAATGTCTTTGAGTGTATTTGTGAAAGTGTAAAGTATAGGTGTAAGGATGTATTGGTGTTCATGTGACTTTGTATCTACATATCTAAATCTGGTGTTGATTTGATGTCTGTCTTTTTTGGTGACATGAGTGAAGAGTGTACTGGACAAGACAACAAAAAAACAATCACAAACTTAGCGGGTCCTTCAGAGTTGGGTGGTAACAGTAGAATCGTCAGTATTAGGGAAATACTGTTGATTTTATTGTCCACCAATTCAGTATTTGATCAAATACCATCAGTGGTATTCCATGGGTATGTCGGCGGTGGTATTTTAGGCAGACATTTTGCAGAAAATCCACCTATTTTGTCAGTTGGAGGTGAAAAATCTAGACTGGCCCCATATGTTTTAAATCTTTCTGTTTGCTGTTAAGAACTGCAAGCCAGCTTCCCTTCAACAAATGTAAAAAGGGTTTTGTAAAGAGCCACGTTGACGGGGTAAAAAGGTCAGCATATCTGATTGCCTGCTCTGACTGCCTTACCCATCTAATGCATAGAAGGGCCAAAATTCACCTTTGTGTGCTTCCAAAAATCAACGCTATTGATATGAGCAACTACTGTACGTTATCCATTACTCCCTTCACATTGATGCAGCAAATGGCTGAAATAAATGTTAAAAAAACATGTTTATTTTAACACCATCTAAGGTGGCATTTGTGAAATACCACTGTAGGTATTCCAGAAATACCACATCTGCTGATGGTAAACTTTGAGTACGGTGGATCTTCAGAATACCACCGGCAGAGCTGGTAAATTTCTTCAGTTATTAAACATTTCCGCCCAATTTGTTTTGTATATTTTAGATTTATTCTTCAAGAAGTTGGTACATGATTATTGCATAGCCAAATTATTATATTGTATTCTTAGCTTAGTGATTTTTCGCAGGGTGGAGTTAGAACTGAAACAAAAGTATTCATGTTCTATAGATTTAATTGATTTCATAATATCATCAGTTTCTTGTTTAACTTTTTTCCTTTTGTTAGCAGTTGTCACCGGAATCAGTGACCTCTTGGTCAGATGAATCAGACTCTGAAGTTACCCCCTCCCCTAACTCCTCACCTTCTTCTTCTTTCCAGGTACCCTTCTTTTCTCTTCTCCGTGAAGGTTCCTTTTTTTTATGGAGGTAAGGACGACCCCGAAAGGAAGCCACCGTGTCTCCAACAAGGAAGACCAGGGGGCTCCTCTCCGGAATCGCCCAAGAGGGGAAAAAGCCTATGAGGCACAAAAAAACCCTGATGTTACAATGTTTGTGGTTGTGGTACAACTGGGTACAACTGGGAATCTCTGGAAGGGCGTGTAGTACAGGAGATCTGGAGTACTCCGTGGAGAGGTACCCAGGAAGGGCAGTAGTCCAAGGTTTTCCAAACGGTAAGCGAAGGCAGTCCAAAAAGGCAGGCAGGGATCCGGTACACGGTAAGCAAATAGACAGGTATCCAAAACGGCAAGAAGAGGCAGTCCAAAAAGGCAGGCAGGGATCCGGTACATGGTAGTGCAAGGGCAAAGGTACTCAGAAAAAACAGGAAAGTGTAGACCGGAGAAGGGAAGAAGGGAGGTAAGATGCTGGAAGGAGAAGGAGAAGGTGGGTACGAAAAAAGAAACAGGGAAGAAGAAAAAGAATAGACCGGTTCAGCGGGGAACCAGACGGGAGGAGAGGCGCCAGGAAAAGGCGTTAGAAACCTCTCAGAGGAAAGTGCTGGAGGCACGAAAACAATGGAGACGAACGGGAACAGCAAGTTGCAGGACTGAAACCCGGAAGCGTTGCAACGCATCCCCGACCCGGAAGGAGCTGGTAAAGACTCAGAGTCGGGGAGCGTCACAACCAATAGAATTAGGGCAGAAGAGAGAAAACCCAGGAAAAGGGGGTGTGGCTAAGCGAAGGCTGAACGGAACAAAACTAGCGTCCGCGCCGCCATCGGCTCCACAAATGCCAGGTACTACATGGTATGACAGTATGCCCCCTCCGATAGGCCCCACCCCCCGGCTTCCCCGGGTGAAAAAAGTGATACTTGCGAAGCAAGGAAGGTGCATTAATGTGAGTGATGGGTTCCCAGGAATTTTCCGAGGAAGGATAGCCTTTCCACTTGACCAAATACTCTAATCTACCCCTACGATATCTTGAGTCACAGAGTTGGGCAACTTCAAACTCCGTCTGTGAGGAACCCCCAGGGATCGGGTTTTGATTTGCCCGACGTGCCCAGGGGTCAGCGTGGAAAGGTTTGAGTTGGGAGGCATGGAATACAGGGTGGACCCTCTTTAGATTTGTGGGTAATCGCAAACGAAAGGCCACTGGGTTGATTTTTTGTATTATCTCATATGGCCCTAAGAACTTGGGAGATAGATTGGAGGGATGGACCCAACGTGGGAGGTATCTAGTGGAAAGCATGACTCTGGTTCCTACCTCCCACCCCGGAACTGATCGACGAGCTTTATTGGCTTGAATGCAATGGCGCGATTGAGCCGATCGAAGGCCCTCCTGTGCCTTCTTGTGGGTTTCCTTAAGGAGAGAGAGGGATGAATCGACTGCTGGCAAATCAGAAGAAAGACCAGAGACAGGAAGAATAGAACGAGGATAGTATCCATAGGTGCAAAAAAAAGGACTACACTTAATAGCAGAATGTACAGAATTATTATAGGAGAATTCTGCGAGTGGGAGTAATGTATACCAGTTATCTTGTTGAGAATTGATAAAGCATCTTAGATACTGCTCTAGAGTCCCATTCAAACGTTCAGTTTGTCCGTTGGATTGCGGGTGAAATCCAGAAGTGAGAGCTCTTTCAATTCCCAATCTGACACATAACGCCTTCCAGAACCGGGAGGTGTACTGGCTACCGCGGTCTGATATTATCTTGTTTGGCATGCCATGCAACCGAAAGATGTCCTGGAGAAATACGCCTGCCATGTTGTCTGCTGTGGGAACCCCTGGTAATGGGGAAAAGTGAGCCAGTTTGGTGAACGAGTCCACCACTACCATGATACATGTGCAACCTTGAGATGGGGGTAAGTCCACAATAAAGTCAGTAGAGATGGTACTCCAAGGACTCTTAGGTACTTCACATGGTTCGAGGAGACCGATTGGTCGTTGGCGTGAAGACTTGCTCCTTAGACAAACGATGCAGGACTGAACATAACGATCCGCATCCTCTCTCATCTTTGGCCAGTAAAAGTGTCGTTGAAGATACTCGAGAGTGTTGGTTCCGCCTCGATGTCCCGCTAGTTTGGAGTCATGGCACCAGTTCAGTGCCATTTTGCGGAAAGATTGTGTGGGTAGGTACAGTCTTCCCTTGACTATATAAAGACCATCTCTGACTTCATAAGACAAGCCTTTGGGGTGTTTTTCCAACTCGAAGCAACCTCCAGAGTCCTCCTGTACTTGTCTGAAGAATGTTGAAACCACTCCGATGGTTCTTGTCTTGGGGAACATGAATTCTGAAGATGTCTCTGTCTCTGGCAGATAGTCGCTTCGGCGGGAAAGTGAGTCTGCTACTAGGTTTAGTTTGCCTGGGATGTATGTGATATGAAAATCAAATTGTGCGAAAAAGTGGGCCCATCGTGCCTGTCGGGTGTTGTAGCACTCGAATTGTCTTAAGACTTGTACGTTTTTATGGTCCGTCCGAATGGTGAATGGAAACTCGCCTCCCTGGAGGAGGTGACGCCATTCCAAACAAGCCGCTTTCATAGCTAACAACTCCCTTTCAATGACTGAGTAATTCCTTTGACTGGGGGTTAAGGTCTTGGAGAAGTAGGCCACCGGATGTTCAACATTCCGTATTTCTTGAAGCAGAACAGCTCCTATAGCTGCTGAGGAAGCATCTGTCTCCAGAATGAAGGGCCGGTGTTGGTTAGGTTGTTGTAGGATGGGGGCTGAACAGAAAGCTTTCTTGAGGAACTTGAAACTATCTTCGGCCTCAATTGACCATTTGAATGATGTTGTCGTCTTCTTTAGGAGAGAAGTGATAGGCAGAATTTTTTGAGAAAAATTAGGGATAAACCTCCTATAGAAGTTTACCAGACCCAAAAACCGTTGAACCTCTTTGACTGAAGTAGGAGAAGGCCAGTCCAGGATGGAAGACACCTTGTGTGGATCCATGGCGATTCCGTGGTCCGAGAGTATGAACCCGAGATAAGGGATAGAGGAGGCTGCGAACACGCACTTGGCAAGTTTTACTGACAAATGGTTAGTTTGAAGCCTGCGAAAAACTTCCTTGACATGTTTTTTATGGTCTTCAGGAGTTTTGGAGAAGATAAGAATGTCGTCTAGGTACACCAGCGTGGTTTGGCACAGTAGATCAGAAAATAGCCGGTCCATGAATCGTTGAAATATCGATGGAGCGTTAACTAACCCAAAAGGCATTACTCTATACTCAAAAAGACCAAATGGAGTCCGGAATGCTGTTTTCCATTCGTCCCCGTCTTGAACCCGAAGGAGGTGGTAAGCGTTTCTTAGATCAAGTTTAGTGAAGATCTTGGCTCCGTGAACTGCTTGTAAGATTTCGGTGATCAAAGGCATGGGGTACCTATCCTTTATGGTGACTTTGTTGAGACCGCGATAATCAATACACGGCCTTAGTTCCTTAGATCCCTTCTTGGAGATGAAGAACAGGGAAGCTCCAGCGGGTGATTTCGACGGTCTTATGAGCCCGTTTTCCATATTGCGGTCTAGATATTCGCGGAGGTATTGTTTCTCTTCCAATGTAAGGGAAAACATCCTTCCAAAAGGCACCAAGGCTCCTGGGGTTATATCTATGCAGCAATCTTCAGGCCGATGTGGTGGGAGTTCCATAGGTGTCTTTTCTGTAACTACCTCGTTGAATTCCTCAAGGTAATGTGGTAGACAGTGTACTGTTCGGATTTCACAGCTGTTGGAGGTCTTTACCATCTCGAACTTGGGTTCGGGTAAGCATTCTGTCTTGCAATACGATGATTGAAAATCCAACATATTACTAGACCAGTCGATTCTGGGATTGTGTCTGCGTAACCAGCAGATACCCAAAATAATGGGGAAGTGAGCCGCTCTGATGATATCAAACGCTATATTTTCCACGTGTTGTTGGATAGACAAAGTGAGGGCTATGGTGGTGTGAGTAATCATGCCCGAACTCAGGGGCTTGCCATCCACCCCTTCGACTTTCTGGTTTTCGTGTTTAGCGATTCTTTTAATTCCTTGTCGGTCTGCCCAGTGGATGTCCATGAAATTTCCTGCAGCCCCACAATCAAGTAGGGCTAAAGTAGTGACTTCCTTAGAGTCGATTCTGAGTGTGACGGTGAGCACCATCAACCGAGAATCCTCAGAGACCTCTGTAGAGGATACCGAGAGAGGAGCATAGGGACTGTGAACGGCCCCTCGGTTATGTGTCCCAACATTTACAGAGGGCGCACGTTTCCCGACTTTCTGAATGGTACATCTGGACAATCTCTGAGTAAGTGGGAAGCAGACCCACAATACATACACAGAGAGTTCTCCCTTCGCCTTTTCCGCTCCTCTGGGGTAAGTGGTGCTCGAGCCGTTCCGATCTGCATGGGTTCTTCTTTGGCGGACCGTTGGAAGGGTACCGATGAGGATGAGGGATCCCAAAGGGGGGGTGCGCTTGACTTAATTCTTTTCTTCTCTTGACGTCTTTCCGACATTCTGAAATCGATACGCAGGGTAGCGGTTAAGAGATCCGAAAAAGACCCAGGCCTTTCTATCCGTGCTAGTTCGTCCTTGAGGTCTTCCCTTAAACCCCGCCGGAATATGGCATACTGGGCCTGTTCCTGCCAACCTGCTTCCGCGGCCACTTGTTTAAAGGTGGTGATGTAGGTTAGGAGGTCTGAGCTACCCTGTCTAATATCAAGCAGATCTTCTGAGGCTAGAAAGGTGCTTTCAGGTCGTAGAAAGGTTTGCTGTAGCAGATTTTTAAAGGCATTGAAATCTTGCAGTACAGGGTCCGGTAGGTTAACAAGTGGGGTAGCCCAGGCTAGGGCGTTTCCGGTCATATGCGTAATCATAAATCCTACCTTTGCGTGGTCAGAGGCAAAGGTCTGTGTGCGAAAAGAGAAATGTAAATTGCATGCATCCAGAAACTCCTTGACCTTCTTTGGGGAGCCGTCAAACTTTCCTGACACAAGGGGAAGCGGAGGTAAGTCAGGTGAGAGTCTTTCTCGGTCCGTCAGCCGCTGTTGCAGGGTGGCATTAGCGGCCTTTAGGTTCTGCATTTCCAGATTTAAGCTTTGTACAGCAGCTACTAGCTCTTGTACCTGCTGCGGGGTGGCCATCACTTTCTGTTGGCGTTGCAATCTGTCACCGGAATCAGTGACCTCTTGGTCAGATTAATCAGACTCTGAAGTTACCCCCTCCCCTAACTCCTCACCTTCTTCTTCTTTCCAGGTACCCTTCTTTTCTCTTCTCCGTGAAGGTTCCTTTTTTTTATGGAGGTAAGGACGACCCCGAAAGGAAGCCACCGTGTCTCCAATAAGGAAGACCAGGGGGCTCCTCTCCGGAATCGCCCAAGAGGGGAAAAAGCCTATGAGGCACAAAAAACCCCTGATGTTACAATGTTTGTGGTTGTGGTACAACTGGGTACAACTGGGAATCTCTGGAAGGGCGTGTAGTACAGGAGATCTGGAGTACTCCGTGGAGAGGTACCCAGGAAGAGCCACCGTGTCTCCAATAAGGAAGACCAGGGGGCTCCTCTCCGGAATCGCCCAAGAGGGGAAAAAGCCTATGAGGCACAAAAAACCCCTGATGTTACAATGTTTGTGGTTGTGGTACAACTGGGTACAACTGGGAATCTCTGGAAGGGCGTGTAGTACAGGAGATCTGGAGTACTCCGTGGAGAGGTACCCAGGAAGGGCAGTAGTCCAAGGTTTTCCAAACGGTAAGCGAAGGCAGTCCAAAAAGGCAGGCAGGGATCCGGTACATGGTAAGCAAATAGACAGGTATCCAAAACGGCAAGAAGAGGCAGTCCAAAAAGGCAGGCAGGGATCCGGTACACGGTAGTGCAAGGGCAAAGGTACTCAGAAAAAACAGGAAAGTGTAGACCGGAGAAGGGAAGAAGGGAGGTAAGATGCTGGAAGGAGAAGGAGAAGGTGGGTACGAAAAAAGAAACAG
Organism: Ambystoma mexicanum; assembly: GCF_040938575.1. Taxonomy (NCBI): domain Eukaryota; kingdom Metazoa; phylum Chordata; class Amphibia; order Caudata; family Ambystomatidae; genus Ambystoma; species Ambystoma mexicanum. Next base: position 582,514,691 of record NC_090940.1, read on the forward strand.
GGAAGAAGAAAAAGAATAGACCGGTTCAGCGGGGAATCAGACGGGAGGAGAGGCGCCAGGAAAAGGCGTTAGAAACCTCTCAGAGGAAAGTGCTGGAGGCACGAAAACAATGGAGACGAACGGGAACAGCAAGTTGCAGGACTGAAACCCGGAAGCGTTGCAACGCATCCCCGACCCGGAAGGAGCTGGTAAAGACTCAGAGTCGGGGAGCGTCACAACCAATAGAATTAGGGCAGAAGAGAGAAAACCCAGGAAAAGGGGGCGTGGCTAAGCGAAGGCTGAACGGAACGAAACTAGCGTCCGCGCCGCCATCGGCTCCACAAACGCCAGGTACTACATGGTATGACAGCAGTATATGACATAATATGTCCCTTTAGTACAGCTTTATAACAATCCCACTTGTTATCTACGGATGTATTTATATTGAGATGTTCAGAGAAGAAAAGAGAATGCTGCAGCTGAATGAATCTGGTGAAACTTTGGGTTGAATATCCATCTATTACCGTTGGTTGTTCTTGTGTGTATTAGTATACGTTTAATATAGATTATTCAATAGAATCAATGAGAAGTTTAAACAACACCCATCTTTCCACATCATCGGAATCTGTGGAGATGACCTTACATTTAAGATGTTTGTTAATAAGAGTGATAACTCAATTTTTCCTTCTGTTAGCCACCCTCGAGAAGACCTGACCAACCCATAAGCGTTTCAGTTTACCGCTTCTTCTTGTTAGAGGTGGGAGTCACAAGCATGCGATTGCAGGTTTAGCCCTATTACTTTGAGAAAGTATTTTCTGTCATTTGATAGGATTATGTAATCCCTTGACGTTCCATGATGATATATTAATAGACATTGATAGCCATTAGGATAAAATATGAGTACGTATGGTCAATGCTGACAAGTGTTATAATGATGAACATATAAGGAGGACACATAAGGGGAAGGGGGAGACTAACAGGTACAACATGGAATTGTATGACTTCTAGAAAAAGCATTAGATGATATGAAACATAGTGGCTAGCAGGAAACAGCCACTCCAAACCATGATGGAGCTGTGATGAAGAAAAGAAGGGGTGGAGAGCCAAATCCAGAGGTGCTCATCCCGTGCCACACTCCGGACAAGACATCATATCGTAACAGAGGGCTGATAATAGATTCCTAATTGGACCTGTCCATTTCCTCTCTTCTGTGGCTGTGGATGAAATTACGTTTGTCCATTGGATTTTGAAAGGTGCACAAATTACCATTAAGGGTCACCTTCAATGAGGCAGGATGGATGATTCCATGTCTGGCATTTAATTGCCTTAAGGATGGTCTAAACATCAATAATTATTTACTTCTTGCTGTGGTGGCATTAGAGACATCTTATGAAATAAGGATCTTGTTGTCTTCCCATATGAGCTGCTTTGTTTTCTCAGCTTTCTCCAAGATTAGAACCACGTGGGTATAATCCAGTAATGCAAAGGTCAAGGTTATTGTGGCATTCTGAGATGAACTATTTGGTCCAATACGATGGCCCTCTGGATATTGAGTAGTGGGGGCACCTGGAAGTGCAGAAGTGTGGGAAGCTTGTCATATGGAAACTGAATAGGATCTTCATTCTCTATTTTCTCTGGAAGGCCTACAATACGTAAGTTATTTCTCCTATTTCTGTTTTCTAAATGTTCTGCTTGTTCCTAGAGAGATATAACTGAATTGTCCACTGACAGTACTCTTTCTATAATATCCTCTGCAATGCTAATCCTTCTTTCAACTTCATAGACTCTAGTTTCGAAGGTGGACCATTTATCATCAAGTAACTGTAGTTTCGCAGTTGTAGCTGCCATGAAGGCTTTAAGGCTAGCACCATTGGCTCTGTGTATCTTCCTTTGGTGTGGGAGAGTTACTTTATTGTCTCTTAGGAGCACTATTCATTGATGTAGAAGGTATTCCCGTAGTTTTCCCTTTTTTTGAAGTCATGTTTGCATTACAAATACAGGCTTAATCAAGGGTGACACACTGCTAGTATCTTCTGATATTAAATACTGTTACATTGAGGTGCTACACTTGATATAGCCTTGGTAAATGTGTACCAATAAATTGTACCAGCAACTCAGCAACTTGTTCAATCATCTATTCTGAACAACAGCCCAATACGACTATGATGTATTTCAAACATCCATGTGCCCAAAGCAATATTTCATTTTAAACTCACATATAATATGTGCATGGCACAAATAAGTCTCTAATACACTTTATATTGTGGAGAATGATATGCATAATGGCAATCTAACCTTTAATGATAAAGACATTTTAAATGTCTTCTCTAATTTCCATAACAAATTATACTCCTCAGATACTACACCCAATAATACTTATACATCTTATTTCTCAAACCAAATATATCATAGCGCATATGATAGTACTTATCTGCAGTCACTGAATGCCCCCCTGTCGTTAGCTGAAATATATAAAGCCATTAAACATCTTTATAAAGGAAAAGCTACCAGTCCGGATGTTTTTTCAATTGATTGTTTTGCCCACTTTAAAAATCTACTAGTACTTAAGCTTAATGATCTATAGTTTTCCTTTATGTCTAATGGGAAAGACGAAGGTTCCTTAAATAAGCTATGCTTATTGTTTTTCCTAAACCCAACAAAGATGCTGAATTAGTAAAAATGATAGACCAATATCATTGACTAATACTGATAGCAACATTTTTGCCAAAATGGTTGCTAATAGATTAATTCCCTTTCTTCCTAATCTCGTTAAGAATGATCCGGGAGAATATGTCAAGGGACGACTATCATCAGCTAATACAATACTTTATATATATTTTTAATATTATTCCGAAATCTGTTCCGCCGACATTAAAAGATACGTCCAAGCATGTGCCCAATGTTCACGAAGTAAAGTCTGTTTTAAAAAACCCATTGGATTACTGGAACAAATTCCCTTGCCCGCAGTCCCGTGGGAACTGATTTCCACTGATTTTGTGGTGGATCTCCCGATTTCTCGGGGCCACACATGCATTATGGTTACCGTAGATTCACTCACTAAGTTGGCCCATTTTTCCCCTTTCCCGAGCTTGCCATCAGCCTCACAGATGGCGTAGGTATTCGTACGAGATATTTGTGTCTTCAGAGTTACTATTTGTTTTGGGATTTAGTAGACTTTGTGTGTGTTTTCGACAAGTGGTTACTGTGTAAATACGAACTACTGTAATATTTAAAATGTGAGTCTTGAGATATCTTTTTCATTGCTGACACTTTAATCCAATATTAAATAAAACATAAATTGATAAATTGTGTTGTTAGCAAAACAAAATGGTTCATTCTGGGTATACAGAAGTACAATGTGTAGGTGGGCACCACGGTAATAAGATACTTTAATATAGGTAATGTTTGTTTGGATAAATTGGTTGAATCAAAGTTTTGACCTGGAGCTACCAGTCTGTAAGAGATCCTATGGCATCCGGATCGCACTAAACAGAATAATGTAATTTGCCGACATTGAAGGCTTAACGACGAATAGAAGCCATACTAAACAAATGTTCCCTAGACCTGATTTTATTAACCATACAAGAATTGGCCAAAGACATTGAAGGCTTAACGACGAATAGAGCAGACACGTTAGGCTTCACAGCCGAAGAGGCGAACAAAATCCTTGGTCTCATCACTGACAGTGGATTCAGCGCAACAAGCAACAAAAAACAAGATCCAACCAGCCAAATAAAACAGTTGGAATATCTGATAAGAAAGGAGATCAATCGTAAACTTCATGCGATAACTCTGGGGAGATACTACAAAAGCCACAGAATACCAAGAGGCCTACGCCTACAGCTGAGACCTACCTTATGCAAGGAGAGTAAAGCTTTCGTAAAGAAATGGGAAGCCATACTAAACAAATGTTCCCTAGACCTGATTTTATTAACCATACAAGAATTGGCCAAAGATCTTAAAGATTTGGGAGAGGAGATCCAAGAAATCGAGAAGGCTTTAGTTGCAACATTAAACAGAGAAGAAGTAGACTCTATTCTGGAGGATATCAATAATAAATTATCTGGATATAAAGCAGAACTGGAAGCTAAAAAAATCCAAAAATTTAAACGCGATACGTATGATTATCTGAAGGACAAAGTTTATACATGGATGGAGAAATATGGCCCTCCACTAAGGAAACCTAAACAAAACTTCACAAGTGAGACATCCAGCTCCGGAACCGATACCGAGAGAGAAACACCAAAACAAGAGTAAGAAGCTACACCAGGAGCATCGAGTACAGCAGACACAACTGAAACACCCAACAGATGAAAAGAGCCTTTTTAGGAATAGGAAGAAGAGAACACGAAGGGGGAAAAGAAACGCAAAAGGGAAAACCAAATACGAGACAGCAACAGAAGAAAACATAGTGATCAATTTGTCCTCTAGAAATCTAACCTTAAGTGAAATCAAAACATTACAAAAAGGACTCAGCTTTGTTCCCACGTACGATAGCACCTTATTTGATTCCAAAATTGAACTATACAAACTGGTTCGCAAAATGAAATTGAAGGTTTTCTTCAGCGAGCTAGAAGAAGAAAATCTAAGAAATATAGAGGACTCGGATTTCAAAGAATTCAGAGGCAAGAGCAACTTCATCCCTCCGATCTCAGTCCCTTCGGTGGATATCTTCCAGAAACAGGTCACAAGAGACCTCGAGAAGGTCAAATTCAGACATCCAAGGAATCAGAACATGAAACCCCATGAGCTTAAACTCATAAAAAACCTTTATGGAGATGACACGATAACAATACGGTCTGCTGATAAAGGAGGAGGCCTAGTTCTACTCAACACAAGTGATTATGAAGAAGAATGTCAGAGACAGCTCAGTGACATCAACACTTATGCGACACTTGATTCAGATCCTACAGAAGAGATCCGGTGCAATCTAGATAAACTTCTAGAAAGAGCAGAGGAACTGAAATGGATTAATCATAACACAAAGAAATTTCTGACTAATACACATCCGAAAATACCACATTTCTATACTCTCCCAAAGATACATAAGGACATACAGAAACCTCCGGGAAGACCTATAGTAGCAGGAATCAACAGTATCCTTGAACCACTCGGTAAATACATTGATTATTTTTTACAGCCATTGATTCAAAAAACAAGTACTTACATTAAAGATTCTACACATTTTTTGCAACATCTCAGAACCATCCCATTCAGCAACAACAACATCTGCTTCACGGTAGATGTTAAAAGCCTATATACATCGATTCCTCATGACCTGGGCAGAGAAGCAGTGGAGTGGATGCTCCTGAGAGAAGGAGAAATAGCTGCACAAAAATAATTTATCATGGGACTTTTGGAATTTATCAGTAACAACTCATACATCCAGTTCAAAGACTCATATTATTTACAAGTTGCAGTCACTGCCATGGGGGCAACCATGGCCCCTCATATGCAAACTCATTCATGCATAGATTTGAAACAGAACATGTCCTGACAAATAATCTGTGGAATTTAGACCTCATTATTTGGATCCGGTATATAGATGACATTTTTGGCATTTGGAAGAGCACAGAATCACACCTGCTAGAATTCTTTGGCTACATTAACAACATAGACCCACGGATACAGTTCACATATGAATATTCACGCAAATCCATCCATTTTCTAGATGTTGAGATCATTGTTACAGAAACAGAATACCAAACAACAATCTATCGGAAAAGCACAGATAGAAATAGTTTGTTACAGAGACTGAGTTTCCATCAACCCAGTCTCATCAAGAATCTACCCTACAGTCAATTGCTCAGAGTAAAAAGGATCAGAAACCAGAGTGAATACGAAATAGCTGTCAGAGAAATGGGTAAAAAATTTCTTGCACGAGGTTATTCAGAAGAGGAAATTACATCGGCAGAAATACGCACTGTTGCACAGGATAGAGAAGAACTACTCAAACCAAGAATAAGCAAACAAGATACCTCACCCCCACTAGTTTTCGTATCCAAGTATTCACGTCAAAGCAATCCGATCAAGTCAATCATAAAAAAGAATTGGAACACTGTGACATGTGATAAAAGGGTAGAACACCTATTTAAAGAAACTCTCACATTTGCTTACCAGAGAAGTTCCAACTTGAAAGACAGATTAGTCCATACCAGACCCCCACAGAAGAAGAAAAGTACAGACCGCATAGGCACATTCCCATGCCTGAACTGCAGCAACTGTGGGTACATCATGAAAGGACAAACTATAAACCATCCCTACACTGGAGAAAAAATAAAGCTTAAATGCTATGCCACATGCGATACAGCAGGAATTATATATGGAATCAAATGTACTTGTGGTTTGTACTACGTCGGACAAACACAACGGACAGCAAAGATCAGGTGGAATAAACATAGATCCTGCATCAGGAACAAGACTGCAAGTTCCGCAGTAGCGAGACACTGGCAGAGCAAACAACATAATTTGGCACAGATCAAATTTGTAGTCCTGGAAAGAGTCCAAAGAAGAGAGAAACATGAGGATCTACAAAAAAGAATTGATCAACGGGAAACATTTTGGATAGACAGACTGAGTTCCCTTACACCTAAGGGAATCAACGAAGAGATCAACTATATGTGTTTACTCTAATAGGGCCAAGTTCACAGATTGTTCAGGAATATGGCTTTTCTCCAATGTGTTGGCTTCGGTGGTGAGGCGTTTTGGACTAAATTCCAATATTATTGAGGACACATTGAAAACATGTGATTGAACTTGATTTTGTATTTTTGTATTCTTGTACTTTTATGGACATGCATTGATTGTACATTATGATATATTTTGAAGTTTTTGTTTGTTACGCGATTTACTCCTCATAGTCAGATTTTCGACCATGGCTAGCACTAATATAATATATGTTGACTTTATAGAACACGTATGTGTTAATTGCACTTGGAAACCTTACTAACCACAATTAATTACCGAGGACATGTCCACACCCATGCATACCAGTTAGAGCCTCCAATAGCAACGTCAACACGCATCCACCTGAGGGCCATGGCAACAGTCCCGCCCCCCTGCGCTCCCGCAGGGCGGTGGGTCCCGAGGCATACGTGAAGCGGCAAACGCGCTGCTGCTCGACGCCCCGCCCACGTTCCCATGACAACCCTTAAAAGCATCATTGCGCGCGCGCGGTTTACTTTCGCTTCCACAGCGAGCGCGATCGGTTCTGCGCACGAGTCATACTTGTGCAGGTAAGAGCTCACTGATCTAATCCGCTTAGTTATGCATCTGGATATAGCGATAAAAATAGAAATACATACTTCCCCTCTGGTAATCAACAGGAACTTTGGAGACATTCTTCAAGAGCATTCACAGGAGAGGACAACTTGCATTTAGCAGGTACAGGGTGCTGTATGCAAGGGTGGTATACAATTGTACATACCTAGTAATATGGCGATTCTGACACACTTTCCTTTACCTTCCTCCCGCATTTTCAACATTGATTTGGATCTACCTGGGGTATGTGCTCTACTTTTTTTCGAACCATGAATTGCATTTATGTGTCTTTCGATAAATGAATTATGATAACACTGTTTAGATTCTATATTCACTTCAGTACAGCCCTGAAGATGGTCATAGACCGAAATGCATTGGCATATGTGCTTTTTTGAATAATTGACCTATCTATTTCGAGTTGCCTCGCAATACTTGAACTAACTAAGAAATAGAAAACCATGAAATCTGAATTAAACATTTCTTTTGGAAAACCATGTACCGTCTGGTGATACATTTGTTTAACATTATAAGTACTTCACGCAAGAGTTATATACAACTGTGCAACCTTATTTAAGGTCAACTGAGAGCACCAGTCTTAAGTACGGTATTATTACCTTACTTTTTTTCCACACCAACTTGCCTAGACCAATTCCTGTTTCATCAAGGTTTAGCGTCTAAAAGCGACAGTTTGTATGTGATGTAATATTGATGATGAAATCTAGATAATTAAACATTGTCACAATTATTGAAAGAAAATGATTCATTCATGTTGTAAACAATATTAGCAAGATTCTCGTCATCTTAATTTATTTCTGCAGCTTAACTCCACATAAGTGGTTGTAGTTTCAAAATACACTGCTTATAATAGTCTGTTGTATGACAATTGTGCTTTGGGAAGTTGGATGAAGTACTACAGACGTGGTATTTTAAAGATTGCATGGACATAGAAGTGTTATTTTGTACTGATGACAATATTGCTACAGTATATGCTTGAACTGGTTCCAGTTTTGATTTTGTTTTCAATACTGAAAACACCTGAAAGGGTTTGCCTTGTGTGGGGTGTGATGAAAGGCCCCAAACAATCTGAACTGAAGGGCCCAATCAAAATGTGCCTATTTAGGCAATGTGGCTCTCTTTCTGCAGTTGAACTCCAGAGAAAGCTAAAACAAAAATGTAATCCAAGTGCAGATGTGAAAAGCACATCACATTACTGGATGATAAATAAATGCAGCCTCTTCACTGAAACTGCTGCCAACCATCAAAAGGTGGTGCACTGTAACAATACAGATGCACGTTTCAACAGAAATAAAACAAACAGCAGATAATTAAAAGTGTATTTCATTAATGACTGGAAGAAACAACCTTGTAGTTTCAGTACAAAAGGAAAGTGAACCCTGATCAGTAAAACACGCTGGATGTCAAAGAATGAAGGCTGGTGTTAGAAAATGGCATATGTAAGTTACTTTCAGCCAAGGACAATGGTGGGTCTCTGGGAAAAATTAACAAATGGCAAACCCATTGGCCAGGTGGAGTCAGGACTCAGGCCTCTGGAGCCTGGCATCCTCTTCAAACACCCTCATGGGGCCAGTCCTGGCACCTATGGCGCCAGGCTCATACACCATGAACAACAATGTGCTTGGGAACTACTTTATTGTATTGTCAGCCAACATGGAGGCATCCACATAGCTTGGTTCTTAAGAACCAAGCTATGCGGTCTAGTGTTTTGGGTGTGGCAGGCCTGGAACTACTTTCCCTGGTACTACTTTACCTGGGCTGTATAAACCACACCCTGACTGCAGAACATGCTTCGTGTTACTTTGCAGCTTGCAACGGGACGCTCACCATGTCCAGCTATTCCCTCGAACCTCAGAGAAGCAGAACCTGCAAGGAGACAAAAGGAACATCATTAGCAGCAGCATTTTACCTGCAGTCTTCATCTTTAAACATTCACAGCTACTGAGAACAGCTTCCTCGAATCTGCATGCCTCCCGGACAGAACAACCTGAAAGAGGAAGAGAGAGGCAACATTAAAGAAAGTTGTAGAGACATTCACAAATTACGAACTGCTCAAAAGGCTTACCTGGCTGGTCGCCTCTCGGCTGGCACCACTCCGGACATTCCACTCGTGCTGAAGAACAACGCTACCTACAAGGAAGGAAAACACAAGGTTAGTAAAGGCAAGACTTCGCAGCGGTGTGCATAGCGCTTACTTACCGCATCATAGCGCTCTTAATGCGCCATCATTTACCAGCGGGCTCAACCAAGCCAGTTCGCCGCGCTGAAGCTCTGCATACCTAAGGGAGAAAAAAGAGACATTTTAAACAAAGAAAGGCATGCAGGATAGCAACAAAACTAAAGAACAGCAGTAAGACCTACCGGAACAATATCAAATGGGCCGGCGTCAGTGAAGTAACTGGACCGCACTCGCCCATGAAAGACAACGCGCCCCTGCAAAGAAGGCAGGATGGAGAGCACACCTAATTCTACCACAAGGCAGAACCTTCCCCGCAGACCACATCAGTGCAAAGCTGAGAAGCATGCCAGCGAGTAACCCAGCTGGGTGGTGTCTCTGTGGATACCAGGTGACCGTAACAGAACACGAAGCCTACCATAATAAATCTACCTGGGCACCATGCAGACATCAGAAATGGACCAATTGGCCCAATTTCTAGGAGAGCTTTGTGCTGAGGTACATTCTGTCCGACAAGAGACTAATGCCCTCCGGAGAGACCTAATAGTGTCCAAAGAATGCACTGAAGAGATTATCAGGCAATACTTGCAATCACAGGCAGGACAGACGCCTCTACCTGGAAGCAATCCAATGATGCAAAACCCTGCCATACCACCCACTCCGGTACAGATCACGTGAGCTGGAACAGTGCCCCTGGCACCACGAAAAAGGTTCTCAGGTGACTCACGGAAGTATTCGGCATTCATCAATCAGTGCCGCCTTCATTTTCTTTGTAGGCCTGGAGCATTTCCAAACGACCAAGCTCGGGTAGCTTTTGTCTTATCATACCTGAGTGGTAGTGCAGCAGATTGGTCGGTGCATTGGTAACCCATGACGATCCTCCATTACTTGACTTTGGGTGGTTCCAGAGAGAAATGGAAAAACTTTTCGCTCGCCATATCCGGGAACAAGCAGTAGACAATGAATCCTTGTCCCTCCGACAGGGGAATCAGGACTTGTTAACGTACATTGCTACCTTCAACAGTCTGGTTGCTGAAGCTAGGTGGCCAGAAAACAAATGAAACACGTTATTCCATCGAGGCTTACGAGGCGAATTAAAGGACGTCTTAGCTCAGGTGGTTCATCCACCCAGAGACTGTGCAGAATTCATAAATCTGGTTGTGCAGCTAGATCACCGGTTGCAGGACCGAAAGCCAGACCAGTCTAAGATGGACCCTCAGACTGTGTATGATCGACCGAGGGAAAACACACCCGGTGTACCTGAAAATGCTGTAGAACCCATGCAGATTGGAGGGATACGGCCTACATTAAAAAAACAAGAGAGGGACAAAAGAAGACAACAACAACTTTGTTTGTATTGTGGGAAACCAGGACATTTCCTGAAGGACTGTCCAGTAAAACCCCCAAGAAGAACAGTCAGGGCCACATAGAAGGATGAAGCTAAGGAATCGGGAAACTACCAAGCTCTGCAAACGTAGAGGTCAGTTTGTCTAGTGAGAAGAAAGAGTTGCTGACCTCGCATTTTGCAATACCAGTGATCTTAATTAACCACCAACAGTCATCAAGAATGCATTCAGTTGAAGCATACATTGATAGCGGAGCCGTTGGAAATTATATTGATCAAGAACTGGCAGCAGAGATGGGGCTTCCTTTGTGTTCTAAGCCAAATATGGACAAGGTAAACACCGTGGATGGGACAGAAATCGCTTCCGGACCAGTTACCCAATGCACAGCCAGGGTAACCTTGCTGTGTTAGGACGGACATCGCCAGTGTATTTCATTCGATCTCATCAAGGCACCTCAGTTCAGGCTAATACTAGGGATGCCATGGTTGGTTGCTCACAACCCTTTGATAGACTGGCGGGCACGAAAATTAACCTTCCCCGATGACTGCTCCCCTGCCTGCTATTACCAAGAGGAGAAACCCGACGTCTGTATCCCCATGACTCCCGGAGTGACAGTATCAACCCTGGGAGCAACTAATACCTTACCAAGTGAATACCATCATTTCCAGGATGTTTTCCGAAAGGACCAAGCCAAGACATTGCCGTCGCACAAGCCCTATGACTGTCAGATCGACCTTGTTCCTGGTGCACAATCCCTTGTGGCAGGATCTACGCTCTCACAGAACCAGAAAACCTTCATTTGAAATCCTATTTAGACCAGTACCTTGCACACGGATTTATCCGTCCTTCGAAGTCCCCCGCAGCCAGTGGTCTGTTCTTCGTACCGAAAAGGAAGGAGACTTGAGAACCTGTATTGACTACCGCGCATTGAACCAGATCACTGTGAAGAACCACTACCCTTTGCCACTTATCCCTGAGATGCTAGACCAAGTTAAAGATGCCCAGATTTATACCAAATTGGATCTTCGAGGAGCGTACCACCTGGTCCGAGTCAGAAAAGGAGATGAATGGAAAACCGCCTTCCGTACTAAGTACGGCTTGTTTGAAAATCAAGTCATGCGCTTCGGGTTATGCAATGCTCCTGCGGCATTCCAATATTTCATGAATGACGTCTTAAGGGAGTTAATTGATGTGTGCGCCTTAGTGTACATAGATGACATCTTAGTATACTCAGCCTCGGAACAAGATCATGTCAGGCACGTTCGTTCAGTCCTCACCAAGCTCCGTCAACATTGCTTGTTTGCAAAGCTTGAAAAATGCTTTTTTCACGTCACCGAAGTAGAATTTCTTGGTTTTATCCTTACTCCAGGAGGCATCAGAATGGACGTGCACAAGGTAGATGTCATTCTGAAATGGCCTTCACCGACGTCTCGGAAAGGGGTACAAAGCATGCTGGGCTTTGCAAACTTCTACTGCCGGTTAATCCCAGACTTCTCTCAGGTTGTGCACCCAATCGCAGTACTATTACGAAAAAACAATTAAAAGTTTGCTTGGACCGAAGAAGCAGAAGATTCCTTTCAGGAACTTAAACAAAGGTTTACCTCCCCTCCAATCCTGCGACATCCTCGTCCAGACCTCCCTTATGTCGTTGAAACTGATGCGTCCAGTCTCGCAATGGGGGCTGTCCTTTCACAGAGAGACCTGGAAACCAGCCAGCTACATCCTGTGGCCTTCTGGTCGAAAAAGTTCTCACCTCCGGAGATTAATTATGCCATCACGGACAAGGAACTCCGGCTATCAAATCCACCTTTAAAGCCTGGAGGCACTACCTTCTGGGGACTAGACACACCATTACAGTCATCACAGACCACCGAAACCTGCAATATCTCAAAACAGCCAAGGCCCAGTCCTCACGCCAATTACAGTGGGCCCTTTTCTTCGCTGAATATGATTATGTAATCACATTTCGACCAGGAGTCAGAAACGGAAAGGCGGATGCCTTATCTTGCATGGGCATAGATGAAATAGTATATACAACTCCAGACCCAGTACCTATTATACCTGAAGACAAACACTTGGGTATCACGACAGCCTTAACACAAGCAGAACTACGAAAAGAAATCCAACGGACAATGAATCCTGATGCCTACCTCGAATGCAAACTCAAGTAGAACAATATACCATCAAGGACCACCTACCCTTTTTTAGAGATCACCTATATGTACCCAAGAAGGAATTACAACAGCATATTATTTCAAAATATCACGATTCACTGATCGAAGGGCATCCTGGGATCGCCAAAACCCTAGCTAAGGTAAAAGAGAACTTTTGGTGGCCTACCTGGCATAAGGACATCATTCAGTATATTCAGTCCTGCGGTGTCTGCGCACAAAATAAATCACAGAAACAAAAACCATCTGGTCTCCTACAACCATTGGACATTCCTCCAGTTCCATGGCACACTCTTTCCCTTGACTTCATCACTGATCTACCTCCAGGCCAAGGGTTCAACACCATCCTTGGAGCTGTGGACTTATTCTCGAAGATGGCCCATTTTATTCCTCTCAAAGGACTCCCAGACGCAGCCACTTTAGCAAAAGTGTTCCTGGAGGGCGTGGTTAAGCTACATGGCTTCCCTTCTGTTCTGGTCTCTGATTGAGGCAGCCAGTTTGTTTCAAACTTCTGGAAAATGCTGTGCAATGGCGTAAACCGACATTCGGCTATCTACCTGTCACCATCCCCAAACGGACGGCCAAACCGAGAGAACCAATCAGACACTCGAGCAAAATTTAGGGTGCATGCTGCACCACGAACAAAGGAATTGGAAAGACCTACTATGGATAGCCGAATATGCATATAACAATTATTTGCATTCAAGCACGGGACAAACGTCCTTCTATACCCTTCATGGCAGACATCCACGTACCTCTGAACTAGACCTTCCAGCCAGCTTGGAAATGCCAGCGGTAAAGACTCTACACAGGCTTTCGAAAGGGCAAAGGAACACCTTATTCATGCCAAAGAAAAACAAAAGAGATTTGCCTACCAACACCGGAAAACGGCCCCTGATTATCAAGTAGGAGACAAAGTTTGGTTGGCCGCTAAATTCGTACCCATCAAGTGAACCCGGACCTTTCATCCCAGATTCTTAGGACCCTATACCTTTAAGGCAATTATCAACCCAGCAGCCGTGAAACTGGATTTACCAACTAATCTACACATTCACCCGGTATTCCATGTGTCCCTCCGGAAACCAATGCAACCCGGCACACGGATTGGGACACCACCTAAGCCCATGTTGATGGAGAACCAGAATTCGAAGTCAAAGATATCTTGGAGTCTAAATCCTCTAGGACCAAGCTATATTATCTCGTCGATTGGAAAGTATTTCGACCACAAGATAGATCCTGAGAGCCCAGTGAGAATATCCATGCACCACGCCTAATCAGGAAATTGCATCGGAACTTCCCAACCAAACCGGGCCAGACAGAAGGAACACCATGGGAGGGGCCTTAGGGGGAAGTGCTGTCATGACCCTCGCCCAAAAACCCCTATGGCAAACCCATTCACCAGGTGGAGTCAGGACTCGGGCCTCTGGAGCCTGGCATCCTCTTCAAAAGCCCTCATGGGGCCAGTCCTGGCGCCCATGGCGCCAGGCTCATACACCATGAACAACAATGTGCTTGGGAACTACTTTATTGTATTGTCAGCCAACATGGAGGCATCCACATAACTTGGTTACTAAGAACCAAGCTATGCGGTCTAGTGTTTTGGGTGTGGCAGGCCTGGAACTACTTTCCCTGGTACTTCTTTACCTGGGCTATATAAACCACAACCTGACTGCAGAACATGCTTTGTGTTACTTTGCAGCTTGCAACATAATGCTCACTGTGTCCAGCTATTCCCTCGAACCTCGAAGAAGCAGAATCTGCAAGGAGACAAAAGGAACATCATTAGCAGCAGCATCTTACCTGCAGTCTTCATCTTTAAACATTCGCAGCTACTGAGAACAGCTTCCTCGAATCTGCATGCCTCCCGGACAGAACAACCTGAAACAGGAAGATAGAGGCAACATTAAATAAAGCTGTAGAGACATTTACAAATTACGAACTGCTGAAAAGGCTTACCTGGCTGGTCGCCTCTCAGCTGGCACCACTCCGGACATTCCACTCGTGCTGAAGAACACCGCTACCTACAAGGAAGGAAAACACAGGTTAGCAAGGGCAAGACTTTGCAGTGCTGCGCATAGCACTTACCGCATCATAGCGCTCTTAATGCGCCATCATTTACCAGCGGGGCTCAGCCAAGCCAGTTCGCTGCGCTGAAGCTCTGCATACCTAAGGAAGAAAAAAGAGACATTTTAAACAAAGAAAGGCATGCAGGATAGCAACAAAACTAAAGAACAGCAATAAGACCTACCTGAACAATATCAAACGGGTCGGCGTCATTGAAGTAACTGGACTGCACTCGCCCATGAAAGACAACGCGCCCCTGCAAAGAAGGTAGGACGGGGAGCACACCTAATTCTACCACAAGGCAGAACCTTCCCCTCAGACCACATCAGGGCAAAGCTGAGATGCATATCTGCGAGTAACCCAGCTGGGTGGCGTCTCTGTGGATACCAGGTGAGCGTAACACTGTTTAACAAAAGCAATTTTCATGATTCTCGCACCTCCTAACAACCCATGTCTTGAGAATTTGGAAAGATATAGGGCCTTATTATGAGTGTTTCGGTAAGGCAACAACGGAGAAGGTAGTGCTACCGGTGCCGTTGTTACCTCGCCGAAACATTCCATGTTCTGCTCGACGGGCCGCTCTGTATGCCTGGTCAGACCAGACATGCAGAACAGCACCCGCTAGCAGAACAGAATGGTAGCAACGGTCCTGTTATTAACAGTAACATTGTTACCACCCTCCCCATTCCCACTGAGCCCATGGGGGCTCAAATGGGAATGTTGACATACCGGGTCTGGGTCCCGCAAATGGGAATTAGCGGGCCCTCAAAGGTCGGATTGGCCCGGCAAATCCCATTTTTCAGGACCCGGACCCGAGTTTGGGGATAGCCATGCTGGTAAGAACATCATGGCTACCTCCACACTCGTAATGAGGCCCATTGTCTGTGATGTAAAGGATCAATCTTAGTTATCACTCAAGTTGTGGTACTTCATAACTGGTCAGTGAATTCACAATTTCTGGAGGGATAGGATACTAAAATGGTTGATTATTTAAAAAGTGAAGTTTGTCAAGCCATGGCCAGGCTAGCAGTTGAAGCTACTGAAAATGAGAAGAGAGTTTCTGGGAACGGGACCTGCTCAAACTTTCACTGCCACAATTTTTTGGACTACAGTTTTGCATCAAGAAACAATAAAAGGAGACGGGATCACAGGGATTTCCCTCATTTTGATGGACACCCAGAGAGAGCCGCTCTTCATCAATGCATCACTGTGCATGCTGCAAAGACTAGAAGAGAATCTGGGTATGGCGGGAGGGACAACATGGCAACAGGAACAGATCAAAGCTTGAAAGTGGATTGGGCGGCCCACTTGGTCGGGATCTGTGGAAAAGTTTTGGGAAATATGCCTTATTTTGCACATCTGGAAACTGTTTGTTTGCTTTTGGCTTTGCTTATGTTGAAAATGTTGCAATGGTGTTATGTCTACCTGGTTTGGCTTTCTTCCCCTGACAGCTGTGGGCTTTTTCTTTCAGGACGATTAGAAAGTGAAGTGGCAGGGTTGTTGACTATATGGGATTACCGTGAAATGATCAGAAAGAAAATACCTTCTGATAAATGACTGTATTTCTTTTGGTCGAATTTCTTTTTAATAGTGCATGGGGAAATTTCCCTCCACCTTCACCTACACCCTACCCCACCCCACATCGCTATATTATTTAAAATGTATGCAAATACCTAACAAATTTGGCCAAATAAATACTCTCATTTCTTCTCAGGTATTTTAGTATTCGATCATTTCTGCAGATACCGACTATATAGGGAGTCCCCCAGTTTCTCTGGTTCCGTAACTTCCTCTTGCATTATGTGGTGTTTCTCAAATGATTGAAAGGACCGTGGTGAGTTTTTGTGTCCAGATAATGTTGCCCTCTATGCTCGTCCACTAACTTTGCACACCTTAGTGTGCATTACTTGGCATGGCCTGATATTGTTAGTATTGATCTGTTAAGCTGTTAATCTTCTAACATGAAGATTCTACTGGTCTGTACATGTGGATTCCGGTAAGGCCGGTTTCGATTACTTGTATTTAAGTGGGGCTTGGCAAGCGGGATTAGAGCTTTAGGCTTTATTATTCTGTCGCTCTGATTCCCTACTTCAAGTTTTGAATCCACATCACCAAAGAGCCAGTGTGTCTGTCCCATTAATTGCCATACAAACTTTTCTTTAGGCACAAACCCAACTTGTGCTCTAGCTTTACCTTCACATTAGCAAGAATTCCAAAAGAGCTAGTGTATCGTTCTACGTACAAGATTAGTCTGCAAGATTATATCTGAATTTTAGCAAGAAGCAAAGTGAATTGGGTTATCAACCC
The DNA here is from genome assembly GCF_040938575.1 of Ambystoma mexicanum. Lineage (NCBI taxonomy): Eukaryota > Metazoa > Chordata > Amphibia > Caudata > Ambystomatidae > Ambystoma > Ambystoma mexicanum. The sequence goes on from NC_090940.1 coordinate 582,532,009, forward strand.
AGATGCAATCTTCGTAGTCATATTACTTCCAGGTTCTGGAAATGAAGAGCTGTAGCACAAGTAGTCTAGCGAGCATCAAATCTCACATGCGTTCTTTGTTCCCTATTCAGGATATAAGAATGGTGCGGTGAAGAGTCGGCACAAGAGCTCCCTGGAGTATCCAGAGAACTTTGTGGTTTCTGGTGCTGTGCAAAGTGCTCGGGTACAAAACAAATCAGAGAAGAAAGCTGACTTTAAGACCATATAGATTTAATTTCAAGCCCCAGATAAATAGCAGTTTGGCTATTTATGGAATCCAAAATCAAAATGGTTCTCTTTTATTTAGTCTAAAAATGTTTGCGTAGTACATTTGGTTGCCCTAATTGGGATAGTTGCTTTATGGATTTTGTTTTTCCTTTTTAATGGGGGTGATCACCTGGCGCTCTCAGTTATATCTTTCCCATCTGGTAATTTGTATTGCTCAGCCATTCAATAAGAGATCACAAAAATGTTGCTGGTTTTGAACATTATGGTTTGCTTACCATTGCACCAGCCTTAATAACCAGAAAATGGGTGCTCCCAAACTGCACTCGTCAACGTTTCAGAATTTGGGCCTGATGTCCTCCTTCCCGGAGCCTTTTCATTCTGGAGCCGTGCATCAAGAGACGGCCAAAATGGCACCTTTAAATAGGGGCGTTCCACAATGCTCCCGCTGTACGCCATGCTTGTAGCGGGAACTCTTGCAATGCCCTATTCTTCTACACTAATGACCCCTAAATGCTCCCTTATCCACTCTCAATCCTGGACGCGCGTGGTGCCCTATTCTAGGGACACCAAATGTGATAGCTGTTGGTGCCCTCATTTCTGTGTCTGTTGTCATGATCAAGGGCATGAACCGCTGTTGTGACAGTTATTTCACCATTGTGAGAAATTTGTTTCGGTCTATTTGATGTGAAACATTTGACCTTATCACATTTGATCTAATTTATTTGACTTTTTCGTCAGTCTAAAATGTGGGGAGAGACCCCCATGTCCCCCCACTTCTTGTTAACCTAATCTATACCCTTACCAAGCCATATATATATTTAATTAGATTTGACTGAAAAAAAGTTATAACAAATTCGATCAAATGTTTTAGGTCAAATGTTTTTTACATCAATTATGCTAATGCAGAGAAATCCGCCCATTGTAAAATGTCTACTTTGTCTCACTTAACCAGATGAAGTTGTAACGGGACATTTTACAAATCAAATGAAGCCAAAGTTTATTTGGTTTACTATATACAGTTCCAGAAAAGCTAAATGTAAACATACTGGTACACATTTAGTTCAATAAAGTATTATATATTAGCTGTTTTCTCACGTTAATACCATACAAAAAGATAACAAAAATAGTGGCATAAAATAGTGGCATACCACTTAAAAAGCAAGTGTGCACTAAACTGAGTGAAATTCACAACTCTTTTTGATAATTAAATGTGATTTCATTTTGAAATACTTGCATAGCTAGATTGTCTCTATAAGGTAACATTTAAATTGCAAACTTGGTGGAACTGTAACAGTTTTAGCATGAGATTAATTATGTGCAATCCTAAAATTAATGTTGTTTTCTCGACAAAAGTATTGTGTTGAATAAAGTTGCAGTGTCTCATTGAAAGGAATCTGGCAGGACAGTTGCATTTCTGTCTCTTGAACGCAGAGACATGGTTTCTGTTGTTCCTCTGGCTTCTTCCGAAGACAGACAGTCTCAAATACAGTCAATACCAGCAATTATTGACTGCATTGCGACATTCTGATTGGCTGACAGGTGGTCAATAATGATTTTCAAATGCGAAAATGACTCGGCATTTCAGCAGGGGATTTGTAATACATGGACAATTCTTCCCATCTTCGGCTTATCAAATCTATTACAGTGAATAAATACGAAACCATCAATTAGCTGTGGAAGTTATTTTGCTAAATAATTATTCCTTACATGTTGATTTGTACCTGAAATTGATTGCTTAGCTAGTTTCCCTTCTACCCATTAAAATCCTACATGTTGTTAGTGTGCTTTGTGCAAATATGAAAAATAAGAAATGTTTGCATGGCTATGAATAGAGACTTTTTAAAGCCAACAGCAAACTTCCTCTAAACCAACAGTAAACTTCTATAAAATTTGACGAAAATATAGTATCTTACATTTACCCGCAGAGGCCAGTCAAACTCAGTGCCACCTTAAGAGATTGCATTTTGAGGAGATGACAGACATGGACATAAAATACACTAGGATTAGAAAATATATATATATATATATTCTATGCAAATGAAAACTACTGTACACATGTGTGGGAATAGACCATCACAAAACCCTACACAAGTTTCGGTGTATAATGGTGGAAAACACTGTTGTGGTCTTATTTCTTTATTATTAAACACGGACCAGCCATGCGTCTTCATATCTCTTTATTCATATAACAACTGAACTTCCCCCAGCCCTACATTCTAGAGTCCCACCTATCATTCTACCATTCTAAATTCTAGCCACACTCGTAAACTACAACTATGTTAACTATGCAAAGACAGCACACAACACCCCCTCCCCTACTTATCATGTAACTGCTTATTAAAGGTGTCAACTATTACATCTGTTCAATCAGTCTCGCTGGTTTCCGAACAAGTCTTTGGGATCTGCTTCTCATGTTCCCGTCATGAGGTTCATCCCCAATGTCCATGTTCCATGAATTCCCACCAGAGTCAAAGTTTCTGCATTCGGAATCTATTCCTCCCAAATCCCTTTCTCCATTACTTTCTGCACCCTCTTCCCTCGGAGCAGATCCCTCACCACCACCCAACAGTTCCTCATCATCAGTATACAACCAAGTCAAATCAATATCCATGTCAAGACCATTTGGCTCAATCATCCCATCTTTCCCACGCTCATGCCTATATGGCATGAATCTTTTGAAAAAGGATACATTTCTCGTGACTTCCCCATCAACACCAGTCGCCGTAGCCATGGATCCTTTTATTTTTTTGATTTTCAATAGTGTTGGTCTATATTTCGAATCTGTTTTCTTTTGCTGCTTCTGTTTCACAACCACCACATCTCCTTCTTGTAATTTTATCTCTGCAGCCTTCCTTTTGCGATCCACCCACTCTTTAGTCTTCAGCCGCTTCGTCTGATCCATTACTCTGATTTCATCGTCTTCCTCAGCTGTGTAATCCTCCAGTCTGGGAAGCCTGATTTGCGGCTGGTACCGGATCATCAATTCCACTGGAGAGTGTCCCGTCATCTCATGAGGGGTGTTTCTATAGTTCCTAAGCATCTGTGAAACTGCTTGAGGAAATGAGATATTGTCCACAACTGCTCTTTGTCTTGCTCTTTTCAGATTACTCATAAATCTTTCCACCATCCCATTCATTTGTGGCCATAGGGGCGTAATCTTTTGATGACAGAATCCCATATGGGCAGCAAATTTGCTAAATTCATGCCCTTGAAAGGTTGCTTCATTGTCTGTTTTGATGATTTGAGGAATTCCCCACTCACTAAAAAGCTCATCTAATACTATCACTACATGATGAATGGACTTGCTTTACCAGCCGAAATCTTGAGTATTCTTCTATAGCTTCTAGGAGATATCATTTGCTTACTCTCTGATGTCTCATCAGGATTTGTTTGTGCAAGAATTGCACCCAACCCCACTGTGCTGGCGTCAGCAATCACTTTGGTATCCCATTTAGGGTTAAAATATGCTAACTGTCTGTCATTTGCCAGATCACTCTTTATCCTTTTAAAACTTTCTTCACATTTTTCACTCCATGTCCTTCTTCAGTAGATGTCTCAAAGGCTCAGTCAGCGTAGCATATTCTGGCATGTATCTTGCACAATACCCAACTATTCCAAGGAAAGATCTCAGCTCAGTCACAACTCTCGGGGCCTGCAGTTTCAATATCACTCCCACTTTCTCTGGATCTGCTTTCATTCCATCCTCTGAGTATACGTGTCCAAAGAATTTCAGACTTCATTTGTTTATCTCACATTTTTGTGCATTCAATGTTAGTCCACTTTCCTGCAATAACTTACACACTTGTCTCAAAGCATTACCATGCTGAGATTGATCACTTCCATACACAAGAATGCTGTCATTATAGTTGAATGCATTTGGTACTGCTGCTATTACTTTCCTGATGGCTTCCTGGAAAATCTCAGCAGCAGAAGAGATCCCAAAACTAAGTCTCCTGTACCTAAATAACCCTTCATGAGTACTAAAAGTGGATATTGGATGAGATTCCTGGTCAATCACCAATTGGTGGTAGCCCTGATTTAGATCCAATTTGCTGAATATCTTGGCCATATTCAAACGAATGATCATGTCTTCTATGTTTGGGCCTGGATGTCTCTCTCTCAATATGGCTGTATTTGGTATCCTCATATCCACACAGAGCCGAAGTCATCAATAAGCCTTAGGAACTACCAATAGGGGAGAAACCCATGGGGTCAGCCCATTCTCCACTCTTTCAATGATATCATTATCTCTTAATTTTTCAAGCTCCTGCAACACTCTCTTCTGCAAACAAAAACCCACCAGCCTTGGGTGTTGTGGAACAGGTTGAACCGAACTATCAATATGTAAATGTACATCATTTGATCTCAACTTTCCAATTCCTTGGAACAGTTTTGGGAATTCCATTTTCAGTTTTTCCAGATTAACCTCTTCTTTCGTCAAAGACCTTACAGCTTGAGGATCCGAGGGAATCCCTTGTATCTTTTCAGATTGATTGGCCCTCATTACGACCCTGGCGCTAAGGGGTTTGCGCCAGCGTTAGCTGCGCCGACCCCTTACCGCCAACTACGAGTTCCCATAGCGCCATGGTCATTTTTCCGCCCGCTTTTTGCGGGCGTAAAAATCCATGGCGCTATGGGACCTCGGTGTTAATTACGCCACCGTAGTGTACGGTGGCGTAATTAACACCTTCCCCACTCCCATTGAGCCCTATGGGGCCGAAATGGGAATGGGGAAGGGTAAATGGGTCAATGGGGACTTACCGCCCCGCCGACCTCGGAATGGGGCGGTAAGTCCGCCATCCGCCATGGCGTAAAGGGACTTTGCGCCATGGCGGAAAAGTCCGCCGATGGCGGTAAAAATCCGCCAGGGTCCTAATGAGGGCCATTGTGTTGTACGTCAATGAGACCTAGGTTAGTTGCGGTCTTGCAACTGTTGAGGCATCTCCCAATGACAGGGTGTTTAATGACATGCATTTTGGTAGGAATACATTTTCCCAAGTTGATTAAGTTGCAATGAAACAACCCTACATTCAACAATGGCTGTTCCGCTGCCCATTGAAAGATTGTGGCTCTCAAAGTTCTTAGAGGGTATTGTTTAGCCACCTTTCTGTACATTTCCTCACTCATAACGTTGACTGTAGCTCCAGTATCCACCTGGTACGGTATATCTTCTCCATTCAAATTCACTACTACTCTTATTGCGTTTTTATCACTTTCGTGGTTGCCTATCAGCCTCACATATTCTCTGCTGTATCGATCATATTCATATTCCCTATGGTAGTTCATTGGCTCCACTTCCTCTTCATATGACATGGTTGGTATTGGTGGATTCTCATACGGGTCCTCATACTTTATTCCTTCTTGAATTTGTGGTTCATCATTGGTTATTACTCTTTGTCCAAGATCTTGGGTACTTTGATCAGTTCTTACAATCTGTAATTCATACATGGCTCTAACAAAACCAGTTTGAGTTAAATGTGAATTCCCTCTCACCCCAGGAAAGGGTCCCAAATCCCTCTCTGTAGGATTTCGCACTTCAACATATCTTTGGATATTATATCTTCTGTTCGACATGGCTTGGGAATTATTGTTTATAAGTGGCATGTTTATCCTTTCTCTACACATTGTTTGGAAATGGTTCTCTTGCCCACATCAGAGGCATAGATGGTCCATCGCGGGACAGGGTCCTTTGTAGGGAAATTCGAAGCCACAGCGGTAGCACTGTCTTTCATTGCTGCCCCTGCGCATTAAATTAGGTGTTCCCATTCCTGGATGTCTTCTTTGCCATTGAGCGTTCTTATTCATGACCGCTACAGTCTCTACATTCTTGGGGTTTCTATGTTTGCCGCTTGTGCGTCTACTCTCTCATATACTCTGGCTAGTTCCAGTACTTCTCTCATCGGGAGAGGTTTCTTTAATAAGTGCTTTCTAAATTGTGACAACAGACAACCCTCAATCACTCTCAGCCATATTGCCTCATCATCATTGAAGTTGGTAAATTCACAGAATGTGGTATTTTTCTGCAGTCTTAATACAAACTGGGCTACAGTCTCGTGAGGGCTTTGTTTGCATTGGTTAAAAACATATCTCTCGGAATCTCTGTTCAGCAGGATTATTATTTGTGCATTGATTGCAGCCACCAATAGTGGATAGGTCACACTCTCTTGCAGAGGAATTGTTTTGATAATACTTTTTATCTCCTTTCCAACTAGATTTGTGAAAATGTCTACTTTATTCGGGGCATTTTGATCCTCTACAGCCCTTAGGAACTCCTCGAATTCCTCAATCCATTATTGCCACCTCTGACCCTGTTTTTCTTGTGGCTCCAGCATAAATGGGTTTGGTCTTCTAAGGTAGTTTAATGGATTTGTTGACATTAGTGTGTTTATTGCCACTTGGGGTATGCTTTGCTGTTCATTTGTGTCCCCCGCAGAATGGGTGTCTTCCTGTGATATTTTGTAACCTTCTGTTTGTTTCCCTCCTGAGATATATATATGTGCACTCTTTCTGCACCTACTGGCTGTTTCTACTCTTTTGTTCAATCGTGCATATGTACTTTTATTCACTATGGTATTATTTCATTTTACTTGGTGTCTTTCATCCTTCACGTGTCTCTTCATTATATTATTGCTTTCTTTTACAGTTTCAGCATGAGTTGTTTACAGTCCATATTCATCTCATTCTGTTTTTCTTTCGTCCGGTTTATAATTTGTAACTCCTTATGATTCCATGCATTTAAATGTTCCTTATTGTCTCTGCGAGTTTGTTTGTGTTACTGTAATTGACATCAAAAGAAAATAATGTTCCCAAGATGGCGGCATGTATTGTGGCATCCGCGGGTCCTTTTCTTCAATGTCTTATGTTTACTTCCTTGTTTGTGCGTCGGTCAGCGCATGCAGGCCCTTTTCTATGTTTATTATGCTTGCGCGTCGGCTCACGCATTCAAATACGTTGTTTCTCTGCTTGAATGATGCGCTATTCGCCCTTCACTGCATGCGCTTCCCTTTCTTCACTACTGTAATTTATAATTTAATTTGTCGACACTTTTCCTACCTTGTGCCCAGCCAATTTAGCGAATTGCGTGTCACCCTTATTCTTCGTTTTGTCCTTTGTGAAGACACACCTCCGGCGCTTTCCTTCTCATCCGTCACGGTTCCACTTGGCGAATCTCTAAATCATGCCCAGTTTATCCTCGTCGCCATTGTTGTGGTCTTATTTCTTTATTATTAAACACGGACCAGCCAACAGTCATGTGTCTTCATATCTCTTTATTCATATAACAACTGAACTTCCCCCAGCCCTACATTCTAGAGTCGCACCTATCATTCTACCATTCGAAATTCTAGCCACACTCATAAACTACAATTATGCTAACTATGCAAAGACAGCACAAACAAACACTTCAGGCAACAATGGCCTGGAAGGACACTTGGTAGAGATGCCGCTTGACCTATGTAAGGGAAATCTTAAATATATAATTGCCGAAGGATAAGGAAGGTCACGACAATGGTTTCCCCTTAGGCAACACTTATATGTTCTCTAGATTACTGGATGGGTCAGTCCACATACTGATTGCTTTTCTCAAGGGAATAGCAGAGTGTAGGATGCACAAGTCATCCATTCAACATCTAGGAAGATTGAGACCGATCAGCAACTTTTGTCGATCAATGGCGTCCATTTTGTGTGTACTAAAAGTGGTGGCCATTTTTTTACTCCCCAATATAAATTCTTTATTTGGGAATGGTGTAAGTATAGTTTAAACATACCTAATGGTGCTTAGCAATAGCAACCATGCCTGGCCCAGCTATTTCTAGGTTTGAAACACAAAGAACATCCCATCCTTTTCCAGCTAATACTGAGTACGCATCAGTTAAGCCATGAAAAGAACAACATTTGAAAAGCCTCTTATTATGAAACAAGCCGAGGTTTTGTTTTCGATTCTTATTATTCAAATGAATATGCATTTGTTCCTGTCAAAAAGAGACTTCCCGCAAACAGTTCCGCCATAAGTTCTGTGCAGAGCGACCACAGGATTCCTGTTCGGTTTGACAATTGATGGAGGAGCAGACCCGGGAACTGTTACCATCGAATAAATTATGAGTGCAGCCTGAATAATACTCTATTCTTAAAAGAATAATGAAACGACAATGATGATGGAGATTAATATTTACCAGGGTTTATTCTAAATTATGGATACAACATTCCTGTCTCCTGATTCTATCTTTATTGCATTAGATCTAATCCACGCCTTTTCAAAATATTTTACTGTGTACAATGTATGTCCCTGAGAGCCTAATTTTAAATCAAGATAAAATAGCATGCATCTTTCCTGATGCAGGGCAGATGCTACCCAGGGCAATACCGTGTGATTGGTATATCATGAACATGGTTTTCCTTTGAGCGTTCTGCCACGTATGCATATGGGAATAAAGTATACAGACTTTTGAACTCTGGCATTTTTATGTTGGTCTGACTTGAGTCCCTGGAGTTTCACTATACTGGTCGTAACTTTGGCTGTTTTTCTTTCCTCCAGCTAATTATTTAAGTGAATTGTCACTCTTTATTTATTTATTTTGTATTTTTATGTATTTATATACTGGTGGAACAAAACTCTTTTGATCATAAAATAACATACAATCGATAAGAAATCAGATGTTAAGGGAAGCAGTGAACTTCTTGCAATGGGGTGAGCTTGAGGGAAATGCTGATCAGGTTGTGGAGGGGAGTAAATGGAACAGTCACCGGGGACGATACACTGGTGCACATACATAGATTAAGGACAACCAACATTAGATATTTTTAGTTGCATGTAGGCAGTACGGCCAGCTGTGCTGGGGATGTGACCATGTTGGGTGTAGCGATAGAGTGGAGGTGGAGAAAGTGAGGGACAGAGGCAGGTTAGAGGTAAGGGAACATGTTAGCTGGCCGGCAGATGAGAGGTCGGTCTGGTACAAGAGGTTTACCATAGCCTGATTGCTGGGGGATCTTGTGGCATTCAATGCAGGTTTTGTGACAGAGTCAACACAACAGAAAATATAAGACACTTGCTGATCCAGTGCCAGGGTCTGGTCGAAGAAAGAAGAAAGTTTATGGGACACCTATCCACTGAATTTAGGCTGCAAAACGAGTTTCCTGATGAAGGGCACAAACACTAAGTCAGTAATCGCAGTAGCCATCTTCTTGGAGAGCCTGAACTTGGACAACAAATGCTAGGGTACTACTCCGGGAAAGAGTCAATCTAACTCTGACTCCACTAGAGGACTTCTCACTTCATTTCATCTCATTTAATTTCACTTCGATCTCATTTCATCGCATTTCATCCCACTTTCATTTAAACCGTGTTTGATGAATCAACACTTAAAAACTGGTAACACAGTTAAATCAAGTATAATAAAAAAATGAGTTAAATTGTGCAACCTAATGTCAGCCTTTGTGTCTCTTTGGTTTTGTGTATGATCTTTCTTTTTGATATTCTCTCTTGGGAATTGCTGCTGGAGAGCAAAGGCATTCCTGGTTGAGCATCACGACCTCTGATATCCCATCCTTCCTTCAGGGATTGGGGGGGGGGGGAGCAGTACAAAGGTGAGGAAAGGGCAAAGTAGGAGAATGCGTCTTAAGGAGTAGTTGGAACAAAAGTGGACCTGTCGGAGTTTGCCTCTATTGAAACATGGACAATAGTTGCTCTACTAAAACATTAGGATAATGCATGGATAATATTCCTACAGGGAAGTGCCTGGACCCCTAATAATGCAAATTTGACACTTGGATCAAGAAGAATTTTCAAAAGGAATGTCTTCCCCCTAGTTGTGGTACGTTGTAAGTACATTCTCACACTTAAGGAGCAGTTTAAACCGACAACATGTATGTAGACTGGGCTATGTTGTAATCTTCTGCATATTTCCTTAAAGTTTCAAACAGAATGATCTAGCAATGATTTCAAGGTGTATGTCTCTGCCTAACTGATAGGTAAGACATCAGTACTTTTGTAGGTCCTCATACTAGATGAAACGCCTGTGCATAAGCAGTGACCCAAGAATGGTTTGGAGATGAGCATCTATCATGATACATGCACTCTATCTAAAGGTCAAATATGTCAATATTATCCATAATTCAAGCTTATACCCCCAGTAGAGACACTCAGCAAGGTTCTAGCTTTATCAATCACACACCCACTGAACCCAGTGAAAACAGAATACATACTCCTTGGGACTTCCAACCTACATTATCATGTCAAGACTGTACTAATGTAAATCAGTACCCAGCGAGGAACAATAACATTATATCAATCGATCTGATTGGCCCTGGCTGGGTCATTACCCGGCTGACAAAGACTCACCTGCTGTACTTCGGAGGGCCGTGTGCCACCGAGTTCCTAACCTTTATTTGTCTGGCTGCCATGGAAAGGGAGAAGGTACTACATGTAGTCCCTTCACCCCTTTTCAAGGTGACCAGTTTCAATGTTTTCTTTCCCCCCCCATCTTTTTAATGTCCACCATGGAAGGGGAGTAGGGTCTACGTGTTGTCCCTTCTGCCCGTTCCATGGTGGTCAGGTTTTGTGCTTTTTTTACTCGATTTGAGAAACAGTTAGCACACTATTTCTCAACTCATGTAAAAATACAATTAGTGGCCAGGTACAATGTGCCAGGTACTAATAGTAATGGAACCAAAGGAGGGGGGCCTTACAAGCTGGGTAATGCCCTCAGGGCTACGTTAAGGCAGCTGCGCAGTAGCACATGGATCGTTCCAAGTGCCGAAATGGGATTATCAAATATATGAGATCAGGTCCAAATAACTAGACAGACATAAAGAATATGGCAAAATACTATTTTTTTTTATGTTCAATAATGAAGGGAACCCTGGCGAACAAACAAATTGAAGCTCGCAACACTCTCAATGAATTTCCATTATGCAAAATGATTTGTACCTCAATGTACGTCAGCTATGATGTCATCCTACATGGCAAACAGTAAAAACATATTGGGCAGAGGGATTGGTTAAGAAAACAAATATACCTATATTTCATATAGGTGTTAGTATCATCATTGGCTGCCCCTTATCTTGTATGCACGCCTTGACCAACCTCTAACTACATAAAATACTGATAATAGCATAAAAACAGCAGTGGATAGGCTTCTACAGCGATATATGGTCCACCATAACATAGGCCCTCATGATTGGTTTACATTCTCTTCCAAATGTGGACATTTGGCTCATTAGCAGCACATAAGCAATGAAACCCAGCTGCAAGGGAAAAATATCAGACAACTACACTCCTTAGTTAATGCCTGCCATCTCTCATCAGTTAGGCCCTAATCCAAGGCTTCTTCTCTGTAGTTGACCTTGCTGACTATTCTCGCCTTTGGAATTTTAACGGGAGTGAAGGTACATTGCTATCTTCATCTGGAGGTGTGTGCCTAGACCTTGACATCTGGTCTTACACTACGTGTGTGGAGACCATGATTTTGTCAATTTTGTCCTTTGATTTAGTGTTATTTAATTCAATTATATCGGGTACTGTTACTCTCCTCGGCCTCTGGAGACTTGGTTGCTCCATCTTGCACGTGCCTTCTGCATCTTTGATTGTTAAATTCTTGGCACTCACACTTGTTCACTCCTTTACTTAATCTAAGAGAAATATGTCTTACGCACATGGCTTATCCAATTCGACTCCTTTCATGCCTTGCAGTTGCTTCTTGCTGTGGCATCCTCGCTTCTGAGCCAAGCAAATATCCTTTGTTCTTGCTCAAATCTGTATTCCAGCATCTGGAAGCCTTAGTGTTTTATAATGGTGCAATCCCATAGGAACACGCTCCATGAATCAGGCCCTTAGTCTTTCTCCTTGAGGCTTCTCGCTGACAATTATACGATACTGACATCCATTTCCTAAACATGGTTGCTTTACTTGCCTTTTATTTCCTACTTTAGCAAGCTTCTACACCATCTTATCTACCTGTGTATATACATCTACTGCATCTCTTGTTACTATTACTACACATCTCTTCTATGTGTATATGGTTTTCTTAATCTTCGCATATATTTTTACTTCATTATTTTAGTCACATCTTCATTCTCTTGATATTTGTGCATCTGGTTTAGAGCATCCACGCAAATTCTCTTCCTCATGACTTCACTTCACACCTGTCAGACTTTGCTTATAGTTCTTCTCTGTCCAGTGGTGTCTGCGAGCTCATGTGTATCGCATAAGTGTGAGGATACATTCAGTAAGTTTGTCTCAGTATATAACGTCTCTCATACCTTCGATGTGGTATTGGGATGATACCAGGTGTCATGCTCAGTGTTCTCGTGCTGTTCTTCCAATATGAAAGAGGTGAGGGGGTGGGCTCTATAGATGATGTGTTCATCTGCTTCTCTACATCCTCACTTCACTCGGGTTTGTAACTATCGCCCCAAACTGGTTATGCCCCCCTCATCAGGTTCTATTTCTTTGTTAAATGTAATTGCTTCTATCCTCAGCCAACACCCAGCGTGTAACTAGCTGGATTCATGATCATTAGCAACCTTTCCCTAAAGACACGTGCCAAAAATTAACCATACACTCTCTCTCCCTGTCCCACTCTGCCTGTCCCTCCTCACTCTCCCCATATCCTCCACTCCCCCTCTCTCTGTCTCTTCTATTCGCACGTTCTCTCTCTTTCTCTCTCTGACCCCTTCCCCTAATCTCCCTATCTCACCCATTACTCCTGTTTATCTCTCTCACACCTGCCCCCTTTCTCTCTGTCTCATCTCTCTATCTCTCATTGTCTCTCCTTCAGAAAAACATGACTTTCATACACATCACTCACTCTAAAACCATTGTCAAGTCCCTAATTTTTTCCCAGTTTGACAACAGCAATGCTCTACTCGCCGGCACCCGACTGCCATCCTAGTCTCATTAAAAGTTGTCCAGAAGGCTGCAACCTGCCTCATCACAGGACTGAGGAAATATTCCCACGTGACCACAGACGTCAGGCCGATGACTAGCGACCCTTTTGGACCGCATCAGCTATAAAACGGACTGGATCACATATTTTTCAATGACAAAGTTCCACGCTGCCCGGCTAAAAAACACAGCATCTCTCACACCTCTTCTGAACCAGAAGCTACAACGTTGTTAGACTAGAATACAAACCAGGCAAGAATAAAAGAACTGGAAAATGTGCATTCTCCTAATATAATAAAACAACACAAACCAGGTTGAAAGACCTGAAGGCCCTGCTCCTCCGGGAATGCCTCATGACCAATGGAACTCCTAACATCCCTTCCTTCTCCGCCGCCAACTTCTCTCTCCCTGTATTTGTCTATTATAATCAACCACTTTTTAGTTTTGACTACTTGGTGGAATTTTAGCAGCACCTATAAGCCGAAATTATTGCATTAGAGTAGACATAGGGAGAAAAAGCATATGCGGAGGGACACAAAGTTTGTTGGTGTTATTTTGTTATTTGTGCACCTGTTCACTCCCCATAGCAATATTCATCATTATGGCCATTTCCACATGGTTCCTGAACCTCCCCACCCAAAATACCTGCACCATGCAAACTCTTCAAGCTTACTTTAATCAAGCCTTACCATTGAAATGTTTACTGGAAGTGCATGCCATTGTTTCTTCAAAGCAGTACTCTGAGAGTTAATGACTTAATTGTTATGTTATGTTGATTTATATTTTGCACTGCTACCACCCAGATGCAGTCTCCAGGTGCTTGTGGGGCTCTGGAAGAAAAGGGGGTGGGGAAGTTAGTGAGGATAGGATGAGAGGATAGGTTCAGACCAGCATGAACTGGCATCTGCAAGGGTTGGTTTGCATGCCGGAGGCCCTTTGTGTTGTAACCATATGGGTAAGTCTCAGTGCCTCCGGTGTTAGTGTTAGTGTTGGTTTTAGTGTGTGTGTGGTGTTGGGGTGGGTTGTGGCTGAGTGCAATGGTTAGATAATGTCCATATGGAGTCCAGAGTCACGGGTGGCCGAAGCTGTACGACTATCTTGTGCCTTGGTGTTTACTTGCATGTTATCAATTTTGTGGACTATGTGGGATGGTTCACTCTAGGTGTGCTTCCACTATCTTAGAGATAGTGGGTGTGAACATAGAATGATTTGTTTATGTGTAGTGTGGATAGCCCATGGTCAGGAGTAGTGGCGTTGGTTATGTAGGTGCAGCAGGAAGGGGAATTGGGTTAGTAATTCTGCTGGTTTGTTGGATCTTCTGGTGTAACTCTTTGGTTGTCGCCTGATGGTATCTACCTAGGTTCCTAGTTGTGGTTCATTGGCCCATATCGGCTCCTGACTAGTTTTTTAATTGTGATGTTATTGCTGCCGGTTTTCCTTTGCGGCTGTAGTTGTCTGTTGTATAAACAGGTTTTGGGTCATTTCCTGAAGGTGAAGTGGTCTTCTCTGGTTCTAATTTCTTTAGGCATGGTGTTCCAGAGGTTAGCAATTAGACGTGAGAACGCAGTTCCACCGAATTTCCTTTTTTCTTAATGTTTTGCCTCTATTTGTAGGTCGTTGGTGGATCCTAGGTCCCTTCTTGGGCTGTACTGGGGAATCTTTTCTTGGAGGATTGCAGCTCCTTGTCTGTGCAAGGCTTTGTGGGTGATGCAGAGTGCTTTGAATTTGATGTGTTTTTTTTACTGGTAACCAGTGTAGGCTTTTCAGTGCTGTGTGATGTGGTCTCTTCTGTTTAGTCTTAATAGGGTCCTGACTGCTGTATTTCGCACACTTTGGACTTTCTTGGTGAGCCTTTCTGGCATTCCTAGGTAGAGGCTCTTTGAGTAGTCAATTCTTTTTATCAGGGATATGATTGTGAAGGTTCTGTGAGGGAAGGAGAGGTAGGGGAAAAATCCTCTGAATAGTCTTAGGAGGAAGAAGCATTTTTGGTAATTCATTTGGGGTCATTACAACATTGGAGGTAGTAATGCCGCTATTTGTGGCATGGCCAACCCCATTCCGGGTACCGGGTCCCGGTTCCTGGAATGGGGAAATGCCAGGCCATTCCGACCTTAGAGGGCCCGATATTTCCCCATTCCAGGAACCCATCCCCATTTCCATTTGAGCCCCCATAGGGCCCAATGGGAATGGGGAGCATGCTAACAACGGGCCTGTTAATGACGGCCCATTGTTAGCATGCTGGTTTGCTCGCGGGACCCGCTAATGACGGCTGGTAAAACCGGCGTTCTTAGCGGGTCCCGCGAGTGGACCTCGTAATGAGGGGGTAAGGGGTTAACAGGGATGGCAGCTCTACCAGCCCCATTAACCCCCTACCGCCAAGGTTGTAATGACCCCCATTGACTTGCGGATCCAGGTATAGTCTGTTGTCCATTAGTATTCCTTGGTCATTTAATACATTGGTAGTCTCCGGTTGCGTTCCCATGCCGGCTGGCCAGTCCAGTTGCGGGTTCCCTGCGTCAAGTCCTGCGGGTGAGAGCATAATTTCTGTTTTTGCCAGGTTCAGTTTAAGGTTGTCCGTTGTCATCCAATTGTAGATGTCTATGAGGCAGTTGTGGAGGCAGTTATTTTGTTCCTGGGTTCTGTTTTTTTTCACAATCAATTGTGTGTCATCTGCATAGTTGTAGGTGGTACGTCTGTGGGTTTGAATAATTTTCATCAGTGGGTACATGTAGATGTTGAAAAGCAGAGGAGAGTGGCTGGGTCCCTGAGGGACTCCACAGATATATTTTTGGTGTTTGAGGTGAACGGTGGTAGGTAGGGATTTTTGGTTTGGTTTGTCAGGAACGAGGTAAGCACTTCAGTGTGGATTGCTGTATACCTCATTCCATCAATCTTTTTATTAGTGTGGCGTGGCTGATTGTGTCAAATGCTGCTGTTATATCCAGTTGTATGAGGGCTGATTGGGTGTCATCTGCATTTGTTTCAGGTTGTCCCATATTGATAGGCATGCTGATTCTGTTCCTCTCATTGGTCTGAAGTCAACTTGTGAATGGGTGAGTATTCCATTTGTTTCAGCGTATTTGAGTAGGATCTTGTACATATAGTTCTCTAGGATCTTTGCCAGGTACGGAAGGTTTGATATCGGTCTGTGGTTGCTAAGGTCTTCTGCAATTTCTGATTCCTTTTTTATCAGTGGTTTGATATATGCAGATTGGTACAATTCCTCTTTTGAGTGATAGATTCATTAGTTCTGGATGTGAATTGCCAGGGTTATGTGGTTTCAGGTTTTCTTTGAACATGTCACTGGGCTTTGTGTCCCTTGGGGATCCTGCAAGGTTGGTGTCCTTGATCGGTGTGGCAAAGGTTTCTTCAGTGATTGGTTGTAAGCAAGTGAGTTTTGCTGTACTCTGCATTTCGCCAGTGACTGTGGTCTGGCACTTGTGGTTGTATTTGCCCGGGCTGTGTTGATGGTCTTCTGGATTGTATCTATTTTTGATCTCTAGTGTTTGGTGATGTTGTCACAAAGTGCTTGCGTTGGGATGGTGGAATTCTTGCAGGATGAGTTTCTTTTTTTATCTCTTTGATGATTTTGAAGAGTTCTTTCTGTGGATTGTTTGCTGATTCCATTCTTGTGGGGTAATAGTATTATTTTGCTTTGAGGACTGGTGTTTTGTATAGTTTGAGCTGTCTTTGAAATTTCATTTTGTCTTGTTGGTTGTGTAGTTCTCTCCATTTATGTTTCTGTTTTGCAGTATTTTCTTTTAGTTCTATCAGTTCTTCCGTCAACCATTTTATTGCCCTTTTTTTTGGTGTCACTTTGAATGTTTTTGCTGGTGCCAGCTGGTCTAGGGCTTTGGTGATCCACCTGTTGAGTGTTTCTATGGTTGTTTCTGTGAGTTCTGTTCTGCTTGGGAGGGTCGAGTTTAGAAGGTTTGTTAGGGTTTCTTGGTCTATGTTCTTCCAGTTTCTTTCCTTGCTGACATGGCGTATTACCTTTCCGGCTAGTAGGAGGGGTTGGGATGTGAAGTAGAATGGTATCAAGTAGTGGTTGCTCCATACCATCTGTGTAGGTGGCACAGAGGCTCATAGTCCTTCTCTGCAGACAATTGCATCCAGGGTGTGTCCGGTGTTGTGGGCGGATCCATTTACTATTTGCTTAAAAAGCAAAGTTTCCAGGAGTGCGCATACTGAGTTTGCTATGGATTTATTTTAGTTTTTGAACCAGGTGTTGAATTCTCGCAGTATGACTAGGTTGGTGTGGTAGGTTGATAAAATGGCGGCCGTGTCCGCTAATATTGTTGCGAAGTTGCGGTTGTAAGATGGTGGTCTGTAGATCAGGTGGAATACTATGTTGGGTTGGTTGTTGAGTTATTTCTTGGTGTTGAGGGATTCACAGTCTTCTATGTCGGTTGTGATGAGGTGAGATGCTAGGATCTGTTTGTGTATAATTGCAATTCCGCCTCCTCTTTGGTTTTATCTGTTGGTGTGTATTTGTTTAAAGTTGTCTGGTATGGCTTTATTTGCAATGGCGTTGTAGTAGTCAGATAAACAGGTTTCTGGAAGTAAGAGCATGTCTGTGCCTCCTTCTCTTGGAAGGTAATGGACTTCTATTGAGTATTTTGCCAAGGATCTAATGTTGAGAAGGCTGCAGTTTAGTTTGTTTGATTTTCCTCTGGGGTTGTTGTTTGTATTGTCGGTTCGGTTCGGTGTGTTGTAGGTCGGGTTTCCATTGGAGGTGGTTCTCTCCTGGTTGTGCCTGTTGGGATGTGGAGTTATTTGGTGGTCAGTCTCTTCATCGAGTAGATTTGTAATGTTGATGGCAGGGTTGGCTGGTTTTGGTCTGTTCCGGCTGGTGTATCGTGCTGGTACCAGGCCGTTGTTCCAGTCTTTGGTGATGTAGGGAGTGTAGAGGTTAATAGATTCCAGTTTGTCTCTGATTCTGGTTGGGGTTTTGTCCATTACAAGGTGTAGTCCTGGTTCGGGTGGTTTATCAATTGACTTGTTATGTTTGGCGTCCCTGTGGTGTCTTTATTGGTAACGCTTATATTCTGCTGGTTTGTGTTTGCTGGTCCATCTTTGCTTACCAAGCAGTCATATGTGGAGAGGTAGCGCGTAATGTAGTCCGTCTTTGCTCTGCTCTTTGTATGTATCCTCAGGACGCCTGGCCTGTTCTTTACCCAGTTTTTCGGAGTTGTGGGGTTTGCTGTTCTTTACCTTTCCACAAATGGTGGGTTTCCTTATTATTTCTTTTTTTTTTTAACCTTTTGTTTATTGGCAGAAAGTTAAGACAGGAATAGCACATTTTGCACAGAGATACACAGAAATCACAACATCACAGTTGGGTCATTATATCATGCATTTTGAGACGGCTCCAGAGTGGGGGGGGTATTGACAACTCGAGAGGAGGCAAGATGTCTAGTATTTATGGCAGTGTGTCAGGCTGATCCGGCGGGAGACTGGGGCCCCACTCAACCTCATCTTTATTGTTCAGTTAGGTGCAGAATTCCGTCCACACATTCTTTGGAAGAGATGCCTTGGGCAAGGATCCAATATACTCCTTCTCACAGGTTTGTACCCAGGTGAGGGCCTTCAACCACATTCCAAAGGTGGGGGGAGAGCGGCGTTTCCAACCTTGCAAGATACATCTTTTGGCAACAATAGAACATACATTTAAGAATTTAGACATTTTTTTTAGCATTTTCTCCAGACCATATTCCAAACAAAAGGGCCAGCGGGTCGAGGTCTACTGGGGACCCAATTATCTCTGTGAGCGCTCTCGTTACTTCCAGCCAGAACGCCCTCAGCGCAGTACAGGACCAAAACATGTGCATATGATCTGCCTCTTCAGAGTTGCATTTCAGGCACTTGTGGGTAGGGGAGCATGTGAAGTTCGCTACTCTGAGCGGTGTCTAATAAAGTCTATTGAGTAGTTTATATTGTATGCAGCGGAATCTAGCACTTAGGGAGACTCTGCGCGTGTGCGCACACATGTTGTACCACATGCCATCAGTGATTTCCATTCCCAGCTCTCTGGCCCAGGCTTCCCGTGGTTTGAGGGACATGTTCTCTCGCTTTGTTAGCTGCATTTTATACAGGGAGGACACTATACCCCTATCACCTGTGGAGTTTGCTATGTATTGGAGTTCGGGCGAATCTGGGTGCTCGTCTGGGTACGACGGCCATAACGCCCAGACCGCCGCCCTTAGCCTAAAGTATTGTAGTAGCTCAAGCGCTGAGTTAGAGTGCCCGGGTCTCCATGTTTGGGGGGTGATGAATTTGCCATCTGGGTATAGGTCTGCAAGTGCTCGGTATCCCAGGGCTTCCCAGTGTTGGATGAAGTGATGATCGAGCGTGGGGGAGAGACCTGGCAATTGACGTAAGGGTAGCCATTTATAGTATGGGTGGTGCCCTTGTGCCAGGTCCAAAATCATATTCCATGCTCTAATCGTAGTGGCAACAGGGTCTGCAGGTGCTTCGGTCTGGAATGTATGGTGTAACAACAGGGTCATAATGTTAGTCCCGTCCCCCGCCAGTTCTTCCAATTTGACATGTGGAGGTGGGTTCAGGTGTGCATACCAATGTGTGGCGTGATGGGCCTGTGCCGCAATCCGATATAGGGTTAGATCTGGGGCTGAGAAACCCCCTTTATCGTAGGGAGGGTTCATGTGTAGCCACTTTTTTGCGGACTGCCCCAGAATGCCATAGGAACTGGGCACACGCAGCGTGGAGTCTCTTAAAATATTGCTTCCCGGGCCAGACTGGAACATTAGAAAAGATGTAAAGGAGCTTAGGGACCACAATCATTTTAACTAGTGACAGTCTGCCCGCCAGAGACAGAGGGAGGTTGCGCCATTTGAGCATCTTAGATTCAATGTGCTGTGCCGTTGCCTCATAAATCAGCCAGTACGGAGGCTTTGGTCAGTGAAACTTCCTACCCCTAAGTACCTGATGCCTCCTGGGGACCATCGTAGGGAAAATTCACATGTTGGCTGCTGGGTTGCCGCAGTGAGGGGGAATATCTCGGATTTAGAATAATTGATGGTAAAGCCAGAGTACGTTCTTATTTTGGTTATGTTTCGGATAATCGGGTCAAGATGTGTGGAGGGGTCTCTGATATATAGGAGTATGTCATCGGCATACAATGAGATAATTTCCGGCGTGCCCTGTAGGCAAATACCCTTGCAAGTATGTCTGTCCCTAACGTGATCTGCCATGGGTTCGATGGCGAGCACAAAAAGGCTGGGGGAGAACGGACATCCCTGACGGGTGCCCCTGTGTAACACAAAGGGGGAGGAGATGATGGAGTTAACAAGCACCTTGGCCCTTGGGTTAGTGTATAACAATTTTATGTAGGAAAGCATGTCCGGACCTATTCTCATGTTTTCCAGTACGGCCCATAGATATTTCCAGGAAACCATGTCAAATGCCTTCTGGGCGTCTAGTGTGACCGCCACTGCGTCGCCTTGGGGTCAATTCTGGACATTGGCCCTCCCTACGACCCTTGCGGAAATCAACCGACCGGACCGCCATAGCGTAAATAGCGTTTCCGCCATTGCACGATGGAGCAAAGTGCGGCTCATTCCGACCCATCGGGCGCGAGCACCACGCCATGGCGGAAGTGCAAAGTCCGCGATGGCGGAAATGACCCCAAAACGGCCCACACCGCCGCCGTACGGCGCCCTAGGTGCAATACCGCCACCCATCTCAGCAGACACCGCAGTGAGCGCCAACCGGAAAGTACGGTGACCGTAAATATACGGAAACGGAAGTAAAAGCATGGTCCCGGAACGGGAAACATCCCGCCGTACACCTATAAAACCACAAATTCCACACAACCATAAAAAATACTACCCTGAGACACATCCCAACCCGTCATCCACCCTAGTGAAACCAAGAAAAATGGGAAAAGTAGCAAAGAAAGCGTGCGACCGCAAGCGGCAGGTCCACTTCTCCCGTGAGGAACTCACCGTGCTCACGGAGACCCTCCAGGAGAATGCTGCCGCCGTCTTCTCCACGCAAATGACCAAGACGGCACTTGCGAACAAGAAGGCCATATGGGCCCTGGTGGCACAGCGGGTAAGTGCGGTGGGGACCGCACCCCGCAACCCACAGCAATGCAGAAAGCGATGGGACGACCTGCGGATACGCGTCCGTAGCATACTTTCTGCCAACCGCAACATTGCCACAGCTACCGGGGGAGGATCGGAATCACCCATCAAGTTGACCCCCTGGGAAGAAATATGTGCCTCCACCATTGGAATGGAGAGCATAGAGGGAGTCGGAGGGATGGAGAAAGGAGTGCAGACATCCGAAGATTCAGGTAGGTGGCCCAAATAAAACAATGCCAAAACCACAACGTCCAATCATGTGAAGTACCACGTACCCACATAGTGCAACAGGAACACATGTCCAGGAGAACGTCCACATACATAGGCCTGATAGCACACTTTAAAACTCACATCAAATACATAAATAATTAAAAATCCTAAAAACACCCTCTACACGTGCAGCAGGCACACCCTAACTGCAGGCTGCCAAACAACTGCACCCACACTCCACACACAAATGAAACCACCTCCAAGGCCCCGACCCAAATCACCCTCAGGTACCACCCCAATGCATGTGATACATTGCCATTCCAATTCCCACAGACCCATTAATAACGCTCGCCCTCCTTTACTCCACCACAGGGTCCGATCCAAACGACGAGCACCAGGACACCCCTACCAGCACACCTGCAAAGAGGGCCAAGACCAACGGCCAAAGACCCTCCACCTCAGCTGCACGGATCAAGACACGGCAGCAGCACAAATCAAGTGGCAGCACACAGGAGGGGACTTCAACAGGCACCCCAGCAGCCAGCATGCCCACAACACCACCACCACAGGTCCCCCCAATGGATGCCACAGTAGGCACTGCTTCTGGTGGCAGCAGCACCATAGGTGATACTGCATTAATGGCAGCATGCTCCGACACAGAAAACGGGGATGTCGAAGTTAGATCCATCCATGACCTGTCTCAATCCCCCTGTCTGTTCCATCCCGTACACCATGAGGATACCACGCAGGGGCACCCACAAGACGACGACTGGCCATCCCCCACAAGCCCTGTGGCAAGGCAACATGAGGTGACCAGCCCCTCTGTGACACCACCGCAAATGGCCATGGCCCAGCAGAGGCAACAGTCCCTCGACCAGGTAATCGTGCAACAGCAGCAACTGGCCACGCTCCTCAAGGACCATGCCGATGAATGTGGGGGAACTAAGGCAGACATAGAAACATCAACTGAGACACTTAGGGCAGAAATGGAGAGAAGTACAGAGACACTAAGGGCACAAATGGAGAGTAGCACCGAGAGCCTGAGAGTACAAATGGAGAGAAGCACCGAGAGCCTGAGAGTACAAATGGAGAGAAGCACCGAGAGCCTGAGGGGGGAACTGCATGCGACGTCCAAAGACGTATGTGCCGAACTAGCCGCAGTGCGCCGTGTGCTCACTGAGCTCTCACAAACCCTTAGGGACATGCATGGACGTGAGCAGGTAGAGACATCATCCGTTGCAAGTTCCGTCCAGGGCAGCCCCCAACGTAGATCTGGGAGGAACCTGCGCTCCACAGGCAGGGGTGCCCCTGATACCCGCAGAGGGGGCTTGCAATAGCGTCTGCCCACTGACAATGAGCATCTATGGACACTGGTGTTCGGGGGGGAGGTAGGAGGGTGGAGGGGGTGTGTTGGGCTCACTTGGGTGGCGGGTCGATAGGGTGTTTAACATGATATCACATATGCCATAAACAATGCACGATCATGCAATGAGATGTGTGGACATTGATCTTTGTGTACGAGGCCATTATAGGCGTACAGTCCATATTGTGCATGTTCCAGACACACACAGTGCCACGAGTCCCGTGTCCATGTATCAGCCACCAGGCGTGAGTGCTAGAAGCATGCATCTATGAGATGCTGACGAATGTCACGGCCCTCCTGTGCCTCGCAGACTCCTTGAGGTGCTGCCACATCCCCACCCTCATCATGACCATCTTCAGGTGCTTGCAGTTCTGCGTCAGGGGGCATGGGCACATTTCTACGTACGCACATGTTGTGTAGCATGACACATGCCATGACCATCTTTGCAACCTTCACATGGCGGTACAGGAGTGCCCCGCCAGACCTGCTGAGGCAGCGGAAACGAGTCTTCAGTAGGCCGAATGCCTGTTCTATGACTACACGGGTACGTGAGTGGGCATGGTTGTAGTCCTCCTCATGCTGGTCCCGTGGGTTCCGGACTGGTGTGAGGAGCCATCTCTTCAGTGGATACCCGGCATCACCTGTATGTGGACAAGTAAGGAATTTTGAGGAATGCCATTGCTACGTACGCACCCCCCCCCTTCCTGCCAGGTCATTGCCGCATCACATACCCCACATCATCATGCATGAAATGAGACTCACCGAGTAGCCAGGATCTGTTCGCTGCGTGTCGCTCCATGTAGCGTGGTATAGTAGAGTTCCTCAAGACCATAGAATCATGGGTTGATCCAGGAAATCGGGCACAACAATGTGTAATGATCCTGTTGGAGTCACACACCATTTGTACATTCAGAGAATGAAATTGTTTTCGGTTGCGGTACTGGGCCTCCATGGCATGTGGGACGACCAATTCCACATGGGTGCAGTCGATGGCACCAATGCAACCCGGTATGCCGGCAAGTGCATGGAATCCCACTTTTGTGTTGGTAATTTCCTGCTCCGAGCGTGGTAGAGAGATGTAGTCGTCTGCGTGCTTCAGGAGGGCATCGAGCACTTGCAATAGTGTCCGTGAGAACAGTGGCTGTGATATGCCATGCAACTGTCCGACTGTGTGCTGGTAGGTGCCTGTGGCCAGGAAGTGGAGTACAGACACCACCTTCAGTAGGGGTGGGATGGCGGTTGGGCTATCTATCATGCTGACAAGGTCAGCCTGTGTCATGTCCACAATGGCGGTTATGGTGTCCCGGTCCAAACGGTAGAGGGTGTGGATCTGCTCATCAGTGAGGTTGAACGGATGTGCTCGGAGGCGTGGGATTGCGGGCTGCCTGCGTGGTGGTAGTGGCTGTGCTGGCGGCCCTTGCTGGCCCTGCCTTGCCCTCCTCCTCCTCCTGCGTCTCCGCCGTGCGGCCGGTTGTAGTTGGTGTTCGTCTTCTTCTTGAAGTTGGAGTACTTGCAGTGCTATCAGGTCCCCCAGGGCCAACATAGCTAGTCCTGCCGGTAGCATTTCGGAGTGGGTGTGGTTGTGGGAGGAGGCTGGGTGTGCAATTTATGTGTTTTCAGGCTGTATGGCCTCCACCTGTGGTGATTCATTCCACCTGTGCAAGCTGCACTCCCCTTTGGGCGAGCACGTCCCGCACACAACGCTGCAATTCGACGAATGGCATCTTGCTATTGCAATCATTTATTTGTACCCGATGGCAGTGTAACATTGGTTGATATGTTCATTCGGCTATGGTCCCATTGTTTCACATACTATCTTTGCAGTCGCGAACAGACTTGTGAAGGGTCAGTGGAACGTAGTACTCGAGTAACGGTGGACCCTCATGCAACACTGTACCGAGCTTCACCGACGGGCGGGGCGTCCCATTTGTGAGTGAAGGCAGTTGCCGTTTTCACACACAGCCGCACTAGATGGATTAATTTGTGATTTCAAGCGGCCACAGTTGCCTTTTCGACGTGATGTTGCAAATGAGGAATTCGAAGGGCGGCGCTTTTGGTTTTCAGCTAGCGGCGAGGAGATGCCCACAGGTCTGACTGCAAATATAACGTTCTATTGTTCAATGTCCTTGGGACAGGGGCCATGGCGAGGATGCAATGATTGATATGAATAGTTTGGGATGCGCAATAGCGACGTGGGCGATGAGGCCGGACGTTCCCAAATACATGTTACTTCACAACACTGGAATTACGGGCTGGGGCACAGTGGATTTTGCAGGCTGCATAACGCACAGACTCAATGGAAATTTCACATGTTATGTGAGTATGGAGACAGGCGTTTTCATTACGGGATGAGGGAATGATGTATGGATGCATGGACAGATGATTTGATACAGAGTTTGCCATGTACAGGGCTTCTTGGAATCTATCCGCCTCCCCTGCGCTATGTGATGCAGGGCTGCCATAGTGGGACCATCGTCTATCTGGCCTTGTTGAGCCCTCCCTGTCTCGACGCGCCTTCAGACACTTGTGTCTATGCACGTTACCAATCCCATCAGATGGATTCTGTTTTAACAGACGCATGCACAGGTACACTCGTTTGTGATAGTGTTTTCACCTCGATATAGATAGTTATGATTCGCAAGTGGTTTTTGGGTGGTGATGATCCTTTGGAGTGGGCTAGCATGCATATGGCTGTGGATTTGGTGTGATCATTGAAGTGAGTGATTCAAATGTAGTTCTGATGGCCATACTATTCTTTTTCATTTCATTTGGTTGACAGGTATCTCCTCCCCTTTTGCCACTGCCATCTGTATGCCACTCCTGCAGATGGATTTTACTCCCGACACCTGCTGCTTCGTGTTAATCAGTGGAGCAGCATTACGATCTTATGGGACGATCGCCAATGGGCCACATGCCCTTACGCAGTACTAGTGGCTAGGAGCAACATTTCGGCCTTTCAGCTGGACTAGTGCCTCCCTATTGGGAAGGCCCTGCGGTTCTAGGCGCTTCCATGTTGCCTTTTCGTACGGGAATGTAGCCCCTGTGTACCATGAAGGAACAGGGCGTCACACAAGAAGTAGCTGGTCATTTATTGCGGATGCAGCCCACAATAATGAAATATATTTTGGAGTTCATGGCCTAATGGCTGTATGGGCTTGGAGAATTTGTTGTGCATTAAATTTCTATTCTGATATGAACCGTGTAGCGTTCTTCTTTGCAAGTGATGTGGCATATTACTATTTGGGGAGCGATGTATTGTGAGGAGATCTGCATTGGGTTCCAGCTTCGGGGTATAGTTGCGTGGTACTGTGCTGGGCGCGTTTGCCTACGAAGCCCAGTGAGGTCAGGGATGAGGGCTGCCATTATGACTATTTTGATGATGTCATGCTCAGGGGCGGGGGATTAGCTTTTGTGTAACAGATGCCGGTCAGCCAGTTGGATAGGTGGTATGATGTGATTATCGGAATATTGCTGGTCACAGGTGCCTGTGTTTGCATGCGTTTCTTGGTGGGAGACTGAGGTCATGTCCATTTGTATGGCTTCTGTATTCGTGCCATCTGTGCCCTGCAGCTCCCATTGGGCCCTCTTGAGATTCATTTGTTCGTTGGCAGGCATGGATGACTAGTACATTTCACTGGTTGCATTGTGTGACTTCATTGCACCTACGGGGGGTTGTACAATGTGGCCAGGGAGCGGTGTACAAGCACTCAGTAGGGCCGTTTACGGTTGGTTCGCGATGCCGTACTTCTCACCATGGCGGAATGGTACTTTCCGCCGTGCTTGATGGCGTTAGGTGCATGTCCGCTAGGGTCGGAATTCGCGTACCGTTGCGCCATGGTGCTAATTACGGTTTGGCATGGCGCGCGCGCGCGTACTTGGTGCAGTTAGCGTTGGCGTTCACTACGGTGTCGCTAATGGCATCGTACTTTGCGGTGACGGGTCATAATCGCACCGAGCGCTATTCGATGGCGGTATTGCATTTCCGCCATCGTTTTTCGATTTCCGCCAGGGTCGTAATGAGGCCCATTATATTGAATAATCGACGGATGTTGAGAGCAGCGGAGCGGCCTGGAACAAATCCACTTTGGTCTGCATGGATCAAATGGGGCATAAATGGGAGAAATCTATTTGCGATTATTTTGGCAAAAATGTTCATGTCCCTGTTGATAAGTGATAGGGGCCTATAGTATGCACATTCATCTGGGAGTTTCCCTGGTTTGATTAGGGCTTCCCTTAAAGAGAGGGGGAGTGGCCAATCGAAGGGATTCGGTCCAGACCCCATGCAATATGGGGGCTAGGATAGCGACGTGTTCACGGTAGAACTCAGATGTGAGACCATCAGGACCCGGTGCCTTATTTTTCAGAAGGTCAGAGATCACCTGGACTATCTCCTCCAGGGTGAACGGATGTCAAGTTGTTCCCTGGTACTCTGGGAGATGTGGGTCATAGGGATGCGTTCTAGCATGTCGTCTAGATCTTGAGCGTTGTGTTCTGGTTGGGGGCCATAGAGCCTGGCATAGAAGCCAGCGAAGATGTCAATTATGGCCTGGTCGGACCAATGTCATTTGCCTTGTTCGTCTAGAATACTATCTATCCGGGATTTGCCAACCTCCGCACGTACCAGTTTAGCCAGGGTTCTGCCAGGTCTGTCACCCTCGCCGTATCATCGGGCGGCCACGGGGTGGGCAAAATAACGCACCTCGCTCAGGGCGTGGGATTCAAATATTTCTAGTTCTGTTCTAATTTTTGCGTGGGTGGCCGGGGTTGGGGCGGAAGCATGTTGTTGTTCTAGGATTCTGAGCTTCGTTTCAGAGCAGTGTAGGGCTTGCCTTATGGCTTTAAGAACCCCAGCCTCCCTCAAGGTACACATCCCTCTGATGTAAACTTTAAATGCTTCCCAGCGGGTCCCCTCAGGTGTGTCTTGCATGTTATTGTTTTCGAAAAAGGTGTTTATGTCCGATAATATCTCAGCTTTGAAGACGATGTCAGACAAGGCCTCTGACTTAAAGCGCCAGGCTGATCGGGCGGCTATAGTGTTACCCAGTTGGATCTGCAGCAGCACGGGGGAGTGATCAGAGAGCATGTGAGGGAGAATCTTAACATCCGACACCCTACCCACTTGGCACCGCGACAATAAGAACAAGTCTATTCGCGAAGAGCTATCGTGCACTGAGGAATAGAAGGTGTAATTTCTGTCCCGGGGATGAAGCGTTCTCCACACATCATGTAAGTTCAGGGAATTCATATGTGTAAGGAGCCGTTTGGTGGCTCGGGACACGCTCCTACGGGTCGAGGTTGTCGTGTCCATGTCGTTGTCAAGTATAAGATTCATATCCCCACCCCATATAATGGGAACTTCCACATATTTCATGATAATGGCGGTTACAGCATCTATAAATACGGGGGAGTCGGTGTTAGGGGCATAAGAATTCACGAGTAGGCATTCATCGTTAGCCAGGGTGCAATGAAGGATCACATACCTGCCCTCCGTGTCGATGTGGGATGCATGGAGTTTAAATTTCACCGATTTGTGAATGAGTGTTAGGACTCCTCTGGATTGAGTGGAGAATTTGGTATAAAATCTATTGGGGCCCCAGGATAATGCAAGATTGGATGCTAGGAGTTTCTGAGCGTGTGTCTCCTGCAGCAGGAGTACCTTAATCCCGTGCCTTTGTGCATATGCTGTGATCCTACGGGACTTTGTAAAATGTGTCAATCCCCGGATATTCCATGTCATCATTTTAATAGCCATGTTGACATTTTATGGGACATCCCAACTGTAAGAGCTTAAGAATCTGTTTCTGTTTACCAAAAGATGTGCAGCTGTGTGGTTGTTGCGCCTCACTTCGAACCTAGTCCTCACTTTCTTTCCGATTTTCTTATAACTTCCTTCAACTTTCCCGCCCCTCACCCTCACCGCCAGGAGGAACTAGCAGTGTGATAATTCCCTCCCCTAATACAACCAACTGCGTGCCATTCCCAATTTGGCAACGCTTGACTAACAGCCCAACGGGGGCTCAACCATAAACACTTCGCCTCAGATGGCATTGCAGCTGCAGTGGGGGCTACCACTGCCGAAGACCCACATTTGTTAACACATCTTATGATGGTACATCATACATTTTTTACACGGCTGATGAAACACAGGGTTACAAGGAAGGCAAGTATGTACTTAGATCATGAGAACCAAGTAATTGTTGGAGTGGTCTGGTCCCCAACTGATATGCTGAGGTGACGAGGATTGAGACCAGTTGGAAGGGGCATAGCTGATAAATTCCACAGTAGGGTCATGAAGCCTTGGGTTTCAGTCATCATTCATTGGTTCCTCCATTTGGTCCGCTAACGGGATTTGCGCCTCGATAAATTTAACTGCCTCGCCTGGAACAGTAAAGAAGTATATCTTGTTACGAAGGGTAAACTTTAGGCGAGCCGGGAAGAACATTGCATACTCTATTTTCCTCTCTCGCAGCATCTTTTTGACTCCTCCAAATTGACAACGTTCCATCTGCACTGCCACAAAAAAGTCAGGGAAAATTCTAATTGTTTGTGAGTCCAGCCTTAGTTCCCCTTTCTCTCTGGCCAAGCGGAGTATTTGGTCTCTGTCTTTGTAGCTTAGCAGTTTTGCAATTATTGGTCTGGGAAAGTCGCCAGGTTTGGGTCGGGGAGCCAGGGAGCGATATGCTCTTTCCACGGTGAACAATGGCGATAGCTCTGGGTTGCCAAGTAGGTCCTTGAGGAGTTGTTCGATCGCTAGTTCCATGCGACCCTTTAGAGCCCATTCGGCAACCCCCACTATGCGTATATTGTTTCTCCGCGACCTCGATTCAAGGTTATCACACTTGGCTTTGACCTGTTTCATATCTTGGACGAGCTCTGCGACGGTGCCCTGTAAGGTGTGAACATTATCCTCGTTGGCTCCTATCCTCTGCTCTGCCTCCGTGATTTTTGCACCATGTTGGTCCAGTTTGGCTCTGAGGGAGGCTATGTTAGCGTTTATATCATCCAGTTTTTCATGGAAGGCTGCTAAGTTTTTGGCCATAGACTCCATCATTACAGTTAAATCAGGCAGAGGTGGATCCGGCAGGGCATTGCCGTCTTCTTGCACCATGGAGGAGGACGCCTGGTCTGACCTGGGCGCTGCCTTGGTGAACTTGTCCATGGCGCCCACCTTGTTTGCTCCTCGTGCTCTGTTCGACATTGCTGTCTCAGATGGGCAGATTGGTAGTGAACGATGTTCAAGGACAAACCTTGGTGCACGGATATCCAGCAAGCCTTAGCAAATAAAATTATCATACTCCAAAATAAAATCCAGCAAAAAAAAGAAGTACTCAAAATTCAGGATTTGCATAAAATGCCTCACACCAATAACCCACTGGCACACAGTAATACCTTCCACTTCTCCAAAATGACCACCCTGGAAGTAGAAAAAGTTATCCTGTCGCTTAAACCATCTAACTGTAAAGGTGACATTTGCCCAGCACAGCTAATAAAAGACGCTGCCAGAGAACTATCTCCCTTTATCACTAAATTGATTAATGCCTCCTTCGCCTCAGGCACCATCCCTGCCAACCTTAAACAGTCCTAGGTACTCCCCCTCCTTAAAAAGCAGACATTAGATCCCCTCATCCCTACTAATTACCGCCCTATTACTACGGTACCGTTTCTTCTTAAGATTCTGGACAAAGCCACATACAACCAAATTCAAAAGCACCTAGAATTACATAACCTATTAGGAGAAAGACAATCAGGCTTCCGTCCCCTACACGGAACAGAAACTGCCCTCATTGACCTGAAATCCCAAATTGATGAGCTGAGAGACAAAGGGAGAACAGTACTCCTACTACTCCTGGACCTCTCAGCTGCCTTTG
Source organism: Ambystoma mexicanum (assembly GCF_040938575.1). Lineage (NCBI taxonomy): Eukaryota > Metazoa > Chordata > Amphibia > Caudata > Ambystomatidae > Ambystoma > Ambystoma mexicanum. The sequence goes on from NC_090940.1 coordinate 582,562,684, forward strand.
ATTTGGTGGATCACAAAGTCCTCTGCAGTCACCTGGACTCCGCCGCCCATTTCTCATCGGAAGCCATTGGATGGATCAAGTCATTCTTGAGCGAGAGAACGATGAGAGTCTTCTCCCCCCTCAGCAGTGGCAGATCCCACCTGTCATGATGCCTACCTCCAAGGAGCCAGGTCCGACCCAGCAACCCCAGAGGCAGGCATCATTTCCCCCAGGGGAGTGCCAGCGGGCCCAAGCTGGGGCCCTTTGGACGCAGTCCTGGCGCCTTAAGCGCCAGGCTCATGTTGGACCCCTGTCCTGGCGCCTTAGGCACCAGGCTCATAAAGCTAGACATGTGTTCAAGTGTTTTAATGTGCACTTACCTGATGCAGACCATGCTGCCACATCCAGGCCCTCTTGAGGCCTGAATGGAACTACTTTACCTGTGGGATTATTTTCCACCCGGTGTGGTCGGGGAAGGATACATACCTGATCGGAGGAAGGATACACACTTGGAACTTCTTCCAAAGCTATTTAAACCACACCCGATCAGCAACTCACGCTTCGCGTTGTTCTGCTCCTCGCAGCTGGATGCTCACTGTGTCAGCTCCTGCATCTGGACCTCAGCCACGCCTGTCAGTATCCTGGGTCACCTGCAAAGGGAGACAAAAGACCTTACCTGCTAAATCAGCACCAGAGAGGCATCACACCGACGATCCTGAAAAGGAAGACATCATTTTAAAAGCATTTTGCTACGATCGCTGCAGCGCTGCATTTCACTCACCTTTCCTGGACGCCACCATCTTCAGCAGCGATCATCGGGATCCACAGCCACTTCCCAGAACCTAGAGAGAAAGACAAGAACAAGGTGAGAGAAGGAAGGGAATAGGGAAAGCTCAGTTTCCTTCTAAGTCTTACCTGTTGGGTCATTCCCATTTCATTTCGGGTCTTGCCGCTTCCAGGCATCCGGACCCCGGCCCCTGTGGGGAAAAAAGACAAAGACATTGAATGAGCGAATGCAAAGACATTACCCGAGCGCTCATCCAGAACTTACCTGTCATTTACTGGAGCTGCACGTATCACTTCGGGTCGGCGCCATATCTCCGGCATTCCGAACCCCGGCCCCTAAGGGGAAAAAGATAATGAACATTATTATTAAGCTTGGACTTTTGAACTTGCAACATAACTTTTACAGAGCCTTACCTGAATAGTCAAGCTTACCTGAACTCCCATAATCCTCAATCCAGTGAAGTAACTGGGTTTCAACGCGACCCTGCATCAGAAGCAGGATGGAGAGCTCATCCTTCCTGACCCTAAGGTGAGACTTCACGGGGAATCGTGGAAGGGTATCGTGGAGGGTTGGAAGAGAGTGGGAGGCTTGAGCATAACTCAGTCAGTAGATAATACTCCCTTTTCACGCACAGGGGAATATTCCTGTGAGCCGGAAAAGCCAGAGTAGAGGGGCCCTTCCTGTCCATCTTCAGAGTCCTGCGCTTCACCATTGAAGAAGCATCAGCACTCGAAGCCAGACCTGCGCCTCCGTGGGAATCAGGTGAGCGTTACAGAACGCCAAGCCTACCCACAATTTCCCACACGGGCGCTATGGAGACTTCCGAGACTGACCAGCTGGCCCAGCTTTTGGGGGAATTACGGGCGGAGGTGCACTCAGCCCGCCAGGAGACTAACGCTCTCAAAAGAGAACTGATCTTATCCAAGGAAAGAACAGATGACCTAGCCAAAAGGTTATTACAGGCCCAGGCAGGGCACACTCCTTTACCTAATTCCGGAGACATTTCCACATCAATGGGTTTGAGTAACCCGGTACAAATTAATCTACCTGGACACATGCCTTTGGCCCCGCCTGAACGTTTTGCGGGGGATCCCAAGAAATATGCCGTCTTTATGAACCAATGTCGTTTACACTTTCTGTGCCGACCCGGAGCCTTCCCCAACGATCAGACCAAGGTAGCCTTTATACTATCTTACCTCAGTGGCAGTGCTGCCGATTGGTCTATTCCATTGGTAAATCAGGATGATCCCATTCTCCAGGATTTTCAGGGCTTCCAGGCCAGCATGGAAAGATTGTTCGCTCGACACTCTCAAGGACAGGCCCTTGATAACGAACTGCTATCCTTACGACAAGGTAATCAGGATCTTCTGTCCTACATTGCCACCTTTAACAGACTGGTTGTGGAAACTGGATGGCCAGAAAACAAAAGGATCACATTGTTTCATCGAGGCCTGCGCGGAGAGCTAAAGGATGTTCTAGCTCAGATAGTAAACCCACCCCAGGTCTGCGCAGACTACATAGACTTGGTGGTTCAACTTGATCACAGACTCCAAAATAGAAAAGCAGATCGGTTCAAGTATGAAAACCGAGTACCGATCAAAACCCACGCTAACTCCAAGAGTACCGACGTATCTGAACCTATGCAAATCGGTGGCGTTAAAGGGGCGTTAAAGGACCATTAACGCAGAAAGAATGAGAGAGAAGGCGGCAAATGCAACTTTGTCTGTATTGCGGGACTTCCGGTCACTTTCTTCGGAATTGTCCAGTTAAACCACTTAAGAAGGTGGTTGGAGCTACTGATAACGAATTATTGACACCTGATTCGGGAAACGACCTAGCCCGACAAGCGTAGGGGTCCGCTTGCCGAGCTTGAAAACTAACTCTTTGACCTCGCATTTTGTCATGCCAATGGTGCTCGTGAACCCAAAACAGCCTCAGCAGTTGCATGCTATAAAAGCATACATCGACAGTGGAGCTATTGGAAATTACATAGACCGTGAATTGGCTTCCAGGATCAAGCTTCCTCTCCGCCCGAAAGTAACCCAAGATGTCTTTACTACAGTAGATGGAACCGAAATAGCCTCATGGCCAGTAACGCATTCCACTGTTGAAGTGACTCTGGTGGGTCAGGATGGACATCGGGAAGCAATCGTGTTTGATGTGATCAAGGCCCCACAATTTCAAGTAATTCTTGGAATTCCTTGGTTAGAAACAGATAATCCCAGAATTGACTGGCGAGCAAAGAAGATAAGTTTTCCTGATTGTGAACCAACTTGTTATTCAAGAAATCCAGCTATGGGTCTAGCCTCAGCAACTTCCACCCCTGTACAGCTACCGTCAGAATACCAAGAATTCCAAGACGTTTTTCAGAAAGAACAGGCTAACACCTTACCTCCCCATCGATCTTACGATTGCCAAATCGACTTGGTACCCAATGCTCAACTACCTTGTAGTAGGATTTATGGTCTTACGGAACCTGAGAACCTGCATTTGCGTCAGTATTTAGATCAGTACCTAGCCAATGGTTTTATTCGCCCGTCCAAGTCTCCTGTCTCTTCAGCTCTGTTCTTCGTGCCGAAAAAAGAAGGCGACCTTAGAACGTGTATAGACTATCGCGCCCTAAATCAAATAACGATTAAGAATCGTTATCCTCTGCCCTTGATCCCTGAGCTTATCGACCAGGTAAAAGACGCTTGTGTGTACACCAAGTTAGATCTCCGAGGAGCTTATCACCTGGTGCGCATAAAAGAAGGCGATGAATGGAAGACTGCATTCTGCACCAAATTTGGGCCCTTCGAGTATCAGGTGATGCCCTTCGGGTTATGCAATGCACCTGCCGCCTTTCAGTACTTTATGAATGATGTTCTTCGGGAACTTATCGATGTCTGTGTCATTGTTTACATTGACGACATCCTGGTGTACTCTTCTTCAGAATCTGATCACAGAAAACATGTTAGGGCAGTTCTTGAGAAATTGCGCCAGCACAGACTATTTGCAAAACTCGAAAAATGCGTTTTTCATACCACAGAAGTTGAGTTTCTCGGATTCATCCTGACACCTCAAGGAGTCCGAATGGACTCGCGAAAGGTGGATGCCATCCTCAAATGGCCATCTCCTAGCTCGGTGAAGGGAGTTCAGAGCATGCTCGGCTTTGCCAATTTCTATCGAAGATTCATCCCGGAATTTTCCCGAACAGTCCAACCCATCACCGCTCTCCTAAAGAAAAACAAACGCTTCGAATGGACTCTTGAAGCCGAACAAGCCTTCCAGGACCTGAAAACCAAATTCACCTCTGCACCTGTACTGAAACACCCGCACCCAGATCTCCCGTACATAGTGGAAACCGATGCATCCAGTTCGGCCATGGGAGCTGTCCTGTCGCAAAGAGACCCAAAAACTAACCAACTACACCCAGTGGCCTTTTGGTCCAGAAAATTTTCTCCTCCTGAAATCAACTACCCAATTACCGATAAAGAGTTACTGGCCATCAAATCTGCTTTCAAGGCTTGGCGTCACTATCTTCTCGGGGCAAGACACACCATTACCCTAATTACGGACCACAGAAACTTACAGTATTTAAAGACGATCAAAGCTCAATCTTCACGACAACTTCGATGGGCTCTATTCTTTGCAGGATTTGATTTTGTAATTACCTATCGCCCTGGCTGCAAGAATGGAAAAGCGGACGCCTTATCCCGGATTGGCATGGAAGAACCTAATTCGAGCTTAGAACCTGTGCCCATCATACCTGAGCAAAGAATCTTAGGCTTAACTTCATTGCACACTATTGAGGACATCCAAACGCAAGTAAAACAACTTCTAGACTCTTCAACCTTACTGGAATGGAGTCAGAAGGGTCCTCATTACACCATTAAGGATGACTTACCCTACTTCCAGGAGCGGTTGTTTCTGCCAAGTAAAGAATTGCAAGAACTTGTTATTGCCCATCATCATGAATCTTTAATGGAAGGACATCCTGGTATCGCTAAAATGGAGGAAAAAATTAAACGTCACTTCTGGTGGCCTTCTTGGAGAAAAGACATAAAGTCTTTTGTTCTGTCTTGCGGAATTTGCGCCCAAAACAAGGCACAAAAGAAAAGGCCAGCCGGCCTACTTCAACCCTTGGATATTCCACCGGCACCATGGCACACCCTGTCAATGGACTTTATAACCGACCTGCCTCCTTGTGCTGGTTACAACACAATCCTTGTAATTGTGGACCTATTCACCAAAATGGCCCACTTTATCCCTTTAAAGGGTTTGCCTTCTGCTTCCACCTTGGCCAAGGAATTCCTGGAGAATGTAGTTCGCATACATGGTTTCCCTTCCATATTAGTCTCGGATCGTGGAAGTCAATTTATCTCCCATTTTTGGAAGAAGTGTTGCCAACTAGCACAAATAGATGTGCGGTTATCCACCAGCCACCACCCCCAGACCGACGGACAAACCGAGAGAACCAATCAGACTCTCGAGCAATATCTTCGGTGCATGTTACACCAATCCGAGTTAAATTGGAAAGACATCCTTTGGATCGCAGAATATGCATACAACAATTCAGTGCATTCTGGAACCGGACAAACCCCCTTTTATACTTTGTATGGTCACCATCCTCGGACCTCTGACCTAGATCCACCTCTGACCCTGGAAATGCCCGCAGTAAATCATCTGCATTCCACAATAACCCGAGCCTTCAAAGAAGCTGCAACTCATTTACAGCAAGCCAAGAAAAAGTATAAAGAAAACGCAGATTTGCACCGGAGTAAAACTCCGCCTTACCAAGTAGGAGACCAGGTATGGCTAGCAACTAAACACTTATCCCTCAAGGGCCCGCGAACCTTCAATCCCAGATTCATAGGACCTTATCCCATCAAGGCTATAATCAACCCAGTGGCCTTTAAACTGGATCTACCGTCCAACATGCGTATACATCCAGTTTTTCATGCATCACTTTTGAAGCCCGTACAACCAGGAACCCGATTGTCCAAGCCTCCAGATCCAGTTCAAATTGAAGGGAAATTAGAATTCGAAGTTAAAGACATTTTAGACTCCAAGGTGGTAAAGTCGAAACTCTTCTATCTTGTTGACTGGAAGGGATATGGATCTCAGGAGAGATCGTGGGAGCCTAGTAACCATGTCCATGCACCTCGATTAGTACAAAGGTTTCACCGGAGATTTCCGAACAAGCCAAAACCCCCGGAGGGAAGAACCTTGGGAGGGGCCTGGAGGGGGGGTACTGTCATGATGCCTACCTCCAAGGAGCCAGGTCCGACCCAGCAACCCCAGAGGCAGGCATCCTTTCCCCCAGGGGTGTGCCAGCGGGCCCAAGCTGGGGCCCTTTGGACGCAGTCCTGGCGCCTTAGGTGCCAGGCTCATGTTGGACCCCTGTCCTGGCACCTTAGGCGCCAGGCTCATAAAGCTAGACATGTGTTCAAGTGTTTTAATGTGCACTTACCTGATGCAGATCATGCTGCCACATCCAGGCCCTCTTTAGGCCTGAATGGAACTACTTTACCTGTGGGATTACTTTCCACCCGGGTGTGGTCGGGGAAGGATACAAACCTGATCGGAGGAAGGATACACACTTGGAACTTCTTCCAAAGCTATTTAAACCACACCCGATCAGAAACTCACGCTTCGCGTTGTTCTGCTCCTCGCAGCTGGACGCTCACCGTGTCAGCTCCTGCATCTGGACCTCAGCCACGCCTGTCAGTATCCTGGGTCACCTGCAAAGGGAGACAAAAGACCTTACCTGCTAAATCAGCACCACAGAGGCATCACACCGACGATCCTGAAAAGGAAGACATCATTTTAAAAGCATTTCGCTACGATCGCTGCAGCGCTGCATTTTACTCACCTTTCGTGGACGCCACCATCTTCAGCAGCGATCATCCGGATCCACAACCACTTCCCAGAACCTAGAGAGAAAGACAAGAACAAGGTGAGAGAAGGAACGGAATAGGAAAAGCTCAGTTTCCTTCTAAGTCTTACCTGTTGGGTCATTCCCATTTCATTTCGGGTCTTGCCGCTTCCAGGCATCCGGACCCCGGCCCCTATGGGGAAAAAAGACAAAGACATTGAATGAGCGAATGCAAAGACATTACCCGAGCGCTCATCCAGAACTTACCTGTCATTTACTGGAACTGCACGTATCACTTCGGGTCGGCGCCATATCTCCGGCATTCCGAACCCCGGCCCCTAAGGGGAAAAAGATAATGAACATTATTATTAAGCTTGGACTTTTGAACTTGCAACAGAACTTTTACAGAGCCTTACCTGAATAGTCAAGCTTACCTGAACTCCCATAATCCTCAATCCAGTGAAGTAACTGGGTTTCAACGCCCCCTGCATCAGAAGCAGGATGGAGAGCTCATCCTTCCTGACCCTAAGGTGAGACTTCACGGGGAATCGTGGAAGGGTATCGTGGAGGGTTGGAAGAAAGTGGGAGGCTTGAGCATAACTCAGTGAGTAGGTAATACTCCCTTTTCACGCACAGGGGAATATTCCTGTGAGCCGGAGAAGCAAGAGTAGAGGGGCCCTTCCTGTCCATCTTCAGAGTCCTGCGCTTCACCATTGAAGAAGCATCAGCACTCGAAGCCAGACCTGCGCCTCCGTGGGAATCAGGTGAGCGTTACACCACCCCTATCTCATGTGGTGTTCCACAGAGCTCTTGTGTATCCCCGACTCTATACAATATCTTCACCAAGCCCCTGTTTGATGATCTGGACCATCTTGGTATCACCTACACTAATTATGCAGATGATACACAGATCCTCCTCCCGCTTTCTGGGGATCATGCAAAAGACACGGAATTGGTGAACAAGGTATACCTTATCATCCAGGCATGGATGGCCACTCACGGCCTCTGTCTAAACGATGATAAGACAGAGTTGATTATGCTGCGTACCCAAGCCAATATCAAAAAACTAGGACAGGATTTCTCCTCATTCAACATAGATGGGGACATCATCCATGTATCTAGGGATGTAAAAACCTTGGGATTCTATCTTGATTCTACCCTATCACTTGATAAACAGCTAAAATCCCTTGCCTCCTCTACGGCCTACACGTGCGAACTGATAAGAGCCGGTAAACCATTCCTTTCCAATAAGAGTTGCCTAATCCTGGCCAGAGCCTTAATTCTCTCCAGAATTGATTATTGTAATGCTCTATACTCTGGAGCTAATAATAAAATAACCCAAAGACTACAAATATTACGAAATAATGCCCTGAGAGCAGCACTAGGCATTAATAAAAGATCCCATATCTCTTCTGCCAGACGCCATCACAACTGGTTGTCCACTGAGAACAAAATAAAACTCAAGATGTTATCCCTGACCCACAAAGCCGTTAATAACTCTGCCCCTAGTTACCTGACTGACAAAGTCCACAGGAGAACAATTATTAGACCAACTAATGTGGTCAATTCTAATTGCTTGACAATACCGAACTTTAGAACAAGAAGTTTGATAATCACCATGCACACCTATTTTGAGTGTATATAGTAATGATTCAAAGTAATTAAGTCAGGAATAGTATGTTATTTGAGGTGCAGGGGAGAAGTGCTCAGCCTTGGTATCTAGGCTGGAATACATACATAGAACAATAGTTTCCTATTTAAGGAAACCCGCGTCCCCTGCACACTATCAACAAAAGGCTAAAAGCCTGTATAAGAGTTTTAATGGGTACAGTCAGTAACCTAGTAGTTTTCACAGTTTTTAAATAAATTTCATTGCTTTGTTTAGCTCACAAAGCTATTCTTAAATCATCCAATTATTTCTTGACAACTTTTCTGTTTATCCAACAAACAGTAGTTTATTCATTTTATAACAACAAATCATAAATCACAATATAATGTGGCCCAACGCGTTTTGAGTATCAATTTTCACTCTTCATCAGGGGCAATGTGTTCTGTATTCTTAACATTAAATACAATTTCTGTAGAAAAAAGTAATAAATTAAATTAATTATCTAATAATATGTATTCATGTTTATACTTTTGAACCACAACAAGGTACTTCATTAGTTAGATAGGAACACAAAAAATGGCATCATCGCATATTTTCAACCAATTACATTAGCTTAAGAGATTACTCTTGTAAAAAAGAATGAACTTTTTTGCCAAATGCTTGGGAGCCTATTGAGTTTGTAGACCAAACCATCAATAGATTGGGAGTGTGATTAGTAACCTATTAAGAAAAAAAGTGGGGAATGGTGTAACAAGATCGTGATCCTGTGCTATTTAGACATGTAAGAACTACAATGGTGACAAATGCCAAGCACCTGTGGTGAATATGAAGTGTAGAATAATACTTAGACTTACTCAACGATGTCATCTAAGACACCACCAGTAGTCTTTTAAAGGCATCAGTGTGAACAGGTTGTAGTATTCTAGTAAAAAAAGAGAGAAATAGCATGGCTATATTATAAAAGAAAAGGTTAAACCGCCTAAGAAAAGGTAGCCTTAAAGGATACTTTCAGTACAAGAAGGTGACTGCTGGTAAGAGGTAGAGTATGGGCATACTTCATCCGCACATGAATGCCGGATGAAAGTGGTATGTTTATTTATAGTCGCGAGTGACGTCACCCGCGCATGCGCGTGGTGACGTCACGTCGCAAACTCCTATTCTGATTGGGTTTAAATGTAAACATGGTCGCGAATTACGTCACCCGCGCGTTGCGCGTGATGTCGTCAACGCGACCAACCTCATACGACAAAGTCGTGTAGAGTGAATCATGGGAATTGAAGTATATTTTGGAATATACTTGGAACTCACTACCACAAGACCTCAGAGTGGACTTGCTAGACCTTTGTTTCAGGAAAAAAGTCATTCAATTCCTTACCTCGACTGACCGCTGTTGACCGCTGTTACCTACCTCCTACTGATATTAATCATTAGACCTTTCCTTTCACTCTACACAGCTGTAATGCTGATTGACCTACTTGAACCTGCATATTTTGTCATTATTTGTGTGACCTCATTGTATTTTCTAATGTACATTTTGCTATGATGTAACCTTGTAAGTTTCGCATTTTCTTGCCACTGCGCCCTGCTACCCCTGGGTCTGGCGCGCACAAAAAGTGAATAAAACAAACAAACAAACAAACTCAGTACAGGAGTGCAGTAGTGGGGACGGCAGCTGACCAGTAGTTTTGGCATGTAGCTTTAGCGCCTAGTAATGCGGGTATTGCCCCAACCCGTAGACGAAGGCCAGCGCAGGGGAGGCCAGTAGCAGTGTGTGCGCAGTGGCGAGGAGTTGGCCGGGGGGGCAGTATGAAAGTGGGGTTAGCAGGAACACCGTGACCGCCGCAGGTACAGTCGGCGGAGATAGCTGGAGAGAGGTTCGATGGGCTCCAGAGTAGCCAGAACTGTGTATGGTGATGTTGAGACTCACTTGGGTAAGTTGAATGAATGGAGTGAATGTGGGACCCTCTTGGGCGTAGTGTCGTTCTTGCTACCAGTTGTAGGCACTAATAGTGAAGGGTGCCCTCCCCCCTCGTAGTTTATAGTGTTGTTTCAGCTCCCTGGTTGCATATGTCCCGTAGGTGGATTAAAGGAGTCGCACGCCGTGAGGAGCAGCCGCGCGGAGCAGTCCGCAAGTGTCAGCTGCACCACCCTTGGATTGTTCAAGTGGCGCTCCCAGCCCGCGAGTGAGGAAGGGCAGGGGAGACTTTCATGCGGCAGCGGTCCTCGCCGCCTCCAATGGCGTTAGGGTCAGGGAGCAGCCACCGCTGCAGTGAGCAGACCCAGAGAACGGCAATCGCACCGCCCGAAGATCCGTGTACAGGCGCTGGACGTTGCAGACCGCCGCCACGCCCAGAGGGGGAACATCAGGTAATGTCGAGGTGGAGGGGGGAGACGGGAGCGAGCCACAGACGCCTCAGCGATGAAGCCGGGCACGCGGGAGCTCCAGCGGGGCAGCGGATGGTTGGCAGCACGCAGCCCGCCAACCAGACACTCACCTCCTCCGCCCGTGATCGGCGGGCCCCGCGGCGGCAGACCAGAAAGAGCACCCGTCGCTGTCCCAGGGTGGCAGCGCAGTCTCCGCCCAGCAGCGGCGGAACTCCAGGAAGCCCCTCCACAGATCTCAGCCCCCGGCCCGGCGGCGGCGCACACGGATGCCACAGCGCCCCGTTCTTCGAGGCACCAGGAGGCGGCCCAAAGGCCACACAGGGCCGGCCGGCGCAGTTAACACAACGGGCCTCATTCTAGGCAGGAAGGCACCTGCTTGCAGAGTTTTCAGAGGAGCAACAGCACCATTAGCAATGGTGCCGGTGCTCCCTAATTCCCATGGGAATGGGGACTAGCGAAATTACTGGCACCTGAGTCCCCGGCCTTGGCATAGACTGGTGGCACTGGGAAGCGAGGCGCCGGTAATTATTTACGCGTCCGGCGGCAACCCACCGGAAGCACCGGCAGGGTAACCACCTGACCCATAATAAAGCCCATAATGTCTGTTTCCACCGGACCTAAGCACCTCGCCCATCCAAACGAAGAGCACTAATGCCCACATCACATTTCCATGCTGTCGCTAATGTATAAAATGCTTGTGAAATCTGTTTTGCAAGTATACATTGCAGAGGCGTTTACAATTCCCTGCAGTACAAATTGCAGAAAAAATTGCTTTAGCTTGTTAACACACAGCTTTACATGTTCTTAGTAGAAAATCGTGAAAATTGCAATAGTGGAGGACCAACGTGCACAGAATTGCTCTGATTACTTACCGGTAATTGTCATTACTCCTAGTCCTACTCTTCCTCGTCACAGTACTTACTTCATGAGGCCCCTGCCTCCGACACAGGACCTTCTTCTATTTCTTTAAATTCCTATAACTCCTCCCCCACATCCACGTCACTCAGTTTCATATTACCAAGCCAGAGCATGGGACCTTCCCCGCAGGGAGGGTGAGGAGGGTCGTCAGTACTGTGACGAGGAAGAGTAGGACTAGGAGTAATGATGATTACCAGTAAGTAATCAGAGCATTACCTCCACGTCCACTCTTCCTCGTCCCAGTACTTACTTCATGAGGTATACCAAAGCAGCAACGGGGAAAAGGTCCCAATGAGAAACAGAGCTAAAAACAGTGCAGCAAACACACCCACAATAACTCTTAATTCACATCCCCACAGATAAAACTCCAACCACGAAGGAACCAACCCCCCGAGTGGGAGAAACGCAACCCATAGCGGTTGATGGAAATCCTTAGATCAGCCAAGGCGGCAGCCATACAAATCTATTGCAGAGAAAAACCCTCCTTGCATCGGCCCAGGAAGCCGCCAAAACCCTGGCGGACCGCCCCTGATCGTGCGCAGGCACAGGCAGGCCAAAAGCCATATAGGCACTGGGATCACAACCCGGAACCATCGGAAAATGGAAACCACAGATGCGTTTTGCCCAGCCCCAGCCAGACCACAAGCAATCAGAAGACTATCAGATTGGTGGGAAAAAGCAAACCTAGCCAAATACTCCAACACGTCCCGCCGGACATAATGTTAAGCCAAGCCACCTCCTCATGCATTCTCGGATCATGAAAGAAGTCAGGGAGAACCAGATCCTGAGAGGTATGAAAACCGAGATACAACTTAAGGGAGGAACTTCGGACCACACCTCAGCAGCACCGAGTCTGGCAGCACCCTCAGGAAAGGAGGGTGACATAAGAGAGCCCCAATCTCCCCAAGCCTACGGGCAGAAGCGAAGGCAATAAGAAAAGCAGATTTCAGTGTAAGATGTTTGATATCAATCTCGGAAAAGGGCTCAAAAGGAGGCCCTTGAAGGAACCGTAATACAAGAGGGAGATCCCAAGGGGGAAGCCCTTTATCAGAACACCTTCAGAGTGGAGGGTCTAAGAGCATCCATTATGTACTCAACTACAGGATCTGAGAACCCCTGAGATATCAACCTAGACTGAGCAATAGCCAGACTGCCCATTGCATCCAGTGGAATTCCAACCGCAGATCCCCTTGAAGGGGACACGGCCACCTCGGAATCAGCCAAGGTTCCTAGGACCGAAGCTCCAACAGAGAGGGGAGCCAACTCCGGTGGGACCAGAACTGAGCTAACAACAACACAGTCACCCTGGACACTCTGATGCACCAAACCACTGGGGGCAGAAGGGGAATAGGCGGAAAGGCATAAAGGAAAACCCCAAGGCCACTGTACAGAGAGGGCGTCCATTGCCCAATCCCCCCGGCCTGAAACCGAGAGCAGAAGAGGCGAACTTCTGCTGAGGCTGGGGATGCAAACAGGTCTAGAACCGGGGACCCTAATCTGACACAGGTCACTGCAAAGACCTGGCCAACAGGACCAGTTCCGCCGAGGAGTGAAAACCGGCATCTGAGAAGATCCGCTTGAACATTGTCCACCCTTCTGATACGTGAGACCACCAGAGACACCAGATGAGATTTCTCCCAGGTGCCTATCAGCGCTGCCAGAGCATTCAAGGAACAGCCGGAACCCCTTTTGCAGTTGACATATGCCAAGGCCGTCGTATTGTCCGATCGGATCAAAACCGCCGACCGTCCAGCAACTCCTTGTAGTACACCAGAGCTTGGACAATGGCACAACTCTTGCCAATTGGATGATCGCCGGCTCTCCCCAGATCTCACAACCCTTGAGCTGAGAGGACCCCCAATGTAGACCCTTTCTGCTGGCATCGGTAGTAAGAGAGGCCACAGGAGGATGGACCAGGCACACCTCAGCCTGTAGACCTGAAACCCCCTGCCACCACAGCAGGGAGACTCGCAGCGCTGGGGACACCGAAAACACAACTACGAAAGCCGAGACGTCGGAAACCAGTGGGAGAGAGTATAAGACACCAGGGGACATAACCGAAGACAGGCTCAAGGAACCGAAAAAACGCAAGACGCCACGTGCCCCGTAACTTCAGCAACAGGCGAGCCGAGACACAGTGCCTTCTGAGAACCCAGCCCAGACCAGCCAGCAAGCGCCCCCCCTGCACTACATCCAGAGTACACTCTCCCCAGACGTCCGGACAAACAGTGCAGGGTCTTGAGACCCATAAGCAGTTGACACATCCTAGAAGGCATAGGGACCAGGAACATCCGCAAGTAGAAAACTTGACCCTGAACAGGGAGAGGAACGGCCAAGACGGTAACCCACAACAATCCTTCCTAGAGAACGGATCCCATGGCCAACTACTTGGACCGTGAGCTGGGTACCAAAGTCCTAACCATGCAAACCTGGACAGGAGGAGACAGGAACTGCAACCGATACCCCCCTCCGGAAGGAGCCCATTACCCAGGAAGCCGAACCCCACTGGTCCCATACACCTCAGAGAAGATAGAGACGAGGAGCCAGGGAAAACCGCCAGTCACTGCACTTGCACCAGAGGAAAATCACAGGACGTTGAAGCATGCCTGCGCCACAATATAACAGCATGCTTGTCAGCCCACATAAAGATCCGACTTATCAAAAGGAAGATACAGGACAGCCCAGAAGTCCAGAAGACCAGGGCCCCCCTAGCCGACAGAGGAGCCACCAGGCTGGCGTCAAAAGGGCAGAGTACTGTCACAAAGCAGGGCAAAGCAATCCATCCCGGATAGCAGACATCAAAGGCAACCCCCCACCTGGGGTATTCCTACACTGGAAAAACCCACTGAAGTGACATCCTCCTCCACCGGCACCAGGGGCTCTGAGAACCCCTCTAAGCACAGACATGTGCCACCGTGTGCCATATCACTTCCCACAAGTCTGAGAGGAGGCGTGAAAGCAACACGTCAGCACCGGAGGACCTAGGCCCTAAAAGAAGAGACACTGGGAACCCTCTGAATGGCCATTACTTGCATGATGCATTTTCTATAATTCCATGCCGGACAAGGGAAAAGAAAATCATCTCCTTTGACCTTCCCTCGGGCAGTTCAGAGGAAGAGGACAGGACAAGGAGTCTGCGTCCATAGCTAGCACAGACCCAAACACACCACTAACTCGCCACATTACTGAAAGGTGGCTTGAGCCCTGTATCCAGTAGCTGGTAGCCCCAAGCTCTAAATCGTTCCAATGCGTCGGTCTAGGAAGGATGAAATGCCGAGTCAGCACCGCAAAGACTCGAACCCGAAGTGTAGACTATGCCAGGCCGGTACCCTTCAGGCCGCTTGCAGACGCGTCCAAATCTGCGCCGTTTTCACAGGCTGCACGCAAAGAATGCAGCCAACATCCGGTGCATCCTGGGCTGCGTGTGTCTGAGGAGCGGGTAGTATGTGACATGCCTGTGACAGAACAGAGCCCCAGCACTTTCAAAGACTCTCTGCCACTGTCACCCCACGACAAGAAGCAGAGAGGCCTCACAACAAAAAGGGAAGGCTAGGCCATACTGCCAAGTGCTTGCCATTATTTCCAATAAGGATGTGTATTCAGAGCACGAGGAAACAGCATGTTGAAGGAGTCAAGATGGCCATACCAGCAGGAGAGGGGAAAAATATCAAGCACAGTCCTCCCCTCTCCGTACCTTCCCCCAGAGAATGCAGCTAACATCGGTGCATCCTGTGGTGTGTGTGTCTGAGGACCGGGTGGTATGTGACATGCCTGCGACAGAACAGAGCCCCCGCACTTTCAAAGACTCTCTGCCACTGTCACCCCACGACAAGAAGCAGAGAAGCCACACAACAAAAGGGAAGGCCAGCCCATACTGCCAAGTGCTTGCCATCATTTCCAACAAAGATGTGTACACAAAGCACGAGGAAACGGCATGTTGAAGGAGTCAAGATGGCCATACCAGCAGGAGAGGGGAAAAATATCAAGCACAGTCCTCCCCTCTCCTTACCTTCCCCCAGAGAATGCAGCTAACATCCGGTGCATCCTGTGCTTTGTGTGTCTGAGGAGCGGGTGGTATGTGACATGCCTGCGACAGAACAGAGCCCCCGCACTTTCAAAGGCCCTCATTACGACCCAGGCGGTAAGTAATCGAAATTACCGCCATGGCGTAATGAGCGTTAACGCCATGGTCCGATGGCGATAAGAGCGCCATATTACGACCCATCGCGCACGAGCATTACGCCATGGCGGTAACGTAAACTACGCCATGCCGTAAATAGCCGTTACCGGCCTCGTTAACAGCGCAGGGTGACCTACCGCCACCCATCCTTGCGCCGACCGTAGTCAGCGGTCACCATAATTAGCGGTGACCGCAATTAGGCGGAACCGGAAATAGCGTAATCGCGGCGGAACGGGAAACAGCACAGCGGCCATCTTAAAAAACACAATCCATTGCCATCCTACCCAACCACACCACAACCAACCCTCAAACCCTGTCATTCCCATAACCCACCCATTTCCTCACCCAACCATGCCGAAAGTTGTGAAGAAGGCATGTGACAGGCAGCGGCTGGAGCGCTACAGTCGTGAGGAACTGCAAATGCTTACAGACACGCTCCAGGAGAAGGCCGATGTTGTCTTCTCCACTGAGATGACCCGGCCAGCCATAGGCCGCAAAAAGGAGGTGTGGGAACTTGTGGCACAACGTGTCAGTGCTGTTGGAACCACCCCACGCACCTCCAAACAGTGCCACAAGAGGTGGGATGACCTGCGGATCAGGGTCCGGGGCATTATGTCTGCCAACCGTAACCTGGCCCTGGTAACTGGCGGGGGAGCACACTCCCCACTGAAGATGCAGCCATGGGAGGAGACATGTGCCTCTCTGATTGGCATTGAGTGCATCGAAGGTGTCGGCGAGATGGAGAGAGGGGCCCCGACATCTGGAGACACAGGTAGGTGCCTCATATCCAGCCTTGCAAGACACCCTGATACACTTGCACGTGACAATCACAATGTGGCAGACACAACACATCAGCAGATGAGCCACACCCTGCGCACATGCAGCATGTACACTGTACAGTAGGCAGACACACACCTGCATGCAAAACCGAACCTAAAGGGAGGCAACCTGTATGTCACGGGCTACTAACTCCACCATCTATCCATTACACTCTTCACAATGCCTGCTCAATGTCCACTGAACCATCAATAACAGTCACCCTCCTCTGCTCCACCACAGGCTCACAATCGGACACTGGCAGGGACGACAGCACCAGCACCCCAGCCAAGAAGGCCAGGAAAGTGGGAGAAGGGAACCATGCATCCACCTCTGCTGGACCCAGGCCGAAACCACGCCAGGCTGAAGAGGCCAGGGCAGCAAAGTCCCCCGAGGAAGGGGTCGTGACAGCGCCTGCAGCCCAACAACACCCACTGCTGCCCACTGAGGGCAATGTGTCAGCAGGGAGCAGTACTGTTGGGGAGACTGCAGCCATCGCTGCCTGCTCCGATAGTGATGTGGAGGATGACACTGGACTTGCCCACAACACGCAACTTCACTCACCACACCTATCCCCAATCAGCCATCATGGAGATGACACCCAGGGCCAATCGCCTGCTAATTCATGGCCAGCAACTCCAAGCCCAGTGGGAGTTGGGGAAGATGGGAGTAGTCCAATTGGTCCCCCATTGGCACCCTCCATTGGGCCAGATTTCCAGCTGTCGCTGGAGCAGATTGCCAACAGGCAGGAAGTACTGGGCACACTCCTCACGCAGCATGTTGCAGAATGTGGAAGTGCCAGTGCAGCCATGGAGAGGAGTGCTGATGGCATCAGGTCTGCCATCCAAACTGCCAGCAGGGACATATGCACCGAACTTGCTGCAGTGCGGCAGATGATGAGCCAGCTCATCCAGACAATTGTGGACACATGCCGTACTGAGCAGCCCGGTACATCCTCAGCTGCAAGTTCAGCACAAGCCTCTCCCGTCCGCAGGTCATCCAGGACCCTGAGGAGCACAGGCAGGGGGGCCCCAGGTTCCGGGAGAGGGGGCAGTCAATAGTGTGCAAAACTATACACACTTCACCACGGGCACTGTCACATGTTTGCAGGGTGTTCAGGGGGAGGGGGAGGGGGGAATTGGGTGTGTTGGAGTGTTCAGGGGGGAGGGGGAGGTGGGAATTGGGTGTGTTGGAGTGTTCAGGGGGGAGGGGGAGGGGGGAATTGGGTGTGTTGGAGTGTTCAGGGGGAGGGGGAGGGGTTCTGTTATACCTATTCAGAAGAACAATACACTTTTTCATTTCTCACAAACGAAATGTGTGGACATTGCTCATTGCGTATGTGTGCTTTATTGTTTTACAGTCCACAGTGTTGACATACCAGACACACACAGTGCCCCAAGTGCCATCCATATGTTACACACACGCTGTGTGTGCTAGAAGTATCGGTCAATGACATTCTGACGCATTATATGCCCCTCCTGTGCATCGCTGCCTCCCTGAGGTGCTGCCCCATCCCCATCATCATCATCCCCATCATCAGGTGGTTGTGGTTCTGCGTCAGGGGGCAGAGGCACGTTTCGTCTGATGCACATATTGTGTAGCATGACACATGCCATGACGATCTTTGCAACCTTCTCATGGCGGTACAGGAGTGCCCCGCCAGACCTGCTGAGGCAGCGGAAACGTGCCTTCAGTAGGCCAAAAGCCTGCTCTATCACCACACGGGTACGTGCATGGGCACGGTTGTAGTCCTCCTCATGCTGGTTCGATGGGTTCCGCACTGGTGTGAGGAGCCACCTCTTCAGGGGATAGCCCGCATCACCTGTAAAATGTGAGAAATGAATGTGTCAGGAACGAGATTGATTTGTGAACATGATGCACAACCATGCCTTGATTCCGACTGTTACTGTGCACCAATTAGAGTTGTGCTAATGGATTTACACTGTGCAACCAGTATGTGTTCATGGCTCTCATGTACTGTTTTGCGTGCAAAAACACAATGCAGGGGGGACGATTGCCTTGTGAATGGCCATCCACTGTGTCTGTTCAGGCCGTCATTCATGTGACCTTGCACGTGTCCTGTGAGCTTGAAGCTCACATGATAGCAACATTGATGTCTGTCTCATTATGACCCCAGTGAGCATTACTGGTGTCAATGGGGACAGTTTGTGGGTCTTGTAGTGGTGCATTGATGTTCCTGTCTGTCATGTGCCTCCTTTGTGCGCAGTTGTGGGGGACAGGCATTTCAGTAGTTGGTGCATGGTGACGTGCATGTTGGTGGTTTTCTTTAGGGTCAATGCGGTCACAATTTGCACAATGCACTTGCAGATGGTTGTGTCGTTTTTGGGATACACTTTCATTCACATGTTGGGATGATTAGGTCAGGCATAATGTGTACACTACTCTGTTGACGTCAGTGCTGCCACAGGGAATGATCTGGCTACTGCTAGTTGCACCCATGTGACGTATGCATCACCCCCCTGTATCTGCCAGATGAAATATGCATTGGTACGTCATTCAACACCCACTTTGCATTTCCATGCTCATGACATTAGACTCACCGAGTAGGTAGGATCTTGGGCCTGCATGTTGCTCCATGTAGCGTGGTATTGTGGAGTTCCGAAGGACCATTGAATCATGGGTTGATCCGGGGTATCTGGCAGAACAATGTGTGATGATCCTGTTGGAGTCACAGACCATTTGCACGTTGATTGAGTGGAAATGTTTACGGTTGCGGTACGGTACCTCCATGGCATGTGGGACCACCAATTCAACATGGGTGCAGTCAATGGCACCAATGCAACCAGGTATGCCGGCCAGTGCATGGAAACCCACTTTGGTGTTGGCAATCTCCTGGGCAGACGGTGGTAATGAGATGTGGACATCTGTGTGCTTGAGGAGGGCATCGAGCACTTGCATCAGTGTACGCGAGAATAATGGTTGTGATATGCCATGCAAGTGCCCCACTGTGTGCTGGTAGGTGCCTGTGGCCAGGAAGTGGAGCACGGACACTACCTTCAGTAGGGGGGGGTGGCAGTGGGTGTTTCAATCATGCTGACGATGTCGTTGTGTATCATGTCCACAATGGTGGTGATGGTGTCCCGGTCCAGTCGGTACAGGGTGTGGATCTGCTCAGCGGTGAGGTTGAATGGGCTGGCTCTGATGCGTGGGATTGGGGGCTGCCTGCGTGGTGGCACTGGCTGTGCTGGTGGGGCTTGCTGGGCCTGCCTTGCCCTCCTTCTCCTCCTGCGTCTCCTCTGTGCAGCCTGTTGTTGTTGTTGTTGTAGTTGCTGTTGTAGCACTCGCATTGCTATCAGGTCCTCCAGCCCCAACATTGCTAGTCCTATTGGTATCATTGTGGAGTGTGACTGGGTGTGGGAAGGGGTGGGGTGTGCTCTTTTTGTACTTCCTGAGTCTGTATTGCCTTCACCTGTGCTGTTTCTGTGCACCTGTGGCAGCTGCATTCACTTTACATGGCCCTTTACGGTTGGTTCGCGATGGCGTAATTAGCACCATGGCGGTAAGGTACTTAACGGGCTGGGTGATGGCGTTAGGGGCATGTCCGCTTGGGTCGGCATTCGCGTACCTTTCCGCCATGGCGCTAAGTACGGTGTGGATGTTCGCGTGCGCGCGCCCTTGGCGCAGTCAGCGGCAGCGTTAGCTACGATGCCGCTAATGACATCGTAGTTTACGGTCACGGGTCGTAATCGGCCAGGGTTGTAATGAGGGCCAAAGACTCTCTGCCACTGTCACCCCACGACAAGAAGCAGAGAGGCCACACAACAAAAGGGAAGGCTAGCCCATACTGCCAAGTGCTTGCCATCATTTCCAATAAAGATGTGTACACAGAGCATGAGGAAAAGGCCTGTCGAATCAAGATGGCCAAAACAGGAGGAGAGGGGAAAAACATCAAGCCCAGTCCTCCCCTCTCCTTACCTTCCCCCGGGCCATGCAGGACCCGGGACACAATGCTCACGCTGCGGTCCGGAGCCCAGCAAAGAACCGAGCGAGGCAATCCCGCTCAACTGTGACCCCAAGCCCCGCAGGTGGCCCAGGAGCAGCGCCGCACCTGAGGGAGCCGAGGGCCCCGCCACACAGCCCCCCCCCCACACGGGGCCAGCAATCGGTGCTCCCCAGTGCCCCGCACCGGGAAGAAAAAGTCCAACCTGCCGGAGGCAGGAAAAATTAAACTGAGTGACGTGGATGTGGGGGAGGAGTTATAGGAATTTAAAGAAATAGAAGAAGGTCCTGTGTCGGAGGCAGGGGCCTCATGAAGTAAGTACTGGGACGAGGAAGAGTGGACGTGGAGGTAATGCATATGTCTGTGGACTAATCTGTGCAATTACCACTGATTGCGCTGAGACAGTGACAGTGTGAAGTCACAGTCTCACGAGGTTACAGCGGCCACAGCACTCCAATGCGCATGTGCGCACCCCGTGGGGAGCGGAGCAGAGATGTACGAGCAAGGCGCTCTTCCAGGTCTTGAGGAATGAGCCTGGCATGAAAACAGTGGTGTCGCTAGGGGGGGCGAGCCCCCTCTGAAATCCCAAGCCCCCCCCCTTGGAACACCCATCCATGGGCTCCTCTCTGCAGTGCTGCCCTAGCATCCGCCGGCGCCCACGCCGCAGACACACAGAGCTGCAATGCTGCCGCCGGAGCGCTTCTCTGCCCTTACCGTCTGCTTTGTGCACGCGGGTGATGTACAATAAAGCACTCTCGACTTCCCAGCAGCTGTGGCTTTTGCTAGAGGGTAGAGGCCCATTTTCTGGGACTATGAATATGTCCCCCAAACACAATTATCACATAGTTCGGGAACATGCACGGGGCCTGGTCGTCCCATGGTCATGGTGTGAGCTTCTGGTATGTTATTATGCGTTGGTTACTAGATAATAGGTGCCGTTTCGGCCTGGGGTTATGGTATAAGATTGTTGGTCATTAGGCGCTGGTTTTAAGGTAAAGAACAGAAGGGGGAGCAAGGGGAGAGGAGGGGATGCTTACTCTTATGGTGTAAGCGATATTGGAGCTGCTTATGAAACAATGGATGCATAGTTTTGAATGTATTCGATTGCTATGGTTGCCGCGTGCAATACTAGACTAGCTCCAGGACTCCGCTGGGGCCTGCTTCTTGTTGTGTGCCTGTGAGATAGCCCAGCAGGCTAATCACTTGCTTGAAGCCGACCAGTCCCATTTGAAATTTACATTGTATCGAGCTTGAGTTGAGGCAAACAAACGTCACGTGCACTACTAGTGCTGCCTGTGCTGCGGCATACATGATTATGCTAGTGATGTGTTATTTATATAGCACCTTTATCCAAAGGATTTACAGAGCACATATTTACATACAATATCACCCAACTGAAATTGGTACTCATTTATCGACCTCGGAAAGGTGAAAGGCTGAGTTGGCCTTTCCGGGATTCGAACCTGCGACTTGCAGATCACGCTCAGATCGCAGCGGCGAGCGCTCAACCCGCTGAGCTATCAAACTTATTAATATTGTCCTGTGGATAAGTTAATAAGCACGCTCGAATAAAGTCTGTTATTTATTTATTTATTTTGCTATTTATATAGCGCACCTATCCCGTAGGCATCTGGGTGTTTATCTGACATAGGTGAAAGGTACATACATTACTTAGTTTCAGTGACTTATTACAAGGTTATTGGCCTCTTTCCCATAGCTGAAATGTTCATGTATTACTTAGTTTCAATGCCTTAGTGCGAGGTTATTGGCAAATAGATTGGTAGCATAGCTTTGGCTGGCACGCATAGCTCTCAACTCACACGCTTTTGGCGGGTGTCACCCGCCTTGTAAACAGCTGACTCACCCGCCAAGCCTCCTGCATGCCCATTCGTTTCAATGGGCCTCTCACCCGCCAAAAATAAAATCGGGTGTTTTCACCCGCCTTTGCGACACAAATGGTTGAGAGCTATGGGCACGTATGTCAGTCTCTGCACATCCACACCCAATGCTGTGCACTTGATGCTCTCCTCGCTCAACTGGTGTCATTTCTACTGACCTTTGATTCATGGCGTGCTGCTTACAGCTGATGCCCTGGGGTCAGAAAGTATTACAATTTTGAATGTGCTTCCAACAGAATCGCTTGCTGTATAAACGCACGATTTTAACCTCCCCAGAGTCACTTTCGACTACTTTGACCAGGTCAATTTGGGCAAAGCATACACATTGCCCTTTTATAGCTCCCTCTTCCCCCTACTTTTGTCTGTAGCCCCTTTGGTGCCACCCCCTCCCCCCAAAAATCACAGATACCTCACTGCAAAAAAGTGTGCCCTAAACAAGACTGTCCCAGCAATATTAAGAGACTCTCTTATCAGTGAAGCGTCTGCTATATGTAAATACGAGAAACACGTGCCTGTGAATAAACAAGTCACTTCTATCCCTGTTTTACGTCTTGTGTGAAGCCATAACCGACAGACCTGAACAAATTGGAAAAACCGAGCCAGCTAGTCGCAATGGGCAATCCCATTTTTCTGGGATGCGTTTCATATTTTGACCTCTTGTTTTTGGAACTTTGAACTCTGCACCAGCCCCCCCGGTCAGAATCTATGCCACACACGTGTGTCCCAAGGCCCTTAGCAGGGCCGGACGGAATATCGTCGAATGATCGTCGAGTGACAGGTACCGAAAGCGCCGGCCATCCATCAGTGGGAGGGCTGCTATCCCACGCCTATTGCACGCCCGGTGTGTTTTCTATCTGATCCAACAGGAAGTGACTCGCGCGGAAGGTATGTCCCATTTCGCAACCCTTACAGTAAAAAATCGTGTCTGGTTTCCGCTGTGGTATTGTGTTTACTTCGTGCGCGGCACGGCGCGCGCTGGCGGCATTTCCGACAGGGTGTTTATCTAACTTTCGCTGCACTATTTCTGGCTTGATTTAGTGCAGCTTACTTTAACATATACGTGATTGTAAAAACGGCATGTTTTACAAAAAGAAATATAACGTTGCGCTAGAGCTCGAACTGGCAGAGCGGGTTATCCTTGTGTGGGCAGCTAACACTCAAAGGAGCACTCTGTGGATACACATTTCAATAACCCATTTTGTTTTGTATTGTCCTTTTTTTATTTCTCACTTGTGGCGGTAGGGATGAACGAGTTTTCAAAGTTGCTCCAAAGTTCAATCAAAACTTGGAAATGTGACAAATGAAATGGGCATGCGTCCGGGACATACCCTATGACTCAGAGGATAGACATATTTTTGTTATATAATTTCATGTACATTTCCAGAACGTTTCAATTCTCCTAAAAAAAGCAGTGACTCCTAAGGTAACATGTCTATTCATCATTGATTTAACTTCCTACACTCCCTTTATTTCAATAGTGTTTCTGCACTGTTTTTCACCTATTGGGGTCTACTTGTTATTTTAGTTGGCATTTGTATAACGCCTAATGCCATCGGTATGGCCTCAAAGCGCTGTGGGCGAGCCCTTGGTGGACACAAGCCTGAGGTAAGAGATTGATAGGAGAACTTGAAAATGCATGTGTGCATTTAAGCCAGTAGGGAGGGGTGGCTAAGTCCCCGCTAGTGGCCCATGGAGATCTGTCCAGTGAATGGGGTGCTGTGATAGGTTATCAGGAGGGTAGCAACCCATGGAGATCTGGCTAGTGGGTGGGTGCTGTGATAGGTTATCAGGAGTGTAGCGACCCATGGAGATCTGGATAGTGGATAGGTGCTGTGATAGGTTATCAGAAAGGTAGCGACCCATGGAGATATGGCTAGTGGATGGAGTGCTGTGATAGGTTATCAGGAGGGTAGCGACCCATGGAGATCTGACTAGTGGATGGAGTGCTGTGATAGGTTATCAGGAGGGTAGCGACCCATCGAGATCTGGCTAGTGGATGGGTGCTGTGATAGGTTATCAGGAGGGTAGTGACCCATGGAAATCTGGCTAGTGGATGGAGTGCTGTGATAGAGTGTCAGGAGGGTAGCGACCCATGGAGACCTGACTAGTGGTTGGAGTGCTGTGATAGGTTATCAGGAGGGTAGCGACCCATGGAGATCTGGCTAGTGGGTGGAGTGCTGTGATAGGTTATCAAGAGGGCAGCGACCCATGGAGATCTGGCTAGTGGATGGGTGCTGTGATAGGTTATCAGGAGAATATGCAAATCAATGAGACTGATTATGTGTCCAGCTAGACCAAATTGTTTTGTGGGACTCAGCTGCATTCTAGTGACAGAAGTGATGTGTGATATGGGTTCGAGAAGTGGATTATTGCAGATGTGTGCAGGTGGATGCCCATACCCCACGAGGGATACAGCTATCTTCCATTGAGATAGAATGTGATAAGTGCCATAGAGAGATGCGTGATATGCAGTTGCAATGAGGGAATGCAGATTGTATCATACAGATCAACTGGAATCCTTTCTGTGCATGCATGGTACTGTCTTGTCTAATCATGCGACTCATTGGCACCCCCACCTACCTGCCAGGGGGTGCTAGATCACCCATGAGGTGGACTAGGTCAGTC
The DNA here is from genome assembly GCF_040938575.1 of Ambystoma mexicanum. Classification (NCBI taxonomy): domain Eukaryota; kingdom Metazoa; phylum Chordata; class Amphibia; order Caudata; family Ambystomatidae; genus Ambystoma; species Ambystoma mexicanum. Next base: position 582,587,699 of record NC_090940.1, read on the forward strand.
AAGATGCAGAAGGGAAGAGCCTGGTCTTAAGAGCCTCCACCACCCTGTTCACGTTTTCCCTTGATTCCATTTCCCTGCTGAACACCCTCCCCATCCACCGCCATCATCCCTCTTTTGTCTTCACTCCTTCACCTACCCCACATCTGCTTCCTCTTTTGTCACTTCCTGTGCTGTCCATTCATGCCACCACCTGCTCTGCTGTCATATAATTCTGGGTAACACACCTTTCCCGATGCATGCACGCTTTAATGCAGAAAACACTGATGCACTGACATTGGTGCTTTTGATTCCCAGTGCAATGTTTGGGCATCAGCGAGAATGGAAAGGTGGCATTCTGGGCCAATGATGGTACTGAGTTGCCTGACTCAGATATCCGGTACTGGTGATGGCATTCTCAAGTCCATTCGGTGGCATGGCATGGTGCCAAGCTAAGACCAGGAACAACAATGGCTAATCCGCTTTCTTCCACACCCGCATTCCAAGTACTAGCAGTGAGTGTGGCACAACATCAATGGACAGAGTGGGCTGCCCAAGCTGGGAAAAGGAGAAATTAAAGTATTATTTGATGTGTGCATAATTTATATTATTTTATCATTTAGTTAGGGTCTCAAACCAGAAAATTGAGTACAGGCCACTGCGGTATGAAATAGCGGAAGAGCAGAGGACAGAAATGGTGGGTATTAAGTCACCCCATGTTTTGCTGGGTTGTCAGAAAAGGCAGATTTTTGTTATTTTCTGAAATTTGTGTGGCCTATTTTTTGGTTGCCTGTGAGTGAATTCCAAAGCATGCAAGCCTACGTTGGTAAGGTGGCTTTGCCCACACTTGTGTTATAGAAGCGAGGGAACCAAGAGGGTTACTATTGTTCATAAATGAAGGGGGATTGTAGTTCTTCCAATTTTCTTGCCAATAGTGTTGGCCAGTGCTCTTGATGGTCCTCCAGACTAAGCACAATCTTATTAATTGAATATTTCCCTAATTCCCCTGTCCAAGCAGCCAAACTTTGGAACTACTTGCCCCTTACCTTCAGACAAGAACCATCCTTCCTGACATTCAAGGCTGAAATCAAAACCTGGTTAAGCAATAAGCCCCCAATCCCCTAATGAGATCCCCTCGGCCGGACCTTGATTCACTCCTAACGCCTTAACTTCCTCCTTATGATTGCTGATTGTTGACTGCACTTGTGCACTTGCTATTTATGTATGATTCTTGTCACCAGACCTCCCTGTAACCATTGGTCCATCCTATTGTAAATGTCTTGTATCTTTCATTGTTCTACATGTATGTAACGCCTAAGTTCCTTTTCCAGCACCCAGTTACTTCAGGGTTCCGTGCACGACATAAATAATAAACAAAAATACAAATATGGTGTCCTGATTAGCAGCTAATGTATTACTTGGATGCCCATGTGGTGTCTAGGGTTTAACACCATCCATAGCAGGGTAAAAAGAGTACCTATATTGTTCTCTGAATATCCCATTCACCGTGCTATGACATGTATTGCTGTGTTCGAATGTTACCTAGTTTTGCCAGATCTGTGCCGTAACAATCCATTCAATGGCATTGACTTTGCCAGAATATTCCATCAAGATACCAGACTTTTGCATCACTGCGTATGAGCTGCGTGAGAATTTTCATTGCTGTCTCAATATTGGCTCCTAAATTGTCTGAGTAACACATCGCAATGGCTTTATTGTGCCACAACCTAGTCCCATCATAGTGTCAGAATATTTCTTCATTGTGCCAAAACAGTCTGGCCTTCTTCTGTACTGTCAGCTAATTCCATCAATGTGCCACTTTGTCCCTTAACAGAGCCTGAATATTTGTTTCTCCTGCCAACATAATACCATAATATCCCATTTCAGTGCCAGTACAGACACTTGGTAAATAATCCAATTATAGTGCCAAGACTGTCCCACTATATCTGAATGGCGTGCCATATTATCTCAGTAACAGTATAGCAGTATCAATGTATATATGATTTCATTATTGTGCCAGAAAATGCCATAATTGTGCATGTGAGCCAAAATGTCCCACCACCCCCATGTACTATAATATCATTGTACTAGAACATTGGTAGAAATGCTCATCATTGTGCAGGAACTAGTTCATACAATTCTTTCCTCATTTCAATGCTGGTGGTTAATAACCTGCAGTGGACCTTCACCTTTGTCACATAGCAGGAGGATAGCTCAGGGGCAGCGTGCTTGTCTTGGAAGCAACACAACGCATAGCAACACAGGTTTGAATCCTGGTCTCGCACTTAGGTACAGGTCTCAGTTATTAAGCACGTTATAAAATAACTATTGTAAAGGTAGGGTGCACAGGAGTAATGCTATGAAGGTTATCATCGCTCCTGCGTTCTACTTACTAAAATACAGAGGTGATGATAGATATCACGTGTTGCATATGCAAATGACAGTAAGGACAATCAATGATGTCATCTTCCATATTGCTATTCGAAAAACAAGAGGTGTTCACAATGCAGGTGCATCGTAGGTATAAAAGTGTATGTTGAAAGGCTGTGCTGATCCTCAGAGCTGCATGTCTGGCGTATAGCAGGAAAATCCAAAGCTGCATTAAAAAAAAAGATATTAAAAATAAACAAGGTGGTATTAACTATGTTATCTTCTTATTTAATTCACAGGTAAACATTGCTGCTTAAAACATATGAGAACTGTTTTACTCCCTAAATTTGAGGGACTAGTCCATTGTCACAGTTTAGACAAACTTTATAAAAGGATACAGTCGTGTAAAGGATACAGTCAGCATCCACTCTCGGGAAGCCCTTCCGCTCTGGGGTAGCTTGAACGTGCAGTGAACCAGATTCTTCCGGGACACCTTGCGCGTGATGCTAAACAAGACTTCCCCCCCAAGAGCATAGCCTGTAGGAATTTAATAATAACTAACAGGCCAGGGGCTTGAGTGAAAAGGCAGGAGCAGCGACAACAGAGCTAAGGGAGCAAACAAAACAATTATTCAATAGGATAACTAAGGTTACCCAAAATGCAGCGACCAGCCACCCACAATATCCCTCTCTTACCTGCTTAGCCAGAAAGATATCCCACAACCTTATGTGAGTTCAAACACACCACGGAAACCGGGTGATGCAGGAAGAAGGTCCCAGTTGGTCGAAGTTAGTGCAGAAATTCACCTAACCCAAACGGCACGCCGCTAATGTCCAAAACGAAATCCCTTGTTCCATTCAGCAAAGCGTCCCTGAAGTGATGGTAAGCAATCCAGGTAGTGACCAGTAGAATCAGGAAAGCGTCCATATAGTCACGTTGATGCGTAGAGTGATGTGTCTTGTGACAAAATGAAAAGTACCATTAAACAATCCAGAATGCGTTGAATATTGGAGGGGAATTAGGAAGTCCGTGGAAATAGCAGCCAGAGATAAACAAAGCTTATTTGGAAGTTCAGTGATGAGGAAGCAAATCCGAAAGCGTCACAACAAACAGGAGCAGGAGAGAGCAATCCGTATACAAAGCCAGGGGTTCGGTTACCAAAGGGAAAACAGTCGAGGGTTTTAGCGCCAGAAATGGTAAGGGAGGAGACGTATGGAATAGTCCTTAAAGCAAGAGCCGGGTCCAGGAGATTTAGAAAACAGGATAACGAGAATCGGGCACTTCAACTAACTGCTTAGTTTTAGGAGCACCCGTTGCATGGACAATCTGAGTTAAATACGAGTTTCTTTCCCAGGACGTGAGACTCGTTGTCGGCGTGTCATGTGACCGCAAAAAGGAGGGGGAATGCTGGGAAATGTAGTGCGGCGTGTCCCGCGGCTTGGAAATAGTCGCCAAGGCAACTTCCACATGGAAACGGATGACCCCAGTCGTCCGTGTGCAGGAACGCGGGGCATGACAGTACCCCTCCGCAAAGAGCGACTACCCCTGCGGGCACGCAATCTTTCCAAAAAGAAGGCACGCAAAAGCCGGGGTGCATGCACATTTGAGGCTGGTTCCCAAGTTCTATCTTCGGGGCCGTAACCTTTCCAATCAATCAGGTAAGATCGCACTCCGTGACGCAGACGAGTGTCCAGTATAGCATGCACTTCGTATTCGTCTTCCCCCTGCACATCGATGGGAGTGGGAGCAACAGAAAGACGGGTACCAGGTACAAAGGGGCGGAGGAGGGAAACATGGAAAACAGGGTGAATCCGCCAATGAGATGGAATGCCCAAACGGATTGCCGCAGGATTGAGACAATGCAGTACCTTATAAGGACCTACATAGCGAGGCAAAAGCTTTCGTTTACCCCGAATGTTGAGATGCTTGGTCGAGAGCCAGGCACGATCACCCGGTGCATAAGAGGGGGCAGGTGAACGATGCCTATCCGCTTGTTCTTTTGTCCGAGACTGCGCAGCCAGTAGATGAGACATAATCGAATCGCAGATAGCAACCAATGTGTCTCTTGTAGATTTTGCAGCAGGGATCTGGTCCAATGAAGGTAGGACATGCGGAAGAATCCTTGGGTGTAGACCATACAAAGCGTAAAACGGGGAACAACCTGTTGAAGAGTGCCGAGAGTTATTATAAGCAAATTCTGCGGTTCCCAGAACAGACAACCAGTCGGTCTGATGTTGCAAGCACAGACAGCGAAGGTACTGCTCCATGGTGCCATTGGTGCGTTCGGTTTGTCCGTCCGTTTGAGGGTGGTAGGATGATGAAAGCCGTGCATCTATGCCCAAGGAATGGGTAAGGGCTCTCCAGAACCGTGAGGTAAACTGGGTGCCCCGATCGGAAATCATGATTGTAGGAAGACCGAAAAAACGTACCACATGATCAAAGAATAGTTTAGCCAGCAATGGAGCAGTAGGTAGACCAGAAAATGGTATAAACCGTGCCATCTTTGTGAAAACATCCACTACTACAAGCACAGTTGACATCCCCCTGACCAAGGGGAGTTCCACCACGAAATCTAGAGTAACCGTATGCCACGGATGTGGTGGGAGAGGCATCTTCATCAATAGACCGAAAGGTTTCCCAGGTTGTCTCTTGCATTGAATACACACCGCACATTTGGATACGTATGAATCAGAATCTTTCCTCATGCCCGGCCACCAGCACCATCGATGTAACAGGTCATAGGTTTTAAGCTGACCCGGGTGCGCAGCCAACGGGGTATCATGTGCCCATTCCAAGGCCTTCCGTCTGGTTTGGTCATCAGGTAAATACAAAAGCCCATGAACATAAGGAAGACCCGTAACGATTCGGGCATCCAAAGTATTGAGAAAAGAAGCATGATCTTTGGTCCACTGTCGTACTCGGTCAAGGAGTGAGGCGGAGACCGAACAGACACATACTACAGAACCCGAGGGCAATATAGGCGACACCCAGTCCTGGGTAATAAAATCGGTACCGACACGGGATAGGGCATCCGCCTTCCCATGTAGAAGGCCAGGGCGATATGTAACCGTGAAATCGAACAGTGTGAAGAACAAATGCCAACGTATTTGGCGGGCATTAGTACATTTTGCATGTGAAAGAGCTTGGAGGTTCCGATGGTCAGAGTACACCGTTATGGTGTGTCGAGCACCCAGGAGATGGTGCCTCCACTCCTTGAAAGCCGCTCGAATTGCCAGAAACTCCCTCTCCATAACGGTATAGTTGCGTTCAGCCGGGGACAGTTTTCGGGAGAAATAGGCCACCGGGTGCAACCGCTGCGTAGCAGGGCAGGTCTGAGACAGGATGGCCCCCACCGCTATTGCGGAGGCATCAGCCTCCACTATAAAAGGGAGAGAGGAGTTTGGGTGTTGTAGAACAGGAGCTGTGGTGAAGGCCTTTTTTAATGCCTCAAAGGCCGACTGGGCTTCATTGTCCCAAACAAAGGGGACTTTGGGACTAGTGAGACGAGTAAGAGGTGCCACTATTTCAGAGAAGGAGGCAATAAAGCGTCTGTAGAAATTTGAAAAACCCAGAAAAGACTGGAGCGCTTTTACAGAGTCCGGAACCGGCCAGTCCATCACAGCTTTGACTTTGGAAGTGCACATGAGCACCCCTTCTGCTGATATTTGGAACCCTAAGAACTCAACTGAGGTGGCGTGGAACACACATTTCTCTAGCTTAGCATAGAGGGAGTGAGTACGTAAACGCCGCAGCACGGAGCGGACATGCTGGATGTGTTGAGTGAGTGAATCCGAGAATATCAGGATGTCGTCTAAGTAGATCACTACATAACAATCCAGCATGTCTCCAAAGATGTCGTTAACGAAGTGCTGAAAAGTGGCGGGGGCGTTACAAAGCCCAAAGGGCATGACACAGTATTCGTAGAGCCCAAACTTCATCTTAAATGCGGTTTTCCATTCATCACCACTTCGCATTCTAACCAAATTATATGCCCCTCTGAGATCTAATTTGGTATAAATGGTGGAAGATGTCATCTTGTCAAGTAGTTCCGTTATGAGGGGTAGTGGGTACTGGTTTTTTATTGTTATCTTGTTCAAGGCCCTATAATCTACGCAAGGGCGTAGGTCCCCCTCCTTTTTTGGCACAAAAAATATGGGAGAGGCAGCAGGGGACCGGGAAGGTCGAATATGTCCCAGACGCAATGCTTTATCCACATACTCCTTTAGGTGAACCTCTTCTTGGACAGTTAAGGAGTAGACACGACCGTGGGGAACCACTGCCCCAGGCACTAAGTCGATGGGGCAGTCGTAACAACGGTGTGGAGGGAGTTTCTCTGATAGTCCCTTGTCAAAGACATCAGAAAAGTCCTTGTATACCGTCGGCAGTTCGGACGTTGGATCACTCCGCGTGGCATTAATGGAGGGGACATTAGCCACCAAAGCCAAACAAGGAGAAACAGACATCGTATCTGGGTTTTGAAGACAATGTTGGGTACAAAACACAGAAGAAAAACGCACCGTCTGTTGGATCCAGTCGATTTCAGCGTTGTGAGTCCGAAGCCAGGGGAGACCGAGAATGATCCCAAACTGAGGGGCCGAAATAAGGTCAAATACTATATATTCAGTGTGGCCTTCTGTGGTGGACATGCAAAGCGGGGTTGTCTGTTCCGTTACCCATCCGGATACCAGACGAGAACCGTCTACAGCATGCACCTCCTCAGGTCTAACCTTAGGAACTACCATTAAACCATGGCACCGAGCCAACTGTATATCCATAAAGTTACCGTTAGCCCCCGAATCAATCATGACTGGATTGGTGAAAGGCTCCACACCAGGGATCACAAAATACATAGCCAGGTAGATGTGTGAGGAGGGGGAACGTTGTTCCGAGCCATCCGTTTGGTGACTCATCCTTAGGGCTCGGCTTAAGGACGAGTCTTGGCGTTTCCCGCCATCTTGACAGGTCGCCTAGGGCATACACGGATATAATGGCCTGACTGGCCGCAATAGAAACATAGATTGTTAACCATACGCCGTTCCCGTTCGGCTTTGGTTAATGGGCCTCTGACAGCTCCTATTTGCATCGGTTCGACCTCTCCTGGAGAGGCAGAAGAGGAGGTTTCTGACTTGGCTGGAGGACGAAGATCAGGGATACGTCGTTCGCCACGTCTCTGTCGTAGCCTAGCATCGACCTGTAAAACCAAGTCTACCAGTTCCGGAAAACTGGGCGGTAGAGCCGGTACCACTGATAGAGCGTCTTTTAACTCTTCCGAAAGTCCTTTATAGAAGACGGCTGCTTTCTTCTGTTCGGGCCATGTAGTTTCCACTGCCAACTGATTAAAGCGAGCAAGGTAAGATAAAAGGTCCGTTTTGCCCTGGCTGATAGCAAGGAACTCGAGGTCGGAAGTTTGTGCCTTGTAACGCATGTCGAATACTCTATTCATGGATTGAATAAGGGTATCAAAATCATACAAGGCTTGGTCGTTGGCTTCGAGTAACGGGTTAGCCCAAGCCGCTGCTGTTCCTCCCAAATGGGAAAGAAGGAACGCTGCTTTAGTAACAGCATCAGGAAATGCCAGGGGCCGACACAGAAAATGCAGACGGCACTGATTTATGAAGGTCCGATATGTTTTTGGATCTCCAAAAAAGCGTTCCGGAGGGGCCAAGGGAAAAGGTCCAGGAAGTACAATGGGGGCTGAAGCAGGAGGTTGAACTTGGGGTGTAGGAGGAGCTGCCGCTGCAACAGCATCATCAAACTCCTCATCGGGTGGTAGTGGCTGCACGAAACTCTGTAGTACATCCATGCGCTGATGGAGGGTCGCATGTGCTGATGCCATGTCGGTACGCAAAGCCGCAAAGGCTTGCATCAAAGTAGCCATTTGATCAGCTCCGGTGTCCATGACCGACAGGCAATAATAGAATAGGCTCCTAAATCTGTCACAGTTTAGACAAACTTTATAAAAGGATACAGTCGTGTAAAGGATACAGTCAGCATCCACTCTCGGGAAGCCCTTCCGCTCTGGGGTAGCTTGAACGTGCAGTGAACCAGATTCTTCCGGGACACCTTGCGCGTGATGCTAAACAAGACTTCCCCCCCAAGAGCATAGCCTGTAGGAATTTAATAATAACTAACAGGCCAGGGGCTTGAGTGAAAAGGCAGGAGCAGCGACAACAGAGCTAAGGGAGCAAACAAAACAATGATTCAATAGGATAACTAAGGTTACCCAAAATGCAGCGACCAGCCACCCACAATATCCCTCTCTTACCTGCTTAGCCAGAAAGATATCCCACAACCTTATGTGAGTTCAAACACACCACGGAAACCGGGTGATGCAGGAAGAAGGTCCCAGTTGGTCGAAGTTAGTGCAGAGATTCACCTAACCCAAACGGCACGCCGCTAATGTCCAAAACGAAATCCCTTGTTCCATTCAGCAAAGCGTCCCTGAAGTGATGGTAAGCAATCCAGGTAGTGACCAGTAGAATCAGGAAAGCGTCCATATAGTCACGTTGATGCGTAGAGTGAGGTGTCTTGTGACAAAATGAAAAGTACCATTAAACAATCCAGAATGCGTTGAATATTGGAGGGGAATTAGGAAGTCCGTGGAAATAGCAGCCAGAGATAAACAAAGCTTATTTGGAAGTTCAGTGATGAGGAAGCAAATCCGAAAGCGTCACAACAAACAGGAGCAGGAGAGAGCAATCCGTATACAAAGCCAGGGGTTCGGTTACCAAAGGGAAAACAGTCGAGGGTTTTAGCGCCAGAAATGGTAAGGGAGGAGACGTATGGAATAGTCCTTAAAGCAACAGCCGGGTCCAGGAGATTTAGAAAACAGGATAACGAGAATCGGGCACTTCAACTAACTGCTTAGTTTTAGGAGCACCCGTTGCATGGACAATCTGAGTTAAATACGAGTTTCTTTCCCAGGACGTGAGACTCGTTGTCGGTGTGTCATGTGACCGCAAAAAGGAGGGGGAATGCTGGGAAATGTAGTGCGGCGTGTCCCGCGGCTTGGAAATAGTCGCCAAGGCAACTTCCACATGGAAACGGATGACCCCAGTCGTCCGTGTGCAGGAACGCGGGGCATGACATCCATCTTCAGGAGGTGAAGCTCAAAAGCAAAACAGGTTGCCATTATAAGAAAATGTGAAAAGCTCACTAACAACAACAGTCGTAATAAACAGATACATCGCTCCATGATAATTCACTCACAATGCTAGCAGACACACTGTTAAAAAGGCAAAGTCTATGCACTGGTCCATCACTTGTTTGAAATGCTTTTTCACCTCTGTCTGATGAATAAACCTTGTTTTATAATGTGTGCCACCAAGATGGAGAAACATGCTACCTTATTCAAAGACAGCACCCACAAATAATTTCCTTATGTAACATAATTGCATTATTTCTTAAAAACACATTGCTTTTGATCTTGTGTACAATCAATACAAAATCTCAATAGCCACTAAACATTTTGGAGCAATGAAAGGGCCACCACATGACTATAGTCGACATATGATGGCTGAATGGGCTGCATCATAAATGTATATCAAGCAGTGCATGTCAATGTCCTCATTCCATCCTTCTGGTTCAAATGTCAAAAGCAGATCTATCCAATAAGATTACCCACGTGATAGTACTCTTAAGGTGTTTGGGCCATTTGCTGATGGTTGCATGAATTTCAAAATCTGAAATCGAACTTGACCAAGATGATATTTAAACAATTTGAAATGGCATGAAACTGATGATTTTCCCTTAAAAAATATTTGAAATGTTGTATCGCCCACATCAGATCGCATGTAGGTAGACATAGGTGCTTTACAAACATATATAATAAGGATAAAAGATCTCCATGTGCTGTGGAGTTTCCACAGGTGAATTATGAAAATTTGAAATTTTGGATTGAAGTTTAGCCATTTTCCATTGTTACTGACCAGTGGCAATAGATTGAGTCGTAAACATCAGATAAAGGAACTCACCCATGGCCATTTCGTACAAGTTAAGTATTTTTAACTTTTCTTTGAGGGCTTTAATGGTAAGTACCAACTCACTAAGGATATTTGTAACTCCCACTCTTAAAGTAATCTACGGTAGCCTTTATTTTTCACTATGACCTTGATCTTGTCTGAAATAGTAAATTCAAGGTTCATATTTTTCGGCCAGATAAGGGGTAGCCCAGCTGGTTTTCCTTGATGTCCAATTTTATGTTTTGGTTAACATTACAGTCTAGTTAGTCCTGCTTCTTAACCAGGGGATAACAGTGCTTAACCTAGACATTTTATCCGCAGGCGGGAAACCTGCTTCTAAGTGCAAAGGGAATAGGATATAGTTTTTGGGAGAATTCACATTGCTTAGGAGCAGATTGTTCTTCATTTGCAAGGGTAACTCCTTGGCATGTGCCCCTACACAGCTAATGCGTGAGGGGCCAATGCCACTAGCGTTCCTCAATACCTGCCAAAGGCAGAGTTCTGTGGGAGGCTAGCCATGACATTTCTAGAGCTTGTGCTGTGTGATGTCTAGATGGATCTATTCGATATTGTGACACTAAATGTTGAATTTTGTTTAGATATGTCACTTTTGCAATTTCAAGTCTACACACATGCTGCATGGGAAAAGCTGCTCTGCCGCAAGCAAAAATGCCGCTCCTTCCATATCCAGAGCCATTAGAATGACGCATGCGTGAGGATGCGTACGAAGCCCCGCGGCAGGAAGGAAGCGTCAGTAGAGGTGAGTGAATGGAGCCCTTTAGGTAAGGAAGGAAGCTTTTTCAATTCACAATTTAGTGGGATGGGGAGCCCTGAATATGACGGTATTGCCCCAAAAGAACAATGAAAACCTGAACGGTGAATTCTTCATTAACAAAAATGCTGAATCCCATTATAGGGAACAAGGGGATTGGGGTTGTCCTCTGCTCCCCTTTTCACTGTAATCGGTTTGGGAGTTGTGGGGTGTCCCTTGCTTCCATAGGAGAGAATGCAGCAGAAAAAAAAGTTTAGAAGAGAAGATAGGGACTCTGCGGTGGAAGTCCCCACTCACTTTTGGGTTTGGAAACTTCTGGCGCAGGGAGAAAGACGAATCGAGATTGGGGAGACAAAGTAAGAAAGCAGAGAAGGAACATGTAAGTAGGGCACATTGAGTAGCAGGTAGGTGTAAAGAGTGACCGGGCGATCAAAGGGATCACCACCTATGTAATTAATTGTGTTTTTTCGTTTTTCATTCTCCCATGTGTCGTTGTTTTGATATGTGATGTTTTCGGCCGCGTCACTTTAACGTAGAACCAAAATGACATGGCGATGTAGGAGTGAGGGATCAGATGGAATGGGGTTTGGGGGAATGGAGGCCCCCCTACAAGGAAAGACAGGAAGTGCCTCAGAACGAGAAAGGATCCTGGCTGGTGAGGGTCAGTCATTAGAGGGTGCCTGCCGTATGAAGAGCAGCATTAGGGACAGGGGTATGGGAGCAATGACCAAAACACACAAAACCAACCCTATTTATTTAAAGGTTTCCCCAAGCACATCACAATTTTTTGTACCTTTTAACCATAATAATTCACCATAAAGGGAAGGTATTCTGATCTTGGAGCACAGGAAGGTGATGGCAAGCGCTACACAGGACAACCCAAGAGCCGACCCCATTGACTATACCGGGGGTGGTAACATCACCACTAACTAGCCCCACAATACAGTGGACAGCCCTGAAGACAAGCCACAACTCTGCACAGAACTTGGCGAATGACCCATCACAGAACGCCTTAATACACAACATGCGCTGGAACGCCCAACACAGCTGGCTGAGGGTAGGATGGAGCGACCCACTAATCCAACGGCTAATATCTCAATTCTCTATGTACACCTCGAAAACGCTAAACAAACACAACCACATCTACCGGACAGCCATCCGCATGCACTTCACTACACTGCAACAACAAAACAAATCACACATAGCCCCGCACAACAGAACATGGCAGGCTCCCGACTGAGAAATCGTATCTATGCACAGCGAACAGTGCTAAACAAACTGCAACTGTCAACAGCACAACACAACCCTCTCTCTGCCTTTTCTCGCTATGCCCTACTAAATCACCTTACCATCTTGCCTTGCAGATCTGCCAGACCACCAGGGGACCACTCCAGTGGTGATAGTGCCTGTATAAATGTCCTTTAACATTAACATTAGCATTAACATAAAGGTGGAGGTTACCAGCTAATAAAAAAGCTGTCCTGTTCTATTTACTTTTGTGGCCACAAGAACCATTGCCTAATGTTTGCATCTGTGAATCATGAACTTGCCACTCTTCTTGTCTCCGCTGTAGTTGCCTGCTGATGCCAGGTAATGGCGCATCGATTAGGGTGTATGATGCTTCCTCTTCTTTGCTCCAAGTCGTATGTGGCACTGACCGGAGGTGGAGGTGAAGTCTAATCGATCACGTCCCAGATGAGAACGCAGCTGGAATTAAATCTGAGCTGAATATATTAATAAACGTGTAATACCAAGCAACCAACATCCTCATTTTCACCATTGTGCCACTCCATCTCTGAGAAATGCTAAAAACATACTTACAAAAAATAAAAGGCTATATTTTCCCTTCACTTACGAACCATTGCTGGAAGTCGTTTAGTTTGTGAATATCACCAGAACCCACGCACAGACATTAACGAATGGTAGCAGCCTGGGAGGGTGCGGTAGCCAATCAGGTTGCTGGGATTGTGGGCTAAACCTCATGATCCAAAGCATTATTCTGAGCAAGCTGGAAGCTGCTTGGACCCACCCTGCCATCTTCCCCATGTGCCCTTCCCGCTGGTGTGCCCCTCCACTTGCCTCGCCTTGCTCGTGCCTATAACTTGGACACTGGGTGTTACCGCTCCGTGAAGCCCACACAGGGGGTTATTTTTGCTATAATATGACGACTTTGCCCTCATGCCTATTTAAATATTGGATGGTGCAGATGTAGGCATTGTCATGGTGTTGGAACTTACTAAAGAGATAGGTTTGAAAAGACTGCCTCGTTTTGGAAAATACATCAGAAGCCGGCCGAGCAGGATAGAAAGAAGGCAGGTTGGACGTGCAAGTAAATACCAGCTTTTCCAACTCTTCTGCATTCTTACCTGCCCAGTCTATCAACTTGTACAAACCTGTCAACTCTTCTTACCAACCATCTAAAATGCAAGGTCTCTACTCTCCATTGCCGCTTTGTGGTCCTTCTTTTTGCAGACTTTACAGCTGACCCCCGTGTGGAGGCGGTGATTGTCACACTGGTAACGGAATGGGTCACGAGATGGCTTACCTTCAAACTCCAATCCGGTGTGTCAGTCCTTCCAGCCTCGCCTGGAACCTCCTCCTTGCCTTCATTTACCACAATTGGCCCATTGGTTATTATCACATGTTAATAGCCGCAGAAAGGTCATGCACCGGCCTGCAATGGCCGTGTGTCCTCGGGAAGACCCTCCCTTCTCCCATGCATAATATCACAAGCTAGTAGGCCCTTAATGGGCTGGTAGGCTCTGAGGTTGACGCTTAAATATGACATGTCTCATAGCAAGATATCTTATGTTCCCAAATGGTGGAATAATACTTGTTATTATTTGCCAGTTTAATGTTGCAGAATGTATGCAACCTAGAATGTTGAATTCCTGAGATGGTCCTGTTTCATGCAGAATGTACCCATGTTTCTGTAACTCCCACTTAACTCGCTGGGCTACCTAAATGTCTTTGGCCGAGCCAAAAACAGATACGAACATATGGATGCCCTCACAATCACGCATGCTCACACTTACACCTTACTATTGTCTAGTAAAAATGTTATCATTTTATTAACCATTAGTACCCAGTGGGGACGTGGTTTCGGCGGTTCAAAGTGATAATGTCAATTTCAAAAAATTCAAATACAAAAATGTTGAAAAAAAAAATTCCAATGTGTTTTTTTTTAATGGGGGGGGTCTCCCCACAGCCCCCCATTTATTTTTACTACCCAAACTCAAAAAAATATAGAAATGAAAAAAAATACATTCTATTTTTTTGTCAACATTCTTTTTCGACATTTTTGTTTTCGACTTTTTTGCAGTCGACATTATTCTGCACACCGGTTTCGGCCTATCGCCCAATGAGGAGGCTCAGAACGGGGGCTTTATCACGTGTTAAAGCACCTGCTCTGAGCCTCCTCGGAACTGGAGGTCACCATCTTTCCTCGCTGGGTACCTGATCAGTGCTTCCCTGTACCCTGCTCCCCCCTCCCCCCAGACTCTACACCCCTCATTTTCACATATTTAGCTCCACCGCCCCTGCACCAATCACCTGGTGCTGCCTTGTCCCTCGTTGGCACCGGGAACAGTAGTGTTCCCGCCACATCCCTGATGTCTGAATAAGCCCAATGGCAAGTGAGAATCGATTGCACCTAGTTCTCTTCCCCCGATCCAAGGTGGTAATCTTATTTTGTAGTTTTTTTTTTTATTGAGAAACGGTGAACATTTTTCTGAAATAAAAAATGAAAAAAATCATTTGTACCCTGGTATAACATGCCAGGGCACTAATAGCACTATAACCCTTGCAGGGGGCATTACCAGAGTGGGTAATGCCCTGGTCTATTGTTAAAGCCCCCGCTTTGCCTGCGCTTCTCACTGGTGCAGGGCATTCCCTGTCAAGCTTGTATAAAGAGAGCCATTTAATCTAGTTATGTACAGATTCTGTATCTAACGTCTTACCCAACCAGTTGATCCAGAAAGGCTCTGCTTTAAAAGTGCTTCACTTTTTTGTTGTTGTTGAATTTAACTTAATACAACCCAGAGTGCATTTGGCAGTCCAATCTGGGGAGTGAGCAGCAGGTTGGAGCCAAGGTACAATCACCGTTACATTGTCTCCGCCTTCTTGTTTGGGTCTTCCATTTGTCCCCCAGACAGACCACGCTATCGTGGTTGTGGCTTTGATCAATTCGAAATGGTTCTACGGAAATAGTCCCCTAGTGGCTATCCCTGCAAGACAGTTATATGTGATAATTTCAAATATTAAAGATGGCATTCAAAAATACGGCACTGGTTAGCACCCCACAACCCCGAAAACCAATCTGCTTCTTATAATTGGGGCATTCTCCCCCGAACCATCTTTATTCCCGTGCCCTGTCCCCGCCATAACTATGCTTGCTCACCCCCCCACACAGACATATACACACGCTCACTGTCAAACGCACAACATACACACAGACACACACAGTCAAAAAACTCTCACCTAACAGCTGACTTCCATCTTCTTCCGGCTGTCCCCACAGGCGTAGACAGAGCAGGGCCTGTGCAGGTAAGGCCCAGCCAAAATCTGTAAATGCCCACTCAGCAGTGCCATGTAGGAATTTCCAGATGTCAATGTCACTGCGGTGGGCCCAACTACATTAGCTTCTGGCCCCACTTGTTTGACAATCCTAGCTACGCCTCTGGCCGTCCCCACCACACCTGTCAGACTCTACACGCGCTCAGGGGAACGCCAGTTGGATATAGAAAGACCTCTCTGATCGGTCTCCGAGCTGTCTTTCAAAACCAGTCTATTTAGAGAAAATTAAATGGACCAGTTCACTTAATACCCTGTAAAACAGCAGAACCGATTTCAGGGGGCTCAGAATGCAACAGTACGACGCATTTTGAATGTACGTAGAGCTCCCTCGAGCTTGCCTTTGCGCAGAACACTGCACTGGCTCCTTATTAAAGAAAGGATAGTCTTTAATGTCCTGCGTCTGGTCTTTAAGTGTTTGCACAATCTAGCGTCAAAATTCCTCTCAGATAAACTGGCCCGTTAAGTACCAACACGTATGTGGCGCTCAGCAGATACATTCTCACTGGTTATCCCACCCTAAAGATGCTTGTTCAGGGGTAATAGGCGTTTTTTATGTCTATGGCCGTAGATGTTGGAATTGACGGCCAGCCGACATCCGCAGTGTTACTTTGCTTCCTTAGGACGAATTAAAAAAAACACCTTAACTGCTGAGCTTTGAACAAGTTTATGCGAAAAGGATGAACATACTCGTCCTTAGCACTTACGGGGTTAAACAGTGGGTTCTTGGTGGTTTCGATGTTCCGGAATCCTATTGTGTTTTGAGTCAATAATGCTTAAAATCTGCGTCTAGATGCAGCTAAATCTGCCGCGGGCACGCTACAAATGATTCAAAATTCGAATTCATTCACATTTTTTTCTCCCCAAACAAAATACAGGCACCCCGCAAAGCTTCAAAACAGGTTTTGCAAAATACAGTAAATGTCCCCAACTCTGCAGTATAACACATGAATCTATTTTGCCAGCCATAACCAAATGGAAAATCCCTCGCCTTCATCTTTCAAGTTGTGGATCTGTTTAACACAGGCCTAGACAAGTGCATTTCCAATCTGAGATTATGTTGCAATATTTCTCAACCCTGGGCGGCGCGCCTGAGGATCACTACACGGAAGAAGCCATATTTAATCCGGCTCTGATCATCAATACCCGTTGAATATTGTTCAGACCGAGGGATGGCTCAGGTTGGGTGAATAATCTGTCCTTAATGATTCCACTACTCTCCCGCAGTCATTATGAAGTCGACAGAGCCCTGAATCACTGTCGTCACCACAGATAAGTAGTAGCCTGCACAGTCCCTCAGGGCGTGGATCGCAACAGTGGATGTTCCATATAAATCATGCACCAGTGCGTCATCATGAAAAAATACATTGATTTTGAGGTGTGAAGTGATAATGGTAATGTTTATTTATAAAGTGTCTATACACAAGCAAGTGTTTCAAAGTGCTCAAGGACGGTGGGAACATGGAGAAAAAACAACAGAGCCCTTGAAATTTTGAGACGATAATAGTCTGCACAGGCAGAGTAAGTGCCTATAATACATTTAACAGTTGAGACACAGCAAATAGGCTTGATGACAATTCTGCAGTTTTACCAGTGCAAATAAGGGGTGAAGACAGAGGAGAACAGACAGACAATCTTCAGGCATGTTGCATTCAGATCATGCAAGTGCACAGACGGTTACAGGGAGGGGGAGGTCCAAGTGCACCCAGTCGGCGGAGACTGGGGTAAGTGCAGAGAGAGCCACTCTCATGGGTCATTGCTGAAGTGCAGAGAGAGTGAGGAGTGGGGTCTTAGAGAGTGCAATTTCTGGATGTTTGTCCATGGTTATGTAAGAAAAGGGGCGAGGCACTTTAGAGGGAGGTGATGCAGGAAGAAAGGCAAGCGCAAGTTATCTATGTGTGAAGATTGATAAAAAGAAATGGCATTAATGTGTAATAGAGAAATGAAGTGAAAAAGGTAAGACGACTAAAAAATTGAAACATGAACAAATTGTCTTAAAGCGGTTTCGCTCCACTCAATACATATCACATTTTCAATTTTTGGGTTATAGCACGGAGGATTCAATGTAGTGCTGACCGAAGCTTCAAGGAGCAGCGTAGTGAAGTGGAACAGGGGTCTACAACTTTGCCTCCCCAAATGTTGTGGACTACAACTCTCATAAGAACTATCCTGAATCGCAAATGGTGAAGGATAATGGAAGTCGTAGTTCAAAACATCTGGAGAGCCACGGTTGCAAACCCCTGCATTCCCGGAAGCGTTTATATTCTTAGGGAGCAACTCACACATGAGGTGATGTGAGTAGTGCAGTACTGTGTGTGGGGCATGGTGGACAGGAGAACAGAGAACATCTAACTGGAACTGCACTAAGTGGTGCACCATACAGTTGTTTGTTTACATATTTGTCTGACACATACCTACAATATTGGACACAGCAAGATTAAGAGATTTGCCTCAAATCACACCGTTTGTGTTGGAGTGCCAATACAGGATTAGGAGGTAAGTTACTAAAATTCCCCCTTCTCCTCAATGTTCGGATGATTACTTCTCAACGGAACATTAGTTTGTTATAAGGCTCATCGTGTGTGGAATTTCCCCCCTCAGTTTTGCCACATTATTGTTCTTTGTACAAAGCATTACAATTTTGCATATGATAAAAGACAATGGCCCTCATTACGACCCTGGCGGAAAGCGACTGACCGGAGCGCCACAGCGTAAATAGCGTTTCCGCCATTGCACGAAGGAGCAAAGTGCGGCCCATTCCGACCCATCGGGCACGAGCACCACGGCATTGCGGAAGTGCAAAGTCCGCGATGGCGGAAATGACCCCAAAACGGCCCACACCGCCGCCGTACGGCGCCCTAGGTGCAATACCGCCACCCCTCTTAGCGGTCACCGCAGTGTGCGCCTACCGGAAAGTACGGTGGCCGGAAATATACGGAAACGGAAGCTAAAACATGGGCCCGGAACGGGAAACATCCCGGCGTACACCTATAAATACACTAAAACCACACAACCACTAAAATCACTACCCCGAAACACACCCCAACCCGCCAACCACCCTAGCGAAACCAAGAATAATGGGAAAAGCAGCGAAGAAAGCGTGCGACCGCAAGCGGCAGGTCCACTTCTCCCGTGAGGAACTCACCGTGCTAACAGAGACCCTCCAGGAGAATGCTGCCGTCGTCTTCTCCACGCAAATGACCAGGACGGCACTTGCAAACAAGAAGGCCATATGGGCTCTGGTGGCACAGCGGGTAAGTGCGGTGGGGACCGCACCCCGCACCCCACAGCAATGCCGCAAGCGATGGGACGACCTGCGGATACGCGTCCGCAGCATACTCTCTGCCAACCGCAACATTGCCACAGCCACCGGGGGAGGTCCTGAATCACCCATCAAGTTGACCCCCTGGGAAGAAATCTGTGCCTCCACCATCGGAATGGAGAGCATAGAGGGAGTCGGAGGGATGGAGAAAGGAGTGCAGACATCCGAAGATTCAGGTAGGTGGCCCAGATAAAACAATGCCAAATCCACAAAGTCCATTCATGTGAAGTACCATGTGTCCCCATAGTGCAACAGAAACACATGTCCAGGAGAACGTCCACACACATCGGCCTGATAGCGCACGTTAAAACCCACAATAAATACATAATCAATTAAAAACCCCTAAAACACGCACCACACGTGCAGCAGGCACACCCTAACTGCAGGCTGCCAAACAACTGCACCCTCACTCCACACACAAATGAAACCACCCCCAAGACCCCGACCCAAATCACCCTCAGGCACCACCCCAATGCATGTGATACAATGCCATTCCAATTCCCACTGACCCATCAATAACCCTCGCCCTCCTTTACTCCACCACAGGGTCCGATCCGAACGACGAGCTACAGGACACCCCTACCAGCACACCTGCAAAGAGGGCCAAGACCAACGGCCAGAGACCCTCCACCTCAGCTGCACGCATCAAGACACGGCAGCAGCACAAATCAGGTGGCAGCACAGAGGAGGGAACATCAACAGGCACCCCAGCAGCCAGCATGCCCACAACACCAGCACCACAGGTCCCCCCAATGGATGCCACAGAAGGCACTGCCTCTGGTGGCAGCAGCACCATAGGTGACACCCCATTGATGGCAGCATGCTCCGACACAGAAGACGGGGATGTCGAGGTCAGATCCATCCATGACCTGTCCCAATCCCCCTGTCTGTCCCCTCCCGTACAACATGAGGATACCACGCAGGGGCACCCACAAGACGACGACTGGCCATCCCCCACAAGCCCTGTGGCAAGGCAACATGAGGACAACAGCCCCTCTGTGACACCACCGCAAATGGCCATGGCCCAGCAGAGGCAACAGTCCCTCGACAAGTTAATCGTCCAACAGCAGCAAATGGCCACACTCCTCAAGGGCCATGCCGATGAATGTGGGGGCACCAAGGCAGACATAGAAACATCAACAGAGACACTTAGGGCAGAAATGGAGAGAGGTACAGAGACGCTAAGGGCACAAATTGAGAGTAGCACCGAGAGCCTGAGAGTCCAAATGGAGAGTAGCACCGATAGCCTGAGAGTCCAAATGGAGAGTAGCACCGAGAGCCTGAGGGGGGAACTGCATGCGACGTCCAAAGACGTATGTGCCGAACTTGCCGCAGTGCGCCGTGTGCTCACTGAGCTCTCGCAAACCCTTAGGGACATGCATGGACGTGAGCAGGCAGACACATCATCCGTTGCAAGTTCCGTCCAGGGCAGCCCCCAACGTAGATCTGGAAGGAACCTGCGCTCCACAGGCAGGGGTGCCCCTGATACCCGCAGAGGGGGCATGCAATAGCGACAGCCCACTGACAATGAGCATCTTTGGACACTGGTGTTCGGGGGGGGAGGTAGGAGGGTGGAGGGGGTGTGTTGGGCTCACTTGGGTGGCGGGTCGATAGGGTGTTCAACATGATGTCACATATGCCATAAAAAGTGCACGATCAACCGATGAGAAGTGTGGACATTGATCTTTGTGTACTAGGCCATCATAGGCGTACAGTCCATATTGTGCATGTCCCAGACACACGCAGTGCCACGAGTCCCGTGTCCATGCATCAGCCACCAGGCGTGAGTGCTAGAAGCATACATCAATGAGATGCTGACGAATGTCACGGCCCTCCGGTGCCTCGCAGACTCCATGAGGTGCTGCCACATCCCCACCCTCATCATGACCATCTTCAGGTGCTTGCAGTTCTGCGTCAGGGGGCATGGGCACATTTCTACGTACGCACATGTTGTGGAGCATGACACATGCCATCACCATCTTTGCAACCTTCTCATGGCGGTACAGGAGTGCCCCGCCAGACCTGCTGAGGCAGCGGAAACGACCCTTCAGTAGGCCGAATGCCTGTTCAATGACTACACGGGTACGTGAGTGGGCATGGTTGTAGTCCTCCTCATGCTGGTCCCGTGGGTTCCGGACTGGTGTGAGGAGCCATCTCTTCAGTGGATATCCAGCATCACCTGTATGTGGACGAGAAACGTATGATGTGGAATGCCATTGATACGTACGCACACCCCCCCCCCCCTTCCTGGCAGGTCATTGCCGCATCACATACCCCACATCATCATGCATGTAATGAGACTCACCGAGTAGCCAGGATCTGTTCCCTGCGTGTCGTTCCATGTAGCGTGGTATTGTAGAGTTCCTCAAGACCATAGAATCATGGGTTGATCCAGGGAATCGGGCACAACAATGTGTAATGATCCTGTTGGAGTCACACACCATCTGTACATTCAGGGAATGAAATTGTTTTCGGTTGCGGTACTGGGCCTCCATGGCATGTGGGACGACCAATTCAACATGGGTGCAGTCGATGGCACCAATGCAACCCGGTATGCCGGCAAGTGCATGGAATCCCACTTTTGTGTTGGTTATTTCCAGCTCCGAGCGTGGTAGAGAGATGTAGTCGTCTGCGTGCTTCAGGAGGGCATCGAGCACTAGCAATAGTGTCCGTGAGAACAGTGGCTGAGAAATGCCATGCAACTGTCCGACTGTGTGCTGGTAGGTGCCTGTGGCCAGGAAGTGTAGTACAGACACCACCTTCAGTAGGGGTGGGATGGCGGTTGGGCTGTCTATCATGCTGACAAGGTCAGCCTGTGTCATGTCCACAATGGCGGCTATGGTGTCCCGGTCCAGACGGTAGAGGGTGTGGATCTGCTCATCAGTGAGGTTGAACGGATGTGCTCGGAGGCGTGGTATTGCGGGCTGCCTGCGTGGTGGTAGTGGCTGTGCTGGTGGGCCTTGCTGGCCCTGCCTTGGCCTCCTCCTCCTCCTGCATCTCCTCCGTGCGGCTGGTTGTAGTTGGTGTTCGTCTACTTCTTGGAGTCGGAGCACTTGCAGTGCTATCAGGTCCCCCAGGGCCAACATCGCGAGTCCTGCCGGTAGCATTTCGGTGTGGTTGTGGGAGGGGACTGGCTGTGCAATTTATGTGTTTTCAGGCTGTATGGCATCCACCTGTGGTGATTAATTCCACCTGTGCAAACTGCTCTCCCCTTTGGCCGAGCACGTCCCGCGCACAACGCTGCAATTCGGGGAATGGCATCTTGCTATTGCAATCATGTATTTGTACCCGATGGCCGTGTAAGATTGGTTGATATGTTCATTCTGCTGTGGTCCCATTGTTTCACGTACTATCTGTGCAGTCGCGAACAGACTTGTGAGGGGTCAGTGGGACGTAGTACTCGGTTAACGGTGGGCCCTCATGCATCACTGTACCGAGTTGCAACGACGGGCGGGGCGTCCCATTCGTGGGTGAAGGCAGTTGCCATTTTCACACACAGCCGCACTCGATGGGATGATTAGTGATTTCAAACGGCCACAGATGCCTTTTCGACGTGATGTTGCAAATGAGGAATTCGAAGGGCGGCGCTTTCAGTTTCCAGCTAGCGGCGAGGAGATGCCCACAGGTCTGACTGCAAATGTAACGTTCTATTGTTCTATGTCCTTGAGACAGGGCCCATGGCGAGGGAGCAATGATTGATATGAATAGTTTGGGATGCGCAATAGCTACGTGGGCGATGAGGCCGTCCGTTCCCAAATACATGTTACTTCACAACACTGGAATTACGGGCTGGGGCACTGTGGATTTAGCAGGCTGCATAACGCACAGACTCAATGGATGTTTCTAATGTCATGTGAGTAATTATTCAGGCATTTTGATCCCGGGATGAGGGAATGATGGATGGATGCATGGGCAGGTGAATTGGTACAGAGTTTGCAATGTACAGGGCTTCTTGGGATCTATCCGCCTCCCCTACGCTATGTGATGCAGGGCTGCCATAGTGGGACCATCGTCCATCTGGCCTTGTTGAGCCCTCCCTGTCTCGAGGCGCCCTCAGACACTCGTTTGTGATGGTGTTTGCACCTCGATATAGATGGTTGTGAGTCGCAAGTGGTTTTGGGGTGGTGATGTTCCTTTGGAGTGGGCTAGCATGCATATGGCTGTGGATTTCGTGTGATCATTGAAGTGAGTTGTTCGAATGTAGTTCTGATGGCCATTCTGTTCTTTTTCTTTTCTTTTGGTTGACAGGTATCTCCTCCCCTTTTGCCACTGCCATCTGTATGCCACTCCTGCAGATGGATTTTACTCCCGACACCTGCTGCTTCGTGTTAATCAGTGGAGCAGCATTACGATCTTATGGGACGATCGCCAATGGCCCACATGCCCTTACGCAGTACTGGTGGCTCGGAGCAACATTTCGGCCTTTCAGCTGGACTAGTGCCTCCCCATTGGGACGGCCCTGCGGTTCTGTGCGCTTCCATGTTGCCTTTTCGTACGTGAATGTGGCTCTGTGTACCATGGGGGAACAGGGCGACACACAGGTAGTGGCTGGTCGTTTCTTGCGGAAGCAGCCCACAATGGTGGTTGGTGTTTTGGATTTCATGGCCTGATGGCTGTATGTGCTTGGTGATTTTGATGTGCATAAATGTCTATTCTGATTTGGCCCGTGTAGCGTTTTTCTTTGCAAGTGATGTGGCATATGCCTATTTGGGGGGCGATGTATTGTGAGGAGATCTGCATTGGGTTCCAGCTTCGGGGTTTAGTTGCGTGGTACTGTGCTGTGCGCGTTTGCCTACGAAGCCCAGTGAGGTCAGGGATGGGGGCTGCCAATATGCCAGTTTGAATGTTGTCATGCTCAGGGGCGGGGGATTGGGTTTTGTGTAACAGATGCCGGTCAGCCAGGTGGACTGGTTGAATGATGTGGTTTTCGGTATATTGCTGGTCACAGGTGCCTGTGTTTGCGTGCGTTTCTTGGTGGGGGACTGTGGTCATGTCCATTGGGATGGCTTGTGTATTCGTGCCATCTGTGCCCTGCAGCTCCCATTGGCCCCTGTTGTGTTTCTTTTGTTCGTTGGCATGCATGGGTGACTTGTACATTTCAATGGTTGCATTGTGGCTTCATTGCACCTACGGGGAGTTGTACTTTGTGGGCAGGGAGCGGTTTACAGGCACTCAGTGGGGCCGTTTACGGTTGATTCGCGATGCCGTACTTCTCGCCATGGCGGAATGGTCCATTCCGCCATGCCTGATGGCGTTAGGTACATGTCCGCTAGGGTCGGAATTGGCGTACCGTTGCACCATGGTGGTGTTTGCGGTTTGGCATGGCGCGCGCGCGCGTGCTTGGTGCAGTTAGCGTTGGCGTTCACTACGGTGTCGCTAATGGCATCGTACTTTGCGGTGACGGGTCATAGTCGCACCGAGCGCTATTCGATGGCGGTATTGCATTTCCGCCATCGTTTTTCGATTTCCGCCAGGGTCGTAATGAGGGCCAATGTATGTTCTTCTAGGCTTCAGCTAATTTACCTCCGTAATGTTTTTTTTTTCTCCAAATCTCTCAGATGTGCCTTTTAGATGCACCACTTGATTTCCAAACGTTTCACAAATGTGCCTTGAAATGCTCCCTGATCTTCTTACAAATGCCCCAGAAAATCTCCCAAATATTTCCAAATCTCCCTGAAGTTCCATGCAAATCTCCAAATTCTGTCCCCCAACTCTCCCCAATGTTCCTGGCAAATCTCCCAAATATATTCCCCAAATCTCTTTTGTATTCCTTGCAAACCATCCACATTTGTGTCAGATTGTGAGTTGACAGATCGTGTTGAAGTGTTTCAGGTTGGATGTGTGAGCAGGTGGGGCGAGTGGGTGGAGTTTGCGATCCGTATCACACAGTTATGGATGTATCCATCCATACATCCTCATAATCTTTTCTATATATGCCCATAAGCCTCCATGCATTCTGATATCTTCCATTCAGTACCACATTCATCTGTCCTCCTAATTGTTCATTCACATGTCCTCCCTTGCCCTCGTTCATTGATCCTTACCTTCATATTTATTCATCCACCCCTCTTGCGCTGTCTCTCTCCGGATAGGCAGGTTCCACCTGTGGATATCCTTCCTTGCTCTCGTTCATCGATCCTTACCTTCATTTTCAGTCATCCACCCCTCTTGCACTGCCTCTATCAGGATAGGGAGGTTCCATCTGTGGATATCCTCCCTTGCTCTCGTTCATCGATCCTTACCTTCAGAATAATTTATCGACCCTCCTGCACTGTCTCTCTCCGGATAGGGAGGTTCCACCTGTGGATATCCTCCCTTGCTCTCGTTTATCGATCCTTACCTTCATTTTCATTCATCCACCCTCTTGCACTGCCTCTATCAGGATAGGGAGGTTCCATCTGTGGATATCCTCCCTTGCTCTCGTTCATCGATCCTTACCTTTATTTTCATTCATCCACCCCTCTTTCACTGCCTATCTCCAGATAAGAAGGTTCCACCTGTGGATATGCTCCTTTGCTCTCGTTCATCGATCCTTACCTTCATATTCATTCATCCACCCCTCCTGCACTGTCTCTCTCGGGATAGGGAGGTTTCATCTGTGGATTTTCCAACGAAGGAAAATTAATCACATTTTTGGTATTGAGTCTGTCCGACAATATATTTGGGGAGGTGGGTTAGGTCAATAAAAAATGTAGAAGGTATTTGGGGGTTTGTGGGGGTCTCCCCCTGCACACATTTGCAGCAAAATGTCATAAAAGAAAAGGAAAATTAGATGAATTTGCCTGCGATGTAAAAGACTCGATGGAATCACATAGACCGTCTCTTTCCACTGTCTTCCTAGTTTGTGCTTTGACTATATCCCCCATCTGCATTACTGTGTCTTTGTGCATGAAGACGCAAGTATTGTCATCATTCAGCAGCCCAACAAATTGATCGGTTAATGCTTGTCCTTACTAAGTGCTGGCTTCATATCTTCTAGAGAACATTATAGTTGCTGCCGCAGGTTGACTTTGCATCACAACTGGTTTCTTCTCTATCAACTCGTTGTAGCTTAGAGGCAAGTGGTCGGTAACGACAAGGATTGTGTACACCATCAATGTCTGGCAATGAATTTACAAAAATATGGCAACCCCTCTACGGAGAATTAACACAACCAAATAACATGTCCTGTGGGATGGTTCCCAATTAGGAGGCACTGCAGCCAGGTTTTATCTCACGGCACCTTTTAACCGAGGAGAGGTATTCATTTGCACATGAATGCTAGGCGATTCTGCTCTGAGCAACAGCACCGATAGTAGCCCCCAGCCAAGTGTTTCAGCTTTGTTAGGCATCGTCAGGGAAGTTAAGATATGCCTCTGCAGCGCACAGTGATCAAGTGCTCTGCGTCTGGATTAACCTTCTAGTTTAGGGTGAATCCAGAAGCAAAACAAATATAGAAAAATGTGGGAGCTTATCGACTGACAACGGCCCAATAATCTGTTCTCTGGGATGATTACCACTCAGGAGGGTCTATTGTCTGGTACCGAGGCCTCAGCAATGGAAACCGGAGAGTGATCTGGGGATTTCTAGCCCCCAAAACTCTCAATCCTAGACTTACTCCTTTACACACCCAAGGAGCTGGCTGTTGGTTTATTATTTGTCATGCATTGCACACCAAAACAGTTCTTCAATTTTGGGCCTCTAAATATATGCTTGTCTGTGGTTTGGATTCCTTTCTGGGATGCATCTTGTTCATCCGAGGGAGAGATGCATGTTTGAATGTTCTCTTGAAGGGTCCTGCAGAGATTGTGTTCCATTCCACCATCTCTAATCCACCTATGAGCAATCTGTCAGAACAGGTGAGAGACAATCAACTATGCAGATATACACAATTGTGAGGCAGACTACCACAACATCTCTCAGTGAGTCTGAATGAACACCTTTGGGGATTGGCCTAACCACACATGTTTAAGGTGGTTTACAATCTTGCACAATGTTTAACTTTTCTGGCAAGTCCTTTGGAAATAGTTGAGTTCAACCAGGGGCAGAAAAGGAGGGAACATTGTGTCCATCCCCTATAAGTCCTGTAACTAGCCATAATGGTTCTTGATGTTTGACCGGCCCCGAAGGACACCAGAGCATATTTCTAACACTCAAAACAGAATATAAAGACAAATTGTAAGGTATTCTTGGTCTGTATGGGTGAACTGTGGAGGCATGGACAAGGGGAGATGACTGAGGTAAAATGGTACAATATACGTGTGCTTTGTAGGTTTGAGGAGGGTCTAGGTTTGTACCCCCAAAAATGGCCCACAACTATAAAGTGGTATCGGAAAATGTGGCTTGGTGGCCTGTGAAATGCGTCAATAAACTACATGTCATCACTTCTCCAAAAGGAGGAACACCTTACCATGAGGCCCGGGAGGTGAGGCTGCTACCTGATAGCCCCCCTGGGAGTAATAAATGAGGGTGAATCTCATGGGGAAGGACCCCCCCATTCCCTCAGGGACGAGGATGAACATCTAAGGTGTAGCCCATTAGAGGAACATCACACCCCCACACACTCTAGCCTCTTCTTCCTCTGCTAATCTCTTTGTAGTCTGTAGACCTATGTGTCGTTGTAAAGTAGACTACCTCAAGTTCCTGGAAACAACTGAGACAAAGAAGAACTCCCTAAGCACCAACAGCTAATACATCTGCTTCTGTAATAATGAGTTCCTAGGTCTGACAATATAAACTTGTTTTAGATACTACTGGCACCTAACATAATACAGAAATTCTAAGGGCTAGGAAATATCTGTTTGCACAATGGCCACTCACACCTGGAACAAAACCAGCTTTGAAGTACAGGCAGGACCTTCCCTGATGCCAAAGCCACTGCTACACAGCGGTCCCCTGGTTATGCACATATAGAGTCAGTGTCTGGGTATTTCCCAACCCTTAGATTTTCTGTATAATGTTAGGTGTGAGTATTTCCTAAAACAAGTTTCATATTTTCAGAGCTTGTCACTTACCTCAGCGCTTGTATTGGCTGGTGGTGCTGAGGGGCACATGGATGGTGTTATTTTAGATACACTCTACTACTGCCGATCCAGTATTTGAGTAAGGAATGTATTGTTACTTCACAACCTTTTCAAGTACCTGTTATGTACTAGTGGGTACACAAATTGCACTGAATCTATTTAAATCATGTGCTCTATGGAGTTGAGAGATGTTTTTGACCGTGTATTTAATTACTGATCGTGACTGCAGGTTGAGACATGCTGTTTGTAATTTCTATGATTGATTGTAACGTAACAACTGATGGCCACAACATATGTTTTTTTTAAACAGATTGTGTGTGAAGAAATTGATCCTGAGGAAGGCAACATTCACTGTTGGTGTTCCGCCGAAACTAGTTTACTGTTTCTGCCATAATTGTGTAACTGAGCCTGAAAGAGTCAAAGGCTATTGTGTTCATTGGATATAGCAGGGGTAACCTTGTCACACACATTGGTATTTTCAATTCAATTTGTAATGGGGCATTCGTTGTGATATGCCCAGTGGCATTTGGAATATGGTTCTATTCAGCTTCATTAAATAAAACAGCTGTCTACTTCGCACCTGTTGTGTTTAGCATCTGCCAGTCTGAAATGTATTTAAATGATATTATGACCCAATATTTGGGCATTTATTTAAAAGATATGAGTTACAAATATTTTGAGAATCATGTTTTGTCTTTGTAAAACCCTTACAGAAACTACACACACTCTTCCTCATAAAGAGGTGCCTTCTACCACCACGTAGAGTGTGCACCTTACCACCTTTGAAGCCATCACCAGCCCTAAGAGGATGGCTTCGTTATCAGGGTGGCCTGCTCAGCAGAAAATAAATATAAAAATAATTGCCATTGCCCAAAGTAAACATTTATTTCCCTGGATGAATTGGAAATTAAATACAGATGGGTTTCGGCTGTAGGAATTTTTCAAAAGGAGAATTGTCTATCGGTATGTAAATGGATAGCATAGGTTAGGAAGGCAATAGGCTCACCTTGGCATAATGAGACTAGAAGTGTTGATAAGACTAATTAATGTGTAACGTTATCAGGTTCATTAGTGCAGTAGTATTTTTGGAAGCTCTCCTAAAATCTCAACGACTTCATTCATTTATAGATCTTTCTAGAATTTAATTCTGAGAGGTTTTAGCTCATGGTAATCTCTTTCTGAGAGCATCTGTCGACACAACAGAATAGCTCTGACACTTGTCTGTGCCTTCTGATCCGCTGTGTGTTTGTGTGAATTCCTGGAGGAGAGAGGCCTGCAACACAATCAACATCGTCACAAGCAACGCTAATTGTTCGCTCGCACTGACAGTCTCCGCAGAGCGCGCGCGATGTAATTGGCATGGAGACTCCATTCATGTCATTGTACCCCCAGAGTCCCCAAAGAGGGGGATTGAAGCGGCTCGATAAGAAAGTAAAAGGACAGCTCAAATCATCTTTGCCGGCCGCTGTAGATAAGCAGTCGGTCTTCGGATCCCACTGCGGAGTCGTCAATAGCTCCCGCCAGCAGACAGTGAATTCTTAATCTTAAAGTTTTTGCTGCTCCTCTGTTGAGAAGTTTTTCTACAAGTTACAATTCGGAACATGTCCTGCATTGCTTGGACATGAAACCAATATGGATAGACCAACCCACCTTCACCTTCAGGGTTTCTTCTCAAAACGCAAGAACATATCCTCGCTTTTGTGTGGACACCTGTCTGGTATTCACACGGTTAACCTACTTTCATGGCATTATCTCTCAACTGAGTTAAGCAACAGCTCCCTCTTGCATTGAAAAACCTAATTTTCTGGACTGCCTCAATGAGGATGACATCCGGAGGACCCTAAGTCTGAAGACCATCAACATCACCCCACACTGCAATGTCAACAGAAATAAATATATTGGTGGCCAATGGGGGAAAACAGAACTCTGAGGTAGGGCACACAAACAAATAGGGGCAACAGGCTGGATTGCTTTGAAACACAATTGACTTGATGAATAAACGCCATAGGAATGCAAAATAAATAAGTAAATAAATACATAAACTCTATTCTACCAAGATGTGTGCGTTATCATTCAAGCTCATAATATATTTAAGACAAGCACATATCTACAGTGCAATCAGTTGATACACAGCCAAGAAAGGCAAGATCATGTCATGGAGAAAAGGCAAGCAAAACAGCAAATAAAAAAAAAAACATGAAAGGCATTGGGTCTTGTAAGAGTTGTATTGTTATTGTTTCCATTGAATGCACGTGTCGCCTTATTTGTTGTCTTGCAGCTTTACATCCTTTAAGGAAACATTTCATAGGCAAAATAAAAGAACAGTCAGAAATGACCACCCCATCCCTTAAATAGGCGCTTTCAAGCTCCCCTCCCACGGCACCATTATTCCACTTTGGTCACGCGCTCTGTATTCCTACCATGTCTACGCACTATATTAATATATGTATTAGACTTAAATATGTGGTATTCATTTTTGCACAATGAATTCTCCAGTATATTCTGGAACCATACAGTCTGGGGAATCCACGTGATCTGACCACAGCTGAATTTGCCGCGGCCGGAAAATGTGCATGAGAAAGGTGCGACCTACCAAAAGTTTGCACCTTTCTCATGCGAAAAGCACATACATACCCACAGCCCCACCCACAACACTCCCATTACACACCCGCCACCCACACCCTCAACACACCCCCAACATAAACAAACCCCACTTACCTTGTCTTCACGCTGGTTCCCTGCAGCGCTAGTTCCCTTTCTCTTCCGTGATCGCGAACCAGCGTCGCAGAGTCCTTTTCTTTTATGGAGCTGCAGGGGTTTCCCCTGCAACCTCCGCTCACTATACTATAAAGTATAGTGAGTGGGGTGTTGCAGGGGACACCCCTGCAGCCCCTGTTTTTTTTTTCCGGGTGTGCTACGGTGGTGTCTCCCGTAACACCCCGCTCACTATACGGGGTGTTGCGGGGGCCACCCCCGCAGCCGCCGCATTCTTTTTATTTTACTTACCAGAAAGGTTCGCAGGGGCAAAAAAAGCTACAACCAAAGGTGCAAACTTTTGGTGTCCGAACCTCTGGTGGTAGCATTTTTCTGATTTTTGCCCATGCAAACCTTTATAGTCGGTAAACATGTACAAAACCCAGTCTGTGCCCAAGCAGGCAGTGTTTTTTTTGTTTGTTCTTTTTTGTATTATCAGTAAATGGTCTTCTTTCATCCAGTCCTCAAAGGTGATAAAGACTCCTTTCTTCAGGTTACGCTCTGCTG
Organism: Ambystoma mexicanum; assembly: GCF_040938575.1. Taxonomy (NCBI): domain Eukaryota; kingdom Metazoa; phylum Chordata; class Amphibia; order Caudata; family Ambystomatidae; genus Ambystoma; species Ambystoma mexicanum. The sequence continues at coordinate 582,618,935 of NC_090940.1, forward strand.
CTTTACTCAGTGGTCGAAGTGAACGGGAACGGTCGGGGTGGTGTTCCACTACTTTTATTTGTTACTGCTAACAATTTCACTCGTTTTTGCAACCATTTTCACGATTCAGAAACTGTTCTTTGTGAAGGTAAAGTGCACTTCTCCACTTTACCACGGGATATCAGTTACGGCTAAACTGAAATCTATTTAAACTCAATTGGCAGTCAACTAGCATGGCTGCACCCCTTGAACAATGTGTTGCACTCTGCTACCTTCCTGTCTACTATGCCACCCAGCGGCGTTCACAGTTCCACTCCCTTTTTTTTGGTACACTTGTTACACTAGATTTACCTCTAGGGCACCATGAAAACCTGGATATGTCAATTTATGAAACATTGCACTTTGAAAACAAAATCAAACCAAGCTCATTGTTTCATTGGCCAGCTCAATGTGTTTCTACCTAGCAGGGAGACTCTGATATTTGGCTTCTGTTTCAGTTTCATTTTCACGTTTCTAACAACAGTTGCACTATTTTTTCACAACTATCGTGCAACGCAATAGTGTACTGTTTTAATGCAGTGCTATCCTCTGGTCCCTTACAAGAACTCTCCGACACCCAGCAGAATGGGCAGTCTATCGATGTCCCAGTCACCTTCTCCACTCAGACAATGTGCCCTCAGTGTGATGGTGAACTTCCTGCAGGACACACGCAAAGACAATGTGCAGCTAGTAGATTTTGATGGCATATTCCAAATATGCCGGCAAAAAGACAAAGGAGAAACCATTTCAGTAGTGTGGCCCCTTCGGACAATTAGGACGTATTAATAAAGAGCAGAACATAAGAGGTGGGTCTAAGACAACCGAGATATGTGACATTGGAAGAGCATCTCATTAAAAATATGTGTCAGGTGAACAAAAAGCGATTGTACTGTATTACGCTGCATTGAAACTATCATAATTAGGACAGGGTAGAGTTTTAGTCACATGCATTTTCTGAAGTAACATTTTTTAGATGTTCCTATTTTTATTGCGGGAATTTCTCAGAAAAGACAAATTATCCCAGCACTTCCTATTAATTGGCTGAGTAAAATTTAATTAATTGCTGATGATGAGTTAATTCAATTTTAGAGGATAGATTATGAATTGACCACAGATGCCCCCCCCCCCCGCCTTCTTCCCCCTAAAGCCTTAGCAACCCATTGGTTACCACCATCGCCTGTAGTCGTCGTATAAGGCGCGTTCATGTAACAAGTTCTGATCAAAGGATGGTTCATAAAACAAGCTTAGAATTGATGTCTGCCATCATTCTGTGCAAACAATGGACGGTTTAACCCAGGCAGGATACGTCCACGTCTGTAAACAGCTGATTAATTTATTCGAGAGTCTGTCGTTAAGCGCCACAGCCTGGTTTGGGGATTAAGGAATTGATTTCAGACTGATCCTGCTAAATTAATTGCTTTGTTTCAAGCATCAGCATCAAAGGTGTGGAAATCTCCTTTCATCTTCCTCTTCTGAGAACAGTCTAGCCTATTAAGTAAAAGTAAGAGTGTCCTTAATCAGCCTTCTTCATCTAAACAGGCAGAATATTGGCACCTGTTGCTGCTCGTGTGCACTCACATTAATTTTAGTTAATGCATGTTTCTTTGCAATGGGGACCCTCCATTCAGGAAAGTTTGAGCAAATGCAACTTTCACGTCGAAATGATCAACGTTTGAACCAGACACTTGTAATAATCACCCCCAATGTGATGTGGGTGCTGCAAAGACCAGTGCCTGATACACTGGACTGTGGAGTGTTAGATGTGTGCTGCAGTCTGTGGGAGTGTTTGGTCTATTTCCGAGCTCCAATTGGAGCCATAGAATTGTTAAACTAATAGCGTGTTGGAGTTGGTGGAACTGTTTTAGGTACCATCGTGTTGCAGGGGAGGACCCTTCTCTTTGTTGCACCACATGCACTGCTGCAGCTATAAAAAGTCTCCAGGAGCGGATCGCTGCACCGAGTTCTAATTTAGTGCTGCAGTATGTGGCAGTCCGTGGCGGGCAGTTGCATTATTGCCCATCATCATTGTCGCTCTGCAAGTACTGTTACTACATTCTGCTTGTGACACTTAATGTACGCATGTACGCTCCGTAATAGACCGATACCGGAGATGATTACTTTAATGGATGCCTTTCTAGACATGACAGTGAGTTTTGCCTTAGTAGCTCCAGTTGACTCTGGGGTTGTCAGAAACTGGAGAGTACGTGTCTTCCGACACGTTGTCAAAGTATAACACTGCCAACGTGGTCTTCCTTGTCTCCTAGTGGGGCTAAAGGAATTAATCATTCTTCGGGCGATAAATCCATATTGGAGGCAGTGGCCGATGATATATTGCTGGAAGATCAGTGGTGAACTGGTTTCGGAAACCAATATTTAGAGTTTCCCCGTGGTTCGATGCCAACATCTTGAAACCCAGTGACATAGTTCATACACCCACACAAGCAGAGGACTTTTCCGATCCGCGTTTATCTCATTCACCTTCATTGTATGCCTCTGAAAACCTAAAGATTGTCGAGTCTAGTGCTTTTTTTTATCAACCTACTCATGAAATATCACTATCTCGCGAGGATAGCTCAGGGGCATCACTATCTCGCGAGGATAGGTCAGGGGCAACACACTCGCCTTGGAAGTACGACAACGCTAAACAACACAGGTTTGATTCCCGGGTCAGCGCTTAGAAACCTCAGGGTATTAAGCGCGTTATAAATATCCCATTATAATTACATGTATTGATGGCATTTAGGAATCTAGCTCAGCTATGCACTCTCTAATTTCGCTTTTACAACCTTGGTGAAATTATAAGAGATAATAGGGGCCGATTTTAAGCCGCAGGAGCATAACCTTTTGTCTACAACATAAAAATTGCCTTTTTAGAAGGGTATATTTTTAGAAAGACTAATGAAAGACCAGATGTGGTCACGGGTGTATTTAACATTGGAGCTCAACAAAGAGCTACAAGAGCAAGAGAGGGAACCAGCTTCAAGACTCCAGGATACCTCTATCCTCATTGTGGACGGGGCCAAATTTAAATCTTGAACACTATAGACTTCATTCTTCAGTGATGAGTCCAAGGGCATGCCTGTCATTGTAAGTAGGACTCAAAGCAACCTAGGTGCATTCTAGGACAGCAAGGACATTATTGGCACCCCTGAAGGAGACTGGCCCTGTGGTGGGTCTCTGTGAGTACGCTGGTAGCATGAATGCACAGAGTAAACTAAATTGAAGAATATAGGTAAAGTCAAGAACACAGGGTCCCAGGGGGGCGTGGCTAGTGAGCGTGCAATGGAGACGTGATTCTTCGGCGCTCCCGCGGCCGCCTCAAATATCCTGCAATATCCTGTGATATGGGAAACGAAAATGCTTAAAAATGCATCCACCGGGTGGCGGAACCTCGGGGCAACGCCTCGCGGTGAAAGGAGCCGAATCCGTGAAGGGGAACGCAAACTATCTGCATTGAGAAACTGGCAGAAACTTTGCCCGGGTCCAATCAAGATGGCCGCCATTGAGACGCGCTGAACTGCGGCAGGGACGAGCGGAGGTGGATAGCGACCCTCGACTGCCAGATCTGCACCGGGAGCAGCGCGACGTCGCCTGCAGATAAGGGACTAGCTCGGGACTAGGACAGAGAACGGACTCCTCCTGTGGGTGAGGCCGACGCGGGCAGTGACGCCCACGGAGCCATTTCTCCACTCCCGATGACCAGTGAAAGACGGCAATGAGTGAGCCGTGTGGGGACTCTCAGCCTGAATTTAAGATATATACGCAACCCTGAGGCACCCGGAGGGGAATGTTCTGTGACAAAACTGCAACAAAACACGGCAGACGCCGACCGCAAAGGCACTGCAAGCACTGGTAAAGGGCCGAACAACGCCACGAGAAGGAGTGCGCCTCCAAACTGCACCGACGACTCGCGCAAAGCAACATCATGGGCAAAGAAAAGAGCAAGAAAACCTCGACGCAAAGTACAATGGACCAATATGCTGCGAGCACATCTACAGCAATAAGCGTCGAGGACACGGGGGGGGACCCCTCCGCCAGACGAGGCCCTGTCACTAAAAGACGTAATGGTCGCCATCGCCAGCTAGCGCTCCTCGGTGGAACAGAAAATGGACACTATCTCCACGGAGGTCTCCTTCCTCCGCCATGACCTCCAGAAACTCTTGTCTCGGACCGGGGAGGTGGAACTATGAATCTCTGGCATGGAGGATGACCTTGGGGGGGTGCACCAACAGCTTACACAAGCATTAACCCGACTGAAAACCCTGGAAGCCCGAGTTGACGAGGGAAAAGGCAGGTCCCACCGCAATAATATTCGCATCCTGGGACTGCCGGAACGCACAGCGGGACCCAGTGTGTAACTCTTTCTGGAACAATGGCTGGCAGACCTCTTTGCACCAAAGACCTTCTCAAACTTTTTCTTAGTGGAATGGACACACTGCATACCCGTGGGTCGCCCGGCCCTGGGGGTACCCTGGAGAACAATCATTGCGAGGCTTCTTAATTATCGTGACAGAGATGCCATCCTACAAATGGCATGAACAAAAGGGTCAATGACATTTAATGGAGCCAGAATTGCTTTCTTTCCAGATTATACCCGCGAAGTCCAGAAAGCCAGACAATCCTTTGAGCACCTAAAAAGGAAGCTCCACTCTATGAACATGAGATACGGGCTGCTGTTCCCAGCCCAGTTAAAAATCCAACATGAAGGCAAAACTGTACACTTCACCGACCCACAGGAAGCCTGGAAATGGACAGAGACCCACTTCAGTGGCGACTGGACCAGACAGGACCAACACCGCAGGGGTATCAAGACCCCGACCACAGAGAGAAAGACCAGTCCAGCAACCTATACATGAGATCCCAATTGAGCCAATCAGAGACCCCAATCCCTAGCACGGCCTAAAGTGGAAATACCGGCCGAATGCGGGAGCAAACTGAACCACTAATGGACTCAAGAACCAACCCTTCTCCTGGCAACCACCTGTAATGCAACACTCCTCCTGAAGCGACAGTAGCAGTTAGTTGCCTTTACCCCTGTATAAATGAGCCATATGCGGTTACCATTTACACACCATGCCATCGGCGGATGTCACATCCCCGACCTGAGACACCAAACCTACAAAGGAGTAGTAAGTCAGTGGGAAAGGGGGAAACAGTTCATATTAATTAATATGGCGATATAGTTTTAAACGCCACTAGAGTTTGGGCGACAGATACTTCATGTTGGGGAGGAGTATGGGGGGGAGTTTTATGTTAGTTATTTTCCGGGAGGTCACACCATGTCAATGTCTATCAAGACGCCACCAAACATACCGTGCTCACGCCCATGCCCACACCAAGCGCGAACGCAGTGTCCCCACGGTCAAATGTATCACGCACCTACCAGGCACAACATCCCAGACTCTTAAACAGCAATGGCCGCACAGTAATATGTAGATTCCATTAAAGGGAATACACAAGCCCCAATGATACCTAACGAACACCACAGGTCCCTTAAAATCCTTACCTGCAATGTAAACGGCATGGGCACGAGCATAAAATGACGGCTGATCATGCAACTCATTAAAAGACGCTCTCCTGACATAGCCCTCCCAACCGAGACCCACTTAGCAGGCTCCACATGCCAATTCTTCCGCAGAACTAACTATCGACTAGCTTACGACGTGGGGTACACCAATCGGTTCACGGGGCGTCCTCGTCCTCTTACATAAGCTACTCCCTTTTGAACTATCTGTTGTGGCGCAGGACCCTTGTGGCCGTTTCCTGATGCTACGGGGCATACTCGGGGGGGAGACAGTGGCAATTTTAGCGATATATTCCCCACCGGGTTGGGGGAGGGTCTCATGAGGGAGGCGACGACCTTGATGGCGCAACAACAATCGGATGTATGGATCTTTGGAGGGGATTTTAACGATGTTATGTACAACACACTAGACCGGTCCCACATCCGCAATCGGAACCATAAACCGGCACACGAGGCTGGCGACCTTTGCGTCAGCGCTTGGTTTGAGTGATGTGTGGAGAGAACTCCCCCCTACAGACCGAGGATTCTCCTTTCACTCTTGGGCCCACACATCCGTATCCAGACTAGATTACTTCTTCCTCCCAACCCCAGATGCATATAGGGTAAGAACAGCTGAACTCCTTCCCCGTGGCATATCAGATCACTCTCCCTTGGAGGTGACACTTAGTACGGAACGTCCCCTACCGCCTAAAACATGGCGGCTAAATAATTACTACCAGGGCCTCCCAGAGTTCGTGGAACACATCACAGAAAAATCTAACAAATTCTTCGAATTAAACACAGGCTCGGTAGAGGACCCAGTGACACTATGGGAAGCACATAAGGCAGTAATTAGAGGGGAAATGACAGCCTGGACGTGCAATAAAAGGAGGGAACACCATAGGAAAGTGACGGAGGCTGAGGAGGAGGTTGAGAAAGGGGAAATCAGATACATCTCCGACGCTACCCCTGAAACACATCGCTCCCTCTTGAAAGCTAGAGCAGCTCTCCATAACACGGCGTTAGACAACGCAAGACAGGGCACAGGGATTCAAAGACCAGAATTTATGAGCAGGGCAACAAAGCGGGCAAACTATTGGCGTGGCTGGAACGACGCGAGGAAGGGCACAGACACGTCAGACAGGTTACTGACAGCCAAAATGAGCTTTCCCAAACAGACCCAGAGATAGCGGAGGCATTCGCCAACTTCTATGCCACGCTCTATGCCGCCCTGACGGCCCCTATAGACTCATCCCTCCTAGATGAGATCATGCTCCCGCACTTATCGGAAGTGCAAAGAACACACCTAGATAGGGAACTGGACGAAGCGGAAAAAGCAGAGGCTATGACCCAGCTAGAGTCCGGGAAAACACCGGGCCCAAATGGTTTCCCGGCCGAGACCTGGAAGAAGCTGGGCAGCAACAAGAAAGCCGCCCCCCTCCGTGACCTGTTCCTTGCAGCCTGGAAGCAGGGTACCCTTCCACTAGACCTACGAACGGCCAACATTGTGGTCATTCCCAAACAAGGCAAACACCCTGACCAGTGCACATCATATAGACCGATATTGCTTATTAATAGCGAAGCCAAAATCCTGGCTAAAGTACTGGAAAATAGGCTTCAACTGATCACATCCTCACTGGTTCATCAAGATCAATGCAGCTTCATGCCGCAAAGATCGACTAGAATGAACTTACGCCGATTACATCTGCTATTGGAAAGAGCCCCAACTCTCAATACACCACTTGCACTACTCGCAATTGATTTCGAGAAAGTGTTCGATTCGGTGGTATGGGCAAGCCTCTGAGCAATAATGAGGTGCATGGGCATCGGTGAAGCCTTTCTTAGCTGGGTCCAACTTTTATACAATGCCCCATTAGTCGCAGTTAGAGTGAACGGCTGGACCTCCGGGACCTTCCCGCTGTGCAGAGGCACCCGACAGGGCTGTCCTCTGTCCCCCCTCTTTTTCGCCCTACCAATAGAGCCACTGGCCCGATGGTTCCGACAGGTCACCACATGGTCCGAATTCCACTGGCCAGAAGGGCGAGAGGACAAGCTCTCCCTTTACTCGGACAACCTATTACACTACCTAAACAACCCAGTCCACGCAGGTCCAATCATAACCCAAATGCTAAAGACCTATGGGGACTTCAGTGGCCTCAGAGTAAACTGGGGAAAGTCGATCCTCTTCCCAGTAAGAGGTGGTAACCTAACAATTCTTCGGGACACCCCATACTGAGTAGAGAGGGAGGGCTTCCGCTACCTGGGCACATGGGTCTCGGGGGCTCTATCGGACTATGTGCTTCACAACCTGCACCCACTAATTGACCGCTTTGCCGGGGATCTACAACACTGGATGCTCCTACCCCTTACGCTTATGGGCAGAGCAGCCCGCTTTAAAATGATGGCACTTCCATGTTTCCTTTACATACTGCAAAACGCCCCACTAGCTATACCAAATTCGGAATTCATCTGGGTGGAGCGTCTCCTTAGGGAGCTGATATGGAAAAGAGGGCAGACCCGAATTGCGCTGACCACATTGCAATGATCTATCTGGGAGGGGGGTATAGGAGTCCCACACCTTAGGTCCTACTACTGGGCCAGCCAATTAAATGTAGTCAATGACCTCCTCCACGGGGATCGCGAACTTCCACATATTAGAGCGGAACTACCCATTATTCAGGACACCCCACCACTCTAAACAATATATCAGAGTCTATCCAGGCCCCCAGCCCAAACGATGTCGACCCACATTGCGATCATTTGGAGGCAGGTTCACATGCACATAGGTTGGGGGAACAAGATCACCACAGCACAACTGCTGTGGAACAACCACATGTTTTCGGAGGTACGGTAACTGAACGCATGGACCCGATGGGTGAGGGCGGGGATAACCACAATAGGAGATATCTTTACCGATGGCTCCATCCTCCCGTTTGAAAAACTACAGCAGAAGTTTGGAATCCCAGCAGCAGAACACTACACTACCATTATACACAACTATCGCACGCCCTCAACGGTTATAGGCAAGCACTTACCGATGCACCAGATTGCACACCCCTGGAACGCACCTACTCACACAACACATCCCCACCAAGGTAACAACTATCCTATATAAAGCCGTTAATGCATTTGCTACCCCGGAACCTGTCAACGGATGTTGGGGCCATTGACCCTGAGGACTGGATCTAGGTTCTCATGCACCCACGCGAAATTGCAATAGACTCCAGAATAAGACAGAATCAGCTCAAGATACTCCATAGGCTATACTACCCCCGTGTGGCCCTTTTCGGCTGGGGAAGGGCAACGGATCTCAACTGCTTGAGATGCCGGGGGGAGGAAGGCACATTCATCCATCTCCTCTGGGAATGCCCCAAAATCAAGAACTTCTGGACACAATGCTCTCAAATATTAGGAAGGATGCTGGGTCGCACAATAGCATTACAGCCTGCAATAATGTTACTGGGGGCCCCAGATCCAAGCTAGGGCAGCCAATTTGAGAACCCTTTTTTTTAAAATCACGGCTGGTTGATCCTGCGCCAGTAGAGTCAGTTTTGAGCTTAGTATATTGACTGAATATTCTGATTTAGAGCGTGTGTGTATTTTGGCTCTGACATTCATACATTTGGGCCGCGCAGCCGTGGAGGGTGCGGCCCCCGACTTGGCCATTGCTGGTATGGTGTCTAACAAAGCTTCTTCAACGGTATCCCCAACCTCAGCATTTTTATTTTACTTTAGAAGACAAAAGGAAGAAACTGTTATCAAATCTTAGCTCTAAACATGGGCAAGGGTCAGAGATATTGAATGTGGGATGTGGGCGAGGGTTTGAAGCTGATGCGCTCCTTGTCTGGTCTGACTGGGGCTTGTTTTATGAAACTGGATGTGCCAAAACAAGATGGTGGTGACGCGCATAACGCATAATCGAAAGGCATTGTGGGCACTAGGGTTGTAGTAGACCCAGCTCGAGGAGCATATGATAGAATTAATTAAGTTAATTTGGAAAGGGCTCTGTCTCAGTCTTACCTGCCTTTGAACGGTGGTAATCCTGGTTCTTTTGGTTTGTTTGTAGAAGGACTTTTGAATTATGTTTTTGCCACACCTTTGAACAGACAACATGTTTTGTCCTTGCTGCTCGGAATTCCTCGTCTTTGCTGTATTGAAACTAGGAACATTTTGCAAATGGATTCTCGTATAGATTTAGTTAAGCTATATTTTTCCTCCAATATGGTGAGTTCATTGGTTTTAGATAATACTTCATCATTCTTTGTGTTGTGTTATGAAGTCTTTCCCTGTTTAGGAGTCAACCATTTACCAATTACATAGTGGCCAAATATGCAGCAAATACCTGTCATATATTTAACAAATAATTCTAACCTATTAACTACTAAGGTGGCCTATAATGGAAGCTCAGAGCGTTGTGTGCAATTGCCGTCCAACACCCCTGTCTTAATCAAATGCAGTCAAACTGAGATACGGCGTAATGCCTGCTGCATTTTGCCTCTTGGAATACTAGTGGCGTTTCCCATGTGTTGTCCCATTTGACATGGATTAAGGATAACATTTCTATAATTTGTCCTCGAGAATCGTGACTTGTTGATACTCCCATTATGGATTGCTTTACCAATATAATTTGCTCCCCGGTGCAGGAAGGGCACTTGGGAAGACCGTTTGGTGGTCTGCTTTGCGCAGTCATCAATAATATTGGAATAATTGCAGAGAAGTCTGTGATTTCTAGTCCAGATATTCTTGCAGTTAAATTGAGTTGGTTTAATACTAAATTGAATAAACCTCTTAATTGCCTGTCAGTAAATACTTATATGAACCCTGCAAAAGTGACAGTGGAGCAATTTATGTCTGTATTGACAGACATCTTTGAAGAGTGGTTTGTTGGCTGCTAAGGCTCTAATATTGTTATGGGGATTTTGAAACCAAATGCCTGGAAGCTTCCGATTATATTGGTCATCGACATTCGAATACTTTCTTATAAGCCAGACGCCAAGGTAAATTTATTTGGTGAATTTATTTGTGGTGTAATGGAGCATTGTGAAATGATTTCATTAAATGGTGACTGCCCCGCTCATTGTACACTAACCCTTATTCCTCTTTGGACTATATGTTTGTCTCAAGGGCTATGCTTCTGAAGTGTTTAAGCTAACTATCAGTATTAAGAAGGAGAGTGATCACTCTCTATTGGCTCTTGAAACAAATTTGGTGACATTTCTGGGGCTTGCTAAACGTTATAGACTACCCATTGAGATCAAGCCAAGTAATGATGCAGTCATTTGGGGACCAGCCGTAGCGAATAGTCTGAATGGTAATTTTAGAAATATGTGGGATAGTGGTGATTGTAAATTCAGTAGTTTAGCAGATCACCATTTCTTTTTCAACTAATTGCCAAGACATCTTTAAAAAAGTTTGTTTGTTGATAGTTGCTGTCATCAAAGAGATAGGTCACGGCATCATTTGCATCTGTATGATAACGCAGGCGATGATGGGAAAAAGGAACTACGTCCAGACAATCATAATGTTGTTCGCACTGATATCTCAATCAGGAAGAAAAAGATTGCACTTTTGAAACAACAAATTGGCTTAAGGCACATAAATTATTGATGCTCCATATGGATTCTAAGGATATGTTAAAGATTTCAGTCAAACAAGATATGAGTGCCTAAGCCATCTGGTTCCTTGCAAGATTTATTAGAAACACAGCCTGTTACAGAGAAACATTGGATAGAGCACTTCAGGAATCTCTTTGCTGAGCCAGAAAGCTTTACGTAAGATAGATGTACCTCAGATTCAACTAATTGGAACGTGCCATTCCATGTGGATGACATTATTCTTGCCATTTAAAGCTGTAGACAATTAAGGGCCCCTGGTCCAGGCGGGTTCTCCAACGCTACTATTAAGTCTTTTCAAGAATTATGGGCGGTGATCCTATCAGCCCTATTCCAGAATAATGTTTCCGGTCATTGTATTCCACAGTCATGTAAATGTGCTAATATAATACTGCTACTTAAGAAGGGGAATAGGCTGAATCCCTGCACGTACAAGCCTTCCCCCTTCTTGATGCTTCAAGCAAGATCTTCTTGGTGGACCTGTTAGGGGAACCTCAGCTTTGGGTGATTACTAAAAGTATTTTAGATCAATTTCAATCTGGTTTAAAAAAAGAGGTAGGTACCTCTTTGAACTCGTTTATATTAGGCTTACTTGCAAAGCAGGTGTCTTTGTCCAAGCAGCCTCTATTTGTTGCTTTTTTTTTTTACCTAACTCAATCATTTGATTGGATGAATATACAGAAGTTGTGGTCAAATTGCAACTGAGCAGTTTTCTAAGTAATGTATTAAATCTTCTAGTCACTGTTCATATTGATTATACAATTTGAGTTTGTCTAGATCACGTTGGTAATTTTTCCAGTCCAATATTTAATTAAAGAGGCATACGTCAAGGATGCTTTTTGGTGTCATTTTTATTTAACTTGTATATCAATGACTTGGGACACACTCTGGAATCAGTTAAGGTTTTCCTCCCGCACTTGGATGTGACAAGATCTGGTATAGACCACTATGCTGATGTATTGTTCCTTTTTGACCAATCCCCATAGGGCTGCAAAGATCCCTAAGTGCAGTGGCTGATAACTTTGCAAACCTGGACTTGGAGGTCAATGTTTCTAAGACAAAACTGTTGACAGTGACGTCAGGGAAGTCTAGGAAGATAGAAGGATGTAATTGGTCTCTTGGGCACTCTAAGGTTGAAGTAGTGGAACAATTTAAATATCAAGATGAGATCTTTGTTTTTCTAAACCAAGTTAAAACAAGCCCCTTTATTGTTATACAGCCTTATGTGAAAGTGGCAGTGGCTCAATTGAAAGCATTGGATTTCCATGTTGGGCAGTTTTCAATGATCCCACTGGGGAGACTTCATTAAGGGAAAATGTTGCCTCAATAAACTTATAGTGTGGAGACTCACCCATTCGCTACTGATTGGGATAAAATGGAGGCTTTATTGTGGCGAAAAGTGCTCTCTTTTTACAAACAGGAGTGCCAATTAGAGTGATTAGGCGTGAGCTTAGTCTTTTGTCATTACAATCCTTGCTTGAATGGAGGACACTTCAATTGTTTCGTAAAATTATCTCTGCTCAGGTTAATAGTAAGCCTGAAGATCTGAACTCACTGGGGCAGAAGTAGATCTTGCCACACCCCAAATGAATGGACATATTCATGTAATGGCAAACTACTTTTGATTGATTCTAATATAATAGAGTTAGTAGATAAAGTACATTTAGGATTGACACGATGACTGGATCATAAATGAGCTTGAGTTATGAAGTAACTGCTAGTTTGCCACTCATGGCTAGATGATAGTCCGCATACCGTGATTTCCCTTTATCTGCTTGGTCACCCCTCTAATGCTTTTAGAAAAGATATATATTAGGTTAAGGTTGAATTTATTCTTAACTAAGGAAGTCAGCGGTGCTAGAAGTGGGATTTTAAGAAGAAATGGAGTTTGTCGAGGTTGCCAGTCATTTGGTCGAAAACAATTGGTCAACTGGACAACTGGTCGAATCAATTTGGTCGAAAACCAAATGGTCGAATTTTTTTTTTTTATTTTCACCCCTTTTTTGGGTTTTTTTGGGGGGTCCCCCCCAATCCCCTTTTTTTTCTTTCTTTTTTTTTTTACTACACGAAAACCCACAAAACACATATATAAATTAAAAAAAAAAATTCGACCATTTGGTTTTCGACCAAATGACGTCGACCAAATTGCAGTCGACCAGTTTGTAGTCAACCAAATGACTGGACAGCATTTGTCGATTCTGTGAGACACACACACATCTGGCCATTTAATATATAGCACTATTTTCATTGTGGAACTGCTGACTTGGAAAATTTGTATCCGATGATTTTGCTTCTCAACTTGATCAATTTTGGTTTAGAGTTCTAGCCCCTCGTCAGACTACACTATCTATTGCTGTTTTAGCATTTCTTAAAATAATTCTTGCTTAAATCAGTTGTATTCATCTTATGCCATATTGTTGCTAACTGTTTTTATTTTGTGAAAGGTTTGTATAAACTAAATCACAATAAACAAAAACAAAAAAATAATGAAAAGATGCACTTTATTAGAGGAGTCTGCCTGCATGAAAAAAAAAAAATGATGTACAGTTGAATAGTTGAATTAGTCAGCATCATGGTGCTTTTTTTTTAATTCCACTGATGCCAACCTATTTGTCGAGTCCTATGGCCCACGGTTTACGTTGCCCGTTGAATGAAATGTGCAAACTAGGCTGATGTACTGTCGAGGCACATTTGTGGTGACTGCAGTGCAGGTGAGGTGGTGTATGTTGTTCCATAGCACATAGTGTTGGGCACAGCCATCTATGACATGTTCGAGGAACATAGCACATAGTGTTGGGCACAGCCATCTATGTCATGTTTGAGGAACATAGTACCTAGTGTTGGGCACAGCCATCTATGTCATGTTTGAGGAATGTGGGATGTTTTTACCCATGCATCCAAGCCCTACCACAGAACTGTGCATTACTGGCATTTAAAACATCATGATGGCCAGAACTCCCCAGAAAATGCACAGGAAAAACATGAAAAATAGGTTGCATCCATTTTTGCCTCTGTTAATGTTAATACAAGAGACCATTGCCAGGCCCTATCCTTTGGCTACACACAGAGCAAAAACCAGTGCAAAGAAATATGGTGCTGTTCAAAATCTGAAATGTATTAATTCAAGACAGCTCCCAAAAAGGGGTGCAGTACCGGCGCTTGACACTAACCGGCGGTAGTGGTCTAAACTCTGACAGGAGGCCTGTCTTTCAGGAGCTGACAAGGAACCTGAGTTAGCTGGAAACTTCAAAGCCTTGCTGGTCAATGAGAATTCTTAACACCTACTGTTCCCAAGCCCCACATCAGAAGGCTGTCTGATCTAATTAAAAGTTCAGTAGGCCTCTGTCCATGGGAAGCGGTCACACCTCAGAACTCCACACAAGAAGGCAGGAAATCACAGGTTTCTGTTAACCAAATGCAAAGTGGCACCCTGGACTGATGCCCAGCTAGCAGGAAAATCCAGACAATGGATGCCTTCAGCTGAATAGGGTATGCTGATTTTGGGTGTGAACTGTCAACAACAACTGCTTTGGGAGAGACAGGCCATGTGACATCTGACTCAGCCAGCTGGGGGCGGAGGCAAACCATTGTGGATTCAGAGAGCCGAGCAAATGTATGTTTTTGCTTAGAAAATATTGTATGAAACTGACAAAAATGTACAATTTGGAGATTCTTAATAGGAAGAAGGTCCCTACAATTTGAGACTAAACTCAACTCTGTATGATGTTCTGAGACCGAACCCCGGGATTTATTAATATTGTGGGTACGTGTTTATGCTAGAGACATGAAAACCTATAGTAATATGCTCAGGGACAGGGTGCAGTTCTGTGTAAAATTTGAGGAAAAGCCAATATGGCGAAAGTCACTAAAAAGCACAAAATGTTGTCGTTTCTAAACCCAAGCTCGTAGAAACATGTGCCTTGAACCAAACTGTACCTTAAGCAATCTGTGATGTGTACATGTAATTTCAATGACGTGTGTATCTGGGAAACCTGTTAGTTATGAAACATTCATTTTCTAAGTAAAAGCAAAGGGGCGTTTCTTCAATAGATTGTAAAATGTAGCAACACTCTGACTCACAACTCTGTTCTCCAGTGAGAGCTCAGAAAATCCTTTAGCCTATCAGGATCCTCTAAGGGTTGGGCATAGAAAGACAGCCTTCCCACCCACTTTCAAAAGACATAAAAAGAGCCACTGAGACCTAGGTAGGGACATTCACTTTCCACTTCAAACTGATTTCCTGCGAAGCGCGTTGCCAGAAGACTCCAGAACCAGAACTTAGAAAACCAGACTCCAGACTTCAAATCAGACAGATCCTGAGATCCAGAACTTAGACTCCAGAACTTAAAGCAGAGGGGCCAATCCACAAGCTGAATCCTTTTCAGCAGGCCTCAAAATCTTTTGCAACCTGATATTCAACAGCCGGGCGAGCTGTTTGATTCTGGCTAGAACCCTGTGCCAGAACCCAGAAAGCAGAGCTGTATCCAGACCGCCGTGCAGTGCCGATAGAAGACCAGACCCAGACCAGACCACTGTCCAGTGCCAGAACTTTTGCCAGAACCAGAGATCCAGACCAACAGAGCAGAGAGAACCGCAGCTAAACCTGTTGACCAGATCTGTGACGAGGCCCATTCCCTCCAAAATTAGGAGTGAGTATCCAGCCAGAGCTCTGCAAACCAATCTCTTAGTTTAAAATAATATAATCCAAACCATTTCCACCTATTTAGAACTGCATAGAAATCGTGTGTCCATTCTATGATTTCAAACCTGTGAAAGTGTCATTTGTCATTTGAATCTTACTTTATTTCTGAGAATCTACCTCCACTAAATTGTCTGTATCTTTTGAACCATATGTGCTAGGAACAAGATTTAACTGTCACCTTAAAGCTAAGAATCTAAGCTTTCCAACAAGCTGAAGACTTTCTACTCTTTATAGTTTTTCTGAAATCGCGCTCGACGCACTCGGAAAAAGTGCTGCAAATTGCAATTTGACTCAATTTCTCCACCTGTCAAAAATTGCTGTCTTTTGCTTGCCACTGCTGAAATTCCTTTTCAACCTGATAATCCCTGATTAATTGCTAGTGTTGACCTGAACTAATTCTAAGTAGCTGTCACCACCCCAAATCTCCTATAGGGAATTAAAATAATTTTTAGCATATTTTCACTTCATCGTAACTCACATTAAACGTATTTCTGCCTGTTTTAAAGCATACCGGTTGCTCTAAGCTTGCTAGGGGGGAACTAGAATTTGTATTGCATTTGATTATATTCCTGAAAATTGTGTGCTCTTCTTCCATCTCTTTATATTGCATAGGGGGGGAGTGAATTGTCAAAAGAAAAAGTGATTATATTATCTCTTGTTGAAACCATATCCGTTTATTTCTGTGCTGCATTCTTTTCCATCATTGCATTTCCTTGAAACCATAAAGTATTCTCAGCTACCTTATCCTTTCTATACCAACTCCTAAGTAATTAAAAAGTGTGCTAGTGTAATATTATCCATTGTTGATCACTGTTATATTCATTAGTGTGCTATCAAAAATTAATTTATTTATAAAAGTGTGATATATATCTTGTTTAATTTTCAATAAATCTTTTAATTTGCAAAACAGACCTACTTCTTGGCACAGTGAGGTCAGGGGATTCAAAGAGAGGGGCATTATACAAGGGTTTATCATCCAGATTTATGAACAAGTCATAAAAATGCATAAATAAGGGCTTTCATTGGGCATCCCAGACTAGGCACTGACTTAGTTGGAGTACTGAATTGAAGTCACTTAACAGGAACATAGTACATAGTGTTGGGCACTGCCATCTATGGCATGTTTGAGGAACATTGTTTACATTAACTATGCCCCTTTGCTAATACTAGCATGATACTGCATTTATTGACTCCTGGGTGACAAAGAAATTGGTTTGTAAATGAATCAAAAAGTGCTCTGATTGTTCCTTGTATATGTTTTTTTCTCCTTTTTTTTCTTTTTTTTTTCTTTCTGGGGGATCCTGTCTAATTCTGTGGAAGTCCACATAACTATACAGCCCTGAGAAAGATGAGGGAGGCGGAGGAAAAGTGCTCCATTCTTTCACAAGTTGAAACTCATGTAGAGTGCAAGAGAATGAACGGCATTGCTTTCTGTCTCATGGGATACTAAAGGAATCAAAGCAATGATTTCTCATGTTTGATTGCAGAGTCTAAGAATGCACTTGAGGTCAGGAGTGTACCTATCATCTGAATTGTGTAAATGCACTGAGTGGGGTAACCAATTGTATTCCTACAGTGAATCATACACAAGGCTGAGTTATTGGTAACCTAGCAACTGATATTCCCCCGCCCCCCACACCTAACAGAAGGCAGGAAGGGTTAACTGTCATCTTGAATTGGTATAAGAAATAGAGCAGCTGCTTGCCCACTTGTCTCAAACTTTGAGACAGTTACTGGAATGTAAAGTGATGTCAGGTGAGCAAGGCTCTCGACTCACACCAGCTTGTAATATTCTTCTGAAGACATTCATACAGAGGTAAGGCAGCCTGTGACATGCCTACAAGGAGCCCCCTGCAGGGTGCACTCCCCATATTGCTGTAGTGTTAGGGCCGTTGAAAAGATTGAAGTTGCCCTGGGCAAAGTGCAATTTGCCCATTCCCCTCACTTATAATGAGAGCAGATGTGATTGTTAGGGTCAAAATGGTGCCAACTCCCCTGGTGGCATCCTGTCAGCTGGCTAGCATTGCATAACTGCAGCATGAACCCCAGTGAATGCAAGGGAAGAGGATTGGCTTTGCAAAGGTTACTTTACCAACGGGCCGCAGCTTAGATACGCATAACACCAAGCTACATGCATAGGGCACACAGACATTACATTCAAATTATTTCAGTCCACTAATGACACAAGGATTAAGTACAGATAAAAATGTTTTAAAACTTGAAATAAAATGTCTTCCGTCCTGACCACTTTGAGCACTGCCAACTAGCAATAGTTCCCCAGTTAGGCAAAGGCAAAGCTTTGGCAAAATGGTAGTCGGACTACACTTAGGTAGCACTAGTCCATCATTGTCCAAGTGAAAAAATGTGTTGTAATAATTTATATTACACTAGCAAAAAGTACCCGTTCTCCGAACAGATTCTGTGGCCAGACATGACAACACTCTCATCAATTGTTGAAAATCAATGATCCTGTAGGTCGCCGTTACTATTCGCTTATAGCTTGGTGTGTCTTGCACTCTGGAGGAAACTGCACTGAGAATGGGTGTGTGGGGCTGGCTGACATATCCCAAAGCAGATGTTGGGGAGAGGTGAGAGTTGGTGTGCTGCTGCATACTGGGACCTACTGTGCTCTCCCCCCACCTGTCGCCTCACACTGGCACTGTGCAATCCATTGTGGTGCATTGCAGTGAAAATGTGCCAGAAACTGTCCGTTGAGGACAGGTCCTACTACGGCCACATTGATGTTTTGCTGATTTCTGGCAACTGTCGCATGTGCGAAGGTGCAGAAATCTGGGGAAAGGGGTGGGGTGTAAATTGTTATGTAGACATGTAATATCCGGAGGGACCTAACAGGTAACTACGCAAAATGTAGCGCAGATTGGTGAAACAGTGTGAAATTGTATAAGGAACAGCGCTTAACCAAAACACAAACCCACAAACAAATGTTGACTTGTGCTGAAATCCGGGGAAAGGGGTGTGGTGTCCACATGTTTTGTAGCCAGTAATGGCTGATGGTCCTAACAGGTAACTATGCAAAATGTGGTGCAGATTGGTGAAATGGCTTTGAATTGTATAAGGAAGAACGCTTCACCAAGTCTCAAACCCACAAACAAATTCAGAGTTTTGCTGAAATCGGGGGAACGCGGTGGGGTGTCCAAATGACATGCGGCCAGTAATGTCTACAGGGTTCTAACAGGTAACTATGCACATTTTGATTGTTGAAACGGTGTGGAATTTTATAAGTAACAATGCTTCGCCACAAACCCAGCCACAAACCCACACATTTTCACTTTTATAAATATGGAGAAGAAAGATTAGTTAACTCGGAATAAAGCAATTTATAAATAATATGTTACTATGGGTTCAAATGCGAAGTCTCTTGTAGTCGTCACTTTTGGTAAAAATAAACACTTGAAAAATGTGTGTATCCAACTAGCACATGGAAGTTAGTATTGACCTCCTCGCAGCCACTCAGAATGTTACAAATGCAGTTAATAACTGCTGCTATGCTGGTCATTATCCCACAATAATGAGCGCAACCTTCCCTCGATCTACAGGTCTATTTATTAAATGTGATTTTCTCATGAAGAAGTATTCATTGCACAATAAAACTACAGGTTGTACAGTGGCAAGTGACTAATGACAAAGCACAGATTTATCACAATTAAGTATAATTTGCAGCCAATTTAAGAAGCTGCCCAACTCTTTTTGCGAAAGTAGCTTTGCCAAGAGAGGTAATTCAAGATGTTTTAAGAAGAAAGGAGGGTTAAAGGCTGCTGCCATCCCCAACCTGTCATCACGCGCTGAGGGAGAGTTGACACGAACACTTGGGCCACACAATGAGGATGACAGTGTTATCATTGTTGAGTTGTTTCCCTCTGCATGGCTTAGACTGGCAATGGATGGTTAGGCCGGTTCTTCACACCCCATTGGGATAGTTGTGTTTCTTTCATTGTTACTCTATCTTTCATTCCATCAACCACAGTTCGCTTGAAGGGAATTCGTCGTGGCTTGAAATTGTTGTCATTTTTCATTCATACCCTGTCTTTCCGTTCCACCGCAGCGGCTGCCCAGCTTTCGCCAACTTGTTCTGGCATGCTCTGCTATGTTCGTTCGGCGGGTTGCGGAAAAGGGGCGCGAGCACGGGCAGGTTGCTTGAGGATGGAGGAACACAGGCACCTACTACAATGAACCATTTCCTAGGGTTGTTTGTGATAAATGTCTTCTGTGGGCCAGACCAAAGCAAGCACTTAACTATGCACTTTAATGCCCCTCAAGGCTGTTTTCACTGTTCCCTATTGCTCTACATTGTGGACTCCACATTCCATCAGCAAGATAACCTTCATGAATTTGTTCTGTTTCATTGGTTCAATCTACATGAGGTCTACGTGATGGATTGGCCCAATGGGAGCCCATTACACAGACCTAGGGGTTCTTCGCTCTGATACCCTGCTAGAGTCCCCATGTAACATGCTCTGAACATCCATGTCTACCCACCCCAAAGCATTTACAGGAAGATGCCCCATCCCCAAATGATGGATAGAGATCTCCCCCCACCTCTTAAGTCAGGCTTTCTTTAGCCAATGGTTACTTTGCTTTTACCTTAATGCTCAGGGACAGTCTCTGCTGAGAATATTTATGTGTGCAAAGAGTTAGGAGGATAGCTCAGTGGCAATATGCTCGCCTTGGAAGCAAGAGGACACAAAGCAACACAGGTTCGATACCCGGGTCCACACTTTGAATCCTCTGGGTATTTAAGCGTGTTATAAATGCACAACACGGACAAAATAAATCAATTACGCAACTAACAATAAAAAAATAAAACAATTCCTGTAACAGTGCCTCCATGACCGCTTTAAAAATGCAAAAATAAAAATGAATAAATAAGGCAAGGGTTTTTAACCTTTTGGTTCTTAACATTTTTTGGGCTACACCTCCCATCAGTTCTAGCCAGCCTAGTCAATGGAGAGGCATCATGGGCACTCTAATCCGAAATACCTGAGGAGTGACATGTTGCATGCCCCAGAACACGAAGTTTCAACTGGGCCAAGTAGTTGTTTTTGTTGGATGGGTGACATTGTGGGGGGTAAGCATGAGTGCCCAGATGCACTTAGGTTTTAACATATCTTTAGCTTCCTGATTGTTACAGTTGATGGGGAATTTTAAAAAAAGGCCCTTTGTCACCGTTGTTCAGGGCATTGAAATAATATGCGCTGCACATAGTGTAGCAGCGCGCCATCGCTTGACCAGATGGATGAATGCACCGCTGGTGCAGCTTTGAATCATGGGTGGAATCGGCAAAAAGACCAATTGACCCACCACCAAGAAACATCAATGCAACAATCCAGTTACAGTACAACAATGAAGCACACTGTCCTGCATGTTGTATAAGGTGTTTGAGGGCAGAGATGCTCTATGCTTAGGATTCCAGCTAGGCATTGAGGAGTCTACTGTTTGATGTGGTGGTTCCGGAGCATGTCTTTTGGACTAGATGAAATACTAAAGCAAACAGAGCAACCAGCAAAAGCAGCATTTACTTGTTTGACCCACTGATTAGAGTAAGCTATTGGATCTAGGGCAGGGATGATAGCTCAGGGGCAAGACAATGCAGAGCAACACAGGTTCGAATCCCAGTCCGGTTTTAAGGGACATTCCTTTATAAGAGGTTAATTGAATTTCAACCTGGAACTTGTATTGCAGGATCAAACAAATAAAAATAGACAACAGACCACAAAGCTCAGGTACTACCTTTCCTGTTTCTTCTTTCTACTCCATCACGTTGCCATGAACACCTCAAAGGAGATCTCCAACACAAGGTGCACATTGTTCCTGATTCTCAAATTCGTGAAAAAAAGCCATTTACAAAGAGTCACTAAGCACAGAAATGAATATTACGTCTGCATGAGTGGGTAGGGGTACCTCCAGACGCCCCAAACTTACATATGCAAAGTGGTTGTATTTTGTGCTGTTTTGTGGCGTGGCAGCACCCAGGCAGTAGAAATCATGAACGCACACGATCATGTTGTCAAAACTGATTTGCAAAATAAATACATGGTTTGCTCCGGTTGTGGTTTCCACTTGGGAGCAAAGGAAAATTCTAAGTAGGAGACTGCAGTTTTAACAGTTTTAAATGTGAGTGGTTGACTTTCCTAAATGTTTGGTCCTGGTTTCAGGAGAAAATGTTGAAAAGAAATATTTTCACAATTCACTTCCAATAAATTGCTCTGGTTTTCTTTTTTCTGTGACTGAGGTGCATAAGTAGATAGCAGGTGTAATGCACAGCAAGTGTGTGTGTCTCATGTATCATTTTATGCCGATCAACATGCACCAGTAAACTGTGGCGGGGCTGCAGACAAAATCTGCCGGTTCACAAGCTACTTAACATAGGAAAATAAGGAAACCTTTTGGAATCATCCTTGAAATTTTACTGAATGTGGCAAACCGCTTACCAGTGCTGCAATAAACCCTGTGGAGGACCCCAGGCTGGCAAAATTTCGGGGCTGCCCCTTGCAAATCAGCTCTTAATACTTTCTTTCAAGATCAAAACAATATTATTTTGATCTGTTGTCGCGTGGCCCTTAAAAGGAGTGGGGCCCATTGGCCGATGCCTCCTTTTCCTATTTGGTAATCCGGGACTGTCTCTTACTTGGAAGCCTCCAAACACACATGCCATATTTTGGGAACTTTCAAGGATGCTGTTGTGCAAAAAAAAGAACTTGCAGGAAATTGCACTATTTTCGTTGTTTGTTCCATAAGCCTAACAAAAATGCATATCCACCTCATACCTGAATCTGCTACATGCCACAGTCAGTTCAAAATCTCGGCCTGCCCATCTCAAGATTTTCCTTTAAAAAAAATGTGTCTGCACTTAGGGATTGTAAAAGTAGATCCACACTGAATGAGATGCATATCTTTGCTGATTTAGCATGCACTTTTCAAATCGATCACCGTGAAATATCGAGCTTCCACCGGGATACTGCATAGTATCGTTTCCGGATTAGGAATTAAATGAAACTCTGCATCTACAATCTGATTAATCAGTCTCATATCTTGTATAAATCTCTACGATCCTCATTTAGATTTTTTGATTGGATACACTGTGTGTTACACAATGATTCTGACAGCACTAGAATGCCTTTTTTCATCAGTGCTGAAATAGTCTGGAATATACCTTCATCAGCCTCTCGAGAGATAGGGTACTGTCTTGCTTGAGGTAAAATCGCTCCTGGCTTCAGCTTTATTTTAACTTCCCCTATTCCCTTTAATAAACCTACATCATAAGGGCCTGTGGTCCAAAGGACACTCAGCACCTTCTCCAGATCTTCTGAAAGAAATGCTGGAGGCTGCCACATTATCATGATTCACTGTCGGACTTCCCTCTTTTCTATCCTTATCCAGTATGTGATGCTCATAAAGAACACCACTTCATCATCTATTTGGTCATCCCTGAACATCATGCCATTATCAGTTATGTCAATCAATCTGTACCCTTCCTCGAGAGCTATTGCTCTTCTCCATGGTGTACCCTCATTGTCTACTCCATCAAGAATTGCCATTTCCCTTCGTACTGTGGCTGCTTCCAATTCTATAGGGATAATCTGTCCCCCCTCTTCGTCCAAAGGTATTTCTGGTATAAACAAAAACTCATCAGGTATCCTCCCAATTTGATCCCACTAATCCAGGTAGCCATGTCAATAGAATTCTTACTCCATACAGAAAAATCTCTGGATCTACTGGAACATCTCGCAGAGCCACTTGCCCTGTGAATGCTAGTATACATGCACCCACTTTTAAATAGAGTATTCCTGGAGTGCAACACAATATCCCCTGATCAGTGAATGAAATTGTCATGTTAAGTTTTGTCATCAAATCTCTTACTAAAATGTTAACTGCTGTCTGTCGTGAATATAACAAAGGAACAGACATGTCACACTCTCCTATAGCGACTGGTAATTTGTTATTAAAAGGAACTCCACTCATAGCTCCAGAGAACCCTTGAGCATTCATGGCAATTCCAGACATTGGGCCTCATTACAACTTTGGAGCTAGCCATGGGGCAATTAGCACCATGGCTGCCTCCAAAATCGTTTCCAGGTTCCGACCTGGTGGATTGGGGACTTACTGGGACATTCCGCCCTTGGTGGACCCGGTAAATCCCCATTCCAAATGCCAATCCCCATTCCCATTTGAGCCTGCATAGGGCTCAATGGGAATTGGGAAGGTGCCAATTACGGGCCTGCTAATGGCAGGCCTGTAATTAGCGCCCTGGTCCCCTAACGGGACCCGTAAGGGACAAGTGGTCCGACCACACATCCCTTACGGTTCCCGCTAAGGGACCTCAGAATTTGGCGGTGAGGGATTACTGGCACCGGTCTCCTTACCAGTGCCCGGTATCCCTTACCGCCTACCTCGTAATGAGGCCCATTGCATATTTTCCCTCGAGTAGCTTCAGTGTCAACAAGAAACGAAAAAAGATTTGCCTTCTATTGTCTCATCGATCCTTGGTTCCTCTTGGGGATCTGGTGTCACAGATGGTACTGAACACATCAAGTTACCCTGTGAGCTGTCCTATTGTGGGTACATGCTCATCCCTATAAAATTATTTCCTCCTACCACAGTGACACCTCCTATTCTGAGTGTCAGTACTCGTCCTGTATCTACATACTGATGTGTCTGCATAGGGGCTTGTTGAGACTGCCCTTGTGGTGGATTCATTTGCACTCACTCTTGCTGCTGCACTTGCTGTTCTCGCAGCACTTGTGTCTGATACAGTGTGTGATCTTGGGCGAAACCTTCCCTAATCTGTGTACTATATGGTGGAGGATAAGCTGCCCACCTCTTGAAAATTGCCCATTCGATACATTCCCTTGGCTTTCACACATCTGTGTCATGTGCCCTGTCATCCCACAAGTCCAACATACTGGGGGTGCTCCTCTAACAAGCCCCCCTTGGTTAAATCCTCCTGGTTACTCTGATTCTCATTCTGCATATTCTGAAACCCACCTTGATTGTTTTAGAATCTACCTCCTTTTCCTCTGTAGCCCATACCTCTTCCTCATGGTAAAACCCATATCCACCTTGGTCCATTGGGTGCTGATTACTCGTTTGTGATGCACCCATTACTTCCTGCATTCCCAATTCTTCTCCGCTTGTCAATACAGCCCCTTCGATGGCAGATTTTTACATTTTTTTCTGAACTAACTTGGCTTCCTCGATTTTTCTAGTCTCATCGTTCTCCCTATTTTTCTCTTGTAATAACTGACAGTGATTCACTATCGTCAGCTGTAACTAAGCCCACAGTTTTGCTTCCATTCCCAATTGTTTCTTCATCTGCCTCTATACTGGCTCAGGCAACGCATGACATAAAATGTGGTAAAATAATGCCACCTTTTTTTCCAACGGCTCGCAAGTTTGAAGTAGCCACTTCTCTTGAAATTTCTGAATGAAAGCAATAGGGTCTTCATCTTCCTTCATCTTACCTGTCATAATTGCACCCATATCTGATGTGTCAGGATACTGTACCCTGAGTGCCCTCCACACATCTGCTCTACAATTATAGAACAGAGCTCCATCATGCACTGTGTTCTGTGTGGCCACACTTGAATATCCTGCTCTCCTCCATATGTCATCAGCTCTCTCCCCAATAATAGCTGCCAAGAGACCTTTTATGTCCCTTATGGCCAGCATATTTCCTCCTGTCATTTTCTTCTAACTCATATTTCCATTTCCCAGCACCCAAAGTCAAACTCGGGAGCTTGCACCTTAAATTATCCTTATCCATCTGTGGTAATGGAATATAATGTGGTCTTGCTCCCCCTTTTTCCAATAAGGGAAACTTTGTAAACCCCAATCCAGAGTCGAATCCCAACATTAGTCGATCCATGGCAGGGATGATCATCCCTGTCTGTCTCCTTGACTGTACCTACCTTAACCTGCTCATATATGGCAGTGATGTTCCCTTCTCACTATAAGATGGTCCTCAGGGACACTCTGTATATGCCATGGGATCTGGCGTCCTATCCTTAGGTTGTTCCAGATCCATCCATCTTACTTTTTTATCCATTTGCAGGCTGCCCTTAAAGGTGCACACGCTGCCTCCTTCTATCCCAAAACTGGATTCTCTTTCCTCGTCTGATATGTCTTGTCCCCAACTAGATATGTCTTGTCCCCAACTAGATATGTCTTGTTCCCAACCAGTGTGACTATAATTCACTTCACTTTTGTCTAAGTTCAGCCTATTTAAGGACAATGCTCTATGTAAGTGATTGAACAGAATTTCTTCTTCTCATCGTGATTGAAATGCTAGGAATTGATCTCCCTTGTCTCGACTTGCATACTTGCTACCTTCCTTGTAATTCTTGATAGACCTTGTTGATCTTTTCTCTGATGATCACTGCATCAAACTTTCCTTATTTCAATACTACTCTAGATGCCGTTGGCATTGCTTCCTTTGTTAGGCGAATCTCTTCTATTCTGGCCCATCATATTGCTGGGTTTGGCCCTACTGGTTCATTATGAACGGAACTGGTATCAAGACCCTGCTGTCTTCTTCTTCATTCTATTTCCTCATCTAATTCTCATTGCTTTCCCGCCTCACTTCTAATTCTTTCTTCCTCTTGGCTTCATTCTCTCTCCTACTCCTTTCCTTCTTTCCTCTTCTTCCCTTTGTCTCTGTATTTTTTGTCCCTTAGTCTTTGCGCTTCCTCCTCTTCTCTCTTCCATTCTCTTATAACCCTATCTTCTATTGCTCTCTGTTTATTGTCATACTTTCTTTGTTCTTATGCCTGTTCTTCTTTTCTCTCTTGCTCCTCCTGATATAGCTGTTCTTGTTGCTCCCTGCTCTTCATTTTCTGCTCGTCTTCTTTCAATATCTTTTCTCGTTCTTTATCCTTTCGTTCTTGTTTGTCCTTATCTTCTCTTTGCCTAACTCCCTCAATGCTTTTCCCATCTAACTTGAGTAATATCTGTGCTCCCATACATTCGTTCTGCACGAGTGTTACCTTATCAGCTTTATCCTTCTATCCTTTCCATCTTTCTATCTCCCTTTCTATTTCATTTGACAGATTGGACTGCTCACTCTTTTCTTATTTGCCTTGTACGATCTTATAGATCTCTTCTTTTCTCTTACTCTCCTCTGGACTATCATTTTTATTGTAAGCTATTGTATCGGATTACTATACCCCGTCACTGCTTTCAATGCCTTTAAAGGGTACAACCCTATTTCTTCTGTGTTAGTGCTTTTTAGTTCGGGTGAGGTAAGGTGAGATGAAGGCTCAACACCTTCCTCCTTTCGCTGACTAAGCATCCACTCCTCAGGTGGATTGTCTTCCCCTTTCTTCCTGGTACATTTTCCAGAGCTCTAAACTCGCAAATCTTTTCTTTAATTTCTGCCCTGTGTGCGCAGCGTGCAAGTATGTGGTCATGTGTTGCAATACCGCTTTTGACAATGATCCCCGTTGTGGCCAAGGCATGAACATTTTATCCACTGTGCCTTTCACCCATTCCACACTATACTGTTTGAACTTGGGCACGTGGATTTGTAATGTCTTACATGAGTGCATCAGAGGAGTATCGCCCATAATGACAAGTCTTAGTTGACTGTCAATACTTACCAGATTTATGAAATAACCTTTATACTTTTGCTTAATTCACCACTTTTTCAATACCTTTAAAACACCAAATATGAGCATGCACCATCAATCGCCGCTCAAGACTCTAATTTCTTAATTAGCTATCTCTACCTTGTGATTCGTACCAATCACTTCACTATGTTCAATCACTATTGCTTCTCACCTTTTTCAATTACTTCACATCTTCTATTGCTCTTCAATATTTTTACTGAACAAACAAAATACAGACTAGTCGATATTACAGTTAATAAACACTGTGATCACCTTTTTCTCGCTCGCCTTTACTTTATACCCTATACAGGGTTTGAGACATCACCTTACATAAACCTGTTTACGTGTTATATGTTTCTGCTCTAACCTCCTTGGGATTTGAAATGTCTCCTTCTGAAACTCCCTTGAGTCAGCACTCCTGGACACTACCTTTTCTTCACACAATATTTCCCATTATTTGAACATTATCACAATCCCCCTTCATTTGCCATTCCCCTTAGTCTTCTCGCCATTCCTTCATATCGACTCGATGCCATCAATATTGACTCCTCCTCCAAAACGACCACTTCGCCTTCTGTCCGCATAGCACCTGAGTAAAGCAAGCAGGGATTTTGTTAAAGGAGGACCTGCCCACCGTCTCAATTCTTTTTGCAAATTTATTTCTATCAGCCACTGTCCACAGGAAACCTTGCGATCTTCCGGCTAACGGAGAAGGATACTCGATCGTCCGAAAGACTGGGGACAAACTAGTTTGGATCTTTCCAACCATCCACACTGCTACAACGTGAACGTATGATTCTTTAGTAACGTGCATGCAATGGACAGGGTTCGCAGAATAACTCTGAGTCCAAATAATCGAACCAACTCGGGAAGATGGCAAAGATTGCTGTTTTATTAACAATTATGTAAAACAGGGAGTTGACAATGGACATCAATGGACATTTGCTCAGTTCTCGACAAATGTCCTAACAACATCCTTATATGCAAAAAAAATGTCAGCGGTGATGTCATACTACGTGGTAAATAAGAAAAACTTATGAGGGATTGGGATAAGTTCAATGGGCACATCCAAGTATTCGTTCTATAAGGAGTTGGATTGTGATTGGCTGCGGTGACCAATTTATGCCTATGTCTAAAACATGTAATCGTCAAAACTGTACAGGGTTTATCACTGGCTCTCAAACTATAAAGCCCTCTGTTCTACGGCCTTGGTTTGCATGCTCGTGCACGTCTGCAACATTTGGTTCACTTATCAGCACGAAAGCTCATACCCAGGTGCCAGGAGGTGGACTTGACTTTACCTCCCACCCAATTAGCCCAACATCCCTCATCACCCATGCCTTCTGCCATGCAGATTGTCTTTAAATTTGGCCTTGCAAAGTATCCTTGTCTGCTGGAATATATGGGAGTGCAGGCTTTCACTATCGCTGTTCTAGGACTCCAAGCTGAACTATATTTTCATCCTTAGCTCACGTGACAGGAGACCATGATTCTGGTCTATTCTGCAACATTTACATGTCTTAAATGAACACAACTTGGCACACTTGGTGTTCTTCCTTTGCCCCTCGATAAGGGATGATTCATCCTTCTAACTTTTATTGCTTTCAAGATTAGATAACCAACATTGGCTACTTCTGTTTTGATACCAAGCCAGACAGCCCTGCCAGTCCCTTCCAGGATCTCAGTTTATTCTTGCTGCAACACAGTTTTCTGCCTTTCTTCTTCATGGGTTTCAGCTTACTAAAATTCATGACACCGATGTCCAGCTTCTATACAATGGCGGCTGTGCCTGCTGTCTAGTCACAACGTATAGCCAGCTTCTATGATCACTTAGTACAATCATTGAACGTTTGTATTTCTGTAGCACTTCACATGTGTGCAATCCTCTTTTCTGCATTTGAACGTTTACTCAATTCTTAACTTCCTCATCAGTTCTGTAAGATCCCTGCATTCTCATGAGCCAGTATTCTCAGTGCATCATGCTTGTCTCTTGTGACATCACTGCTTCTCTTTACTCGTTTTCATATTCTTTCAGGGAGTTTCTCCCTCGGATTGTCATCTCTTCGAGGATACATTCAATAGGGTTTTCTCAATGGATACCTTTTCTCAAATACTCGCTGCGATATTGGCACAACTGCTCATGTCAAACATGGCGCAGTCTCCAAGAGTCATGCAGCTGCTCCTCCACAAAAGGGCACACATAGTCCTTAACTCTTCCGAAGGCAGTACATTCTGGAAATGTAAGAAGGGTTGTAAAAATGCTGCTTATATAGACCGCCTGGGCATTTTAGTTATCTATCAAAAAGGGCTATACAAATACTTGATAGTATTATTAATGTTTTCAAACACATTGGTGTAGTATTGGACCCTGTGCCCATGTGCATTTCAATTGTGCCACACCCGAGTAGGTGCAAGAGAATCGCAGAAGTGGCATTATACAAAAGCTGACTAGCCTAATGTGAATCGCAATGGACCTGTACAATACTGAGTCAGGCCACCCTGCTGAGGTCCTAAAAGATGCAGTCTTTGAGCTATCCCACCCTGATTTCATATGTATGGATGTGTTGTGATTTTTACGAGGTTCACATGATAATAGCCTTGCTTCACTGTGCTTACTATCAGAACAGAGCAAGAATTAAATGGCATGCTTTGCATCAGGGGAGTTGCTAGGTGTGGAAAAGACCCGGGGCTAAGCTGATGTCGGAACTGTCGGAACTGTCGGGACTGGGGGCTAGCTAGTCTTTTGGCTGTAGCTCCTGAGATTCTATCCGGGCTACAACCAAAAGATCGGGGCCTATAGCCCCCTTAGCCCCCCCCACCTAGCAACGCCCCTGCTTTGCATAGGTTCATTGTCTTCCATGTCTTTCCATCATTACACTTACAGCGAGTTAAATGCATCAGTGCTGTGCCATCATTTCTTTTTTTAGTGCACAAAAAGTGGGAACCCCAATCTGCCCCTTCATTGAATTATACGATAACACTTAACTTGCACACATTTATGTATTATGTGAACCTTTTTTTTTAATGCTCCCCCAGCACCAATGCATTTAAATAGTTGCAACTGCATGATGATGCAATTGTACCGGTGTAAAGAGCCGCAACCATTGATTTGTGTTTACAAAATTGAACCATTTCGGATGTTGATTGCATCTGTGTTCGAATAGCTGTAGCCTGGAATGCCTCACTGCTGCACCTAGGGGAATGCTGCACATTTCCCTCCTCAGACTGTTTGTAACATGCAGGGTGCCACTTCCTGCACGGGAAGCGGCATTTCTAACCAACTGTGGACATCTGACGGGGTTAACAGGGGGAGGGTTCCAGGAGGGGGCATAGGACGCCTCTCTAGTCCTACCATGTCTGACTTATAAAAATACAAACACAAAAAACGGCAACTCCATCCTGCAAGGAAGGAAACTGACATGGTGTGTTATTTCAGGTTGCCTCTGCAAGCTCTGTTTGTTGCAATTGCTGTACAACAAAGTAAAGGGACTTTGAAGAAGCCAAGCTTTGCCCGCAGCAGGGAGCAAACGTGAGGAATGGTTTGAAAGATGCAGCAAGCCTGTGTATTTATCTCAGTGAGGAACTGCGGCATGTCTGTCTGTTACAGAGATGTTCTCCCTTGTATTTATTTGTACTCGCATCCAGACTGATTGAAAGCGGGTGTACTTATAGAGTACTCATTTCCCTGTGCATTTCGATGAGGGTCTACCCAAACTTGATATAACATTGGGTAGGAAAGTAGACCAATTGCATCTGCAAAGATTCTTTAAATATTTTATATTTGTTTATCTCTTTTTTAATAGGGAGGTTTGGTTCATCCTCAACATCTAATGCAAAATTGCATCTGCTCCCCCCCCTAGCCTGAGACTGGGTGATATGCACCCCCCTCTCGCTGCCTCTGATGGTTGCCTGTAGATCCCTTGCTGCCCAATTGCCTGCTCTCTCCCTCCCCTGTTGTTAGCGCCCCGCCCACTTGTGGTAATTGCTTGCATTCTGTCCCCCTTGCGGTGTACCTACCCCTGTGACATTTAAAGCGTTTCACTGCATCTCGGAGGTAGGTCCGTGCTCACTAAATACCTCATTAATAATATGGATAATATTATTAGAGGTTAGTTTAAGCTTTGACAAGAGGGTGCTCAAAAGATGCCTGGAGAAAGGGTTTAACCGCTCAATAACTGGATTAACAAATATATTTTCAGTCCTTATTGAGTCCTATTTAGATGGGCAACACCAAAATTAGGATTGCTCTTTCTTACTTCATATTAGTACCAGAAAGACTCTGCAGGCCTGACCTATGGTTCTGTATTTCAAAGTTCCCAAGTTGGTACTTTTTAATATTTAGAATCAACCAAACAATACATCAGTGTACTAAGATATAATTCAATTTATATTGCCATAATTCATTTTACCAAACAAATATGTGTTTTTTTTCATTGTCGCATATCATCCAAAAGTAAGTGGCATTCTCCACTCTAAGATGAAAAGTGTACCATCTAAATTGTGGGAACATTAGTTCTAGGGCTTGAGGTTGACATTAATTCCAGAATGTGTGTGTGGGGGTGTGTGTGTGTGTGTGTGTGTGTGTGTGTGTGTGTGTGTCATTAAAATCAGGGCATATATATATATATATACATATATATATATATATATATATATATATATATATATCACACTCCAGGCGAGGTCCGCAGATCCCATAAAAAAATAACACAAACTCAAAAACAAAATCAAGGCGAGTTTTAATAGGTGGCATCAAAAAATATATGAAAGGCAAAAAACACACAACAAGGCATAGCAGGACGCCAGAGCAGTGTCCTGAACGACGCGTTTCGCGCTCCTCCGAGCGCTTGGTCACGTTAGGATATATATATATATATATCCTTAAAATACCCCGCGAGTGGTGCTCTATACCTACAGTCAGCTGGTGCTTTATAAAAGTTTAAGGGCTAACCTTGATTATAGGCAACTGGTGTTCTGTCTGTAAATGCAGTACTATACTGCAGTGATAATAGTTGATATAGTGGCCACTTGGTCTGGCCAACAGATTACAGAGTGCTCTTTAGTACAATTTGAATTACTGGAGAGTAAAGTATTATGTCTTGAAATGAATAGACTGCAATATTTGAAAATCATGTAGGAATGCTTATATAGATCGCTATAGCTACACAGGTCCAAGATGGCCGCAAACCTTTACACATTTGAAATGGACATGAGTCACATTAGTCACGTGGTGCAGAACTTAAGCACCTCCCTTAAACAGTATAAATCTAAAGCTGTTCGCATTTAACAAATGATACACTTCGCCTGAGTAAGACCCTGCATAGGGTTGGAATGCATGTTGCACAGATTGTTTCATTTTTTTTAACAACTTTGTAAACCCATGCTGGCTAGACTTTCACTACGAATTGTTATTAACTTTAATACAAATGTTTGCACGTTAAAGTTGGATGGAGTGCTTTCTTATTTTTGTTTTGCCTTGTGAGCTGTCACAATATCAGTTACAGCACTTAAAGGCAGAACACCAGTTGTGTATATATATATATATATATATATATATATATATATATATATATATATATATATATATATATATATATATATATATATATATGTACACACACACATCTATATATATAAAATGCCTAGGTATGCTTCCGTACTCAATGATGCAATGTATCAGTGTTAGGTCGCCCTCTGCTGTCCAAATTGCAAAGTGCACCTCTGTATGCCCTTCCACTTCAACAACAGCAATAATTTTAACAAACAGAACGAGCACGGTTCTATGCAGTCAGCTTCCACTATGGCAAACATTCTGAATAATTTCAAGATACTTCTTTCCATCCCCACTTCTCTTCACACAGGGCACAGCAGTTCCAGTGTCAATGAACAATTAATTTCCTGCTCAACGTTTAAGTCTCTAAAGAGCAAAACACTATAGGAAGAATGCCTCCTCATGAGCTAAACCTGAAGCGTAGGTGCTGCAATTATGCCACTATGCAATCTTATGCCATCAAGGGGACTCTGCAAAGGAACAAGGTTGACAATTACTCATCTAAAAAGACACGTCATAGAGGCTCATGTAATCGATGGAACATAGATACTGTTCTTCTACCGCCACACCTGTCTTTTCATCTGATACAAATTTGCCTTTCAAATTCATACGAAGACAGATACATAAACGAATAGCTTTTTCAAGGACCCTTAATATGTCACAGGGGCCTACGCCCCCTTCCTTGAAGTACTTGGTGGTAATTCTGCTATTTAAAACGGGGGCAAAAGTGACCTTATGAATTACCAACCGATATTGACCTTTAAGATATGCTAGAAAAGGATATGTTATGCCGGGAGCGGCTATTAGATATATATATTTATTAACTGAAAAGAACGTTGTTAAAGTGACACTATTTCTAAGTTAAACTAATAAAAACCTATGAAATTTATTGAAAAAAGTTTCAAGGCAATTTATGGTTGCCGGTAAAATCGGAAAACAAATTAAATCTGCCAGTTATGGTAAGCTATGCAACCCTAACTTGTTCCACCATCATGCACTGCTAAGACTAGCACCCAGGACATCAAAGATGACATCAAATATGGCACCATTGATGGCATCATATATGACATCAATTCTGATGAAAAGTCCCTAAAAGGGGTCCTCGGCAGAATGTTGCTTGCAACATATGAGAGTGAACAGGAAATCTCTCTTTAACTACTCCATGTATCACAACATGTACTTATTGAAACAGAACCCTGATATTGAAGTGTTGTTGTCAATACAGCAATCTTATAATGCATATGCACAGGCAATGTCTGCAGCATGGACCATTTAAACATTGCACAAACATTCAAGGTTGGGTCTAAAATCATTTTGCAAACCTGTATGCAGATCCGTCAAACGACAGCAGATTTATAAGCCTTTCACACATTTTTGGACCCCCTCTAATTTTGCCCCCTCTTTTTGAATGGCACCATGCTTTGCAAAAGCATTCGTGGTTGGGTCTAAAATTATAGTGCAGAATTTCATGCAGTTTCATTGAATGAATCCAAAATTATAAGCTATCCAAAAATTGCTCTTCACCAACCCTATAATGCAGAAATATGCATGGGTGTCCTCAAACTTTTCTTAAGTTTGTGAATATCTCAGAAATGTCCCTGAACATCGGAGATGTTCACGAACTTCACAGAAGAAAAAACACATTTTTTTTACTTTTCCCTGACATATCCCATCCCATCCTCATCACCCGTCACCTCCCCAGAGATTGTTTCAATAATTTGACAAGTTTAATGTTGTGTTTTTTTTATATATTTTTATGATAATGTCCACAGACTATGGTCACAGTTTGTAAATCCAACATGTCATCTGTTTCAAAGGTTTTGATACACCTCATGTTTTTAATTGACCAATCATGTTTGCGTACAATGTCCACGAATGTTATGCAGTTCCCTGCGTGTCCCAGAGGTGTCCGCAGACACCGAACCAGGAAGTGAGTCCACAAACTGGATGCAGATATCACCAAGTTTTTGGGACATACTTTTTGCCCATTTTAAAAAAATCTACTGGACAGATTTAGACCAAATTTGCAAAGGCATATTTTTGTGACCAGTTTGCTCCTCGCACAGGTTTAGTGCAAATCCATCCAGCGGTTTGGGCTGTAGGTGTGACCAAAACTTTTTTCAATTTATGTATATCTGGATCTAAATGGTTTTTGGACTGCTCCTATAACTTGCCCCCCCCCAACCCTGATGAAACCACCTGAAAGTTTGCAAAATCACAGGTGGCCATATACTTTTTTTTTGCAAAGTTTCATGCAAATTGGTTGAACCGCGCCAAACCTATAAGCCACACAAAAACTACAATATATTCCCTAAACATATTAATTAAGGAGTGTTCTCACAGCTGAAGCAAACAAAGTAGTTTTGGGAAGTGAGAGTCGAGCAAGTTTGCATGATGGCATCAGCTTAATGTGCTCTAGAGACTCGAAGGTTATTTCAGCAGCTCACGCGCCTGCTGGAAAGACACTAATCACTGTTTCAGCCGCAGACTTTGATTTGTCAGATCCGTCGGCCTTTGATTTGTCAGATCTGTGCTCATCCTCACAAACCGGATAAAGATAGTGTGCCCAAAGATATCATAGCTCTTGCGGATCCCAGACCATCGCAGACCATCCCAGATTCGATACACATTCTTTTGGGGCAGATATTATCACTCATAACAAACGCTACTCCCCACACCTTTCCGTGTGAAGAAATGTGCATGGTGACTAGTGTTCTTGTAACTCCTCAATAAGCCCCAATCACAAGTTTCCAGAACGTGTCGTCCACTCAGTACTCCCACAGGAATGTTGTGTTACGCAATCAAGGGAGAAGAGCTCACTTAAGGGCCCAGACAGTCCTAGGCAGAGTGTGCGTGCAGACAAGGTAAGTTTGAGTCATTTCTAAACTGTTCCTAGAGGCGTTGCTCAGGAGGGATTAGGGGCAGGGGCTATAGCCCTTGGTCTTTTGGTTGTATCCCAGGATAGAAGCTCAGGGCCTGCAACCAAAAGGTTAGCTAGCCCCCGGCCCGACACTCCCGACATTAACTTAGCCCCGGATCTTTTCCAGGCCTAGCGAAACCCCTGACTGTTCCTCAAGCATGGAATACCCCCTCAGCAGAAATTTGCAACTGCAGGAAGAGGCAGCTCAACTAGCATCCTGTTATTTTAGAGCTAAAAGCTGAAGCGCTTCCTGGAAGAAATTGCAGCAGTCAAAAGTCATGACATTTAATTAAATGGTGGGAACTTTATTTTAATGATCTTGGACATACTATAAGTCAGTTTCGTCATTTATAATCGGATGTCCAGACAGGAGATTGACCGCCAGGCTCTTTGAGGCTATTTAGTGAAAAAGTGTATAGGTAGGAGTGGAACTCGATGTGTAATAAAGGTACAAGGGGGATGATGGCTAATCTCTTAAGTTAAACTACAGCTCCCAGACACCGCCAAGACGTATTGTTTGTTAGTTTGTCCCATTTCTCTCTCCCCCCTCCCCCAAAGCCAAACAATCTCAGAGCATTCTGAAGACTTGGAGGGGGTAGGGTGCTGGAAGGTTCCTCTCTTAAACTCGGGCACAGGCACTCTTTATAAACTCGGAGAACAGAGAATAATGGCTTCTGACCAAACAGGTCCAGGGAGAAATGGATATGAATTCCAACATGGCAGCCTGACATTGTTTAACCTCCTCTCCCTAGGCATGTGATTGGTGTCAATGACTGAGAATGCAGAGGAGCGAGCAGGAGCCAAGGACAAGCAGACCCGTGAGACCCGGTCTTGTGACTCTTCACCCAAATGTACGAAGGCATGAGATGCATGAAAAGAGGGAAGAGAGAGACACAACGGTAGAAGAGAAGAGATGGCAAGCTGCTGAGGCTTCGCTGCAGAAGCCCAGTGGAGAGAGTAGTAAGCTGTAAGTAGGAACCCATTTCACTTAGGTCGAAGTCATCCAAGGGGAACGTTTTCTGGTTGGAGGGAATGCATCAAGAGGTCGGTAGAGAATCCACTTGACTGCGTAGCGAGAGAAGGGAGGCTGAAGATGCTGCCAGGATCTGTGATAGGCTGTGCAATACCGTGAGGGACACAGACGCTATTTGGAGTGGAGATTGGCGTGCTGTAAGGAGCTAGATTTAACTCCATCTTTAGAAGCTATGGGAACACCCACAAGGGGCAAAAAGCCAGGCCTCAAGTCGACAGTACTCTTTTTCAGAGGGTGGACTCAGCCCCCAACCCCCAGCTAAAATGAGAAACTTTAACTGTCCTCTTTCAATATATGAACTAAAGCCGACCCCAGGAATCAAACTGTAGTCGAGGCCGGACCCTTCACCACTGCACTATGTAACCTGATGAAAACTTACCAACAACTAAAGGTGAAATGTCCCATTTCGGTACTGCAAGTTCCAGGGAAAACATTTATATTGGCTCTTGGAGTATAAAACATGCACACCTTTTAAAAACACCATTAAAAGAAAATATCCTCTCTTTGTTTTGTGTGTTGATTTTATGAAAGGCAATGTCATTCGTCCTGTGCAATTTGGGTGGTTATGCAAAGCCAATTTAATGAAATGTGCATATTTCACCTTGATATTCTAATTTATGGTGATGTCACATCCCATTGCGTTTGTTCATAAGTCGCACCGCTTAAATTATTAGGACTTGACCCCTGCAAGAAGCAAAAAGTAGAGAAGATCAAGTAGAAGACATACCTTGATGGTTAGAGCATCAGAGCTGGGTGTGATGGTGTGAGTTAGGAAATGGTGTAAAGATACCAAAGCATACATACAGATTGTGAGAGAAGCATTCTGCCAAATATAGTAAAAGTGCCTAAGCACCATATAAAACTCAGAGTGAACGAGAACACTGTCACTATACTTTGGGAAATGTAGTTTTTATACCAAAACATGCAACGGCGTTTGGCCTCATTACGAGGTTGGCAGTAAAACCTCATACGCACCGGTGGACTACAGCTGACTCCGTAACACCATTTTTGCCGCCAATATCCCGGTGCCACCAGGATAAACATGCGCAGTGGAGGAATGGGGTCACAGAAGCGCCAGCACCGTTGCTAACAGTGCCGGTGCTTCAGTGATAACACTGCCGGTAAGGGCCTGACCTGCAGGGAGATCCGAACCCCTACCAGCAAACTCGAGGTTTGGCGATCCAGAAAGGTTGCCGGTACGTTGCTGTGAGTGCCCTTTTTCCAGTCCGCCAAACATGTAATGAAGCTTATTGTTAGAGAGATGGGCCACTATTATGTTACATTCTGGGAAAGGTAGTAAAAATAGCAAAGCTTCCATTAAACATTGTGAGAATAAAGAGCTCTGGCTGCATTCTACATGTTGCCTTGGCGAACGATAACTATTGGTCCTGGCATCACAACAGTGCACAGTTTAACTTCTGCCTGAGGAATATTGCAGAGTAGTCCAAATGTTTACTGGCATACCCCATCATTTGCACTGGCCCTGTGTGCAACAGCATACAACCTAAAGTCTCATATATGGGGGCAGAATAGAGGTTATGAGCAGAGAGGCATTTTCGGGGAGGGGCTTAGGTGGCTATAGCCCTGGGTCTTTTGGTTGTAGCACTGGATAGAAGCTCAGGAGCTACAAACAAAAGACTATCTAGCCCTGAGTCGCGACAGTCCCGACATTAGTGTAGCCCCGGATCTTTTCCAGACCTTGCAACACGCATGAGCAGAACCAGCCAGGCGTTTGGAGCACACCTGGGTAAGGGGGTTGCAGAGTGGGTGAGACCTCTGCCTGTACCCTGCACGAGAGCGCTCTCCTTCCTCCTGCGTCATGTAAGCCCCTGGCTGCTGTCATGCGCACTCGGAAGCTGTTGAGAGAGTGGCCTTGAATCCTCCTGTGTGCGTCTGGAATGAACGTCGAGGCCGCGCGCGACAGAGCTTAATATTGAGGGTGCTGCCTTGGCGAGAGTTCCTGAGTGTTCAGTGTCATTTGGTTCTTGGGAGCGGAATGCACTGGTGTGTCCCTCTGTGTCCTGTAACTTAAGCTGATCCTGTGAAAGGGAACTGTAGCCAAGGCTCCCATGTCAACACTGAGCAAGCAACACAGAGGGATTGAATAACTGGTCAATGCCAGATTTAAACAGCTATTGTACATCTAGAATAAGCCTTGGCAAAAACAAAACTTGCTTTTTGCTAAGGTAGCTCCATTGTTCGTGCACTCAATCCCTGCAGGGTTGGCAGCATGACCTGCAAGTCATGTTTTTCCACATAGTAGCGGATCACCGGCAGCAAAGATTTGCACCTGCTTTTCTCATCAGTAGGTGTAATATTTTGAGAGGGAAATTCCTGGATCTTCGCAGTAAGAAGGAAGCACCCTGACACAGGGACGGACTAGCTTTCACAAGTTCATTTCCATTCGATGAAATGAGGCCAGAGATGCTGACAAGCTGACCTCACCACTAATATATGGAGAAGGGCAGCTTATTCTTCCTGGCTAATATGATCTGGCAAAATTCATTTAATCAATTATTTTTAACTGTTTTTTCCCAACCTTTGTTGGTTTCTTTCTGCGGCATTGAATAAAAGAAACAGATGGGGAATAACAATTTAATAAGCTGTGAGAAGAAAGCTGGACAAATGTCTGTATTAGTTCCTGAAGCCAGTATATCGTGCCAGATTGACGGATCAAGCGGCACGCAGGAGATAACAACCAGTGCTCCATCCTTAAGGCTTGAGAGCCACATAGTAAAGGGGGCATCGCCAAACCTGCACACACCTGGATGCCTAGGGTGGCAGATAACATACATAAAACAATCATAGCTCTGTCAATATCATCATTAGCACCCTGTGGATGCGAGCCAGCCAATCAGGAGTCTGGAAACGCGGGCTGATACTCCCAATATAGCTTGAGTTCCAAGACGCCTGATCGCCGGCTCCCCAGCCCGCCAGCTTCCCTCAATGCTGCCGCTGCAGTCATTTTGCCATTCATCTCTCAAACCCCACTTATCTGTTTGCTGTGGCAGCGGTTGCATACGGATCCCCCCCTTCCTCAACCATGGGGGCCATCTTTGCACAGTCTTTTCATTCAATGAACAGGGCGCCACATACGTCTCATTCTTTGAATGAAAATATTGGTTTTTTTATTAACACATCAGGTTACCGCTTTAGTAACCAGGGGTGCAAGTGGCGTTATTAACCCATTCCATGGGCTATTCCAAGGGTAATGTCCCAGTGCGTTTGTTAAAAGAAAACTCGCTTCACTTGGGCCTTTAACACAGGCTGCTGGGCCGTTATCCCTGGCATAGCCCTTGTAACGGGTTAATAACGGCATATTAGAGCTGTTTTCCACCCGCAGTCAACTTGAGCTAACTTTGAGATGTCTACCGTGGCCCTCAGAACCTGTAGGTGGGCAACAGCCCATTGATGACACCAGCCTATTGACAGTTTTCTGTTCTGCACTCAGAAAAATCACCGTCTATGTGAAGCAGGACAAGCTTCTGCAGCTTCTGGGCAGGTCTGGCCTACCACCTTTATGGAGACGATAGGCGCCAAGGTTCAAGAGACACATTTGAAGTCACCCTACACTGATGGAGCTGCACGTTGAGGAAGCACTGGCCCGTGCTCTGCCCCTGTGCAATTTCCAGCAGTGCTAATGTGACTTCTCAGTAAGGGGCAATCGTTTTGGATAGAAAGGGCTGTGATGACAAACTCTCAAACAGGTATAAATGTAGCTATAATAGCTAATGACTTGGACCACCAAAGGCAATCCCCTGCAAAAAAAATGAGTCCTAAAATAACAAGAATGGATGAAAATGTTGATTTTTTTTTAAATCAAATGTTTAGACCTTTTTTTTAACTAAGAATCGATGGGGGTTGGGTAAGGGAATGCATTAAGGTAGGGGAACTGTGTGTGTGGGTGGGGGTTGCTGTGGGGGGGGGCTCCCTCCTCACAAAAAAATGCAAAAAAAGAAACAGCATTTTGGAAAATCGAAAAAAACATAATTCGGTGTTTTTAGCTTCGTTGTTTAGACTCGATATTTTAATGTTGAACCGTACCAGAAGCCCAACACAGCATAGGAACTACTCTTACAAGATCAACTTGGCTTTGATACATTATTTGTAGGATGAACAGAGCAAATCAAATCATTTTAATTGCAAACGAGTTTCCAATGAGTGAACAGAGCAAATCAAATCATTTAATTGCCAATGAGTTTCCAAAGAGCTTCCTTGCACGTCGGTCCTTTGAAATACATTTTGCAGTGATGTTTTTCAGACCATGGGCAAACTTGCTTTTGAGCAATTCATATTTGCAAACAGGTAACTGTAAGTTCTGCGGCAGTGGAAGTCCTGGTGTAAGACTGCACTGCTCCACAAGAAACCCGGATGCTTGCGTACAACCTAAGACCAGACGAGGAGAAAGTGATCTCTGTTTTGAAAAAATACCACTGCTGCCAAGAAGTGTCAGGAAGACAAAGGGAGGCTAATGGAGAAGGAAGCCGTTGCTGGCACAGGCGACGATGGCGGCGCAGTCGCTGTGCGCTGACCCTATGGCGATAGGAAGTTAAGGACATCCGGGGGAATAGCATGACTTGCTGGGAGTGTGCCAGACAGGAGGTGAAAGGCAAAGCCAAACAAAAGGGGGCATGGGGTCAGTAGACTGAAAAGCAGATAGCAAACAGATGCTGGCAATGATGGGTGCATTGATTTATCCAGGCAGCCCAGAAAAAACAAGGACAGCCTTTGCTTTCATAAGGACCGTTGTTCTAATGCTGCTTTGCAAATGGAAATGTATGTCACGTTTATTTATATATATATATTCAGTGAAAAAACTTTGTTAAAGGGACGTTATGGTTAAGTTGCGCTACTAAAAACCTATGAAATTCAGTGAAAAAA
This sequence comes from Ambystoma mexicanum, assembly GCF_040938575.1. Lineage (NCBI taxonomy): Eukaryota > Metazoa > Chordata > Amphibia > Caudata > Ambystomatidae > Ambystoma > Ambystoma mexicanum. The sequence continues at coordinate 582,660,776 of NC_090940.1, forward strand.
CTTTGTCAAAGGGACGTTATGGTTCCAAGTAAAACCGAAAAACCCTTGAAATTCGCCAGTTGTGGTAAGCTAAGCAACCATAACTCGCGCCACCACCGTGCACTGCTAAGACTAACACCCAGGACATAAAAGATGACAGGGGGGCAACAGGAGAGAGACACGGGGCATGAGCGGGGGGTGGTGGGGAACAGGAGACAGACATGGGGCATGAGCAGGAGGTGGGGGGCAACAGGAGAGAGACACGGGGCATGAGCAGGGGATGGGGGTACAGGAGACAGACACGGGGCATGAGCGGAGGGTGGGGGGCAACAGGAGAGAGACACGGGGCATGAGCAGGGGGTGGGGGGAACAGGAAACAGAGACGGGGCATGAGCCGGGGTGGGGGGAACAACAGACACAGGGCATGAGCGGGGGTGGGGGGCAACAGGAGACAGACGCAGGGCATGAGCGGGGGTGGGGGGCAACAGGAGAGAGACACGGGGCATGAGCGGGGGGTGGGGGGCAACAGGAGGCAGACATGGCGCATGAGCGGGGGGTGAGGGGACAGGAGACAGACACGGAGCATGAGCGGGGGGTGGGGAGAACAGGAGACAAACACGGGGCATGAGCGGGGGGTGGGGGGCAACAGGAGACAGACACGGGGCATGGGCGGGGGGTGGGGGGCAAAAGGAGAGACACGGGGCATGAGCGGGGGGTGGGGGGCAACAGGAGGCAGACATGGCGCATGAGCGGGGGGTGGGGGGGAACAGGAGACAGACACGGGGCATGAGCGGGGGGTGGGGGGCAACAGGAGGCAGACATGGAGCATGAGCGGGTGGTGGGGGAGAACAGGAGACAGACACGGAGCATGAGCGGGGGGTGGGGAGAACAGGAGACAGACACGGGGCATGAGCGCGGGGTGGGGGGCAACAGGAGACAGACACGGGGCATGAGCGGGGGGTGGGGGGCAAAAGGAGAGACACAGGGCATGAACGGGGGTGGGGAGCAACAGGAGAGACACAGGGCATGAGCGGGTGGTGGGGGGAACAGGAGACAGACACGGGGCATGAGCGAGGGGTGGGGGAACAGGAGACATACACAGGGCATGAGCAGGGCGTGGGGGGAACAACAGACACGGGGCATGAGTGGGGGGTGGGGAGAACAGACACGGGGCATGAGCCGGGGGGTGGGGGGCAACAGGAGACAGACATGGGGCATGAGCAGGGGGTGGGAGGAACAGGAGACAGACACTGGGCATGAGCGGGGGTTGGGGGGCAACAAGAGAGAGACATGGGGCATGAGCGGGTGAGGGGAACAGGAGACAGACACGGGGCATGAGAGGGTGGGGGGAACAGGAGACAGACACGGGGCATGAGCGGGGGGTAGGGGGCAACAGGAGATAGACACGGGGCATGAGCAGGGGGTGGGGGGAACAGGATACAGACACGGGGCACCACCTTTCCCAGCAGACATGGGCAATTGGACGTCTGGAAGCTGGCCACGTTCGGTGCCCCAGACATGCACATGTGTGCGCAGGCAGAGCCACAGGGATTGCCCCTCATGCATCCTAAAAATGCTGATGTGTTTCAAGGAACTCCAGGCAAGGTGAGCAGCACAAGGGGGCCACACCACAGCCAACCTTCCACAAGCCAGTTGCACATGCATGCTAAGTAGCACCACTGACAGTGAGCTTGGACAGATATTGGTGTTGAAGCGCACAGTACAGCTAAGATGCATTGGTGGACTAATGGCTAGTTGATGGGAAAGTCGTCAGAGGCACATGCAGGGGCAGTGGCACATATCCTACGGTCCACCATGGTTCATTGAAGCAGTTGTATTAGCCATGTAGCGTTCCAAGACAGGCACCGAAACAGCTCACAGGGACAGAAAGCGAGGGACAGACTCGTGTGCAGTGCATTTCATTTTCATGTTGAAATCGCAACATGCACTACCTACTTTATTTGGGTTATGCTGGAACACGACTTGTACTGAAGTTGTACCTTGCTAAATGCGTCTGGCTGCTTACCCAGGGAACATTAGATGTGGTGTGAATCTTGACACATTGGTCTTCCATTTGCCACGCACCCACCGGCGTCTGACTTACTGCATTGACTGTGTATGAACCATCACAGGGGGCATCTTAAGTATGGGTACGAAGCACCACACCAGATAGTTTGTAGAGTATTTTGTTACTTTGGGGCACGCATGGTGGTGTGTGTGTGTATTATGGGCACGCACAGATAAGTGACTCTGGCTCTCTTTGCAGCATTGAACTGCTCATGTTACCGGACCTGAGAGTGCGCAGGCAGGAGGCCAGCACTCACCCCAGCGATAAGTTTCTCTTTGACTTCCATTTGAGTAATTTGGTACTATGTGCATAATGTACACGTTTGGTCTGATTGTGTATGTGTTAATGTGATTCTTATATTTTTGTACTTTCCCTACTTTCCCTTGTCAATCCGACTCCCCTCTCCTGCCCTTCATTCCAGTTATCCAGTATACCAATGCCTGTCCCCACTGCATATCCCTGACCCTCCTTCCCCACCAGGGTCTCAGAGGCCTGTGTGAGTTTGACCTTGCAGGCACCCAGACCACGGTGGGGGTGGTTGGTTTGTGCCACTCCTGTGCCTGTTCATGGGAGCTGTGACAGTACACATCAGTTTGTGGTGCTTCATTGTATATTATGTACCAAACATGGTACACATCCTGTTGTGACATTGTTTTACTGTGCTTCCTTGGTTGTTCCATCATTGTGCTAGTAATTGTGCTTTGTTATGTACTGCTACTTCAAGTCACCTACTGGAGACTCTTCTGGTTTATTTTGCTGCTTGCAGGCTTTTTGCTTGGCATGTGTGTTTGCCTGCTTTGAGTTCTCTTTGATTTGGTGTTTTTGCAAGTCAAGGTGGACTCTGAGGGTGCCGGACACATTTTAAACGCAAGGTGGAGGATGGAGACAAAGGGGAAGGGTGATCCTGTGGCCAGGTAGACTTCAAGGATGAAGGCTACATACCGCATGTGCAGTTGTTCAGTGGGTCATGGTGATATGTGAAGGGGTCGGGGGGTTGTTTTGTTGTTGGACAGTTGCCTTGCCCCACAGTGTGATGGGCACCATGACATTGTAATTGTGGTATTCTATGTACATGATGTATTCTGCTGATCAATGGCTGTTCATGTGTTGTATTTACCTTTCAGGTGTGAGGGTATAGTTGTGGTTTGACATGCTGGGGTGTACACATGGGCAATGTTCACATGTGATGAGGACACTGATGGTCACTTGATTGCACATGTACGTATTGAGTGCATGTCCCTACTGACACTATGATCCACAACATGTACAACCACCCTTCCATTTCCACATGTGCACTCAGTTTGCCTTCTGGGGCCTATTGTGTCCCTGCAGCACATGATCTATGACCATTTGTGTATCCTGTACATGTGTGATATGTTTTTTTTATTTAGTTTGACATTTTCATGTGATGCTCAGGGTGTGCTTCACACACATTGGCTGGTCACTATGCTGTGTGCTGAGCAGTGTGTTGCAGGAGATGGACACAGCACACGTATTATGCAGTGTTTATGTTGCCGTGCACAATGTGGATGTCAACAGGCATTCATTGTTATGTTAAAGCTACAACTGTTGGTATGCATTTGGGTATGACTTGCTTTGTGTGGGAGGTTGTTGGTCAGTCATTTCATCTGATTCCATGTCAGGCATCATTGTCTGACGCTACTTTGCATTTTTCACATGTCAATGCGTACATTATTGTTACTGTGTTGGTGTTTTGCTACTGCTTGCCATGTCATGTTGTGGTTTTGGTGGCTTTGGGTGACATACCAGTGATTGCAATGGCATGTTTTGCAGGTCTGTGTGATACACACCTTGCATGTGTACCTTTTGGTCACACAGGATTGGTTAGGTTTGAGTAGCTAGGGATGCACACAATGTGGCACTTCCATGGCAACATTCTCAGGGTGGTAAGGTTGTGACAGTTGACTGTCTCTTTGTCATCATCGATTGTCACCTGGTATGTGCCAGGCCTGTGTGCACTCCGCAGGGGTGGGAGTTTAGGTGAAAAATGTGGCCACAAGCTGGGTCCGGGCAGCCTCGCCACGTGCCCTATCCCCTCCCATGGGCAGCGCCTGTGCCTGTGGTTGGGGATGTGGGGGCACCACCATGTCCACCGGTACGCCCTGCCGTGTTGCAACATTGTTCTGGACTCATGCTGCCACAATGGTCCTGCACACTACTTGGGGTGCATAGAGTAGCTGCCCGCCAGAGCCGTCAAGGGAGCGCAAGCGTGACTTGAGCACTCCGAATGTGCGCTCCACTGTGGCCCTGGTTGCAATATGGGCAGCGTTGTATCTTACCTGGGGTGGTGTGGTGGGGTTCCGGATTGGCGTCATCATGTGGTTGCTCAGAGGGTAGGTACTATCCCCGGGAGAGGTGATAATGGTTGTGATTATTGGGGTTTGTGTATTTGTGTGTGTGTGTGACATGCATGCATGTGCAAGGGCATTTGTACTCACCTAGGAGCCATGTGTCACCATGCTGCCCAGCTTCCCGGGCCCGGCTCAGGGCGGACATTCTGTATATGAAACTGTCATGGGTGGAGCCAGGGTAGTTTGCATAGACAGAGGTGATGATTCCCTTGGCATCGCATACCACCTGCACATTGATGGAATGCCAGTGCTTGCGGTTTCGGTAGATGTGCTCAGTGGCCCTAGGTGGACGTAGGGCCACATGGGTGCAATCTATGGCACCGAGCACTTTGGGGAAGTGTGCCACCCTCTAAAAGTCCTGGAGAACGGCCTGCCTTTCTGCGGGTGTTCTGGGCATGTATATGTGCCTGTGGACTGAGGGGCGTGCATTCATGATTGCCAACACCTGATGTAGGCAGCGTGACTGCGTAGCCTGTGAGACCCCCCCCCACTATGGCAGTAGTCTGCTGAAATGACCCAGTAGCCAAAAAATGCAGGACATTGAGCACCTTCTCCAAGAGGCTCAATGCTTGGGAGCAGAGGGTGGGGGATGTAAGGTCATCTTCCCACTCCTTAACCAGGTCTAGGATGATACGAGGTGGAAACCTATACCTGCCGTAGAACTGGTCATCAGGCATCCCAAAAAGGCTAGTCCGGGGGGAGAAAATGCAGGTCCTGGCTATTTTCCTCCTCCTGGGGTGTCCCACGATCAGTGCTGCGACAAATGGGGCATTAATCGTAGCGGTATATACATGTTTGTTGTTTGTGCGTGCTTTTATACTGTGCGCAGGGACGCTTACGCCTGCCTTCCTGTGCGCGTCTTTAGTGTGCTCTTGTTTCCCATATTCAAATCCATGAATACGAGTTGTTTGCGTGTGTGTGGGCGTTCTGTGTATTTCCCTGCAGTACTTCCCCAGTTACGCCTTCTTTTTCACACGTTGTTCCCCATTCTGTGCGTTACGCCACGTGTCCCGCCACCTTTTTGGTGTGTGCGCGGACTTTGTGCGCTGTCCCTGTGCGGGTTGCGCATGATGTTCGGGTTGTTGCAATAACGTGTACGCCCGTGTGCGCCACGCATGGATTTGGCGCACAACCAGAGGAAAACACGTGCAGCGCCTTCCTTGAATCGCACACGTGTGCGCTTGCTTTCTCACGCTTGTGCCACCTTGCGCCAATTTGCGCTGGGATTTTCGGCGCACGTTTGTTCCATGAATCGGCCCCTCAGTGTTTTTCATTATTTAAGGGTCATTTAAAAAGTTGTTCATTATTCCAAATTTGTTATTATCACTGTATAACTTTCATAAGCTCCATGCCAGTAGCATAGCGTGTAAATATGCCCTTCTGCATCAGTCTCCTGACCTGCAGCACCTGCTCTTCAGTGGCACAGAGCAGGTTCAGAGGTCACAGTTGACCATCTGACAGCTGCCGTGACAGTCAAGTCTCTGTAGCGATGGGACTTCATTTAAGATATGCAACCCTGTACCAAAACTATTGTGATCATAAGTAGCCCATGATGATGGAAGGGTAAAATCGAAATGTAAGCTATGCCTGAGTTAGGGTATGGTGCATAGCACTACTCATGATCATTGCAGCCATGTCCAATTTGATTTCACACACGTCAGCTCCTGTGAGCCAGCTCAGCTGTGGAAGGTGGACTGCAAAATGATTGGACAGGAACCTGAATGGCATTGCCTCTTGTTTGAGCTCTTTTTGAGGATAGGTAACACCCTTCCCCAGAGAGAGCCACTCTGCAGTAAGCTCTCCTGGCCCAGGAACCAAAGGAGCAAACTCATTCAAACGGAGTAGCTTCACAGCAAGCTGCTGCATATCTAAACGCCTTTGAGCCCAGTGAGAAGATAATGGGTGGGGTTAGCGTAGACAGGAGAGCTCTATACAGTGGGAAAAGACTTAGACCATCATGTTTCTCTCTGCCTTTCTCCGTCCTGTCCCCTCCACTTCCTATAGTTCAAAGCATTTTGGGTGTGATGTCAGAAGGACAAAGTCCACTTCTTTCAAGCGGAGGGATTGGATCCCAAAAGTAGACTAGCTGTAGTCCAATCATCTACAGGCTTTGTCTTTAAAAGAAGGATCTGCCACCACTTTTGCAGATCGTCTTTGAACCCCAACACTGGAAGAAACTGCCATTGGACCTCTGTTGAAAGACTTTTCTTTCCTCAACCATCCATCAGTGAGGTGAAGACTGAGCATCCCCATCCCCAGGGCACATTAAGTGTGAACCTGCTGCTCCAACATTATCTGCCTCTCTGACAGCTAGACTGCTGCCTGGACATCAATTGGTGAAGGACCCCTGAAGGTTTGCACATGCCTGCCTTACTGGGAGCCAGAGAACAATATCCAAACTTGTGCTTGTGAGGGACTCGCAGCATCCAGAGAGCCAAGACAGCCCAGGGCCTTCTGCTTCCTCGCATTGAACAGGTTGAACTGTCAGGTTCACCGCATTTGGAACCAGCAGAATCCTCTGAAGCTGCCTTTGACACTCACCAAGCTTTTCAAACTGGAACTGCTTGTTCAAACGTGTTCGCACTGTGCTAGCTCACTAAGTCGTTGCATTGGCTCAAACTACAAACTCCTTTGTTGCATTTGCTGCTGTTGAATGATCAGGTCATCTTCCCGCATCACCTTTGAACATCAACAAGCTCTGTTCGACACTGCTTGACACCGCTCCCCGTCTAGGATCTAGGACACTTGCGACTGCTGGACTTGAACAGCCTTGATCCACACAAACTCTACCGAACAGCCTGGTTTGCTGTAGTCAAACCGCCAAGAAGGTATTGTTGACTTATAACTGCCCCCTTGGTACATTGTCGGCCCTAGAGGCCGGTTGGATGATCTGTTCCCCTTTTTTCCCAATAAATATCACTTTACAAAGAAAATTGTTGTTGTTGTATTCTCACCTAGAGTGTTGCATACCCTCTATTCTTACACATTGTTTGTCCTTTCCACAGGGGTGGAATTTTGTCATTTATTCCAGTTTGTTTTCTTTCTGATGATGTGCTTAATTAAATTATATATTTGTACTGAACCTTGATTGGACATTCACTTTATTTTGGAGTTGTGTTGTTTGGGTTTCTACTGAATCACATTCACACCACTCTTGAGAGTATATTATTCCCTCTGCGCACGTTACATCAAAAGACGAAAGAGATATGTCTCTTGACTGTGCCTACTTTACCTTTATGACTGTGTTGGCTCTTGGTTTGTAGAAGTGTGAAGGCTGAGTGGACGCTTCAGCCTCCACTCATCCTTCTACTCCTGCAGGACAGAAGTCATTTGGTCACAAGTAGCAAGTGGCAAGTGCAGATTTTGAGGTCTGTAAGGGAACACGGTTTGGTAACAAGATTGATGACATTATTATTCAGCAGGTGCATCTAAAGTAGACAAAAACATAGAAAGGGGACTGCTTGACAAGGAAACTCCCATTGTGGTATTAGATGTGGTGCCCCAGGTTCTGGGTGGCATGAACTTTTAGTTTGAGAGAAAGTGTTCCCAGGATATGAAAAACGGACAGCCCCATTTCCTGTTTATTGTGCAGGGGAGTAGCAGAAAGGAGTTTGATGCCTCAGGGTTCTTTGCTCAGGTGCTGAGACGAGTAGGGTCTTTTACATCTTTGCTCATCAGGCATGAAATTGCTAGAGTTCCCCTCCAATTAAAATGAGCTCTGGGGATACAAAGAGTTGTTAAGTCCCTTAGTCTGCATCAGTGATGCCCTCCCGTGCCTTTCTTCTGTTAGAAGAAAGGAAGCATAGGTTTTCCAATTTAATCTCACAGAAGACCCCGGGGCACCAAATAATTGAGCTGCACCCCTACCATCTATTTTTGTATAAAGGTGACAATGGACATGGTATGCAATTACAACATTGTAAAATTAGGGCATGGTTCAGAATAAGGGGGTGAGGGGAGGGATGACAATAGTTTTCTCTCTCACATGAGCTGCCTCCAGTATGAGAACATATTGGTCCTCACTACGAGTCTGGTGGTAACCCTGCCGGTGCTACTGGCAGGTTGCCGCCGGACTCTTAATAGTTCCTGGCACCTAGCTTCCCGGTGCCACCAGGAAATTACAAGTCCCAGCGGACCAGGAGCTAGGTGCCGGTAAAATGTTGTTCCCCATTCCCGTGGAGTCTTATAGGACTCCACGGGAATGGGTACACGGATGCACCTGCATAGTTGGTAATGGTGCTGGTGCTTCCAGGACGGGCTGTCTACCATGGCCGCTGTGCCCAGCAGGGTCAGACGGTTGGGCTTGGCGTACTGTAATATGCCGATCCTGAAATAATGGTGCCGATAAGCTTACCGGTACCCTTGTTTCCAGACCGTCATGGTCAGAATGAGGCCCATTGTCTGGTGTCCTTAATTTCCAGGGATAAAAATGTTCTATTGAGCGTGCAAAGGAGAGAGTCAAGAAGCAATAGCACGAGACCACGGGATAGGAGAGCCACTGTTTCCTGAAATCTGCCCCACCTAGTCAAGGGCAGCTGCAAGCTGGAGTCTAACTTTATTCAACGGGGTGGGGTGGGGTGGGGGGGGGTGTGTGTGTGTGTGTGTGTGTGTGTGTGTGTGTGTGTGTGTGTGTGTGTGTGTGTGTGCGTGTGTGTGTGTGTGTGTGCGCGTGTGCGTGTGCGTGTGCGTGTGCGTGTGCGTGTGTGTGTGTGTGTGATAGTTGCATATTGTGCTTTGTGTTACATAGCGCATAAGAGCTTAGACCTTCTGTATGGGACAAAGTATATGTCATGCCATCAAGGAGTTCCATGACCAAATAGAGGAACAAGGCCAAAGGTCAAGTCGCTTTATAAGGACTCGAGAAGATAGTGCAGGGGCAATATGCTCACCCTTGAAACAAGACGACATGGAGCAACACAGGTCCAATCCCCGCGTCCACGCTTAGAAACCTCTGGGTATTAAGTGTGTTATAAATAATCTATCATATTATATCATGGAACTTCAAGGTGACTTGCAATATCCTATGTACGTATGGTAGGAGATGTTTTATTCTTCATAATACATGGCAACACACTGTCCTCCCCTTTAATAACTGGCCTCTTGCTTAATGTAATGTAAGAGATCTTCCATTTGTGGATCCATATAATTAATGTAGAATCTGTTCAGATTTTTGAAAAAAACGAATATGCATCTTCTAATGTGTTTCAGAAAACCAGGGTTCCATGTTAATTTGCAGAGAAAAAATACTTTGAGGTAATTTACTTCGAATGGATTACTTCAAAATGTTACTTCAATGTGTTTTTGATTGGGAGGGGGAAGCATATCCTTCTTCCCCATCACTATCAACCCACAACCCCTCCACACACCTTTTTTTACCCATTAACCCACAACTAAATATACAAAATTCAATGTAATTCGAAGTAACGTCTTCAAAGTAAATTCCTTTCGAAGTCATTTTATGCATTTAAACAATGGGATAACAGAAAAATAGTTAACGCATTTTAATAAAAGTACTTTGAAATAACATTTTCATTTTGCACTTTAAAACATGTAATAACGTTCAGATTCTTGTTAATGTGTAAACTTCAGAAGTACACAAATGAAACATTGTATCATAAACATTCCAAAGAAAGGTCTGGGAGCCTCTCTAGCGAGAACGAACACGGTCAAATAACCTTTTTCTCTGGGAAGGTGGCCACTCGGGAGGGTCTACAGTCACGTTTTGGTTCACTGTACCTTTTACACAGGAGCAATATCCATTTGCATATCATCTGGTCACACCCACAAGCGCAGTCCAGCACCAAAATTCTATGCAATTTTCCTCTGAAGAAAAGTACCATCAGCAACCCCGGACACAAGTTTCAGCCTAGTCGGGCTTCATCGGTGAGGCGGAGCTGTGCCTCTCTAAGAACAGCATGGGCGTAATTTTAGAGGGGACAGGGGTGTTTGTCCCCCCCAACTTTCATGGCACACCATTTTGTCCCCATTAATTTGGCTGGGGCACCTTTTCTTCAGATGTCATGTCCCCCCCAACATTTTCAGCAAAGGTACTCCACTGAAAAACATTGACCAATGGCACCACGTCTGGATTACCCTGGGTAACTTAGATTGAAACCCCAAGTTCCTAAAATTGCAAAGAAAGGTCTCCGAGCCCGTTTTTTTCATTTTTAATTTAAACCATAAACAGTTGGTTGTTAATTAATGCCTGTACGTGTCACAGAAAAATAATCTAGAAGCAAGTCATTTGAAAAGAGTGTCAGGGTTTTAATTACATGCTGCCGTGACAGCTGGAATCCTGCCCTCTGCTTGCACAAGCAACTGGCACTGTAACGTTGCAACTAAAGATTAATAACTGGTTAAAGCAGGCTTGTGATTTCATTTACTTATTTTAGGTCAATTGTGATGTCATAACTAGCCTGTAATGAGAACATTATTGCCAGGCTTTTATACAAATGGCAGTTAGCCTCATCTATTGGACTGCGAATCGTGGAGACACTGCTCAGTTCCACGCAGTGCAACGCGCTCAGTCAACTTTCTAAAGAAAGGGTAAACCCTGCAGTCAGACCTGTGTTCCATTTGGCGAACTGGGCCAATTCAGATCACCTGACATATAACCGGTTGGCCCAAATTCAGACAGTCATCATTTCATAATCGCGACACATTTTCCATAAATGAAAGAAAGCGATTTCACACTTTTCCGATCTTCCAGAAGATGCTGCCTCGTTGCTGATCACAAGTCCTGCCTTCCAAGCGATCAGCTGTTTCTTACATCTAAAATGGCAGTCAGCCTTATTAATTGGCCGCCTCACTATATTCTAATTAACACTGATGCGTGCACCATTGCAGTCGGTCATGGCATTTAGTGAGGACGAGGCAAGGATAAAAAGTGAGAGGTTTCATCCTGAAGTCTATTATTTTGCAGGATGAAAATAGATCACAATTTGGGAAGGGTGCAAGATAGGGGATGCAGGTACCAGCCTTTCCCACGTGCTGGTGTGTCATGATGGGGACACATTGCTATTACAGTAATATATCAGATGTGGTGATCACATTGTAGAGAGATGTGCTTCAGGGCAGCAGGTGGGGGCATCTGCCCAGAGCGGCGGTGACCTGTAGACACTGACATGCCGGGGTCCCCTGTGTCTTCACTGGGCAACTATGCTGAATCGTGTTTGTACTCGCAGGCGGTTCTGTGTCATCGCCACCGCCTGGAAATGCCAAAACTAAATCACCTGGCCGCAGCGACCGCGGCGGCTGCCTAACAGGCCAGGCGGTCGACGGAGGCTCAGGAATTTGTTTATGGAAAGCATGGGGGGGGGTGTACCGTGCCTGCTTTGACTTGCCAGCCCGCAGCAACGAAAACAGAAGAGCCGCAGCTCATCCTGGGTTAGGCGAAGGGTCCCATAGCTCAGAGATCTGATGAGCAAGGTTTAGCAATTCCTTTGACTCTTCCTGCCTTCCATATTGCGTTGGCATTCACTTCGAGCTATCGTTTATAGTTTCGCCAAAAGTGTTAGCCCGTAACAAAAAAAAGCAATCTTGTTCACGGTGATAGAATTGTTTAGCTGAGTGTGTTCCTTTGATTGTCTGGGACACCAGTCAAAGAATCGGACCTAAAAAAAAGCTGAGCCTGTGTTCCATTTTGGATTTAGAGCTTTGGCTATACATGGACACATCTGATCGTAATATGGAGATCCCCGGCTGTGGGAGTCACACCCATAAGCCAGACGAGCGCCATCACATCCTGCACAACAGCTCATATACCGAGCCATGCGTTTCTAATTTATTTATGAACTTTTCAGTATAGTTAAAGCCTTCAGTTCGTACAGCGTAGTAGTGGGGTGCATCCTATGAACACAGACCTCTAAATTCTCTGGGCCTGATTCATGGAAGTGTTTTTAATAGCACAATCCCATAGGAAAACTTTCCATGAATCAGGCCCTTTGTCTTGTAGGACTTGCGACTACTACCATCACTCCAAGTAAATGAGGACTCGCCACCTCAAACTTGTCTGGTTTCTCTTTTAGCTGCACACTGGGGCAGGGTGCTTTGCGTAGTCCGGTTGGACATTGCATTCACTGCAAGCAAGAATTTGGCTGTGGCACCTGGAAGATGCTAATGTACTTTAGCACCCAGGTGGGGGGGAGGCGCCGCCAATCAAGTTCTGTGGATCGCTGGTTGAAACCTTTAATCTCAGTCCACATTCCATAGAACCCACAGGCTGTCACCCCGGCCGAGGGCCACCATTTTTCTCCCTCCCATAACTATTTTTTTGTTGTTATATTCCAACCTCCCTCCGTACTTACTGACTGATGCGATGCCTGTGACCGCCGCATGTGACGAATCAACTTCAGGGGCACCAGTGGTCCAGGGATGAGTATCTGTTTCTAAACCATCATTCAGCACCACACCTCTAGTACAACAGGAAGGATCCGAACAGATTAGAATACAAGTCAGTTATAAACCTACTTGTCCAATTCTTGGTAACGTGGACTGTCGGCAGGCTTGTCTCTGCAAGGTGGTGGATTGTTGCTTAGGTGCAACACAGCAAAAATACATTATTACCCGATGATAAATAGGGACTGTCCAGCCAAGGTTGTATGAAAATAGCTACTTTATTATTACTACGACAGTTCTAGCACACTACAAAATACAACCTACCCAGTAAAGAAACACAGAGAACAGACAGTTTCATGAAGGAAAGCAATGCACGCTGGATACTGACAGGAGGGTAGTTGGTAAAGTAATCACTCTTACTGTTCATGGTTATTTGGTTTCAGCACCAAAGGGCAAAGGGTCGTAACTGTCTGTAGGGTCCTTTGGAGAAGGACCAGGGGTGCATTACCACAATGTACCTGGTGCTTAAGAAGCTCTTAATGCTGAACAGCGTCAAGGCAGTTCCAGGGCGCTTTGCAGCTCCTCACACAGAGTTTGAGGCGGGAGACAGCTCTGGGTTTCAGGCGGCAGGCAGTTCGGCAAGTGAGGCTCGACATATAACTGCAGGCTGGCTGGCACGTTGGCTCAGGGCCAACAATCGTCTCTTTGTTGGTTGGCGGATCTGGAGCGCTGGTCGAGGCATCTCAGGTGGCTCTGGTGACAGCGGCAAAACTACAGCCAGTGGTGCAGCTGGATGCGGTTCGAGGACTCGACTGTCTCGAAAATGTCCATAAGAAATGGACGCTGGATGATGCTTGTGTGGCACTCCTCCTACCTTCTTCACAGGGCTTCTGTCATCCTTTCAAGGTGGGCGGCCCAAATCCCAGGAGAGTGTTTGTAGGCAACTGCCTTGTCCTTTGTTCAGATACTCTCCGGCACTTCCCATCTAGGAATCTTTCTTGCAGAACCTAGCAGGGCATGCTTTGTGTTGGCTGTTGGCTGGGTACTGGTGCTGGAGGGTTAACGGTCAATCCATCAAATTTTTACCACCCAATGACCATTTCATCTAAAAAAATGCATCAAAAAAATACCATTGAATGCATGTTTTTTCCTTTTTTTTAAATGGGGTCCCTACCAAACCCCCGTTTATTACCCTTTAAAACCCATTATAAATAACACTAAACCCTTTACCTTGAAAAAACATTTATTCAATGCATATTTTTTCGATGCAGTTTTGTTGATTGAATGGCATTCGATTGTAATGTTTTAGATGAAATGACCAGATACCATGCTGGAGCTGCTGGATGGGTCCTCTGAGTACAGTATCTCCCTCTGTTCCCTGGGAGATGTTTAGGGAGGTCTATTGCTTCCCTCTTGGAACACCTGGCCTTCATTCACTGGTGGAAGCTGTCAGGTAGACTGTATCTCTAGCCGAGGTCCAAATTAGTCCTTCTTCTTACTCCTTTCAAAGTCGTCAGATGGTCTGTTAAGTGAGGGGTTCAGCCTTCTTTTAAAGACAAATGGGTCCCAGTGATTGGCGCAGGCTAAGCCAACTTTAATGGACCAATCCTGGGTCCCCACCAACAACCCTCTTTTATGCATGAGGTCAGGACCAGAGTACTCTCCAACAGGAAAAGGTGAGGGGTGACAACACATACCCAAGTCCCACCCATTTTACTGTCTCTTGTAATTCAAACAGTCTCTCTGGTTAACTGAACCCTCTGTGACTCTTCATTAAAGTGCAGGTTTCATTGAAGTAGGTGGCAAGAGCAGACTTCTTGTATCCTCCAAATCAAATATGTATCCCCTCTGAAAGGGGTCAGTTCTGCAGGGGTTTGCTTATGGTAAATAGTGGTCCCACACATCAATTTCACTGCTTTTCATACAGAGGGGTGGGAACAAGCTTCAAGTTAACACATTTCATACCAAAGGGGTGTTAGTCCCACTTTTCCTGTTGTCTGTTCTGGCAACCAAGCCACTTGAAGGCTTGCCTCATTATCTCTCATTAGTATGGACTGCCACCAGCCAGATTAGACAAAGGGAAAGCAGATCCATGGAGCCTTTGATATTTAACTTAGGCTGCCCATTGCTGGAGTAAGGAGTGCCTTCTACCTTCTTGAGATGATTTGATGTACCCTTGGCTGTAACATTCCTGCTGAACATGACAGGGGAGGACAGCACATGTAGGCTGTGTCCTCCCGGAGTACACAAGACTATGGGCCTCATTAAGAGTCACCCGGTCTGGAAATAATGGTGGTGGTAAACCCACCGCCACCGTTGTTTCTGGGTGATCTGAACATGTTACAAGTGTGATAATGGGTGAAAAGGTGGAAAGTGCAATTAGGAATATGCTTGATAACTTACATATTAATAACTGTTGTACAGTTTATGAAAACAACAAAAATGTGACACATGGCCATGCTACATCGTACAGATTTGGAAGTCAGCTTATTGAATTCCCCATGATCAGCTAAAACAGAATATATGTTTCATATGGCAGTTGCTAGTACAATTGTGAAGCTGTGATACATAACTCATTTTTGCCAAAAAAAGTCAAAAAGAGAACAAAGGAGAGTGACAAATGGAAAAAGACAGATGGTGCTGCCAACTCCTAAACCAATCCTGACTGGGGCGGAGAGAGAGATAGGGTAACTGTCCTATCCTAGAAGCAGGAATTATTGCAGGGTACCCTCTCTAGATTGCAAAATGAGTGATGTCATTTCTGCTATATAAGTGGGACTGTACTAGGGACAGACAAACAAAAGCCAGGGAGACAGAAAAAGGAGGATGGAGAGAAGGCTTCTGAAACTTACCATCTTTGAGAGTGCAGTGACCAGACCGCTGTCCTTTCTTTCCAGAGTGTCTTGAGATGCAGCTGGCTTTCCTGAAACTTAAACAAATGCTTACTATGTGAGTAGCAATAACCCCAGCCCTAAATTGCATGCATAAGCCCATTATTTTTGTAGTGGTGCATCCAATATTTCCCCATTGAAAAACACCTCATCTGTCTGTGAAAATCCTTAGTATTTGTGTAAGTAAATCAATTCATTCCTCCATTGAATTTCACAGTATTGGGATTGGTGGGGTTCGTAACCAACTATCTCTTTCTCAGTGGGTTTGTTAATTGTTATAGTCATTAAGTGTTGCTCAAAAGAATCAAGACCCTTGTGAGCTGAAAAAAACAAATGTGGCCCTTTGTTTAACTTATGCCCTGCTAAGCAAATTTTCATTTGCCAGTGTCATTCCTCTTTGCCTCTGTCAGCCTGAACTAAAACCGATTTTATTTTTGTCAGCTGAACCCTTTCCCAGAGCCTACCTGTCATTGTAGCCTCAGTGTAAACGAATTTCCATTTGCCACTGTATTTTCCTTTTGCATTTGCTATCTCCCAAAGCTAATTTCCCTTCTTCATTTCTATTTTCCCTGGTGTGCTGATTAGTATTCTCTAAAACATTGCCTGTCTCCTAAGTGTAAGCAGTATGAATTGTGTTCTATTCTGTCCCCTAGCAGTTGTGAAAAATAATCCAAACCCCATTTTGCTCCAAAAACAAATGTTCCCTTTCTTTGCTGGCTTCCCATATTGTGGTGGTGGGCTTCACCCCAAAACGGATTTCCCTGTATATTCCTACCCCTTGTCACTGCCTTCCATTCAAAGGAATCAAGTCCAATTGTTGTTTGGGGTAAGTGTAGCAGGGGGGAGTGCTTAACTGTAGGTGCTATCACGTTGTTTAGAATTGTTATTTTCCTCTTTTGCCATTAAAACAAAAGTGAGGGTAATAGTCTTTTTCAATTTGATTGCTCTAGATAGGATATTGCATTTGTGTTGCCACAATTTTGGTGTCTGTTGTATTTTGATTATCCTCATTTATATTGAATAAAACATGTATAAAATATCTGATTAATACACATTGGCTTGGTTCCTAGTCCATTGTGACATTGGGTGCTGGTGGAGGATGAGTGCGAGATGGGTTGGAGGCCTACTCAAAAGAATCCGTAGTATAGTAAAAATCTAAAGCTTTTTATTGTGTGCCACATTCAGTGCAGTGGAAGGAGCTCACAGGCTGGCATGTGCCATGTAATAAACCGTGACAATGGCCCGGTGCACTCGTTATAGGCCTTCGGTTCACTCTATATGTTATAATGTAGTTGAAAAAATGTGATACTGGTTGAAACATTGGAAATTGAAGACCACTGTACATTTGAAGAACCTTAGACTGTGCAGGGGATGTGTGGAAAGGCAAAGCCTTTCTTTCTCAAACCGTGTGCCTTTAAATCTACCATTTAGGACTCACAACAAATGCGTTATTGTTTTTTTTTCATACTGTGTTCCACTTATTAGACTCAGCATGCTTAAAAGTATGGACACATTACACACAAAACATTGGGTGATTACAAAAATTGGGAACTCCTTCTTAGTGGCTGTTATGTTCTGTTGTATGGCCCTGCAGATAAACGGGCAATGCAGGACGGAATTCCTTGCAAACTCCTTGCAGGAGCTAATGGACTATAATGCGAGAAACCCTTGTTTTTCTTTTTCAATTTAAATTGATGTTCAGCTCTCTCTGTGATATTCTGGGTTGCTCATTTCTCTTGAGACCACCATCTGACGGAAACTTCTCTGGGACTTTGAAATCTAATGGAACTAGATCACAGCATTATGTTTTCAGTTAGTCCAATAAAAGGTATTAACGCTTGGGTTTGGTTTGAATTTAAAACTGGTCTAACACGCCACCAACATCTTTCACTGCACAGCTTTTTTCGGAGCAACAATGCACTGCATTCTCACAAGAGATGTCCTACAAGGGGTTTTCATAGTGATAGGAAATTAAGAAACACAGATAAATGTCTTTTATTGGGGGATGATTTAGGATCGAAGTTCTACCTTCCTTGAGGATTAACCGAGGTCCTGTTTGAAACAAAAGGTGCACATGTCCAACATTATTGGTAACCCCTACACCCCTAGAATGATAATTGAATATGACATCATCAACCCATTCCACGTGCTATACCAGGCGTTAACAGCCCAAGTTAAAGGCCAGAGCCATGTGAAGCACTCAAATGACTCAGGAATGGGAGATTTTCCGGCACAGCTATTAATCTAAGTATATTTCATTGAGTATTTTCCAACAGATTGTGCCGAAAATATATGTGGGGGTGGGTTTAGGTTAATAATAAATGTAGAGGGCATAAGAGGAGATAGCAAAATCACCCGAATCAAAAGTAAATCTTAGATGAAAACTATTTCAGCAAAAAGAACCCCATTAAAATCATATAGAACCCAAGTTGCCTAGTGGGAGGGATCAAGACCACAATATATTTGGGCAATAGGTCCAACTAAAGCATATTTGTGTGTGGAATACTATATTATGTTTTGGATAATCATTACAGGGCAAGTGCACTTTTACAAGTCCTCACTTTTAAGTAAGAGTTTATACTTTGAAAGGTGGTAAGATATGATAGGTTATTTATAACACGCTTAATACCCAGAGGTTTCTAAGCGTGGACTCAGGCATCGAACATGTTTTGCTTTGTGTCGCCTTGCTTCCAAGGCAAACACGTTGCCCCTGAGCTATCCTCCCGAGGTGGGCTCTATTATAATAGCCACAGGGTATTATGTGACAAAATCAGTAATCTGACATTGTCAAGAGGAAATGTGAACCCCTCTCAGCCTGGGTAGGAAGGTTTAGCACAGTGGAAGACGGCCCCAGTCCTACCCCAGTGGCGGACAGTGTTTATTAAGAGGGCCCCAATTCCTGTCCCCTCCCCAAGTGCTTGTTTATTCATGGGCAGTACCCACGTACATCACTCCATGCCTCTTCATCCAAATGCTTGCCAAGCTTTCTCTCCTTCTTCTAGATCGAGAGTCAACTCTATAGCCACATGGAGAAGACAATGGAGAGAACACACTCCCCAGCGCCGGCATGCAGGATCGAAGCCCTGCAATCAAATTAGACCACCTGGGACTTAAACAAGAGCTATAACAACCAACACAGACTTTGCTTACTGTTGCAATAAATGATGCTTGAGAAGATCAGGTAAGTTGACGTGAAGTTATTTTTATTATGTTACACCAGTAGGATGTTATGTAGAGACTCACTGACTCCCACCATCCAGGCTCTTATCCTTCAACTGCCGGAGCTGGACCCACCTTCATGTATAAACATTCTCCCACTCATTCAACATTCTCCCACTCACTGAATATCCTCCCATGACGTCACAGACACACCATGTATCTCCCTTATTTGACAAACAAACAACAGAACACTAATTCACACCACGACTGAACACACTTCATTCCTTACAAAACTGACAGGAAGCACACACTCACACTTCTCTTAATCTTTCAACCCCAACACCACACACACACCTCCCCCTTCGAATAAAATATGTATTCATCCAGAGTCACTCAACACGAACATATGGGCAGTTGAAAAACACACCACACAATTACTAACATCTACTTCTGTGGGAGAAAAACAAAACTGAACCACCAGTCCTAAAATGATGGCCAGTCAAATTAAGATCAACCACCAGCAGCACGCAGATCAAGTAATGAATGGGTGGATACAGTGTGTGTAAGGGTTGGATTGCCAACCAAGCTCTGGGTGTAAGCACAGCAGGCACTCACTATAACTAAAACAAGTAGACGCACTGATCTATCTTGACCATTATATACATCTCATTACTTTCCAAAAGTTCCTGCATAATCAGGCATGGCATAAATTACATCTTGCGGAGTGGAGCAAACAAACAAATAAATGATATTTTTCTGGGTGGGCCTTAACAATATTGTGGATAGCACGTCTACAAGCTTGTTCACTCACAACCACGTTCACTGATGGCTCTTAATGCTTCTCACTCCTCAAAACCAAACATAAATCTGATATGAAGAAAAGAAAAAAGTCCAGGACTCAGCGCCACCAGTTATGCGGTCATTTAATTGTGTTATATTGTCACACATTAAATGATGAGGTAAAGCCCATGAGTGATAACATGTTTTGGCTCGCTCTGAGCCTTTTTCAAATCAGGGCTAGTTTGACATCAAACACAATAGGCAAAGAAACATATCAGAGGTTTTGTGACAACAGCATCGATGCAAACATTGTATAGCACAGAAATTAAAGCATCAAAACAATATGCCATAATACGCATTAACAGATAGTAGGATTGATAGATAGACAGAAAAACAGGGGTTGGTGAGGGGACGGATGCAAGGGTATAAAGAAGCATTGCAAAAAATATATATAATGATAATGAACACAGTTATAGCAAAAAACAACAACGAACAAAATAACATAACATGAAACAATGTGGTGAAAATGCAAAAAGGACGAAAAAGAGAACAGAAAATTTAGTGATTATTGAGTAAGTGATACTTGCATAGATGAGACCAATTAGTCAAAATGATAAGTGTAAGGATAACGCCATAAATGCGCTTACCCGAATTTCGATGAACCAATCCATAAGACTGTATGTCAATGGAGTAATAACGGGGTTAAATAAAGCTGATATGAATCCAACATTTCAAGAGGTATATAATATCCAGACACATGGACAATCTGTTAGCTAACCGACAGTTTGGTACGTCATATAGTCACATACCTCAATCCTCAGCAGCCCCAGCTGAGAAGTCCAGATAATGCTACGTCACAAACTCGTGACATAACAGTTCAACAAGGACCCATTTGGTGATCCCTGTCTCATTTCCCAACACCACAAGTTGGCAAGTCCAAACTAATATCATGACACATGAGTGGGACAAAACTATAGCTTTCCACCGACACATTGCTCGACATGGATCCATTGGGAACCATTCGGACTTTAAAGACACTCAGTGGCTCCCACCACCTAGGCTCTCATCCTTGAAGTGCCTGAGCTGGAACTACCTTCATGTAACAACATTCGCCCACTCACTCTACCTTCTCTCATGAGGTCACAGTCACACCATGCATCCAGAGGGATCGGACATAACGCTTACATTTGCGGAAGCCATGCTAAGTCCTCGTAACATGAACCTGGACACTATACAACCGTGGCCACCATTGCTAACTAATGGAATCCCGTGTGGAGAAGAGATGTGGGCTTAAACAGCAATGTATATGTTTTTTGCTATGTAACCACTCCTGTGCAGGGAAGACACAGCCAGATCAGCCAGGGTCAGACAACCAATCATGAGGATGGGGAGTGGGATAGGAAATACCCCAGAAAACAGGACATTGGGGGTTGTTCAGGTGAGATCAAAGGAGGAGGTGGCAGATCAAGAGACCATCCAGAGGCTGGGCAGTGGATTGGACTGTGGAGGTGATTTGTTGGAAAAGGAGAGGTATTGCTTTGTCAGTGCAAGATAAACTGTGCTGTGCTGTAAGTGCATGTATAAGACAAGCAAGTGAGATGATTTGAGGGAATGTAGTAAATATGAAGAAGTTGTGAGTGTTAAAGGTATGTGACTAAGTAGAAGGTGGGTGGAGTAGTAGTACTGTGGAAGAGGGAGTAGTAGCATGGAGGAGGGAGAAGTAACACAGAAAGGTTGAGGCAAGTGGTAGGGGGAGTGAGAGAGATCAGAGTGACAGTGGAGGAAGTCACAAGGAGTAGGGGTGAAGGTGGATGTGGGTTGCACCAGGAGAGTAGTGAAAGGAGAGCATAGGAGAAAGGCTAAAACCCTCATGGGAAGAATGTGCGCTCCCTCCAAGGCATTGCTCTTTTGTCCAAGAAGAACAAATACCCTCAACCCCATGGACACGACTCAGTGGTCTACAAGGACTAGAGACACCTGAGAGTCCTAACGGCAGTGGACTAAGTTTTGACACCCGAGGAAAAGTGGGTGAAGCCAAAAAATAACTATTAATCCTACCCCCATTTAATTCCATAGAACAAAAAAGAATGTTTCTCGTGTGGGGAGTATGTTATGTTAACAAAGCTTATAAAGCACATGGTCACCCGAGAGTATCTTGGCGCTGGGAGAACAAAAGTGCAGGCTGAACAGTGCACCCTAAAAATGTAGGGTCTTTGGGGATTGATATGGTCATCTGATGAGCATTGCCCCTTGAATCGAATTGGTATTCTCACCACACCATCTTTAAAAGATCCCAGTCAAGCTGAACCGTTCTATGCAAGTATCCTCTATACCAGACCCAGATATTAGCAGAGAGGAGAAAGAGCCATGTTTTCCTGTCCACTGTGACCAAAACAACCTATAGAGTCCCTGCTTTCCTAAGAGGAAAAACTATTTTGGGACCGATTGGGCACTAGGAGTAAGGATTGTGCAATAAGAGCAGACTTGCTTCCCCAGAGATGGAAGCAGAACGGAAAAGAGAGAGTAGGTTGTGTTTGTGGCCATGTTGAGGGACACACCCAAGCACAAATCCCCATCACCATCTTGGTAAGAAAATTAGATATTGTGGTGGCCTTTATTCCAGACCGACCAGCCCAACTAGTTATAGGAAAAATATTCCCCATTTCGAGCAATGGGTATCACATGTGGCTGAAATAAGAATAAGAACGTGTAAGGCTAGACTCCCCCCCCACCTAAAAGTACCAGAACACCCCATTTTGGAACAAGGGACTACATTGGAAGGGAAAGTCATTCACCCAGGCAAAGCCCCAATTCGACAGTAAAAAAGTAGTCCTTATGCATGAGTCCCTGTCTTGTGGGGAAAAGTATTTGATGAATCCAATGGACTCGCCACTGTTTTCATGGTGGGTACCACCTCCCATGTGGCCAGAGGAAGGCAGTTGCTACCTGATCCTGACCCTAGAAGGGAAGGAACTGTGCACTGCTGTTTGGGTTAGTGGAGAGGGGCTACGTTGAACCCCAACTGCCAAAGAGGTGCAGAGAAGTACTGGAAGAGTCAAGAAGACTAGCCTGGCCCCTCCAGAAAGAAGGGAACCCCTGGGCATTAACAGGTGACACAGCCCAAAGTTGACTGCCAGCTTCCACATTTAAAGGGAAGCCAGGGAGAGAGATTCCTGTGCAGGCTGTGGCAGAGGCAGTGAAGGAAAAGAGGTTGGCTCCTGCTCAGGACCACAAGAACAATACGTACCGCTGTGGCAGAGGAAAAGAGGACACCACAGGAGAGATGCAAAGTCAGAGACTGAAGTGCCATGGAGACGCTGGGAGCCACGATAAAGGTCCTGGATGCTTGGCAAGTCGAGAAGCTAGTGTTATCCATTTTGGAACCTGAATGGAAGCAGACGTGCAATTGCAGAGCCTCCAGGGAGGCCGGAAGAAAGTATACAGCCTCCAGATTGAAAAGCAGGTGACAGCAGGACACTGCAGATGCAAAAACTCGAGCAGAGCCACTGGAGAAAGCTGGCGAGTCTACCCGAAGCCAGTGGATCCCGGGCGCATTCTGGTGACCGTGCCAACATCAATTTAAACATAATAACTTTGTGAATCTGACGAAAGGCTTATTAGTATACCAAAAAGGAGACAGGCAAACCGCAATGAACTGTGAATATCTAAAATGTAAATGTAGGGTCAAATGTAAAGAAACCATACCAAAAGTGTATATATATCCAGCCAAGGGTCATATCTACAGTATTTATGATACAGAGCACCATATGCAAAGTACTGGTAAAGCGAGATATCAGACAAGTGAAGTATATGAAAAGTCCTGGTAATTCAAATACACCAGGAGAGGGAAGCATATAAGACGTCCTGGTAAACCAAAGACAGCGGGCGAGTGAATCATATCAGAAGCCCTGGTAAACCAAAGACAGCAGGCAAGTGAATCAGAAATCCTGACAAGCAAGACAGCAAGAAATTGAGATATATAATTTCTGGCAGGGGGAGTATACCAGGCAAGTGAACCTCATAAGTGAAGACTTAGTAGAAGCAGAAAGTGTTCACAACCTAACAGGAGACCTCATCTTTAGCATAGGGTCAGAGAGGCACTTTTCCAATCCTTTTTCTTTTAATGAATATCTTTGGTAAAAACATGGAAACCTTGTGTCTCATTACCAACCCATCAAAGTATCCAAAAGTACAATATTGGTTTCGTCATGTGCTGTGAACAATCCAATGCCAAACATGTGAGCTATGTTGCTGGAAAGAGGAACTTGAGCAATGTAGGCATCTGGGTGGTGTTAGATAATGTATCAGTGCAGATCGGCATGGCAAAAGCAGTAGCATCATTACTCACCTTTTCCCCGGGGTCATTACAGTAGCTGTCTAGACCCTCTAGCCCCACAGGAACTGAGACCTCGTCATTAACAATGGTCAGAGGCATCTATGAAGATATGGATATGTGTAAAGATCTTCATTTCCTTCATACCATATCCACTGGAACAGGATGCCCGTAGCTGCCAGATTCCTCCGTGAATAGAATGGCACTGATGCCAGTCTTTCAGATCTTTTCATCCCTGCGAGAAGCTTGCCGGTGCCATGCTACTCTATTGGCTGGGCAGGTGTGATTATGCCTCCAACTAACCTTAAGGTGGTTTACTCCCTGTGGCTATCTGTTGCTACCTTTGAGAACTCTTCAAATCATCTAGACAAATACTTTAGCATTAATATAAACATGTATGATCATGTTTTAGCTCATGCAGTGGTTCTTTGGACATCCCTTAAGAGCATTAATGTATTCTATAAATTGTTGAAAGAGAAGGTTGCATTTATGGAGGGATGCATACATGCCCTTGCTTTGGCCATGTCCCTGCAAGCATGACACAATCATGATTCAGAGTGTTGGTAGGCCAAGTCACAATAGGACTTGCCATTGGCTCTTTGGTGCTGTCATGAATACTTTTCGAATGCAATCTTCTGAAAGGAGCTGAGTGTCAGGAAATTACTTTTTCCTATCTCACACCTGTATTACATTAAATTGATTTGTTAAAAGGTAATGGACTGGAGAAATGGGATGAAACATTCCTTTATTTTTCATCAGTTTACATAACAAGACCGAACATCTCTGAGAAAGAACACAGCTGCCAGTTACTTTTTCCTAAGTCTGTAAATACCAATGAGTAGACTCCAAATGATTGTGATCCTGGGATGAGGTGGGCACAGGAACAATGAAGAACATTACCAAGAAGGAGCTGCAGCAGTGTAGACGTCTTGGAGATGTGGTTCCTTTTATGGCATAAAAACCAAAGAAGGATGGCCTATCAGGAAGCTGCAATCAACCAGACGGTGAAGCCTGGGAAGCAAGAAGGAGACGCAGAGATGGCCAGATTGATGCTGAGTCCGCTCCTGGAGTCAAGAGGACAATGGGACTCCTTTGCCCAATGGCATTGTAAGGGTGCAGAAGAAGAAGATTGAAACAAAGGTGGCATGGTTAGCAAAGGCTTTTATTCTTCTTTAAAATAAAGAGAAAGGCCTACCTGTTTCTATGAGGGGTTTCCCCATTCTCAACTGAATACTAAAATGGATCTGTGAGATTGTCAGTTTAACTTAAATGTCCACCGTCCTGTGTCAATATCCCTAGTTCTGTCCCTCACATGTATAACTAAAGTAGATATGGATGAGGTTTTTGTGGCCCAAGAGAATGGTTTCCTTCTCCTGGGTTTGTGATCAAAGTTCACTTTAGGAACTTCTACTGTTCTTGCCTGGGGAATCACTCCCTTCCCCATGTTGGCGCATTCTCAACAAAGCAGAGTTCAAACAATGTTCACCAGGTGAATGGTTCCGCTCCTAGGGTTGCAAGCGTCAACGTTCAAACAATGTTCACCAGGGGGAATGACTCTCTTCCCCTGATTGCAAGCGTCCTAAAACAAACAAAGGGAAACCAGCTCAACAACCCCTCTCGTCGTAGGTCATTGGTGTATCAGGGGGAATCACTCCCTTCCCCTGGCTGAAGCTTGCCCTTACTTCCCCCTCTTGTTATCAGGAGGATGGCTCCCTCCTCCAGATGCAACATACCAAACACATTAGACACAGGGTGAATGGTTCCAGTCCCTTGGATACTCCAGTGTCTCCTCTGTTCAATATTACATAAAGTTCCAATTGTGCTTGGGTACCAGACCCAGGTTATTCATTTTTGAGTCGGCAGACCTGGTTCATTAACCTGCCAAGTACTGCCATGAGGATGATGACTCATGCCTCAGTTTGGGCTTGGGTGCTCAACCAATGTTTCTCAGATCATCAGTGGTTCTGTTCCTTCCACTGACACAAGAAAGATGTCCTCTGATGCACAAATAGTCTTTCTGGACACTCAGGGTCATTGACCCTTCTCTGGTTATCAGAGGTTATGGCTCTACCACCGACAAGAGGAAGATTTCCTCTGATGCACAAATAGTCCTCTTAACTCTTGGGATCTGTGACCCTACCCCTTATGTTCATTTCATAGGGATTACCCCAGGGACTGTAAGGATATTTGGCGTGTTACAGCACAGAGTACAGCACTACTGCACAGGTAGCATTTTTTTTTGATGCAGCACCACCACATGGGTGTGGTGCATTGCTATATGTGTTGCCAGAGTAACATGGACATATAAGTAAAGACAGGCTATTCAGTCAAAAACGATTTTTACATATAAGATGCAAATCTATTTTTACAGTTAAAAGCACACATGTGCACATTCAAAAATGCACACTATTTTTCACCTGAAATGCCTATGTTGCAAGAGACACATTTGAAAATTAATAACTAACCTTATTAATGGCTAACCTGACTAATAAAACTTCATTTAACATAACCCACTAATAAAAATGTGTCTCCACTGCAGAATTAGGCCTACTCTGAAAGTGAACTTTTAAACGCACATTCATTTTTTTTTCTCTGCTGTCCTGTCCACATAACTACAGGAAGCAAAGAGCTTGAAGGAACAGGAAATCAGTTTGTTACAATTTTTACTGTAGAAATGAGCCATTGTGTAGTGAGGGAGGAGATGACATGATTGATTCTGATTGGAGCAGCGTCATAGCAAGTATCATGCTAGAGGCTGTGATTAGAGTTTTGCTGGGGAAGCTTGAGGAGAGGGGGAGAGGAATCGAGATCTTGCAGAGCTGGGAGAAGGACCTGTTTCCTGGCTGAAGCATTCCTGCTGCAAAAGCTGAGAATTCCAGGCAATAACCCCGGTTTGAGAACGGCAGACGCTTGTTTTCACTGGGGTTAATGTTCAAGGGAGCCAAATTCAGAAAGAGAATAGCCGGAGAAAACTCATGCTGAACAGATAAGGTAATTACAGAAGTGTGGGAGCTGTGCGAAAGTGTGCGAAACTGTTCAGTCAGTGTATTCGAGGGAGTCCCAGTCCCTTATCAGTATATTTAATGTTACCAATTGAATATATTCTCGCAGTTCTCTGTTCATTCTATCACAAATAATGTTGTACCATTTCATTTATTTCTGTAAAAAAGGGTTAAACTGTGTTTAAAGGAAATTTCTATAATACAAAAATATCTGAAAACAGATAGCTAGTGTGTATTATTTGTCTCTTTCATTTTGCATGGGAAAAGGTTTAAACGTGGGTAGATTTTTAAACAGTGCAATTGTCATTTTAAAACAGATGTGTGCATGATTATATTCAGTATGGACAGTTGTGAGTGACTGTTTGTAGCATAGCTTGTTGGAGGTACATGAGCCAACGGGAAGAGAGACTCTCTGGACATAGTTCCATACCGTATATAAGGTAGTGGAAATTACCACAAAAATACCACAATAGCCCATGGTGGCACACAACACTAACACTGAAAATGTGGTATCCCTAAAATGTAGGCCTGAGGTCTCTCTAGTGATCAAGAACAATCTAGATAAAAAACAAGGGATGTTGGATATTGGGGCCACAAATAAACCAACCACTATACCAACCAACCACGCAAATTATCGCGCACATTATCTAAATAGGTCTGAATTCTGAAATAATGCAATGTATTATTGTTATGTGTGACCCAATATGAATACAGAGAGTGATTATTGCTAAAGGTATTTTGGCGGTAAGAAAACACCGCAAAGCCCCAAATATCCACAAAATACCCAACATATTTATGGTGCGTTGCAGGCCGGGAAAGTGATCATAGAGTACCTACTGGGCGTGGCAAGCGTGTCTCACACTGCCATTTGCACATTAAAGGGAACCCATTTTATAATAGCAGTGTGCCACTAAAAACGAATTTCAGAATGTCACAAAGGGAAACCACATTTTCAGACCTAGTGCAATATTTAGAGGCAAAGTTGTTTGCACATGGGACGTGGTCGTCGAACAGCACCTTAGAATGGCGTGACCGCATTCAGGGTGAGGTGCAGAAAGAAAAACTAGACAATATTTTTGCAGAAGGCAGCATAATTCAGGTCTGCCTTACAAGATTATTGAATGCAGCCGATAAAAGTGCAGAGAAAGACTGTTTAATACGGCTATGCGGCAAAATATGGTTTATTTTGAATAAGTCCCTGCGAATGCAGGAGAATGATACTCAGCTAATTAACAGGTTAAAGACTGAATTAGATCGGGCAAGTAAAAATCAGGAAATGTTAAGAGCAGAATTGGATGTATGCCAAAAAGACATGCAATTAAAATGCAGAGACTTTGATGCTCAGTTATCCAAAAGCAAGAAACAATTTGAGGATAGTGAGCAAGAATTGGTACACTTAAAAGCCTTAGTGGACCACATTAGACAGGATAAAGATGAGGTTGTTTCAGAAATGCAGATTTTACAAAAAGAACATTGTGAAAAAGAATGTGATCTCCAGAGTGCAGAACAAGAAATGATTAAAATGATTCAAGAAAGAGACAAGATAAATAAAGAGTTCAATGAATGCCAAATGCAAATCTGCGACATGCAGGAGGTGATTAATAAGATGAGTGATGAAAACAACTATTTGCAAAATGAAGCAAACAGACTCCTTAAAAAGTGTAAGGACTTAGAACAGCAAATATGCATTCCCAGGTCCCAGGAGAGGCGGCAGGGTACCACATTCAATGGAGTGGAGGTGAATTCTAGCTCTGCCCAAAGAGCTAGTGCTCCAGTGACTGGGCCGGTGACTGAACTTGGTTGCAGCGCCCTTGGGGGATTTGATACTCCCATTGGGGGCAGCCACCAATCTCATACACCTGAAAACAGGATTGAATCACAAAATAGTGCAATTCCATGCATTGCAACAAGTAGCCCCATAAAAATAATGAAATCCATTAAAGCCCTGATCAAACCATTTAAAAAGGGAGGTGAATGCTGCATTGAGGATCACTTAGAAGCGGTGCATGACATTTTTAAAGCACTCCAGATACCTAAGGAACAGTACAGACAACATTTTCATTTAACTTTAGATGCCCCGACGGCCAGCATCATAAGGGGATTAAATGAACAGCAGAATATGACCTGGTTGGAGTTTGAAAAAGAAATTAGGCGTCATTTTTCTCCTTTTCAGTCATTGCAGGAGGCAAAGAAAGTCGCTTACACAATTACTGCTGGACCTAATACATCCCCTCGCCAATTTTTACAAGACTTAAAAAGAGCATTTTCTCGCTTTGATGTATCTTTTGACCCAAATTCCAATGAGTTTAAAACTGCATACTTCTATGGGCTACAGAAAGACATCATAGCCCAATTGGTCCGTGAATTTGACCGTGACAAGTCCCTTGAATGGATTGTACATCAAAGCACAAAACTATATGAGGTACTCTATTGTCAGGGTAGAGAAAGTGATAAAATGAAAGATACTAGACCTAAATCTAAAGAACCCTCAGCCACAGTAATGGAAATCAGGTCAGCCAAAATGTCCCTTGAGTCTGCTCAAAGCCAAGGTAAAAATAATGTGACACCTGAACAAAGGGGTAATCAACAAAGATCGCCATTTCCTGTACCAATGTTCCAATCACATGATCCTAGTAATAGAGAGAGCTACATCAGCCCTAGGTATTTAGGGGACAGACCCCGGGTAGGATATCGGCCTGATATGGCAGGTATGAACAATAATGAGAGACAAAATCAAGATCAAAGAAATGATGGGCCCTACCAGTCATTGGGGACACAGAGCAGATTTGATCCCAACACCATGATATATGGTAATCAGGATATACCCTGATATGTGGATCGATTTACTGATAATGGAAATCAACATAGGGGCCAGTACCCACAATCTGAGAGACAGGACATGAGGCAAAACGTGAACTACAATCCACGTCAGTACAATGATTCCCCACCAGGAGACTATAATCAAAGGATGGTTGCAACCCGCTCCCCTCCACAAATGAATCAAGAGTTCAGAAACCATCCCAACCGACATCAATCACCTGAGAGGTATCAGAATAGATCCAATCAGGGGGAAAACAACCAATATCGACCTAGGCCACAGAAAGAGGATCCTAGAGAGATGGAAAGGTTCCAGTGGCTTGAGACCCAAGTGAAAATGTTAGCTGAGCAAATAGGAAAGCTCTATACAGCGCAAAAACAACCTTCCAAAGAGGGGGCTGATGGCCATAGCAATGACCGGGGGGCTTCCGAAAAGTGACTAAGTACTCATGATAACTGCAGTGCCAAAATGACAGATTGCTCTGATATAATTTTGCATAACGACTCTGAGATGCCTAATGGATTAAAAATGAAAGTGCCAGTAAATGAACTTGTGACAGAAAGTGCAAATACTTCTAAAAAAGAGGTACGGTTTAACCTAGAGCTAAATAAAACAGTAAAGATTTGCACAAATGAAAAAGAAACATTAGGAATTCCAAAAGAACAAAGGGACAGATTTAAGAAAAATGACTCATGCATGGGGAATACCAGTGAACAGGGAGTAAGTGGGGATGCTATAGCTCCTTCCCTGGACAAGCAAAACAATGACCAAACACAGACAGAAAAAGGAAATACTCAAAAGGAGGGTACAAGTCAATCACCTGAAGAATTCTTTGAGCCACATATTTTTGAAGAGGCTGAAAGGGCTGGTATCACACTAAATGGTCACAAATGCACAGAATTAAAAAATGACAAACTGCTGAATGATGTTGTTACACATGTTCAGTTGGAAGGTTGTAATGTGGTCTCTGATGTTACCCAGATGGATGGGCGAACAGTGGCCACACTCCAAAAAACCTCTGATCTTGGAGAAATGAATAAAGTCTCTCACGCAGAAATGGGTAAAAAGGAGGCAAAAATGTCTTTCCATTTACCAATGTGCTTAGCCAAAAGTGAAAAAGACCTGAGAAAGATGAGCCCTGAAATCAGTAAGAATTCACACTTCTTATGTGTATTAGAGGAAGTTGAGGACAGATATTATGCACCCAACACTGTAGAAGAAAAATGCCACACCTTTGTTATGATTGACACTGGCGCACAGGCCACAATTATGTCAAAGGAGCTGGTAAAGAGTATCAATGAAGGGAGACCCCCACAGAGTCAGATCACAGTGAAGGAAAATCAAGGTCCAGTGCATAACTTTAATGGGGAGGAGGTGCCCATCATAGGTGTAACTGAGGTTGACATAAAAATAGGAAAGAACAGAATGAAACAAGAGGTATTGATCACATCTATTTGTGAAATTCCATTTCTGATGGGGACAGATTGCCTGAAAATATTGTCTCCTCTCATAGATGGGGTGAATGGAGTGCTGTGGTCCTTAACCAAAAAACCATTGAGGCCTAAGAAACTAAAATCACAAACCAGCAATATAAATGAATGTCACACCGTTGCCAAAACAAATGATGCTGTGGAGGTATATCTCCAGAATAGCTGCATACCTAGTGTCACTGTTATATTAATGTGTCAAGACAAAATGCAGAGCGACAATGAAAAACTACCTGTACAAATATACTTGGACCCAAGGAAAAATTGGCAGACTGCCATAGATGAGCACACATTACGTTTTTATTTAAAAGAGAAAACACGCAAACAGAATATTGCTCCTAAAACAGATTCAGAAAAACACATTACCACTCTGGCAGAAATACACATGGAAGATGAGCAACCATGGGTTCATGTTGGTATAAATGACTATTTTAAAACAATAAAAGCCACTTTAGCGCTTGGACATGAAAGGAGTTTCATTAATGAGAAATTGTTGCAAAAAATAATGGAGCGGGAAGAAATCCCGAAATTTAGGATTAAAAACCAATATGTTTCTGGGTTGGACAGTCCAGACTTTGAAAACCGAATTACAGGCAGATGCATGCTTAAAATTAGCATTGGGCAGAAAACAATTTACCATAATGTATGGATAGTGAGTGGAGCACAAAATGAATTTTACATGGGCAATGACATCATGCACAGAATGTGTATGGTGTTAGATTTCCTTAATCAAAAAATATGGTCACGCCTAGGTGGTCCGGCACCTGCATTTGAAGACAAAAGAAGGGCTTATCATTGTACACAACTGGTTCTTTATGCAATCGAATTACAAATGAGGAAAGATACTATTATTCCTGCATTTACAAAACAGTTTGCAATAACACTGAAATGCAAAAATGGACAGCAGATGAAAGGCTCTGATGCATTTGTATGCCTGAATGAATCCATAAAACAGCAAGGCCTGTATTATGAATACATTCCATTGGTAGACATTGGTGAAGGATCTGTAAAAATTATGGTAAATAATAAAGGTTGTCAGGATATTCATTTAGAGGAAAACTCCCCATTAGGAATGGCCATACAAAAATCACATTATACGGCAGATTTAAATAACATGGTGATTGGAAATATCCCTGAAAAGTATGTAGATGCCAAGGGTGAGTTGCCAGAACACCTGGATTCTCAGCCCAAAGGAATATTTAAAATTAATTCTGTGTATCCTTTTGATTCAAATGAGACAGTGTGCTGCCATCAAGAGGATTGCATAATATTTAATTTAAATGAAAATGAAACAGAAAATCAGCCCATTGAAGTGGAAGCTGATATGCCAAAATATTTAAAAGTGGCAGCTTTACAAAAAGACACAGCCACACATTTAGAGGAAAGCGCCGAGATTCCCTTACCAGAAGATTTTCCAGAATTTTCCAAAATGGTAGAAGAGCAGATCTCCTTAGCGGATGCATGTGAAAGCAATGAGGATAGGGACAATCTGAGGGAGATATTTATGGAGTTTAAGGATGTATTTGCAAAAGATGCTTATGATTATGGTTTAACTGATTTACATGTGGCCACACTACCAGAAGGGTGTAGCAGAAATCCAGTGTTTGTACGCCAGTATAGACTACCGCTGGCATGTTTAGAATCATTGGCAGAGATTATAAAAAATTTGGAATCGCGGGGAATCATCAGGCCCATTCATAGCACATCCAATACACCTATTTTAGGTGTGTTAAAGCCAAATGGTCAATGGCGGCTATGTGCAGACTTAAGAGAGTTAAATAAAAGAGTACCCTATCTAGATGGCCACTGCCATTCATTGATCAGGGCCTAGCTCAGGTACATGGTTCAAATGTATTTACCACATTAGATCTCACCTCTGGATATTGGTGCGTGGCATTGGCAGAGGAGATACAACATTTATTTTCCTTTACATTTGACAGGACTCAATACGCCTGGCTTAGAGCTCCGTTCGGGTACATCAATAGTGGGAGTGAATTTGGCATATTTTTGAGAAAGGCCGTGCCGGATGCAGCGGAAAGAGAAACAATAGTTTACGTGGACGATGTCCTGATAAAAAATGAAAGCCTGAAAAGCCATTTTGATGAAATAAGACATGTGCTTGGCCAATTGCAGAAAGCAGGCGCCAAAGTATCTTTGCAAAAAGCACAATGGTGCAAGAAAAAAGTGAACTTTCTAGGGCATGAAGTGACTGAACATGGGCTAAATCCACAAAAGAAGAAAATAGAGGCCATACAAAGATTAAAAGATCCTAAAAATGTGAAAGGAGTAAAAAGTTTATTAGGGATGACAGGCTATAACAGAAAGTTCATTGAAAATTATGCAGAAATCACTCAACCATTGACTAAACTGCTTAAACTGAATACTCCCTGGAAATGGGAAAAAGAGCAGTCTGATGCAGTGGCTAAATTAAAGGAATGTCTTGTAAAGGCACCATGTTTAGCATACCCCATAAAGGACAGGGATTTCTTTATAGAAATAGGTTTTTCTGAACATTGTATGTCAGCAGTGTTATCACAAAAACACGATTTGAATCACAAAACCAGTGCCTATGCAGGTAAGGCATTTTCCCAAGTTGAAATGAAATTTAATGAATGTGAAAAGGCCCTATTAACCACTGTGTGGGCGCTACAACATTTCCGCCCCATTGTTCAGGGAGAAAAGGTGATTATTGAAACAAATCATCAACCTTTGCAATTTTTAGAGAGTAAAAGAATTAGATCAGGTAATCTAGCGCAGTCCAGAATCACTTTGTGGACGCTGGCATTACAAGGTTTTCCCGTAGAAGTGAGATATGGACAAAATAAAAAGAACCCAATTGCTCAAGGGTTAGCTGACTTACATGACTGTGCAGCTGAACAAATACCAAATGAAATGGAAGTGGAAACTAGTTTGCAGGAATTTGAACAATCACCACACAAAGCTTTTGATGAAAAAACATGCAAGGATTTGCCAACTGTATATGTGGATGGTTGTGCTTTTCACATTGAAAATGACAGTAATAAACAATTAGTGGCAGGAATAGGAAATGTCTGGTTGAAATGTGAAGGCGTCCCCAGTATAGGGATGAGGATTGGAGATAGGAACAGTCAGGTGGCGGAATTGGCAGCCATTTATAAAGCAATTGCTACTGCAGTTGATAAAAAGTTCAGTGAAATTGTCCTGGTGACTGATTCTGACTATGCACGGAATAGCTTTGTGGAGTATTTGCCTGGTTGGAAAGCAAGAGGCATGGTTAAATACAACAAAAAGCCACTTAAACATGGAAAAATGATACAAGCCATAGACAAATTGGTGTCAGAAAATAATTTAACAATATACTGGAGAAAAATTCGTGGGCATTTAAAAACACCAGGAGAGGATAAGGAGGGAAATGATAAGGCAGACCACCTGGCTAAGATTGGGGCTGTGATGGGAGAATTTCTACCTATTGATTATTTAATGGGTGAAATACAAATTGATGCAGTAACACGTTCTAAAGCACCAAAGGAGGTAGATCAACCAGTGGTACAGTGGAGTCATGACACGCCAGATCAAGATTTGATTGAGGCACGAAAGAATGATCGAATTTTGGGAATCTATTATAATCATTTGATAGATCCTGAACAAAATCCTTTAACAGAAAATGATTGTATGGGAAAAGAAGAGTTGAGGGTGCTATTGAAGAACAAAACACGAATTAGATTACAGGATGGACTCATGATTAGAGAGTCCATAACAGGACAAATACAGTGGGTGGTACCCCTTTCATTCAGAGGGCTAATGCTACACCATGCACATGATGCCATAACTGCAGGCCATAGAGGTTCACAAAAAACATTAGAAATACTAAAAGATTATGCTTACTGGCCACATATGTCCCAGGATGTGGAATTATATACTAGAGGAAGTCTAGTATGCGCCCAATTTAAACCTGCTTCACCCATGCATAGAGCACCATTGATGAAAAGAGGCCTAACTCTCCCATGGGAAACCGTTATATTTTAAGTGTGGTATGTTTGATGTCGAAGTGGATTGAATGCATTCCTGCACCAGATTTAGTGCGCAAACAGCAGCCACATTGCTGGTGAACCATGTGTTCTCAAGGTTTGGGTTGCCACAAAGAATTGAGTCAGACAGAGGAAGTCATTTCACAAGTACTCTAATGAGTAAGGTATGGCAAATACTAGGTGTGAAAAGGAAACTACATATCGCATATCGGGCAGCGTCTTCAGGTACAGTTGCAGGAGCAATAGGTCTGTTGTGGATATTTTAAAGAAATTAGTGGCAGAAACAGGTTCCAGCTGGGATTTATGTTTACCGTTGGTTTTGATGGCAATCAGATCAACTCCTGCCAAAGCAACAGGTGTTAGCCCCCATGAGGTCTTGACAGGTAGGAAAATGGTGTTACCACAACACCTACTATACAGAACACATGAGCAAACACTTGTGAGTGCATCCACAGTTCATGAATATATTGATGAACTGAGGAGGCATTTGCAACATGCATTTGCTTTTGTGCAGAGAAATCTGGAAAGAGCTGTTGACAGTGCAAAGTCTTATTATGACAAAAAGACATCAGTAAAGGAATACAGTGTAGGGGATCAGGTGTACAAGTTTCATTTTGGAAAAAGTAAACAGAAAAATTCTAAATTTCTAGCAGCCTGGCAGGGGCCATTTCGAATTATAGATAAGGTCTCTCCTGTAGTTTATAAAATTTTGAAAAATGAAGGTGAAACGGCAATAGAGCAGTTCGTCCATGTAAATCAAATCAAACCATGCCATCCCAGACATGAGATCAGGCAGCTTGAGCATGTAGAAACAGATAAAGTCCCTTGAACACAAAAAGAGAAAATAAATGGGTACAATCAGGAGGCAGTGACAGAGAAGTTAAAAAGTTGATTGTTATAATGGCACATAAACACTGTAATATATGTAAAAATATATAATATAAAATAAGTAAATAAATAAATAAATAAATATATATAATGGAAGCTCATGGTTGGTGTGCAGAGAGAAAATGTATTAAATATTGAATGCTGTTTTATATGTGCTTGTTTTCTTTTTAACTTGTGTTTAATTTCAGGAGAAAAAAAAAAAAAACAAAATGTTTTTACCAAGCATGTTTTATTTTTGGCAAAAGGGTGAAGTTAGTTTTGTGCTATGTACTTAATTTGTTTCTTTTATATTTGATTTAGAAAATTAACATTATTTGGTCGGAGGTTCCGGGATCAGAGGCCACGGGAGACGATGGAGTCCTGGAGTCCCCTGGATGAAGACCAAAAGATGCCTGCCTCCAGGTGGAGGTGAAGACAAGATAACCAGAATGCCAAAAAAGATGACTCCTATGGATCCAAGATTGCCAAGATGAAAGTGTACTCGAATGAACCAAATAACATCGCTGGTCGGGACATATCAGAGGCAGACAAGAGTCCTGACATATGGAGTTCCACGTATTCATTATTTTAATTATTTATTTTAATTTGTTATATTAATTATTTGTTTTAGTTAGTTGTTTTATTTTATTGTTTTTAATTGACTTGTAAAATCGAAACTTAGAGTAATGCCACTTCCACTGAGAAGGCAAATGTAGAACATTTTGTAAACTAATGAACTCAGATGAATACTGTGTTGATTGCAACTTTTTCATTGATGCACATGAATATTCATTTTGTTGGATTGCTATATTGTGAAAAGAAGAAAAAGAACAAGTTGTTTTTAGGAATTGGCTTGGATCGTAGCCAAGTTCTAAAAACAAAAGGAGGGTATGTAAGGATATTTGGCGTGTTACAGCACAGAGTACAGCACTAATGCACAGGTAGCATTTTTTTTTTGATGCAGCACCACCACATGGGTGTGGTGCATTGCTATATGTGTTGCCAGAGTAACATGGACATATAAGTAAAGACAGGCTATTCAGTCAAAAACGATTTTTACATATAAGATGCAAATCTATTTTTACAGTTAAAAGCACACATGTGCACATTCAAAAATGCACACTATTTTTCACCTGAAATGCCTATGTTGCAAGAGACACATTTGAAAATTAATAACTAACCTTATTAATAGCTAACCTGACTAATAAAACTTCATTTAACATAACCCACTAATAAAAATGTGTCTCCACTGCAGAATTAGGCCTACTCTGAAAGTGAACTTTTAAATGCACATTCATTTTTTTTTCTCTGCTGTCCTGTCCACATAACTACAGGAAGCAAACAGCTCGAAGGAACAGGAAATCAGTTTGTTACAATTTTTACTGTAGAAATGAGCCATTGTGTAGTGAGGGAGGAGATGACATGATTGATTCTGATTGGAGCAGCGCCATAGCAAGTATCATGCTAGAGGCTGTGATTAGAGTTTTGCTGGGGAAGCTTGAGGAGAGGGGGAGAGGAATCGAGATCTTGCAGAGCTGGGAGAAGGACCTGTTTCCTGGCTGAAGCATTCCTGCTGCAAAAGCTGAGAATTCCAGGCAATAACCCCGGTTTGAGAACGGCAGACGCTTGTTTTCACTGGGGTTAATCTTCAAGGGAGCCAAATTCAGAAAGAGAATAGCCGGAGAAAACTCATGCTGAACAGATAAGGTAATTACAGAAGTGTGGGAGCTGTGCGAAAGTGTGCGAAACTGTTCAGTCAGTGTATTTGAGGGAGTCCCAGTCCCTTATCAGCATATTTAATGTTCCCAATTGAATATATTCTTGCAGTTCTCTGTTCATTTTATCACAAATAATGTTGTACCATTTCATTTATTTCTGTAAAAAAGGGTTAAACTGTGTTTAAAGGAAATTTCTATAATACAAAAATATCTGAAAACAGATAGCTAGTGTGTATTATTTGTCTCTTTCATTTTGCATGGGAAAAGGTTTAAACGTGGGTAGATTTTTAAACAGTGCAATTGTCATTTTAAAACAGATGTGTGCATGATTATATTCAGTATGGACAGTTGTGAGTGACTGTTTGTAGCATAGCTTGTTGGAGGTACATGAGCCAACGGGAAGAGAGACGCTCTGGACATAGTTCCATACCGTATATAAGGTAGTGGAAATTACCACAAAAATACCACAATAGCCCATGGTGGCACACAACACTAACACTGAAAATGTGGTATCCCTAAAATGTAGGCCTGAGGTCTCTCTAGTGATCAAGAACAATCTAGATAAAAAACAAGGTATGTTGGATATTGGGGCCACAAATAAACCAACCACTATACCAACCAACCACGCAAATTATCGCCACATTATCTAAATAGGTCTGAATTCTGAAATAATGTAATGTATTATTGTTATGTGTGACCCAATATGAATACAGAGAGTGATTATTGCTAAAGGTATTTTGGCGGTAAGAAAATACCGCAAAGCCCCAAATATCCACAAAATACCCAACAGGACCATACAGAGACCATATAACTTCCTTTGTGTCCCTGCCGGCAGATCCGTTCCTCCCAATAACTTGTAGGGACTTGTGGCACATCTCTGGACCTCACTGGGACTGGATGCAGTGTCTCGTTGGCTTTGCTGGTCTTTCCCATTCTCTCCCTTTCTTCCGGTGAGATAGCATCTTGCTGCTGACTATGGTTTGAACACTTGCCCAGGACTCGCCGGTCCAACTTCTCGGGGCAGTGTTACCATTGCTCTTGGCAGCCAGGGCTCTACGTGGATTTTCTCCTCTGGGATTCAACAGGGCATTTCTCCCTTTTTCACCAGCATCCTCCGGGTCTCAGGATTCCGACTTTGCACATCTCACAGCATCTCTGCTCTGTATGTCACACGTGCTGGGCTCTTTCTTTCAGTTGTACTTCTTCGGTTTTTAAAGTGTTCAAGTGTTTATTTCCTCACAAGAGACTAGACTGTTGCTCTTGGTTCTTCATCGCAGTACTTCCAGGTTTTCTATAGCTCTTCACCTTATAGTAGTACATAGGTTTACTCTCTATTAAGAGGTTGTTTGGGAAGGAGAGGTTATAGTGTGTGTATTGGTGTTACAAGGGCAGTGCCCTACATGGTTGTACTCATCCCTGAAGGGGGATTTCCTCCTCATAAAATTCTCAAATATTATGCCACCAACAGGAGAGCATGGGGTAGTGGCCTGGCCTCCATGGCCTCATGGGAAAGGGCTCCCCCTCACAGAGAATTGACAACATCAATGGATTTGTCACAGCGTCCAGACGGTAATGGGACGGTGGCAGACAGTGATGCAAACGCAAGAGGGAGCGTCCATACCGTTGCTCCAAGGGTCGGGCAGGAGTTCTGTGAGGTGAAGCCACCAAGATACGGAGATGTCCCTGCAGGACACAGAGTAGGATAAAGACCACAGGAAGTACAGACCTTGCACCCCGGGAACACAGAAAGTAACGTGAGTGGCGCATGGACTAGGAGGGGCTGGAAGGTAAGACCGGCAGAAACCCTGTGCAAATTTAGCAAGCAAGACTATCTTCCTCGTGTCAGTACTTGCCATGTGAGGCAGCCAAGGGAATATAAAGTGAAGGGAAGAGAAACCAGGGTCGGGGAGGCAAACCAAGAGAGTCATAAGAGTGATCTTCCTCATGGCAGTACTTGGCAGCAAAGGGACCTAAGTGGGCCAATCCAAAGAAGAACAGAAACAAGGGCCGAGGATCCAAACCAGGAGAGTGATATGAGCCATCTTCCTCGTGCCAGTACTTGGCAGTGAAATGGACCAAGTGGGCCAAACGAAAGAAGAAGAGAGAAACCAGGGTTTCAGACACTCACAACACTCAGAATTAGGTTTTGGAAGTGTGGAACCTAATAAGGAGAAGACCTGGGGAAGGGAGTCAATCCTACTAGTTGTAAGAGATGGTGTCATAACTACCAGGAAAAGGGAGTCCTCCTGGTAACACACACTGTGAGGAAGGACCAAGCGGCCTAGGGAAGGGAGTCCTTTCCTTGGGTCGTTGTGAGGTTGAGACCAAACGCCAACAAAAGCAAGGCCTTCTCCTGGCCCAACAAGGAAGTGAATATTGTTGTGGAACGTTGTGACCTCGGGAAGAGAGTAATTTCCCCAGGCTGTCTAAGACTGAACCCCTGGAGAGGGAAGGCATTCTCCTGGCCTATAAAGTAAATATTGTTTTGGAACTTTGTAACCTGTGGAAGGTAGTAATTTCTCTAGACCTATTTGTTTTTAACTTTGGAAAGCCAGGAGAAAGGAGGCATTTTCTTGTCCCATGAAGAAGATATTATTTAGAACTATGTGACCTGGTGATGGCAGTCATTCCCCCAGGGTGTTTGAGACGGAAGCCAGGAGAAGGGAGACATTCTCCTTGCCCACCAAAGAAACATTGCGTGGAACTGTGACCATAACACAGGAGAAGATAGGCATTCTACTGGGATCAGAAAACTGCTGCTTTTTTCCTTAGTGTATAGTGTAATGGACAGAAGTAGGGTTTTCTCAGGACGGTGGACACATTTACTTTAGCAGACATCCTGAAAGTCAACATTGGCCCTCAGTTGAGGCAGGAAATCCCCTCTTAGGAACAGGGAAAGACAGGGTTTCTCTTGCTATGTATATATATATATATATACTATGTTAAAAAGACGTTATGGTTAAGGTGCACCAGTAAATACCTATGTAATTCAGTGAAAAAACTTTGTTAAAGGGACTCTACGGTTACTTTGCCCCCACTGAACGAAACCTCACCAAACTTTGCAGAATCATTCTGAGGGGCCGTATACTTTTTTGAAAAGTTTGTTGAGGATTCATCCAGCGGGGAAAAGTTATAAGCCACCCTAAAATTGCCTTTTATATGAGTTGAGCAACTTCACCATAACTACAGGATCTCTACCGCAGGCCCTGTAATAAAAGTCAAAAATTGTTTGTTTGTGGCTTGGCGAAGCGTTGGTGTATGGGAGGCGAAGACGTGTGAGAAGCGAAAGGCAAAGGCATATGGGAGGTGAAGGTGAGGCGTATAGGAGGTGAATAGAACTGAGAGGGAAAGTTGAAGGCAGGCAGCATTCCTGAAGTTTCCAAATCATTGCTATTAATAATCAGATACAGGATATGCTTCCGGGCGCAGTTACTGAGTACAACTCAAACGATACGGTGGTGGATGCCGACAAAGCCTTAAACTATCCAAAATAATTCCTAAATTCACTCAACCTCTGGGAATGCCAGCACATCACCTTTGACTGAAAGCTGTGTCACCCATCATGCTGCTTCGCAATCTCTGCCCACTTAGGCTGTGTAATGGCACAATGTTGTGCGTTAAAATATTGCTTCCCAACGTAATTGAAGCAACAGTGTTTACTGGATGGGAAAAGGAGAAGCTATTTTTGTCCCCCTCATACCACTCATTCCAACAGACATGCTGCATAGTTTCAAGCACCTACAGTTGCCAGTCAGGCTAGCATTCGGTGTCACTATCACAAGGCACAGGGGCAGTCAATCTAGTGCACTGGTATCAACTTGGAATCTACATTTTTCTCCCACAGGCAGTATGATGTGTGTACTCCAAAACAGTTGTATATCTTTGCTCCAACTGGAAAAACAAAAAATGTTGTTTATAAACAAGCCTTACAATGAACATGTACTTTGGTAATATTAAACTTTAAGTTCATAGTTGTTGGTACCGTCGGCAGCATGTCACCCATCGTGCAGCGCAGAATCTCCATTTTGTCCTCACACACAATTATATGTTTCAGAATTCGTTTTTAAGAAGAACAAAACATTGTGTTGTGTAGTCTTTATAAGAAAACATTTTTAAAATATTAAATAATCGAAAAATGTAGTGGATTTTTCTTTGAACCTTTCTTATGGAGTCTTTCCGAAAAGCATAAAGCTACCTTTAGCTCATTCTAACACATACTACCTATGAGAAAATGAAATCCCGGGTAGCGGTGGGTATATAAACTGGTTTATTAATAAAGGTCTATAGCCACAAACATGGCACATATGTGTCAGAGTCCTTCTTC
Source organism: Ambystoma mexicanum (assembly GCF_040938575.1). Lineage (NCBI taxonomy): Eukaryota > Metazoa > Chordata > Amphibia > Caudata > Ambystomatidae > Ambystoma > Ambystoma mexicanum. The sequence goes on from NC_090940.1 coordinate 582,702,918, forward strand.
TGCACCCTTACATTCATTATTTTCCAAACATCTTCTGTATAACATCAAAAATAAAAGGGATTTGCTCATTGTAGCGAAACAAACAACAAGCCTGAACAAGACAAACAGTTTTGTCTCTAATTTGTGTAAATGTGTTAATTAAAAATGCAGTGTTTAAGTTCGTAAAAGTGCATTGTGAAATTCTGTTTTATTGACATATTTATAAAATGCTAGTCGTGTAATAAATATGTGTCTAAGAAAGTTGATTGTTGTACAGTACCATTTATCCCAACACAAACTGTAATGATTTCAGAAACAAATGTCTCTTCTTACCGATTAACATGCTCTGTCAAAGTCCCCAACTAGTGGTTGTGTTGTGGCGCAGAGATGACTACTATTTCTTTGACAATGTGATAGCTGGACCCATTTTTCTTTGGGACTCAGCTTTATTCTATGGGTTTCAGTGCAAGAAGGGGGTATAGGTGTGATATATAGTCTATCAATACTGAGGACAACTGTGAACAGTTAAGGGATCTGCTATTTGTCTCGGGAGGATAGCTCATGGGCAACGTGCTTGCCTTGGTAGCAAGACAACACAGAGCACCAAAGGTTTGTGCTTAGAAATCTCTGGGTATAAAGCACATTATAAATAACCTATCATATCATATACTTTACTTGCAGAACATATGCGCACTGAATAATATGCGGTCACGTGCAACTACATGCATTATTGTCAGATAAGTCAAATATATATCTTCATCATCAATCTCCAAGATGTCCAGGCCTCTAGAGAACAATCACTCCCCTCCTTTCCCCCACCCGAGTCCCTGAATATCCATTTCCCCACCAGTTGGAGTCATGTGAACCTGGCCTTGGGCTAGTGACATTTCCAGTGAAATATATTGCTACTGTTGGGACCCTGCAAACCCCCTTGGTTCCCCAAAGGCATAACGACGCTAAGTCACCAGCACAATTAGTGCACACAGTTAACATGCACACTTGTGGGTCATGCCCGTGAAACATTGCAGTGCACGTCCACCCATTGGGTGGACCCGCAGGTATACTCTGTAGCCAAATCACAGTTTCATAAGAGGATATGTATGAATGGCAATGTCTCAGCGGGGATGACGAGGTAACAGTATCATGACATATCTTTCATAGATCTGCTATTTACTTTGATAATTTCCACAGTTGCAAATAAGTCTATTTCTGATCCTATTATGAATTATGGTTGTCCACCTTCTCCTTCCATTTTAGTAATGTGTGCTTCAACATCGGCGTGTTGATGAAAATTTGGTATGTATTTCTTTTTCAGGAGGGTTTCTTTCATTTGATTTTCAACTTTTCTACGTAAAATAACAATTGAGCATTTACATGTGGAAATAAACTGTAAATAAAATCCATGGGCCTCATTAGGACCCTGGGGGCCACGGAATGAACGGGGCCGGTAATGGTCCAGCCCCGTTCATTCCGTGCCGCCCTATTCCGAGGTCTGTAGCGGTTCCCGCTCTGGACGTCTGGTCTGACCAGACTTCCTTAGCGGGACCCGCTAGCAGTAGAGGGTGCTAACAATGGGCCTGTTAGCACCCTCCCCATTCCCATTGAGCCCTATGGGTACTGAAATGGGAATGGGGAAGTATGGGGTCTGGGTCCCACGAAAGGGATTTACCGGGCCCTCCAAGGTCAGAATGGCCCGGTAAATCCCCTTTCGCGTAACCCGGACCTGGAACCCGGTATGGAGGCCGCCATGCCCTTTAAGGGCATGGCGGCCTCCATACTTGTAATGAGGCCCACATCAGCACAAAAGCTTTTTTTTCACAATTGCATTATCATTAGCTTCTATTCTTCTTACTTCCCTTTAATATACTCTACTGTTTTCTTGTCCTGAATGATATAACATTGTTTCAGAATATCTTTGATTACTGTGTTTCACTCTTTTCTATTGTGCTATCAAGCAAGGAGTGGCATCCCAAGGTTCTAAAGGTGAGCATAGACATAGCATAGCACCTTCACACTTACACCCCCCTGTGTAGCCCACACAAAGGGCTATACAATTAATTAGCAGCCAGTGCGCGTGCTGCAGCCAATCAGTTTACTTGGATTGTGAGCCGCGTACTGAGCAAGCGGACATCTGCTCACACCAGCCCTGCCATATTCCCACCTGCTTTCCACTGCCTTCCGTTTCCCTCACCAATGCATGTCAGCTCCCCCACCCTCCACCTATACACCACTTTTTTCCATTATATGATAGTTTATTTATATAGTGCCTATACACAATGTGTTTCAAAGCGCTTCAAGGCAAGGGAGGGATCAAGGGAAAATACAATGACATTCTTAAAGGCCATGAACAGTAAGGATGTCAAATTAACTATCGCACTTGTACTAGGCCTGATGACATTTTTTGTAAAACCAGAGAAAAACAAAAGGGGAGGGTGAAGGGTGCAGAAAGGGAGTGGAGTAACAAAACAAGCGACTATTGTACTAGGCCTGACGACATTTCAAATAGTGCTGAGATTGACAAGTTAGGAGAGGGAGGGAGGAGACAGGCGAGGTTGCTTTCATGCTAGGTCCAGGGACCATTCTGATAGAATAAGTGCATAGAAGAAAGTAAGGGGAGGAGAGGGGACAATAGGAAAAGGGAGAAAGGGAGAGGAGGCAAGAACAGAGAGGAAGCAGTCAAAAAGATCGGAGAAGCAAGAGGGGAGAGCGAATACAATAGCAAAAGTCAGTATTAACACATAATGTTGCAAGTCTCGATACAAGATGAAGATGGGAACAGCATGATTCAGGGCCGCCATGAGTACAAGATGCAAAGGAAGTCCAGCATGAGAGTTGAGTAAGGGTGACGCACCGTGTATCAATGAAGTCCATAAAAGTCAAATCCAGCATTGGCCACAAGACAGTGATGGTGAAACCTGAATGTATCAGGACAGACTCCTGCAGAAGTAGGCTGGAGGTGGGGGGGGGGAGAAGGCTGCCACACAGCTCCTCAATGTTCCTGGGCCACTATGGAAATGGAAGAGGGGTGGTAGATGGAGCCGCTCCTTCCACTTCCATGGCATTCATCTTGGGTGTGTATTTGTTTGAAGCAATGGGTCACCGTGCCCCAAACTTTTATTTTCCCATCTTTTGAAGCGAGGGTGGTTCGCCATTTAAATCCTACTAATAGCTGGTTTTGCTTTGGTTTGCGACTGCACGTGCATGTATTTCACTTAAAAACACAAATCTATTTTTGCATTTTAATGTTCATCCTCCTCTGGTTCTTCGAATTAAGATTATAAATATATGGTAGTTCTTGATACACTATGATCTTAAAACTAATATTGCATCATCTTAATGTGGCATAATAGCCCAGGAGGGGACAGAGACGAATTATGGATCAGTGGTGAAAAAAGGGTGCATAAAGAAGTTACGTGTTCATAATCGAAGTTACGCTCCATTAACTCACTCCAGGCCTTCAGTGCCATTACTGGCTGCGTAACATTGCAGGGGGTTGATTATCTCTAGTAACACCCTAGATGCATAGACTGCTGCGGATAGCAATGAATGCGTTTGAATCAACAGATTGCAATTACTGGGACCCATTGTTTCAATCAAATACACACCCAAGATGGATGCCATGCAAGTGGAAGGAGAGGCTCCATCTACTGCACCGCTTCCATTTCCATGGCGGCCCAGGAACTGTTGAGGAACTATGCGGCAGCCTGGGAAAAAAAAGAGGTAGATGGGTGAAGGGCGGAGGAACTGACATGCAGTGTCGAGGGGAACAGAGGGCGGTGGAAAGCAGGTGGGAAAATGGCAGGGCTGGTGGGAGTAGGTGTCCGCTTGCACGGTAAGCGGGCAGCGATCCATGTAACCTGATTGGCTGCCGCACTCACCCTGGGTGCTAATCAATCTTATAGTACATTTCTATGAGCAACACCAGGAGGTTTTTTTAAAGTCCAGTGTAGCACAAGAGGAAGGCTATGAAACCCTCAGAACGCCCCACAAACATCAGGGAGGATGCATGTGCCGCCGCGTATTGGAGTAACAACGCACATCTGGCGTAGAAGGGCAGAGGCAGGTCCAGTAAGAGCATCTGCAGCATGAGAGGAGGTGGATGTTCACACAGCAGACACAGAGTCCATGCCTGGAGTGAGAGCGGGGCCATGGTGACTGGCACGATAACAGAGAAGGGGCATGGAGCCAGACAAGTGAGCAGCCAAAGCTTTGTAGTAGAATGCCTTGGGGAGGGTTCCTGCATGGCTGAAACTCTGGGCTGTATCCAGAAATAGAGCTACGAAGTTGACCTATAGGAAACTGCCACATCACTCCCTGGGGTAGTAATGCACTTTAACAAACAAAACATTTGACGTTTGGTCTTGGAACATCTGTTCATGATGTTCAACTGGAAGGAAATTACATTTGTCCTATTACATTGCTCGGACACCAGCGACATAGAATTATATTTTTAAAAAATAATTTTTTGTTGTTGTTCCAATGGCAATACATAAAACAATAGAAATAGACAACATACTCCTACAACTGATAACATAAGAGGTTACGCACTGAAAAGCAATGTCACTGAAAAGCTGATGAACAATAGAGGGATGGTAGGTCAAGGTGCTAGCTGTGACCTGGAGGGCTGATAATGGACCTAGTGGACAAAGAGAGGGGACTGCAAAGCAACGAAAGGCGGGATGTTTAGGTGCGGGTTACGTCTTGGCGAGTTATATTTATTAGTGCAAACTGAATGGACATATTAGTCTGTAAATTGAGGGAGCGGGAGATGATTTTGTGTTAACAATAGTTGCTTCAAAATAATGTCGCCTTTTTTTTTTTTATCTACAAGAGCACCTGTGGGTCTGCCCAGAGGACGCCGGAATCCTCATGTGTAGGCAGGACGGGTGTGCAGGTTTCGGGGTTACCTCAGAGTGCATGCTCATTTTTCAGGCACAGTGGAATGTTGGAGGCAAAGCTGCATTTTTCTTCTAAAATAAGACAATACCCAAGGTAGAAAAGGTCGAAGGCAGAGGTATATCTAGGTGAGAGTTGCCTCGGAACGCTTTGACACATGTGTATGTATGCATTCATTTTTCCTAACGTTAACACCAGACATTATGAACTCTCTCTTTTCATCGTGTCGAATTATGAAAAATAATTTATGTATTCTGGTTTTATTTAAGAATTTGATCTACCGGCCTTGAAGAACCCATTTTCAGATGGCGGCTGAATGCATTGGGTATGTAGCACATGCACAACCATACAATAAATACCAGCTCCTCCGTAGTGCACAATTTAATTGAGTGACTCATTTACCTTTGCTAAAGGTGGGTGCAATTACGGGCCAGTGCCGATGGCATCTGTTTACCGCGCAGGCGTCTGGCTGTGTGAAGGCGCAGCAGAGCAAGGCTGTTTACCCACAAACACTGACCGAACTCAGACACACTCTGACCCAACGGCCCCTATTGCAGAACTAGTTGGGCTAATGTCTGCCACAGACGTGCTGGGGGTCGATGGGGGGGTTGCTGAACATAATACAAGACAGCACCTGTTTGACCTTTGACTTACCCAGCTGCCCAATTGGGTTGGGCCAGCCCTAGCTTTGTTAGATCTTCACTTCCTCCCCTGGGCAGCAACAGAGGGAGCTTGATTCCTAAGCAAGCAGCCCAGCATGCGACCTCTTCCTGTCCTTCTCGGCCACTTTTCAGATGTAAGCATGTATTTGTACAGCTTGTTCAGCCTCTGGCAGTTCAATAAATGCAGTTCTATTGATGTGCAAGCGAGAGAGAGGGAGGGGGGAGGTGTGTGTTTGTGTGCGCGCTCGCGCGATTGTATATATATATATATATATATATATATATATATATATATATATATATATATATATACATATATATATATATATATATACATATATATGTATATATGTATATATATATATATATATTTTTTAATTCTTTCCCTCCGACTGAACGGAGTGATGTTGAGCCGCACTCCCGGAGTGGAATTCCAAAGGCAGGTTCCCAGCTCACAACCACAAACTGCACCGTAATCCAAGAGAAGTAAAACGTTTTTGCTTTATTTGTCAAAAATTAGTTTTAAAAAAGATTTCATTTGGAAAAAACCTCCAGCCCTCGCCCAGCCTGACAAAGGCGCTCCACAGATGACGCTTTTCGATACTACTTGTAGCTTGGTCACATGATCTTGATAACATTCTAGACACTCCTTCATTCCTTTCCCCTCCGAACCACGTGGTGGGCATGAATACAAACAAGGGACTAATTCAAGACCTCACAGTAATACCCAAGACTTTTTTGCAGCCATTTTCAACGTCCATATGGTTTAGTAGGCATTATCTATCCCACATAATGTGTTGTTTGTCTGTATAAATCTGCATTATCAAATGTCAAGTACAACCGCATACATAATGCCAATAACAAATGTATAGTACAGATTAGCATCTTACATAAGTAAATCACCTTCTTTTGTATTCGAAGACGATACAGAGTGCAATATTATACATTATGCTGATGACAGGGAAAGATGTTATTGCCTAGTGCCTGGGGAAAATATGGTTATCTCTACTATTTCATTAATACGACATATTGAGTCCAGCAAGGTCTGTGGTCACCGAGGACAGGAGAAGATATGATAGCCTGGAGATGTGGTTACCTATACCTTTAAGCCATCCATGACACATATAAATTCAACAAAATGTGATAGGTCATCAAATGCTAAACTACAGGGACCACTCCATCAAGTGGCATAACCCGTGTGCCAGCTCACCTATTGAACAAGACAAATTCCACATTCTTCATGTAGGTTAAAACCTATGTGCTTAATGCATCACATCCTGATTACATAATATTCATATGAGTATACAAAATATTATAGTTGCCATATCTCTTCACACACTGTTCTCCATCTCTGATATAAAGTGGATAGTGCATTTTCTCTAGCGACTGCCAATCTCAGAACTAAGGTGCCTGCGTTTATTTACCTACTGTGGTTAGGTTTATTTAACCGCTGTGGGGCCCAATGCCCATCTTCAAAGACCCAAAAAATGGTTCATCGTATAAACACGTGGAGGGCACGAGGGAATATCCGGAATCCTTCAGGGTGTCTAACGTTGCTACTAAAAGGCTCTCTGCCAACCAAATAAATAAGTTATATATGGGCAGGAGTATTAAAAATGTTACAAGAACAATAATAATAAACAATAATGTAAGGGAATAGGCTATCCATCATTACCAGACTGCAATAATTAATTTAATCTTCGCAAGTAATAGCAAACAATGGTGTCAAATTTCTCATGGTTATACAAAAAGTATATGTCACCAGTACAAAACTTGATTCCTAAAATTATTCACCCAAAAATGTATACAGCTCCTCATCAATATTATGTCCTAGAGAGATCTTACTCTCAAAGTCGATAATATATTGTGTTTCTCGCTGTCTCAATAGTTTTTCTCTATCTCCTCCCCTTAATCCGACGTTGATTTGTTGTAACACCATAAATGAAAAGTCATGAAGCTTCCCTTCATGCTTCTCCCAAAAATGTTTGGCTATAGGGTATGCAAAGTCACGATTTTTAATCGTTCTAATATGCTGTTGGATACGTATTTTCAGCTTACACTTTGTGCTTCCAATGTACTATTTCTTGCACGTGCATTTGAGTGCATACACTATGTACTCTGATTCACATGTGATTCTTTCATTGATGGTGATGGTTTTCTTAAGTACAGGGTGTAGATAACTTGAGCACTCATCTGCAAATGTGCATATCTTGCATTTCGTGCATTTGTAGAAACCCTTGTTCCTACAATTTAGCCATGTCGATTGACTGGGAGTTGTTACAGGTGTCATGTAGCTGCTGACCAATCTGTCTTTAATTGATTGACACTTTCGGAATGCAAAATTGGGGTAGCTACCTAGTAGTTGTTTCAAATCTGTGTCTACCACTTATGTCGTCCAGTGTTTCCGAATGATGGTTTTAATCGTTTTTGCTGAATGACCATATGTTAATATGAGCCGAGTCGTTTAATCTTTATCCGGACTAGGAATTTTCTTAGCATTGTCCAGTAACAGCAATGATCTATCATACTGTCTTGCTTTGAGATAGGCACGTTGAACAATTTGTTTAGGGTAGTGCTGTTTCTTGAAACCCCATGCTGTCACTTTGCTTTCCTCATCGTAGCTGCTCATCTCAGAACAGTTTCTCCGTAATCGGATAAACTCGCCGTAAGGTATGCTCCAAATAAGATTTTGACTGTGTGCACTTTTTGCATGCAGTGGGGCATTCATTCCGGTCGGTTTACAAAACAATTTGGTCTTGATTTTCCCATCTTCTATGTAGATTGTCACATCCAAAAAGACCACCTCTTTGGGACTGTGTGTTTCGTTGAATTGTAGATTATAGCTGTAATATTCAATAATTTCACAAAGTCAACCCATTCTCCAGAAGTACCCTTCCGCATAATGAAGAGGTCGTCAATGTATCGCTGCCACATGATCACCTTGCTTGTGAAATTTCCATGTTCTTCTTTCCACGCTTCATGTTATTCCCAATAACCCATGGTCAGTTTAGCATAAAACGGGGCGACGGTCATGCCCATTACAGTGCCCTGTTTTTGTCTATAGTATTTTTGATTGAATAAAAATACATTGTTTGTTAAACACAAGTGGATCATGGACATGATCATTTTGGAATGCCGAGTATAGTTTAGTGATCGGGTGTTCAAAAAATACTCACAGGCCTTCATTCCTTGTTCATGTGTGATAGATGTATAAAGGGAAACAACGTCCATAGTTACTAACAAAATATCCGGGTCACATGGTAGCTCATTTATTCTCAACAGAAAGTCCTTTGTATCCCTCAAATAGGACGGTAATGTTAAAACAAAGGGAAAGAGACATTTGTCGATGAATTTTGACATATTCTCTAACAATGAGCCTGTTAGCGTGACCATATATATTCCAACATAGTACATTTTTGTTGGTAGGTGATACTTCAAAACAAATATGTGGTTTACTAGGGATTACTGCCTTGATTATGAAAGTTTTCCTCAAAAGAATGTGTGTGATTGTAAATAAAATACAATAATGTTAATAAATAAACGGTAACACTTTATGACTTTAAGCTCGGAATGTACACATGATATGCGGCCAGAAGGTCCTTAGAAGTGTGCTCCATAAGAATTCTGGTGCAGGGAGGGACTAGTAGAACACAAAGATTTAAAAAAATGTCCACTGCTTAGCAATAGCAAGCATTCAAAATGTTGGAACGTCTTAACCATTTCTTGCATGTATTTTTTTTTTTTTAATTTAACATCTTAATGAAGTTTGTCCTGAAATTACATTCTAATTCGCAGGCCCAGTCTTGGGGCAGTGCTGCCCAGGCGACCGCCCGGGGTGCCATTAGCCCTCCGCCAAGCCAACTCCGGGGAGTCTTTCAAGGTTTCCACCGAACTGGTGTGGTGGGAGAAGGCGCGGCAGGCGCCCTATTAAAAGTAAATGTGCCTCACTCTCGGGAGCAGGGCACAATTAATAACATTAGGGTGCTGATGCTTTCTCACCGTCACCTATTGAAAAATGTACCTACCCCACGCCCCCATGACATGGGGCTAATGTGGATGACGTGCCATTATACCCCACTATTGACTGTCCCAATAGCAATTTTATGAACTTGTCAATCTACCTGAATGAAAAGGAACACCGGTAGCTTGACAATCGCTTGCAGTTAAACCCCAGCAAAACAGAGGTTGTTCGACTGAAACCAAAAGAATCAACAACACAATTGTTTGCCTCCACCATTTCTGGTTTGCAATTAAAAATTATTCTTAAAATAAAAGACCTATTTTTTTTTAGGCCAATTTGATTTAGCGAACTGGTAAATCAGCTTTTTACAAGCTTTCCTATATGGTCAATAATTGCTATCCTTGTCGCGCTGGTGCTATCGTAAACTAGAAGTTGGATTCCTGTAACTCGCTACATCTTGGAATTCCTGAATATCGGCTTGCTCGGTCGCAAATGATCCACATTGAGGCAGTTAGACTGATCGTTAATCTCTGTCGATTTGATCCTCGCCTGTCCCTCCAATGGTATCGATTCGCTAGAGAATAATCTTTAAAGCGCGGTGTCTTGTTTTTAATTGTCGGCAAGGCTTGGCCCCCAGCATAAGAATCCGCAGTATGCCCAGTCCCCACTCTACATTTAACTAATAAGGAGCTTCTCTTTCCCCCAAATCCAACACAAAGTCGTATGGGGAGAGGAGATTTGGAGTGGCATGTCACCGCCTTTGGAATTCACTTCCCCTTACTTTGCATTGGGGGACCGACTATTTACATTTCCTAAATCCCTCAAATCCCTGTTTTGCTCTGATAATCTCTGTGGCTAGACATTGTTGCATGCACCTTGATGCAGATGCATGTGTCTTTCATGCATTTAGTCGTTAGTCATTTCCTGTACAGCAAGCAGAAAGCTTTCACATTTTTTAAAAGGATCAAATAAAGAGTATCAGTGATTGGTAGCGGCACTTTAGTTTTGGAAGATGGGGCATTTAGTGCACAGTAACAAGCATCAGCTAAGCTAACAGTATTGGCTTTTATGTGGGCTTTGAGAGGTCCTTGCGAGGAAGTGCGTTGCTGGTTCTACGTGCAAGCCAAAAAAAGTGATGGCTGGAAGGTTTAGAATTAATCTGAACATCTAACCTAGCTAGGGGTAACCATCCAGACCAATGTTCTACAACCTGCTAAGCCATTAAAGAAGGCGAAAGACCATCTGCAAACCAGTCTTGTTCCCAACCCAAAAGGGGCAGTCCAGCCTGAACTTCTTGGTCACATCCCTTCTGCTGAGACCACAAGCATCCCGGACATATTTGGCCTCATTGGGACTCATCAGTGAGGTGTAGATTGGTTCTCTCGGCCCAGCTAGCACGGAAACCACAACTATGCATTCCTCTCCTACCTTTGGTGACTAAAGCAAAACCAAAGAGGTGATGGCAGGAAGGTTTGGAATTCTTTGAACCTCTGGACCCTCCAGCCCCTTGCTTCTTTAGCCTGCTAATCCACTACCGAAAGGGGAAAGAGCATATACAAATCAGGGTTGGTCCCACCACAAAGGTCCAATTCAAACTGCTTGGTGACATCATTTCTGCATAAGACCACAAGTAATCTCAGTCATGATTCGACCCTTGTGCAGAAGAAGGGCGGGCGGTGGGTGGGAAAGGCCATACAATTGTATATGACCATGGTTCGTCAATGGGAGAGTGAAAGAGCCAATCACCAGCTAGCAGTGTATCCCTCCTCACATCCCAGCTCACTTCTATCTGAAGTCAATCCAGTAATTTCATCTTATTGAATGTGCTAAGTACCACATAATAGACACAACTAAAAAAAATGAACCAGTTATTAAGTTGCAGCTTTACATGTAAGCCCCTAATTGCCAGATACAAATAGAGGTAGGTGAACACTTATAAATAATAGCAGGTGTATTTGAGGCTTTCGTGCCCCAAAAAGGGCAGTGGGGAATTCCTAAGATCCCTGTGAGGGACGGCAGCATCCTTCACTCACATCTCAGACCCCACATTTTGTAACCCCGAAAACCTTGACGTTTACTAGACAATTCTCCAGAAATTTTTGAAAAGTTTATGGAACCTTAAACAACCTAAAATGTGGATGGTTCAGTGAATCTGTCAATTAGTTCACCCAGCATTACATTTAGGAGAAGGTATACATCCAAGGGGGTGACAGTCTTCTCATTGTGAGAAAGGATAGGGTGAAAGGCGAAGCAATGGCCTAAGACTCTCTTCCTAGTTGCACAGGAAATACACCGGGTAGGTTAGAATTATGTCAACCTCACCAACCTTACTGCAACTGTGACACCCCCAACAGCTTTCCTGTAAGAGGAGGACAGGCAGCAAAATACTCAGGAAGGGATGAAGTGGAAACACAAGTCCAGGTTGTGAATGAGCGGATAGGCTTAGTTTGGGCAGAAGGCCTCAATCATTTGGTGGCAGAAGTGATCGGTAAGTGTGACCAGGTGTTGGGTGATGTGTGCGGGAGTGTGCAGGGTGAGAGATCATGCGAAGAGGTGGTTTTAATTGTCTGGTATGGCTGGCATGAGAGAGGAGAGTTTGTAGGCAGGCAGGGATAGCCAGTGAGTAGGTTGATCATCAAGTGACAGAGGCTGGATGAGTGTGAATAAGGGAACAGTCTGAACTATGCAGGTGATGAGTTATGCAGTGAAGAAGTCTGTGTGAGCACAGCCATTAGCAGAGAGAGATGATACCATGCATATTAACTCAGGGGTGTGAGCAAAGCTTTTAGGGTAGATGCCCGTTTTGTAAGGGAACAGATTATGTTTGTGACGTAGGTGGATTTGTCAGTGTCCAGTGCAGATGTGAGGGCGCCAGTTTGATTTTTGAGGGCTAGCAGAAGGGTGGGCGTCCGTGATTTGTACTAGCATCATAGGTTACAACACATCTGTTTTAAGGCTCTGGATTTCAGGGGTGACATGGAACTGAGGAGAAGGACAGGAATGTGTGTGCAGGAAAGTGCTGGTCAAATGGAGCAATGAGGGTAATGAAAGTCAGAAAAGTGTGCAATGTTATGTTATATTAATTTGATTTATACCCCACGCCAATACCATTTGCATGGTCTGCAGGCACTCATGCAGCTCTGTAAGAAAGTGGCTGGGGTAGAATAATGAGGGAAGAGGGATACAACAGAGATTGTGCTTGTCTGTTGGTGCTTGTAGGACCAGGAGAAACTAGCGTCTGTGCATATCGACTTTCTGAGTGTGTTTGGATTGTGCGAATTGGGGTTATTGTGTCAGAAGGCACCACGCCCATTGGCTGGGTTGTTTGTTTGCAGCAGTTCTCTTTATGGTGGTTGTGTGAGTTGTGTGTTTTCTGTGAGGTGGGGCTGGCCTGTTAGTTTGTGTGAGGTACCTGTACGGTATGCTGGAGAGGAGCGAGGAACAGGGATGGTTAGTTGTTAGTACAGTGTGTTTTTTTATTTTTTATTATTGGTTCGAGGGTCTGTACTTTCACTTGATTTTCTCCAGTCCACAGTGATATTATGGGAGGTGCCTATTTTTATGCTTATCGCAGTGAGTTGAATACCCAGGTTTTCAGTCGTTTTCTGAAAGTGAGGTGATCTTCTGTCATTCTTATCTCCTTCAGGATTGAGTTCCATAGGTTGGCTATTATACGGGAGAATGCAGTTTTTCCCATAGTGTTTTGTTTCAATTTGGAGGCTGTTGCTTGATCCTAGGTTTCTTCCTTGTTGGCAGCAGTTGATTTTAGCTTGGAGAAATTCATCTCCTTGTCTGTGTAGTGAAGGAATAAATAAATTAATTAATGAATAAAAGTGGCATGAATAACAAAGATGTCAATGCAAATAATGGAGTGATCAGAACGAGTAGGGTCAATGCAAAGGTCAGAGAAGGAGATCAAAGTAGAAAGACAGGTTATGAGATTTTCTACTTGAGTGGTGTTGGGAGGGACTCCCAGGTGTGCCAGAGCATGGCTGGAGGTCTGCTTGACTTTGCGGGGCTCCACACCCTCCCCAGAATAAATGGAGGGAAAGTAATACTGCAGTTTTTTGCAAATAAAATCAAAAGGGATCACTGCAAGAAAAACTGGAATCCTCAAGTACATCTCAGCTCCTCATGGCGTGCAACATAGTTTTGTACAAGTATGTCGTCATCACCTGGGCCCTTCCCCGAAAAACCTATCATCACTAGGGATCGGGTATCGAGACTACTATTACCTATCGGTGATCCTATAGGGGTTATTTTATTGGCCCTTGCATGTCAAGTGGCTGGCCTGTCCCGTCCCCAAGAAACAATCTATTACATTATTGCAGAGTAAGGGGCTTACCATTGGTTTGTACCCTTTGCCATCCACCATTGGCTGTCTAAGCTGTGATTGTTTAGAGCTGCTCTCTCCAGGCCTGGGACTCAATCAAGTGCTCTGCCCTCTGTGCAGCTCTTCAACTTCATGTTAACGATTATGTGTCTGTATTGTAACTTGTGCATGCCACCTTTGCCCATGAGAATGTGCACCTCACGTTGCAATACTTGTTGCTGCCTGCATCTTTTTTGCAGGGATCGGCTCCACTTTCTCACCACAGATGACTGTCCATTGTCTCGTTTGGGTGTACCATATGTTTAGGGACCACATAATTCAGCTCTGCAGGTGGCATGTATTAGGATGTATTCTGTTTCTCTGCATCTGGTCCCTTTGTTGGAATGTGTCCACGTATCTCTGACCTTGGCTGTGAGCCTGCTTCGTGCCCTGTGCTGCCTGTATCAGCTTTGCTCGTCTCTCTTGCGTTTGCTCGGCCGTGTGGGAAGAGCCTTAGACTTACCGCTTCCCAGCCCCTGGCAAGAGGAGTGATTGGACTCAGACAGGCAAGAAATCACACTCAGGCCTTTAGGTATGGTAAATCATATAAATGGCTCATTATAGCCCTTTATTCACCCCATATATGTTTATATACGAATACACCTAATGCAAAATACACATATTTTGAGTGATATAGGAACATAGAAAAAGAGTTCATCACCATTATTAAAGTAGCAGAAGACACCTTCATCTTGGCCAATACAACACTGCTTTGTCCCAGAGCAGGTAGGCATAGAGATCACACGTAATAACGGGGTCTGGAGCAGAGCGTCCTCCCTCTCAGCGGAACCGCATCACCCGGGGGTCCAGATTCTAACCGTCTTCACTAAGGAAACACCTCTTCTCTTTATGTGAGCATGACCCTGCCATTCACGGTTATCTCTGCCCTCAACCAAAGATCAGATCACAAGTGGAAGGTGGCAAAGAGCGGAAAAAAATCTGAAGTGTTAAAACCCAACTTCCCTCTAGTTGTGTTCTGCTAGGACCCCTTATCACTGCACCTGCAGTGCACTCCAACTCCCTCTCTGTCTTGTCCTTGAGCGAACAATACAACAACTATTCCCCACAGGAAGTCTACTCAGCAACAATATTTATGTGACCTTGCTTTGCCTTCACTCCCGGGATGTGTGTTTACTCTGCTGAGCCCATGAAAAGATGTAGGCTTTCACTACAATAATGGGAGATGTATGTCCAAGATGGCTGCGCACCAGCGCCATATTGTTTTGGCTCCTATTTTGCATAAGCATTACACTGTCTTATGGTAAAGGAATAGGACAAAATGTCTGAAAAAAAATTCTGACTCCACCAAAAGACCTAAAACACACACCTCGAAAAGTTCTAACTACCAAAAGTTTGAATTTTTCTTGCTATGTGTTTAGGTGTTTTGGTGGGGTCGGTATGAAAACAAACATTTTAAAAGGCTGTAGGGGGCTGGGGGGGTGTCCCCGCAACCTTCTGCTCAATAGAGTGAGTGGGGGTTGCGAGGGACACCGCCCCAGCCCCCGCCAGAACAAAAGCACACCTGACAAAAGAAATAAAATGGGGGCTGCAGGGGTGTCCCACGCAACACCCTGTTCAATACACTTCACAGTATAGTGAGCAGGGATTGCGGGGGATACCCCTGCAGCACACCCGATAAAAAAAAAACGGGGGCTGCGTGGGTCACCCCACATCACCCCGCTCACTATACTACACAGTTTAGTGAGTGGGGGTTGCCGAGTAAACCCCTGCAGCTTCCAAAAAACAAAAAAAAAAAGGACCCTGCTGTGCCGGTTCATGAACACGGAAGTGAAAGGGAACTGGTGCTGCATGGAAGCAGTGCGTCTTAAAAGGTAAGTAGGGTGTGGGTGTGGGTATGCTGTGGGTGTGTTGTGGGTCTGGGTGAAGGTGTAAGTTTGTAGGGTTTTGAAATCGATGCTTGCATGAGAAATGTAAAAACATTTTGTAGTGCATACATTTCCCATGCAAACAATTCCGCCGCGGGTTATTCCGCCATTGAAATTTCACATAGATCTTTGCTCAGTGGTTTGAGGCCTGCTGTACATTTCCTAACCTTTATAATGCGGTTTCTGCACTGTCCATGTTATGCTACTCCAGCCACCAAATCTCAAGATATCATCAAAGACCAAACTTGGTGTAACACAATACAATCTGCTAATGAACATAATTAAGTTCTCCAATTGCAAAGGAGATGCCTGCCCAACCAAACTAATCAAGAATTGCGCAGAAACACTTGCCCATTTCTCAAATCCTTCATTATGCCTCCTTCAACTCCAACACTGTTCCAGACAGTTTAAAAGAAGCATGGGTGCACCCTCTTCTGAAAACACCGACTCTGGACCAACAATTACAGGCCCATAATTACTTTGCCTTTCCTGCTCAAGATCCTGGATAAAGTCGCCTATATGCAAATCCAGCAATATCTTGAAGAAAACCTCATCCTAGGCAAAAGACAGTCAGGCTTCTGACCAGGACATGGGACTGAGTCAGCCCTAATTGATCTTAAAATTCAACTGGGTGGCATCATGGACAAAGGCTAACCCGACACTTCTACTCCTCCTAGACCTGTCCGCTTCCTTTGACCAACTAGGTTTCTCTGTCCACGATCTCTGGATTTTCTCCCACACATGGAGAGACTTGCATGGTATTCGGTCTGTATGGCTGACTGAGAGGATACCTTTCAGTTTACGTGTCAATCATGGGTGCACTCGTGATTCGTTCGACATAAGGTGGCTGCGAGCATTACTGGCTCCCCGTCTGAACATGAATCTGGGGCATCTTCGGGACCCTCTCTTCAGTTGGTAAACCTGTCGTGAAGGGTGAAGAAGGAAAGTTCTGATCTCAGGCTGTTAAGTTCAAGGTGGGTGGCAGTAGAGGGCCTGGGAAGGTTAAAGACCTCCAGCATGACAATGGCTATGTCGGTGGGAAGTGACTCGAGGAGAATGTTCAGGTGGGACAAGAAGGATGCTGTCTTTTTACATACCCCTTTTGCACTCCGCCGTGCAAATCAAGAAAAGTCTGTGGTGGGGACCAGTTTACACAAAAGTGTAAACGTACAGGCCCATGCCACCGAATTACAAAGGCACTAAAAAATAGCTCTTCGGTCTTGTCACCTGTCTTGCCAAATCCTTCCGTTCCACAAACAGGCAGATGAACCCACCGCTCTCCAATTAGCCGTCTTTTAATTATAAATGTTAATTGCATGTAGCAAACCACCAACATTAGCACTTACATGCTGGTGGGTCCATTGATCTAATTTGAAACATTTGCAAGACCGAGTGCAATTACCTTTTTAGCTTTCCTTTTACTCTTTAGTGTATAAAAAAACAAATGGTGTCTGCAAATAATGCTTTGATAGGGATCCACCTGCTTTAACAGGTACCAATTGGAGGTGGTTTCCACAAAATTCCCTGAATGAATATCTCAGGCAGGCATAAAAATTCACCCTTAATTCCATGGCACTACAGCAACATGGTGGGGCAGGGGGTGGGGGGGGGGCGGGCCGGTTGTTAAGATGGCAGCTGGATAATGATTTAGCAACAAGCGGGGAAAGAAACAAGCTCTTGAGCGTCACCGGAAGATTGAAATGAGGCCGCTCACCGTCTTCAAAGCAGAGGACAAACTGATCAAGATACTGCTACAATAACTAATTTTTATCAGCCAGTTTGCCCTTTAACAGAGGACAAGTGTGTAAAGACAGTAGCACAAGAGGGGGGAGGGGCACCTTATTTCAGACCGCCATGTCCTTTATTGTCAGGACAAGCCGCTGTTTGCTTCTCATATCAAGATGGGAGTCAAGTGTATTACATGAAGCACCACAGCATCTAAAGTCCAATTAATTATGATAGCGATCAAATAAATACAGAAGAGTGAAAACAAAACAAAGCGGTGCTGGTATGTGTTACAATACATCATGTATGCAACCCACGCAGTGAACATGATTACAGTGTGTATTTTTAGGTATTATCAAAGCCTTAAGGAAAAAAAGAAAAACTATTGGCGTTGATCGTCGTTGAAAGCAAATGAAAATGCATGCATGTTCAACTTGTGGGGATGCCTTTTCCCCACCTTGTGTTTGCTTCGAGTAATATAATTTGCTGAAAGGGGAATACTGTGGGGGTCGTTTATTTAATTGGTGGAGTACAAGAAGAAGGGAGTAGAGATGGAGTAAGCATTTTGTTTACAAAGTGGAGAGTTAAATAAAAGAGAAAAGGCAATTATGTGTGTTTTTACTCTTCGTTTTCCACTCCATTTTTTTAAAGTTGAAAATTGCATTCATAGTACCCAACAGCGCTTATGTGTTAGTGATGGGGATCAACTGTTTGCAATTTTCAGGTACAAAATGTCCCCCTTTTTGTGTGCATTTTCAACAAATGATTGTCACTGTTTTCAATTTTATAGGAAGAGTCCCAGATGACAGGGGCTTGGCAGAACAGTATTTGTTCTGCTTGTTATTCATTTTTGTAAGCATGTGCACATTTTGTGTGAAGCACTTTAATAGTTGTTCTCCCTTCTAATGGTGCACACTGTCTTGCTGCCGTCAGCTGTGGCTTGCATTCTATTGGGGTATTGAGACTGCACATGACCTATCACAGACAAAAAGATGTGGTTCATTTTATTACACGGGCCACGGAATAGCAAGGCTGAAAACCTAGTCATGAAGTGGTAATTATAAGTGGCTTGTTACAGGTCGCTAGTCAACTGTGGGTGATATTATAAGTGATTTACTGGCGCAGCGCGTCCTCAGAGAGTACACTTGTTTCCTCCTCATACTTTCTGCTTAAATCTGCAACAACTCCCTGTTTTATGACAGCATGAGATGGTTTGCTGGTGTAAAACGAATTAATTCCAATGGAATCTGCCTGCCTTTTTGATTTGCATTTTTTTATTGTGATTTTGGTTTATAAAATGTAAACCTTTCACATACAAAACACTCAGAAATGTATAAAATACAGTAAATATAAAAAACTCAGAAGGAAATTTAAAAAAAATCTGAAAAACTCATAAACGAGTAGATATAAAACACATGCAATACTACACTTTACAGTCCTTCGTCAATAATCTTGAATACATCCAAGAAGAATCTATAAAGTGCCAGGATTAGTGACACTCTGTCTCCCCGCATGAGGCTTGACCAAAACATCTCACCCAAGCAAATATTAACCCCAGGTGCTACACATTTTAAATGGGATGTTCTGATATTGGACATTCCAAGACCAAATGCTTGAGTGTTTCTAAAGTGGATATGCACTTACAAAATCTACAGTTCAAAGTCTGATCCGGCCCACTTTTCTCCCAACCGCCCAAATGCAAAAACGTTGTTAAAGCGGTGTTATTTTGGTTAAGTTGCAGTAACAAAAACCTATCAAATTCAATGAAAAAAAGTTGTTAAAGGGACATCATGGTTAAGTTGCACTAATAAAAAGCTATCAATTTAATAGAGAAAAAAAACGTTGTTAAAGGGACTTTATGGTTACAAGTAAAATCGAAATACCCAAGAAATCTTCGAGTTATGGTAAGCTATGCAACCATAACTTGTGACACCGCCATGTACTGCTAACACTACCACCCAGGTCATCAAAGATGGCTTCACAAATGACATCATCAATGACATCATTGATGACATCACATATGATATTACTACTGCATAACAATGCAAACGAAACGTCGGAATAAGTCTCATTTACAACATATCAAAGGTGATCAGTAGCCTTGTAATAAACTACTCCATGTCACATAAAAGGTGCTTATTGAAAAAGAAACTTTGTAGTGACTTTTTTGTGAATACTGCAATCAAATATTACATAAAGATAAACAATGAATGCTGTATGGATCATAGAACTGAAGTATTCTTAAGATATTGGGGGTAATTCATAGAATTTAGCGCAGAAGCAGGGCATGCGGGCAGCGCAGAGAGGGAGCGTGCGCCACAAATTTTGGCGCACATTAATTCCATTAATTATCCCAGGAATGTTTTGGTAGTACAATTATAGATTGTAACATATCACATTCTTGAGAAATGTATTAGCCGCATGGGACCCACTTTGTGTTATATGTATATGCATTATGACCTCAGGGTAAACCCTAGGGAAAAGAATTTCAGAATACAGGACATGGTCAAGCTCTACATGTTCAGTACCTTTTTAGCGCGTGTATCATGATTTCAATGTAGTATAACCACATGAAGGCCTTAGTTGAACATTAATACTGTCACCGAACAAAAACAACCACATGTCTGAGAAAAGAATATTGGTATGGAAAGCATGTGTGCTTGACATCTTTTTCTGATATTTGGGGAGGGATGCATTGTGGGACTAGCAGTTCTAGGGCATAATTATTTGTTTTCTACTTCCTTCTAACAAGTGTTTAAAACAGCCATTTTGTCTACTAAAATAACTATCTGAACGATAATGTGTTAACTGCAGCTACAAAGCTGCTTGTTTAACAATTCTTGTCATATTAAGGCGATTTAAACAGCCATTTCTTCCTGTGAAAGCTTCTGACTGAAAGTTAATTATTGGTTAGTTGCAGCCAACAGGCAGATCCTGATTTAATCAAAGATTCTTAACCACTTGGTCTCTCAGCGACATGATTCCTAAGTAATGCAAGATCCAAACTCCCAGGCCTGAACTAAAGTACTTTGCATGTCTCATTGTTTTCTAGTCTGTAGAAAATGTGAATACTACTAGTAAGATCTTCTTATGTTTATTTGTATGAATTTTAGA
Source organism: Ambystoma mexicanum (assembly GCF_040938575.1). Lineage (NCBI taxonomy): Eukaryota > Metazoa > Chordata > Amphibia > Caudata > Ambystomatidae > Ambystoma > Ambystoma mexicanum. The sequence continues at coordinate 582,723,513 of NC_090940.1, forward strand.
AAGTTGTTACATGTAAAACTTGCTATAATAAAATTTAAAAAAATCTTCTCCAAAACCCTTAAACTATTGGCTTTGCCAATGCTTGTTTATTATGAAACACATGAAGATATAACTCTTATGCAAGCTATTGGGATATTTTAAATACAGTAAAAGAGGTTATCCTTTACGAATGAAAATATTGCTCCCACAACTTTTAATGTTTGTGTTCTTGCCTTGTCTGAGTTTGCTATCATCTGATTGAGCACATGTGTATATGTGCCTGTGTGCCCTTTTGTTCATGCCTGTATTCAAAGCCTCCTGATTTAGAAACCCTGTGCATTTTTTCTGGTCCTTCCTTTGTGTTTTTGGCACATTCCTTGCCATTGGGTTTGTCTGATGGCTAGCGTGGAGGTTGCGTGCACGCTCCCACCAGCAGGCGCATCAGTACTTAGCACTGCCGATGGAAAGGATCACGGCCACATTGAGTGTTCTGAAACCAGATCCCCCCCCCCCCCCTGCGAGATTTGTCTCAAGAGCCTTTATCGAATAATTGAGGCGTGATCGAGCTGTGAGAGAGCATGGCTGTCAGAGAAAGGTTCTTTCTTTTCTGGCATTTATGCGCTACAGATATTTAATGCACATCAGTGTCGGAGATTTTCGCTCTGATAGGATCTGGCCACCTGCTAGCCTCGGTTCTATCAATCAAGCCCCAGATTACTGACTTCATGAAAGTTTTTGAGTCCTGATATGGTTATCCCCTCTGATCTCATGGTACCCCCTCATTTGTATTTTTCTACGCTCCTTGAAGTCAACTCCAAGACGACAAATGCCTCTGATGGACTTGAAGTGGTACGTCGCCTCCCAGCAAACCTTCATCAGGACCCAAAAGTTTCATCCCCTATGACTTCAGCCGATCTTCTTAAACAATTAATGTCTTACCTCACAGGCGCAGACACTTAGCAAGTGGAGAGGTTTGCCCACTGCTTACACACTCTCGTTTTGTGTCAGCAAACAAGAGAGGGCAGTTGTAATGCAACTTGAGTTTAGGTGCTCAGAAAAGGCACATAATGTTTTCCAAAAGTTGGCAGCTTTTTCAATTAGGGGCACTATGGCAAAGATCTTTACTCCATAGCTGGTCAAACTGGACCTCAACTTTCAGTGATCAAAGTTGTGTCCATCCCTTTAAACTCCTGGGGTGTGAGGGGTCATTTAAAAGCAGATTTGGAAAAGGGCAGAAAATATTGATTCTGCCTCTGTAACTGAGCCACATAATGTGTATGTACTTTTGAGTCGAATTTGGGGAAGTGGGGCAGACATAACTAGTGTGTCTCCAATTCCCTGCTCCGGCTTACAAATGAGGGTGCATCAACGCCAACATGGATTTTCACGCTGCCTCTAATATAGTGGATTCCTATGGAATCCGCCTGAAATGACCACATGGGAAATGCAGTTGGATTCCATAGGAATCCATTGTAAATGCTGCCTGCAGAGTGTACTTTACAGGTGGGTGGCAAATGCACTTTCCCACTAACGTAGTGGAAAAGTGAGAAAAAAAAACACGCCTATTTTTCTATTCTCACGTTTCCACCAGGTTGTGGCAATGAGGAAAAGTGTGCACACAGAGACAGTCCCCCCCGTGCAATTAACGTGAGGGTCGAATTGTACCCCTCCCCTGTGATTTAACTATCAGTATATTACACTATGAAAGTGGCTAACATACCAGAGAGTCAGAATCCATGAATATAATGGTCGTTTAGTGGGCAAGCACTGTGCAATTTGTCTACGGAAATGTGGTAATTACAAATCCACCCAATAAATAAATGCTTATTCATCCACCCATTGCGGCCTACTTAATAAAATACCCTGTGGTCCGAAGACTCTCATGTTCTTCTCTGACATGAGCTCACCTTGCAGCCTTTATGAATTTTGAAAGCTAATAGTAAAATAAATTACATCAACTTTTAATACAGTGCATTGTGCCATATTTCTACCTGTCCTATAAGCTGCAATTATAGGCTTATGGTTCTCTTTTAATTGAACTCAAAAGGCTAAGACAACCCGGCCTGGATTTGAACGTGGGTAGTGTAGGCTGATCACCGATATATGGTTTGAGCGCAGGGCCGTCCTTAGGGCAGGGCAGGCCGAGGCAACCACCCGGGGCGCCATAGCCCCCATGGCACCAGCTCAGACGAGTCTTTCTAGTACTACCCCGAGCTGGCGTAGTGGGAGAAGTTTCATTTTATAAATTATATGTGCTCGCGGGAGCATTTAACAACAGTAGGGTGCTGGCAACCTATTGAGATAATTACCTCCCTGTGGTGTGGAGAAAATCATCTTAATAGGGTGCTGCAACACCCTATTGTTGTTGAATGCGGCCGCTAGCGCATTTAATTTCAGAACGCCTTCTCCCACCACCGAAAAGAAACATTTGGCATCCCCCCCCCGGTCCCCCAATGAACGCCAAATGGTTATTTTTCTGCCTGGGGCGCTGCTGCCACTAAGGCCGGCACTGGGTGAGCGCTTAACTCACTGGACTATCTTCAGGGCATATCTTTTTTACTGTGAGCCTGCAGATCTTCATTGGAACCTTGACATTAATTACGTTACAAAGGAGTGTGGGAGCCCCTCTACCGAGAAGGAACATGAGTCAAATTCTATTGAATTGCTTCCAGTCAGGAGGTTCTACAACCACGTTTTAGCACACTGCACCCTTCGCAGAGAACAAATATCTATTTGCATAACAATCTTTGTCCCAACCACAAGGCCAGTCCAGCATCAAAATGATATGGCAATTTTGCTCTGAACAAGAGTACCGTCAGCATCTCCAGACACGTGTTTCAGCCTAGCTATCAGCTTCACCTCACTGATGAGGCCTGAGTAGGCTGAAACACGTGTCTGGAAATGCTGATGGTACTCGTGTTCAGAGGAGAGTTGCCTAGCATGTTGGTGCTGGACTGCCCATGTGGGTGGGACAAAGACTGATATGCAAATGGTTATTTCACCTCTTTGAAGGGTGCAGTGAGCTAAAACGTGGTTGTAGACCCTCTTGATTGGAAGAAATTCCATAGTACAGAGTATTTGGCCCATGTTCGTTCTCTCAGTAGAGGGGCTCCCATACTCCTTTGAAACCTTTATAACATGAATTAAAACTCTGTGGGAGGGGAAGCTGAGAGTATTTTATACATACCTTGTTTCTTATCACAAATCCAAGGCTAAGGCTGAAAGATATTATTGTTCTTTTCACACAATTAGTTGATGTAGTCATTCACTGCCCTGATGTCAATAGAGTGTTGAAAAAAATATCCATCCATCAAATGTAAAACTCTGCTGCTTTCCTGATCTAATGAATATCATTGCTGTTTATCTATAAGGATACTTTATGTGTCTGAAGCAATGCACACTACTGGGCATCAACATGGCACTAGGGACAGGGCTCTGCAACCTTTAGCTGCCCAGAGGGTTTGGACTACAACTCCCAGCAGCCATAGCCAGCAAAGTTCATAACACTGGCATTTAACCATTTCTGAAAACTGTGATCTTGGTAGCTTTCCCATGCAGGGTTAGCAACATGCCAACAGCTGATTGGCACACGGTTTAAAGCAATCTTCTGTGACTTCAGCTCAAACTTTAATGCTGAGAGTGTGCATGTTCACTGAATTTACATATGAATGTGTAACAGCGCGGCAATGAAGGTATTAGCCCTATAGTAATGTAAGATTGTTTTAAACAGTCAAAGGGCGTTTGTGACAGCTGCCTGGTTCACAAAGAGTTAAATAACTCGCGTTTGAATACATTATTCTATAAATAGGGTACCCATGTTTCGAAAAAATGGGATTTACTTCTATGCCATGATCCTGAGCTGAGACTATACATTTGGCAAACATATTACATCTTATGGCTTACATTCTTTTATAAATTGTGCAGATTAATAATAAATAATAGGCTGACAATAACATCATGTGATATCTACATTTTCCGTGAAACAAGGAGCATTTTGAAAAGGAAAGAAGGCAAAAAAAGCCATTTGAAGAACATTGAAGTGTGCTGAATGCCACTGAGAACAAGATCTTGTTCCTATGTACTCTAACACATAACAGCCTACTACCACATTAGATTTCATAATGTGTGTTATTCATATGTTGCTGATAGTCTAAGTGATGTTGCAAATTGAGGGAATTTGCCCCCTTGGGGAGCAACCCCCGAGGCTAGGGAGATGGGCCCAAAAACTCTTGCTAGGGGTTAGACAAGTGGGACCTCACCGGGGGAGAATCTGCATTAGGATCTGACTCCCGCTCATGTGAAGAACTTCCTAAGCCAATTCAATTGATGGCATACATGGGACTATCTAACATATCAAGTAAAAAGACTTAGCTGAACGAGTTATAAGGTATTCTCATCAAGAAAAAAAACAAGTTGTCCTTTTACATGGAAATCTTCAATCCACTGTGATGATAGGATAAGTGATAAATACTCGTCAAACCGATGAGGAAGGAGAAAGGAAGGCATACTGAAGCAGGGGGGTCACCTGGTAGCATTACACCAGTAGGAGATGCTGGTGCAGGAGGAGGCAGAACCTGCGAAATCCAAACTTGCTCAGATCCATTAAAGTAAACACCTTAGGTAATAGGGCATGAAGAAAAAGTAGAAACCAGAGGCGCATGAAGTCAGCGATCCTGTGGTGCCATGACCACGAAATGCTGTGGTCCATACAGCTACTCCAACACCATCTGACAGAGCCACAGGAAACGACATGGCTCTCCATCACGGTACCAAGATGCCAGGGGAAGGAGCAAGCAACATCGAACAAGTACGCCAGCGAAAGCAGGCTGAACGCGAGACAGAGAAGCAAAGCAGTTCCCAGGCCCAGAAGAATCCTGCTGACTTTCTCTCGCAATACGCACAAAAGGTAACGGGGAACCCGGGAAGAACGGGAAACCACATGGGTCTCATTATATGCTCCTAAAAACTCATTCCACTGAAAGGGAGACAAACTGGGTAACAAAGTTAAGACTGAACTCCTTTAAGGAAAGAAAGAGGATAATAAATGTACCTGAAAGGGAGATCGATATAATTGAAATACTGGGAGAACCTCGTCTCAGTAGAACCTGAACATTAGGAAGACAAGTGCGTGAAGCACCTATCAGGAGAAGGGAATCATTCACCTGACCTTAGTCGTTAAGTTAGTGGTAAGGTCAGGTGGCATTTATTGTTTGAACAGCGGACATATTCTTTTTGGACATTCACAGGCGACTGATGAGCATTTTAGTTATTCATATAGGTAGCGAACACCTGATAGGCATAGTTAGACATTCATACTATTATTTAATAAATTCGGTATTACCCAAATTGTTCAAACACAATTGTTCAAATTACCTAATTGCCCGAAAGTCAAGGGTCCGAATTGACCTTTGCACAATTGACTATATATATATATATATATATATATATATATATATATATATATATATATATATATATCAGTAAAAAAACTTTGTTAAAGGGACGTTATGGTTCCAAATAAAACCGAAAAACCCCTGAAATTCACCAGTTATGGTAAGCTAAAGAACCGTAACACGCACCACCACTGTGCACTGCTAAGACTAACACCCAGGACATCAAAGATGACATCACAAATGTCATTGATGACATCACTGATGACATCACATGTGCATTTCATTTTCATTAAAAGTCTGTGCAATGCATTCTTATTATAATGTTCACAAAAAAGTGTCAAGGATCATTTGCATAAATATCATGAGCTACTTAGTGCATTAATCAATACGTTGATATAAATACATTCTATTATAAATGCTATCAAGTATACTAACATACTCATGTAGAAACATACGCATTATGTGCAACATACATGATGGAAGTGTAATATACATAATTTTGCGATATTCAATATTGAAATGATAACTACTTTCTTATTACAGTTTTGCATACACACATGTAATAAGTGGCCATAAGAAGCAAAGAAACAGGTGGTTTTGATCCCTGAAAGTCCACGAACACCCCAGATGTCTTGGGACAGCCCTGTGGTGTTCACATTTCTGCATTACAGGGTTGGTGTAAAGCAGTTTTTGGATGGCTTATAACGTTGGCGCCACTCAATGAAACTGCATGTCATTTTGGAATTTGATTCTAGACCTAATTCCAAATGGTTTTGCAAAGATTTGTGGGATTCTGTCAAGAGGGGGAAAAATTAGAGGGGGGTCCCACAATATGGTAAAGGCTTATAAATGTGGTGCCATTTGACAAATCTGCACAACAGTTGTCAAAACGATTTTGGATCTAGATATAAATGGTTCTGAAAAGTTTGGTGGGATTCTGTCAAGAGGGGGGAAATTAGAGGGGGTCCCAAAATAGTTTGAGTAAAATGTGTACAAATTTGAATATATACAGGGAAAGTATAGTAATAAAAAAAAAGAACTATCAAAAGTGCTGATAACCCTAATGATTATCTTAATGCACAGAAACAATTGCTGTCTTTCAAGCCTATGTCTTCCCTTAAGTATATGTTTCCTAGGATATGACTGGACTATAAGAGAATTACTGTAAAACAAAAACTTGAGGGATAACTCTACTAATATAGTACCTTTTCAATTGTTATTTCCTGCCTCCTACTGAGGAAAACCATGTGCCCTAGATATGTCAGTAAAGGAATAAAGGTGGAGCCAGACATGTGATGTCATCAGTGATGTCATCGTTGACATTTGTGATGTCATCTTTGATGTCCTGGGTGTTAGTTTTAGCAGTGCACAGTGGTGACGCGAGTTATGGTTGTTTAACTTACCATAACTGGTGAATTTCAGGGGTTTTTCGGTTTTACTTGGAACCATAACGTCCCTTTAACAATGTTTTTTACTGAATTTCATAGGTTTTTAGTAGCGGAACCTAACCATAACATCCCTTTAACAAAGATTTTTACTGAATTTCATAGGTTTTTAGTAGTGCAACTTAACCATAACGTCCCTTTAACAAAGTTTTTTACTGAATTTCATAGGTTTTTAGTAGCACAACTTAACAATAATATCTCTGACTTTATGTACATGTAACATGGAACAAACTGAACCCCCTCTACTGAATTTGATGAGACTTCCATCCCTTCTTCACCTCATATGAGTCCTATAGAAACCCCCAATTCTCCTGTGTTTGTCTCAGTTTCTGCTTCACCTTCTCTGTCATAAATTTAACATCCATATATAATAAAGTAAAATTATTATATTGTGTCCTAATTAATTTCTTGTTTTTTTTTTTTAAAAAAAGCAGTTCAGATGTCCACTGACAGCGCGGATGTCCAGAATGTCCGTGAAAAAACGAAAATGGAGGTGTCCTCAGAACACAATACCTGTCCGTACGGTTTGCTAGCAAGTTGAAACTGTTCTAAGAACACACGAGATGTCCGGGATATCCGAAATTAACCAAAATTGAGATGTTCTAAGAACATTATGCCTGTCTGTAATGTTCGCAAACAAGTCCAATCTGTTCTAAGAACACATTTGGTGTCTGAGATGTCTGTAATCAAAGTAACACATGCTGTGTCCTGAAAAGTTCATAAATAAACAAAATGGGGGTGTCCTGAGGATGCTAGACCTGTCCGTGCTGTTCATAGGCAGATTGAAATTGTTCTAAGAACACATCAAGTGTTCTGGAATGTTCGTAAATAAACAAAAAGGAGGTGTCCTGAGGACGCTGTCCATATTGTTCACAGGCGAGTTGAAACTGTTATAAGAACACAAGCAATATCCTGAAATGTTCGTAAATAATCAAAATGGGGGTGTCCTGAAGATGCTGTCCGTATTGTTCGTAAGCGAGTTGAAACTATTCTAAGAACACACGCGGTGTCCTGGCATGTTCGTAAATAAACAAAATAGGGGTGTCCCGAGGACGCTATGCCAGTCCGAATTGTTCGCAAGCGGATTGAAACTGTTCTAAGAACAACCGCCTGTTCGTAACTGTTTGTTTCGCTTGTGTCGCACTTTTAATTAGTTTCAGGACCCGAACAGTGTCCGTAGAACAACAACGCACATGCGCAAAACAGTTCCCGTGCATTTGGTGTCCTGCGGACATCGGTTCCCTTCGCGGACATGTTCGCAAAGCTATCATGTGAATCATGTGACCGCGCCCACGCTGAGCGTGTGTTCTGACTGAGGACACTGTTTGTGTCCCCGAACAATTTAAAACTACCTTTTCAGGCAATCCACAATATTTCTCAATAATAAATCACCATAGCACAAGTCCCAGACAGTAATCCTGAGTTCCTACATACTTTTTGGGACTTTTTTAACCTTTTTTTGGTGTTCGATCTGTCTGCGGACAGCGTGTGTGTCCGCGAACCGCGCACAAGCACCCCTATAAAAAGCCAAACCCTAGAGCTCATTCTCATTGTGTTTCTGGGTATCTTACAGAACACAGTGCATTTTGCTGCCAACTTTCCAGATTTTCATCTGAAACCTGATGGCATCCATGGCTGCAGTACTGCCACCTGGTGCTACATCTGCCTCAGCACCACCCCCACCCTCTCCACCACCACCACCTCCCCAAGGGCCTGAAGAGGGGAACAGGAGTGAGGATGCAGAGGAGGATGAAAAGGATGACGAGAAGGAGGTAGTGGAAGTCCCTCCTACCAGCACTCACCGTGAGTCTTGGGTGTGGCGGTTATTTACCATTCATGGTAACGTACATAAGGCGCGTGCGAACCAAGTCATTTGCAAACAGTGCAAAATGGTACTGAGTCGCGGGAGGCCTGGTTCGTACAGCTTTGGTACGACTACTATGAAGCGACACCTAAAGTCGTTCCACGCGAGGGCCGTTCGCAAGGTTGTACCTTGCAAGGAGTGTAGTAGGTTGACTTCCTCTACTACATCCTCTGTTTCCAATCCTGTCAGCACAAGGAACACTCCTGTGGGACAGCGTATTGCTCCAGCTGCCTCACAGGCCATTCAAAATGCTGATGACCCTTACCTTTTGAGGGTCACAGTTGTGTGTATGTACTGTGACGCAGTAATCTGCAGGGGGGGAGAGACTTCAAAGTGCTTTTGAGACTCTGGTCTCAGAGCACGAGAAGACCTGCTCACTACCTAAGTAAGGCCCACTCTACATCTTCCTCTCTCCACCCACCCTTTCTTATCCCCGTGGTTGGTGTGCCCCCTTACCCTCCTTTTCCCTCCTCTCGTAGTGTGTCGTGTATAAAAAAACAAAAGAAATATAAAACAACAAAAATAAAAAAAAGGCTATCTTCAGAGCCACCTTTCACAGTTTAAAAATAGAAGTGAAAATAAATGAAGCAGGGCCTTGTGTATTTTTTAGAAGTCTGTGGATAGTCCACGAACATCTAAAATTTTGGGGTGCTGCCCTATCATAACCATTGCAGTTTTGTCTGGGAGGAATTGGTGGCTCTGAAAAGAGCCTTTTGGTCGTGTTTCTTTGTGTTTGAAAATGTTTAAATGCTCAACACCTACTACAAAATGGATGCTGTAATTCCAAAAAAGGTTTCAATGCATTTTGTACATTTCTCAGAAAAATCTGATTGCCAGCATAAGTAAGATGGACTCCATCTCTGCGAAAAAAATGTATGTGCTACGAAACATAATATTTTCATTGTGAAAAGAGGACATGCCAAAATCTCTTAGAAAGGCACAAACAGCCTTATTGACATTGTGCCTTGCTTTCTCCATTTGTGGACGAAATGAAGAAGAGCAAAGCCACATTTGTCTCTGCGCAATCCGTGAAAAAATTACTTGAGAATTTGGAAACATGTCCATGACCTTCCCAAGTCCTTCTTTCATTGCAAATTGCAAAGAAATTCCAAACACATGTCCTAAACTGTTCCCTCCACAATGAATTACAATTATGTCTGGATGTTGCTTTGTCTTCAAAGTAGCACAGATCGGTAGCAAGTCCAACCACTTCATTCGACATACTCCATGCCAGTGCACTTCCACATGTGGGAATCCAAGATCTACAGCTACTCCACAGCTTTCTGCATGCACCTTCAACCAATGTATCCACGAGTCTCCCAAAATCCAAACAATCTGTTTTCTGAAACACACAGCCATAGCTATCTGTTCTTCTCTCAGCAAAAAGAGTATCTGAGAAACTCTCTCCTGGCACAACACACCCACTAAACATTCCTGAGCAATCCCTTGCTCTGCTCATTCTCATTTGCATGCCTCCCCACCCCAAAATCCCCGGTTGTAACACACTATGTCCGCGGACTACGGCCATGTCTGCGGACATATCGTAACATGGACGGTTCTTCTACCATTTCCATTTCACTTTCTGTGCCATTCCCTCATTGGATATATCTAAGCAGTCACACGACCATCCACCAATCACATCCAAGACCTCTACCTCTAACTACATCATGATAGATCAGCACTTCAAATGTACTGTTAATCTCTCTGAGTTCAAGTGTCATATCATTGGAAAGCACCTTCGACAAGAAATACTGTACAAGTATCCAGAATTTCTACTTGCAGCTGCATGCATATCCATATGCATGAACACAAACTACAGGTATGCATATTTTCTGTATAGTACATGTACATCTCTTATAGATTCATATACACACATTAACTGATGTTTAGCTTGTATAACCTATCAAATGAACTTACTGTCATTTTTCCCATCTCCTATAATCAACTGTCACTTCCAAACCTATCTGCTATTTAATTTCTTTTTACACAGACATTTGCAAAGCATGTTGAACTAACATATTTAAAGTACAATATAAAGAGTTAACATACTCTAACAAAATTGCATGTACACAGTATGTTCAAATATCAAACAACAATACTTGTACAAAAACATAAAAATGTATTTATTTATTTATTTATTTATATTTATATAGCGTGCAAGCAGCCCATGGGCATTGAGGCGCTGTTACTTGCAAGAGCTTAGTTACAGAAATAGTGGCATTCAGTGGTACATTATGAATTCCACAAGGCATAGAACTGATATTTTGGTTGGTTTAGTTAGTCATTACAATACAGTTTATGCCTTAAGAATATATGATATGTATTCAACTGGTGTGACGCATCTTATGTGAATAAGATAGTTTTCATGGTTTTGCGGAAGGCGCTGAGGGTCAATGTCAATTAAAAAATCAATGCCTGAATTAAAAACAGTGCTATATACAAACACAATTACTAATTTGTTTCCTTTACAATTGCAGTGAAGACCACTCTCCTGAAAAGAAGCAGGCGAATTTGAATAACAAAGAAGAAACCAGCTCATTCCAGAAAAAAGTAAGTTAAATACCACCATAATATTTGTACTATTACTCAAACACACTGTAATTTTAATTCATGCTATTTCTGCGCCTAAAAATAGAGATTCTGCACCATTCTGTCCACAAATCCCCATTTCTTAAACAGAGATTTACAGGCAGAATGGCGCAAAAATTCCCATTTTTCGGTGCACAAATGACCAACTCAGCCCCTAGAATTTTCATATTATAGAACAAACAACTGTTTAAATTGTATACCATTAGATTTACTATTTGTACTTCTCCACACCACTAGCTTACTTTCTACTGTCATCTGAACCCCAGTTTAGTAGCACATACATTCAAGAATACCCATCCCAACTAGTTGTAGTTGCCCAATGCACAATCACGCACCTTCACATACATCTTTATCATCATACTCAGACACTCATGCACACAGCACACATACATTGCAGAACACCCCAATCCATACCTTCTTTATTTTTTCAACAGACACTAAAGAATGCCTACCAAAAATCAAGTCTGTAGAAAGCAACGCAGAAGTAGAGCAAATGAAAATAGAAGTGTCCAAAATAAGCATCTAACTGATGCAGAATTTGTAAAAATAATTCAAACAAAACAGCTAATACAGTCATTTAGTGAAACAAAACAAGCTTCAAGTAAAAACACTTTGCCTCCTCTATCAAAATGTAAAACGAAACAGAAAACAATTAACAAAAATTCAGCTACCACTACTGATAAAACTGCTCCTATAAATCTTGATATAGTGCCAAGTAAGCATACCAAAAAAAGTATTTTAGCAAAAATGTTCCGTCACAGAATCCTTCAAAATCTTATAAAAACAAGAGAGAAATCAGGCACAACCCTTAAAACCTATCGTAGGAAATTAATCTTAGAAGCTTTGATAGACAATGCAATCCTTCTCAAAAGAAAGTTATTTATTTTAGTGTTAAACAAAATGAAACCACTAACAAAACTAATGACTAAATTACAAAAAAAGACTTTTCAATAAATGAAATGTCAGCAGAAATAACTTCTTAAATATCTGCACAGAACCATATTTTAATGAAGAAACATACAACCAAAAGCAAACAAATACAATTGCCATACATAGCAGTGGACTAGGTTATGAAAAAGTTGATAATACCATAAGGAACAAGAAATAATGCTTACAAAAATATCCCCAGAAAATGTAGAATTACCTCTCCATTCAACTGAATCAGAACGTCTAGTATACAAATGGCCATGCACTTCAATGTGTAACATTCCCAAAAAATCTTTCAAGTCTTAACATCAATTCCTCAATCAATATGTGAAAGGCAAAGACAAAATCAAAATTAAACTACTGCAAAATATGGATCCTGTCCAGTGCGCAAGTACACAGGACTACAAGGACATTCATTGGCCTGCATTTCAGGACCTACTTGCAAAACCACCTTCCATTATATCAAAATGATATCAACACACCATTCAACTATAAGAAATCTGGTCTATAAACGGTACTGTGCTAAAAGTCCTTCTTTAGCACTAGCCAATTTAAATAACATTCTTCTACATGGTACAGCAAAAGACCTACTTGAAGAAATCGACTATATCCAGAAACAATTTTTTGGAAGTGAAAGCCTCTTACAGAATGAAATAGCTTTAAAACAAATTAGCAACAATTCTATGCATGCCAACCTTCTACTACACACATACAAAAAAGAAATACTGAAATTTAAAAGTACATCTGCTGAAGTACCAAACCATGTGTGTGTATGTTGCTGCAGAACGTAAAAGTAAAACAAAAACGGTAGACCTAACATACAAAATAGAAGACAATGAAGATTCTAAATGGTTTGAATTAGCATTCTAGCAGAAAACAAATACGAAATAACTGACCCCTTAATACTTTGCAGGTACTGCACTACAAAACTTGACAACAACCAAACTCCTTAACGTGCTACCACACATAATTTGGAATTATTTCCACTACCAAAACCCCTACAACAACTCAATGTATATGAGAGCATCATAATTCAAACAGTGCACCCCTTTCAAGCAATAATACACCTTCAACCAAAAACATCAAAATTGCCTCCCTCTGAATTAGTGAAAGGTATTTGTGGAAAAGTAGTGTATTTACCATTAGATCTAAAACAAAATGTGCCCACTCTAGGAGTGCAACGTCCAATGGAGCAATCTTTAATTATCTTAGTAAATGGGGTACCTACAAAACACAAACAAATTTGGCAACAACTGGTAGATTTACATAAAGTTAGACAAGCCATGCAATATCTAAAAGACAATAATGAATACTACAAAGAAATTAATATTGAAGAAAACTTGAAAGAAACCGCTGAAAAAATTCAAGAGTCACAAGAAGCTGGTCAATTTGAGCTTCTAGATCCTGCTACAGTATCCAATAATTTAGACCATTATACACTTCATCCACTGTACTCTAATGACACTGTAGAGGATGCACTACAAACGTACCAAATGTGACAAACAAAAGGATCACCAATCAGAATATGGGATAAAAGTATAGAAGCACGTACTTTTCCTTTGCTCTTTCCTACTGGCAAAGGAGGAAGGTACGATGATAGACCTATTCAAATAACAGCCTCAGAATACCGCTCGTTACGGATGTATTCTGAAGATCCCAGATTTAGACAAAATGTGGAATACATATTCCACCTACTCTTTGAAAGTGAACTAGCAACTTTATGTTACGGGGTTGCACACACATTAAAATCAGGATCCCACTTTCAAAATATGTCAGCTACACAATTATTACAAAAAGTGCAACAAAAAGATGAGGTTTTACAATCAAGTATTACAAATCTATTAGCAAACATGCCTGGTACTAAAGAGTATGGTTTCGACGTCATGGAGATGTATGTTGTATGGTAAGAAACCTTGGCCCACCCACTTGGTTTGTTACATTAAGTTGTGCAGAATTTGCATGGGAAGATTTACATGATTTCCTACGCATATCAAACAAAAACAAAACAAACATAGATATACTAACACCTGAAGAACTTTGTTCTCTAGATCCTGTTAATGTTTCAAGATATTTTCACCATCGCTTCATTGCTATGCTACACTTTATTTGTAATAAAACTGGTCCTCCCCTCAGAGATGTGCAACACTTCTTTTGGAGAAAAGAATACCAAGCCAGAGGAACACCACATATCCACATGCTTTTATGGGTTAAAGATGCTCCTAAATTTGGTCAAGACAATGACGCCATTGTTTATTGAAAAATATGTCACATGTGAAATTCCATCAGAAGCAACAAATAGTGATCTTCATGCACAAATTTTACAATTTCAAAGACACAAATGTGGCAAATATTGTCGTCGCAAATACAAAACTACACCAAATGCTGCTTTGGTTTCCCTAGACCGGTTACAAAAACTGGTCAAGTAAACAACTTCATGTCTTCAGTTAGACATAGGTCCTCATTACAACTCAGGCGTTAAGGGTTTAACGGCGCCGTCAACGCCTTTAACCCTTAATGCCTGATTACAAGTGTCCCTTTGCGGGTTGGTGTTAACGCCTGCTTTTAGCCAGAAATCCAACCCATAAAGGGACTTTGGAGCTAATTACGGCACCGTAATTTACGGTGCCGTAATTAGCGCCTTCCCCATTCCCATTATGCCCTATCGGGGCAAAAATGGGAATGGGGAAGGCAAATGGTGAATGGGGAATTACCGCCCCACTCACCTTGGAATGGGGCGGTAATTCCGCCATCCACCATGGCGGAATCGTAACCTTAGCGGCATGGACCATGGTGCTAATAGCACCATGGTCCTCCGCCAAGGTTGTAATGAGGGCCATAGTGTTAAAGCTAAATCACCTAAAAATACATATTACATAAAAAGAACAGAAGAAGAAAAATATATCAATGATTAGAATGCAATCATTGCCCACCTATGGAATGCAAACATAGATGTGCAGTACATTGCAGACAATTCCACTGCAGTTGCACGATATGATACAGCATACTTAACCAGAGCAGAAAAAACAGAGCTCCAAGACCTCTGGAATGACCTGACATCAGACAAAACACTGTATCAGAAATTATACAGCTTGGGCATAAAAATGCTCTCCCTTAGAGAATGCGGCTCCTATGAAGCAGCAGATCG
Source organism: Ambystoma mexicanum (assembly GCF_040938575.1). NCBI lineage: Eukaryota > Metazoa > Chordata > Amphibia > Caudata > Ambystomatidae > Ambystoma > Ambystoma mexicanum. The sequence goes on from NC_090940.1 coordinate 582,738,855, forward strand.
TTTAACTGGTATTGCTTTGTATGGCAAATCTGAAAATATAGTATGGGTAAGTCTTGGTCCTGCTAAATCTAGAAAAAGAGTTCTAAAATCATACGACGATATAGAAATAATAGCCAAACATGATCCCAACAGCGAAGACATTTAATAAAAACATTTTACTGGACACATACTACCCAAACAGAAGTACCACTTTGGAAACCATGGGTCTATACCACATAGCCCAAAACTTCATATACAAAAATAATATAAAACCCGATGAAAAAAAAGGTAAATACAGAGTGTCAAATTGTGAAGGCAGCTTAGTAAAATTCACCAAACCAATTTTAATTAATCATATCAAATTGTCATTAAAGAATCCTCAACATAAAGAACTATATTACATGTCCCTGCTACAACTCTTTAAACCATGGAGAAAAGAAGAAGAAATACTAGATAACTATAACTCCTATGAAGACGCTTTCAAAGCAAATGAAAGCACTATAACCGATGTAAACTTTACACAGTACAAAACAATGTTGCACAATGAACAGCAACACAAAGAAGAACTCCAGGCCCAACTAGATAAGGACACTCCTGACAGTAGTCAACCTTCTGTAACAGGAAGCCAAGAACCACTGGGAGAGCCACTAATAACACATGAGGCAGAATTAGCTATGACAGAAGTAGAAAACACCATGGGGGTAATTCATAGAATTCAGCGCACAAGTGGCGCACGCGGCTGGGGCACAGTGTGCGCGTGCGAATCCCTGCGCCAGCCGTGTGCGCCAAAACCCATTTCCGCGCACAGCGTATTCATGGATTCCAGCCACCAAAACCAGCCGTGGCGCATAGTGGCGCAGCGACCTTGCAGCAGCGCCAGTTACGCCCCCAAGAACGCCTTACGCGCAGGGAAAAGCCATCAAAATCCCCAATCCAGTGCAAAGGGCTGCGCTAACCCTGTACCAGCACGGCAAGCGGGCTACGTGTATTCCAGGGGTTCGCGTGAACTTATTCACGCGATCGGGCCTGGGGGAGCGTGCTACGTGTATTTCAGGGGTTCGCGTGAACTCTTTCACGCGATCGGGCCTGGGGGAGCGTGCTACATGTATTTCAGGGGTTCGCGTGAACTTATTCACGCGATCGGGCCTGGGGGAGCGGGCTACGTGTATTTCCGGGGTTTGCGTGAACTTTTTCACGCGATCGGGCCTGGGGGAGCGGGCTACGTGTATTTCAGGGGTTCGCGTGAAGTTTTTCACGCGATCGGGCCTGGGGGAGCGGGCTATGTGTATTTCAGGGGTTTGCGTGAAGTTTTTCACGCGATCGGGCCTGGGGGAGCGGGCTACGTGTATTTGAGGGGTTCGCGTAAATTTTTTCACGCAATCGGGCCTGGGGGAGCGGGCTATGTGTATTTCAGGGGTTCGCGTGAGCGGGCTAACACTCACCGTCTGCCTTGCGTGTAGAAGAACGCGTAGCCAACACCCGCTGTGAAGTAATAGCGTGTGAACCCCAACGGCTGGAAAACACACGCACCGCACCCCACGAAAAGTACGCACAGAGCAATGTAAAGGCACGTGGGATCTACAAGCTCTGCCAGGGAAACGCCCGTGCGCGAAACGTCACAGACACGCTTACGAGCTAAGGGCCTTTGGTCCAATGAAATCGCTTATGCGTGCTGATGCGCTTACGCGCTAAGGGCCTTTCCTCGAATTACATGCAGACGTGCAAGATTTTCACGTGCCAAATCACTCCATATCAAGCTGGCCACGCGTAAGCACACGGAAGACCACGCTCCTGCCCAAAAGGCCGAATTACTACCCCCCAGAGCCCCGAGCAGCCTCCCACGAGCCATCTGCTGCTGCCTGCCTGCCTGCCTGCTGCCACCATGCCCTGCCATTTGGTGCCTGCACATCAGCCATCTGCAGGGGTCCATTTGCTGTGTCCACCCCTGCTGGAACAGAAGACTCCCGACTGGGATACCATCGCTCCACAGCCCAGCCCCAGGACCCAGTTGCCCACCCACTCCTGTCTCTGGGGTTGCCATGTCGGGCACTGCAACATCTGGCACCACTGGCAACCCCCGGCCAGAGAGGCAGAGGGGAACCAGCTTCACTGCCACCGAAGTTGGTGTCCTGTTGGAGCAAGTCCTGGGGCAGTATGATGCCCTCTTCGGAAGTACGCGCGCCAACAAGGAAGGACGGACTCGGATCTGGACGGACATCGTGACTGCCATCAACGCGGAGGGGGTGGCAGTCCGCGACTACCAACATGTCAAGACATTGGTAACACAGTCTTTAAAGAAGGCATGAGCTATGTAGCACTATCACGGTTACGTACACTTGACGGTCTATTTCTAATCAACTTTGATGCAAGTAAAGTAAACGGTGATATTCCTTGCATTTTAGAATACAATAGACTTCGTTCACTATACACCCCCATCTAAAAACATATCCTGTTCCACAAAAAGTAAAATGTTATAAAAGAAAACTAAATCAAACAGCAGTGCAACAGGATGTAACTGCAAATCCTCCAAAGAGAATTAAAAAAAACTAATACTTCATCTAGTACCACAAACAAAAAATAAACTATTAGGGATAGTAAACCAGGTACTTCTTCAAAAAAGGAAGACAAACTAAAAAAAAAGCACTCAGATACAGAACTACCTGGTCCATTTAAACTTTCAAATGTAATTGGTGTAAGTTGCTACGAAAATGTAGCAATGAATATTCTATTTCAATTACCACCATTTTTTGACAACATTTACTTACACAGTACAGACCAATTGTGTTTGCAAATGTTAGTACTTCAGAGAAACGCAACAAACAATCCTGACAACAGGTATAGTATTTATGGACTAATACAACAATTGGACTACTGTGCTGGAATGGTGAAATTCACTATAAACTCACAGGAAGACCCACAAGAATTTCTAATGTACTTACTACAAGTACTGGAAAACAAAAACATACCTATAAATGAAATATCCGAGATTTCATATATGTGGAAACATACATGCATTCTCTGCAACAATGTGACACTAGAACACATCCCCAATGAGCACTTTGTGTATGTATCAATACCTAATTGTGAATCTGTTCCATTTGAGCAACTTGTACAAAATGCAAACCATGGTAGATTATGTACTACCTGCAATTTGGATAATCGCTCCACCTTACTAATACAAACACATAGTAAATACATAATATTAATGCTTCTGACTGGATTCACACATGGTCAAGTATCACTTGGTAAGAAAACCTTCACAACAATAGGTATAATCTACCACACAGGAGCCACAACCAATGCAGGTCACTATTCTGCATATATAACACAAAAATGTGGATGGTTCGAATGTAATGATAGTACCATTACTCTAAAGCAGAGATTACCTGCAAATCTTACAAACACTTATTTAATCTTCTTAAAACCAAAATTTATTAACTAAACTGTACTTAAACATTAACTAAACTTCTATTAAAAAACTATAAACTGTTACAATATGCCAACAGCTACATAACTGCCCCAAGATTCTACAACAACTAAACAGATAAATGAATACTACTAAATTATATAAAAAAATAGATAGTTAGAATACGCCAACTGGTATCTAACGACCCCAAGATTTTACAATAACCAAACAGATCAATCAATACCACTTCATTATAAAAAACTATAAACAGTTAGAATATGCCAACAGGTATCTAACTCCCCAAGATTCTACAACAACTAAACAGATAAATGAATACCAATAAATTATATAAAAAAATAGACAGTTAGAATAGGCCAACTGGTATCTAACTGCCCCAATATTTTACAATATCCAAACAGATAAATCAATACCACTTCATTATAACAACAAATAGACTGTTAGAATATGCAAACAGGTATCTAACTGCCCCAAGATTCTACAACAACTAAACAGAGAAATGAATACCACTAAATTATATCAAACAATAAACAGTTAGAATACGCCAACTGTATCTAACTACCCCAAGATTTTCAATAACCAAACAGATAAATCAATACCACTACATTATAACAAAAAATAGACAGAATATGCCAACTGGTATCTAACAGCCCCAAAATTTTACAATATCCAAACAGATAAATCAATACCACTTCATTATAACACAACATGCACAGTTACAATATGTCAACAGGTATCTAACTGCTCCAAAAATCTGCAACAAGCCAATATATAGAGAATTAGCCAGAAACAACAAGTGAACACTGAAAACAAACAAACAAATAGACTGTAGCATAACAAAACAAGGTTTTTTTTTAATCCAACATGGATTTTTTTTTCTCCCACAGACCCAATGATTTTAGCAACAAACACAGAAACTGAGCAAATTGCACAGTACACTGGTTTGTAATCTACTAAATATGAGGGTAACAAAAAAAATGTTGATTATTCAATGTTATAAGTCGTTACAAAATACCAATACTAACATGATCTTTTCTTTTATCACAGAAATTAACAAGAAATGCATGTACTCCAGTTACTAAACCAAACAGTAAGTATATTATAATAAGTACAACCATCACAGCAAATCACACCCATAGTGACTTATAACTTCAATGCTTATAAATTTGGTCTTGTCCATGCACCCAAGACTATAGGCCGTGCCCACAACCACCACAGCATATCAAACCCATAGTGGCGTATAACTTTGTTGCTTATAAATTTGTTCTTGGATCCCAAAGTTATAAGCCACTATGGGTGCGATATGCTGCGGTGGTTGTGGCCAGGGCATAGAGTCTTGGGTGCATGGCCGTATGGCCATGCTCCCAAGACTCTATGTCCTGCCACAAACACCGCAGCATATCGCACCCATAGAGTCAAACATTTTAACTATGCCATATGGGCACTTTTAATGTCCGCGGACATGATGAGTGTTCTTAGAACAGTTTCAACTTGCCTACGAACAGTACGGATAGGCATAGCGTCCTCAGGACACCCCCATTTTGTTTATTTATGAGCATCCCAGGACACATGATGTGTTCTTAGAACACTTTCAACTTTCCAGCGAACAATACGGACAGCGTCCTCAGCACACCTCCATTTCGTCCATTTACAAATATTTCAGGACACTGCATGTGTTCTTAACACTGTTTTAACTTGTCTGCGAACAAAATGGACAGGCATACCGTCCTCAGGACACACCCATTTTGTTTATTTTCGAACATTTCAGGACACTGCAGGGGTAATTCATAAAATTTAGCGCACAAGTGGCGCACGCGGCTGGTGCACAGTGTGCGCGTGCGAATTTCTGCGCCAGCCACGTGCGCTAAAATCCATTTCCGCGCACAGGGTATTCATGGATTTTAGCTACCAAAACCAGCAGGGGCGCACAGTGGCGCAGCGACCCTGCAGCAGTGCCAGTTACGCCCCCAAGAACGCCCCTCGCGCAGGGAAAGCCATCAAAATCCCCAATCCAGCGTAAAGGGGTGCGCTAACCCTTTACCAGCACGGCGTACGTGTATCACTGGGGTGCGCGGGAAGTTTCACATGTGATAGGCCCTGTGCCAGTGGGGTACGTGTATTTCAGGGGTGTGTGGGAAATTTCACACGCGATTTCAGCAGGGTACGTGTATTTCAGGGGTGCGCAGGAAGTTTTACACGCGATTGGCCTGGGTATGTGTATTTCAGGGATGCGCGGGAAGTTTTACACACAATTTTGCTGTCAGAGCGTGGAACACATATTTCGGGGGATCGCGGGGAGTCCTACACGTGAATTGGCAGTGTGGGTCCTCCCAGGTGTCCCCTCTACCCCCTCCACAGCCCCTGCAGGCAGCCCACACCACAGGGGACTACCCTGCACCCCTGGTCATGTCCCCCAGCACACCCACCCCCCAGCAGTGAGGGGCATCTGCAAGCAGGCCCCCACTCATTTCCCCCTGCACCCCAACCCCCCCAGCATTGACAGGCACCTGCCAGCAGGCCCCGACACATGTCCCCCAGCACCCCCACCCCACAGCAGTGAGGGGCACCTGCCAGCAGGCTCCCACACATGTCCCCCTGCACCCCCACACCCCCAGCATTGACAGGCACCTGCCAGCAGGCCCCGACACATGTCCCCCAGCCCCCCCACCCCCCATCATTGACAGGAACCTGCCAGCAGGCCCCGACACATGTCCCCCAGCACCCCCACCCCCCATCATTGACAGGCACCTGCCAGCAGGCCCCGACACATGTCGCCCAGCCAACACGTCATCACAATCTAGATCCCTGGCTCTTATGGCCACCCAAATCCCACCCAACGCCACCCCAGTCCAAACACCCAACCAAGCTTTACATCCACTCCAAACTTAAATCCCCATTACATGATAGATCACAAATAAGCAGTATGCGCATGAGTACAAGTCTGTCAGACCCACACAATGGCAACACATGACTGAGAAAACCCACATTGTGGCATGCATGAAACCAATGAGAGAAGACCACACATTGAAGTAAGAAACAAAAAAGTTTCAAGTCAAAATGAAGGGAATGAAATCAAAACACACAATAATGCCAATAATAATCAAAATGCAGCATGTCCCAAAAAATGATAAATAAATAAAATGAGAATCCAAATTAATCCAAATGAAAATGTGTCCAAAGTCACCGTCCAACAAAGCAAATCCAAAGGGAAAGAAAAGTGTAATATCCATTGCTCCACGGTGAAGAAAAAAAAAGATGAATGAGAAAAATCCACTGTAAAACTATGTACAAATAGGAAATCCAGGGTCCATGAGCCCAATGACATAAATGAAACCTACAATGAAACCTACCTAATTACTAACTATATACAAAAATGTGGTGCATAGTCCATGCGCCCCAAATCAAAGAAAAAAGAAATGAAACTTAACACTAATGAACTATATACAATCGCGGCGGGCAAGCCCAACGGCTCACTTGTTGATGTCATGGGCCAGAGCATCATCGAACTCCTGTTCAATGTTCTCTGGCCCCAAGGTCTCGCAGGGATAATGCCATGTCCACCTCCAACTCCCTGCGTATTCCCTCGAGGCACTCAGCCCGCCTCAGCGCCCTGCACATGGAGTTCTCTGCCCTGACCATTGTGAGCCGTGCCTCCTCCGCCTGCCGCCACTCCGCACCTATCTGCTGGCCCAACCGCTGCCACACGGAAGACACTCCCATTCCAGGGTCCCCCTGCCCTCCGGCCGATGCCTGCCCCTCTGATGTAGATGGCCCCGAGCTATGTTGCCTCCCACGTTGAGCCTGCTGCTGCCTCCGACACAACTGCCTCTGCCAGCACGATGGCATCCAGGCTGATGGAATCCACCTACGCCGTCGTGCACGTGCCCTGCCTGATGATGCCGGCACATCCACCATCTTCTGGGGTCCAGTTGCTGTGGTGTCCACCCCTGCTGGACCTCCGCCTCCCGACTGTGGCAGGGATGGGATCCCCACCGAGCTGGCTGCGTTGGTCAGGGCAGGTCCACGGGGGCCCTGGTGGCATCTGGGCCAGAAGACGGCATGGAGAATGACTGGCGCATAGTCTCCACAGAGGAGGAGAGGGCTGCCAGAGTGGTCGACACATGTACGAAACCCCCGACCATGGACACTACCAACTGGGCCACGTTGGCACGCTGCTCTTCGTGATGACGTGCGTGCTCCCCCCGGGAAGCACGCACGTCATCACGAATGTCAGGCATGCGCAACGCGACACCAATCAGGACCTTCTCCATACGGCCAAGGGTCCCCTCGTCCGCAGGTAGAGGAGTGTCAGATGACATGGACATCCCCCCTACCTGCTGACGGGCCTGGGATGGGGCATCCCTGCTGGAGCATGGTGGTGCAGTCACAGTGTCAGGGACAGTGACATGCACAGGCCCCTCCACGGCGACCTGTGCTGCCTCTTGCCCTGCCCCTGGACTGCAACACTTGAACCAGTGGTACCACCCCCATCAGGCCCCATGTGCGGCTCAGTAGCGGCCTCCTCCTCCTCTGTGGAAACCACCAACCTGGGTGGCTCCACACCATCTTCCGCCGTTGCAAGCCCCTGTGGGGGCTCACCCACCCCTTCCACTGCAGCCATAGTGGCAGACGCAGCACCAATCCCCTCACTCCCAGACGATGGTAATTTCTGGGAGGGTGACTGGGCCTTGCGTCGCCGGCCGGTGGGGGCATCCCCGCCGCTTTGCTCCACAGCGCCGTCTCCGCCCTCTTCATCACTTTCCACTGTGTAGAGGGAGACATAGAACACAAGCATCAGGGTACTGTACAATGGTCCCCTAGACAGGAAGCAATAGCAGATGAGTGGCACTGTCAAACATCACTTCCATCATGTCCCTCCACAACACATGGGTCAGTGCAGGCAAAACACATGCAGTAACAGGCATGGCGCATGCTATGAACATTAGCATGCATGTCCAAGGGACTCTTGAAACATACAATGCTGGTTTGAAACTCACATGCATCATGGGTCATGCCTATCACATGCACACACTTCACCGTAGTTTCATCCATCTGGCCTCGTACATCCCAGACACAGTGGATACAAGGATGAGTAGGCTGCATCAGTGAATCTGAACATTGTCACAGACATGTGTCATGCATCCATGGCATTGAAAAGTCACAGACACGCAAGTCAGACACACAGACATGGACACCATACATGTCCATGACAGCAGCACCCATCTCTCACACCCCATCCATGTCCAATAACAGAGACAGGCATGCATAATGTGTGCATGCCTCATGCTGCTCCGCATGTTGCATTGTAACACATGAACCTACCATGTGGTTCACACATTACTGGTCTCACATGTGCTAGGGAGAATTCTCTGTTTAGGCTGAATTTCCTAACCTAGTGAGTCCCCCAGCAGCTTTGCTGGATTTCTGGAGTTTGTTTTTTTTCCATCCTGCCAAGAGTGAGACTCTTTTCTCCCACTCTTGGACATGAATGTGGTTTAATTCCTTTGAATGTCAATGTGTTCTATGGGCTATGGGGTCTTTTACTCCATAGGGTCTCGTATGTTTTACTATGTGTGTTACACCGCACCTCCGTGCCGTAACACTGGGGCGTCCTAGAGGATCCCCACCATAGACTCCATACCCTGGGACTGACTACTGTCTCCCAGGGCATGTAAAGTCACCATTGGCTTTACTAGACCTAAATTTACTAACAGAACTAGTACAAACCATCCTATTGTGGACGTACTAGTTGGGGTAATTCGATTGCCCCTGGGTCTGTTATTCGAGGGGGCACTGTCCCGTCCCCCCTCGTCGAGTTTTGGCTGGTGGCAGTGGAAACTACTTATTATATTCGACCCCGAATATAATCCTATGGGATTCTTCCCATTGTTGGAGGCTAATATGTTTTCCTGTTAGTCTCTAACATACCACCGGTTTATTTGTCTTAAATAAATCCATCGGTTGGTATTTTCTGCCAGAACTCGGTTTTTAAAATGGCGTCTGTGTTCGTCTCTGTAACTCCGAACCAAAGGTTGAGCCCTTTGTTCCACTTTTGGCGGGCTTCTACACAGAAGCCCTCCAAAGTGGTGCCATTCTGTCTGGGTACCCCAGGGGGTTTGGGAGGGGGTTTAGGCACCCTGGACTGAGTTGCCTTGCCAACTCAAGTCGCACTCTGGTGTGATTGGCCCAAGTAGTGAGCCACCCCGCTCACCACTTAGCGTGTTTTGATTGACAGCTAGGCTGAATGAATGGGGGTTTGCTGCATAAAAGTAGGGCTTTTGGGACTGGATCCTCAGAAGTCGCCACAGGACCTAAGAATCCTACGAGGGTGTAGCTGAGCCGACCTGCAATGACGACACCTCCGGTGGAGCCCTGCTGAACCGTCTCACCAATTCCCGACGACAGAGGAGATCTCCCGGCTGGAGAGACTTCTTCCCCTGACTGGTGGGAACAACCAGTCCCTTTGCTTTTTCTTCACTTCCAGGGCGTAGTGGTCGAATTGCCCGTGCTGAGCACCCCGGCAACCGGATAGCCACTAGTCCGTACCGCGACCAAAAGGTGGTGCCTTGTGATGGAGCACTCAGCGGCTGGTCTCTTCCCTGGTGGTGCAACGATCTTCAACTTTCCTTCAACGACGAGAGCATCTCATCTCTTGGCAAAGCCCCGACTTGCATCCACCACCAGGAACATCTGCCCCCGCCGGAGCTGTCTCTCCACATACAAGGTACCGTGTCCGTCTGGCTTCCCTTGTGACGGTTAGCGTGAGGTGTCTTAATCCTTGCTTCTCCATTGGGTCGCCTCCAAGCCTTCTTAACTTTCTGTTCTGAACTGGTACAATCTTTCTGTGACAATTTTCAACAAAGACTCGAATAGCATTTCCACTGTGATACTTTTGGGACATAGCGCCTTGCCTCTCTCCGAGTGGGCCTGGCCTCTGAACTTTGTGATCTACGGTAGATCCAGCCTTACTTGCCTTGCATTGTTTCGTAAAAGTGTTGGTACCGAGTTGGTCTCATACCCTGCCTTTTCTCTCCCGTTCTAACGAATACTAGAGTGCCATCTAGGTTAACGCATTCACCCCTGTCTGCAAATAAGTGGTGCGGAGGAACCTAGACTTGTCGATATATTGTTAGAGGAGTGAGATACTTATAGTAATTGTAATTGAAGTTGTTTGCCATATTAGTGCCAGTGTGTTTTTCATAGATGTGTTTTTATAAATAAATACTTATATATCTTTACACCCAAGCTCTGTTCCGTGTCTGCTTGTTCTACTGTGTAAATTGCCCTATTTTGTATACTCCACATACTGCCTAACTCTTCTTGAGGGAAGTCTGACTGCTCAGCCACAGCTACCAAGTGAATCTGTGTGGTACAGACTGCTACCAAGTGGGTTTACTGCCAAACACCTGTAGGCCTAAATCTTTTGCAGTGGTCCCAGAGGGAACTGCACAGGTTTCCGCTTAACAACATGCATGACCATGATGTCCCTGCACACACACATACGTACATGGCCTATGTCAGACATACAGGCAAGTAACAGACAACCAGCACCCTGCAACATGCCCTGTCTCACACAGCAATGCTTGTCCACTTACCGCTCAACTCCAGACGGGTCTGCCCCTGAAGGATCTGGGCATGGAGCGCTGGGCCTACGCGTTCCAGGACCCTCATCTGGATGGTACTCATGCTGCCCCGGCCCCCCTCCACGAGGCACCGGGCCTTTATGAGGGTCCTGGACCTCAAGTACTCTAAGCGCTTCTTGACTTGCTTGATGTTGCGGGTTGCCACCCCCTCCACGTTGATGGCAACCACAAAGTCGTCCCAGATCCTATCCCATCCTTCCTTGTTGGAGCGTGATGTTCTGAGGAGGGCATCATAATGCCCCAGGACATGCTCCACTGAGGACACCAACTTCCTTCTGCCTGAAGCTGGTGGCCCTCTGCCCCTCTGGCTGGGGGTCGCCAGTGGTCTCAGATGGTGTTTGCCCCGACATGGCGACCCCCGAGGCAGGCGTGGGTGGGCAACTGTGTCCTGGGGCTGGGATGTGGAGCAATGGTATCCCAGCCGGGAGTCTTCTGTTCCAGCAGGGGTGGACACAGCAACTGGACCCCTGCAGATGGCTGATGTGCAGGCACCAAATAGCAGGGCATGGGGGCAACAGGCAGTCAGGCAGCAGCAGATGGCAGGTGGGAGCGTGCTCGGGGGTCTGGGGGGCAGGAAAATGGCCTTCAGGGCAGGAGTGTGGTCTTCCGTGTGTTTTCGCATGGCCTGCTTGATACAGAGTGATTTGGCACATGAAAGAATTGCACGTCAGCGTGTAATTCGAGGAAAGGCCCTAAGCGCGTAAGCGCGTCAGCGATTTCATTGGACCAAAGGCCCTTCGCGCATAAGCGCTTCTGTGATGTGACGCGCGCGGGCGTGTGCGGGCGTTTCCCCCGTGATGTGGGCATAGTGGATTAGCGCGCAAAACAAATGCACGTCCCTGTGTGAATGCGTGTAATCCGAGGAAAGGGCCTACGTGCATAAGTGACGTGACACGCGCAGGCGTTTCCCTCATCATGGGTTAAAGGTGAGCGGGGCCAGCAGTTCGCTGTACATGCCTTTCGTGGAGACCGACGTGTGTTGCTGCTTCGTGTTGTTTTGCGCGCCATCACAACATCACAGCTATCAAGGACGTATCTCTTCTTTTGGCGGGGATATTGGCTACGCGTGTTTTTCTGCATCTCGCTAGTCAGACGGTGAGTCGCACACGCTATTTTTCCCACTGCAGGTGCCCCTGTGTATCGCACTGTTTTTTTCATAGTAGCCTGCGTGTCCCACGCGTACGCGTTTTTCGTGTTACTGGGTGCCAACGCGTACTGCGGAAGGTTGATTCCATGCACGTAGGCTGCAGGGTTGCGTGCACGGTTTTCCAGCAGTTTTGGGGTGCCTGAGCGTTGCGTGACCCGTCACTACATCACCTGGGTCACATACAGCCTTGCAGGTGCAGGGGGGCTGTTAACATCTTGCTTCCCACCCCCTTCACCCCAATTGCCCAGGTCAATTGTGGGGTACACCTCCCATTGGCACTACTCCATCTGTGCTGGCACTACTACATCTGTGCCATGGCTGGGAGGACACCAAAGGTGAGTTGCAACTCAGCTGGGCGTACTCCTCGTGGTGGGTGTTGTCAGGGATGTGGCCAGGGTGACCAGGGAGTAGGGGGACTCCAGGGTGTCCAGGGCGGCTGCAGAGGGGGAAGAGGCAGGGGTGTGCCACTTGAGCACGATGTCGTGCCATGTGTCGGTGCAGTCATGCCACCACCCCATGTGGTTCCGGGAGATGCAGCTTCTGCATCTGGCACTGGCAACCGTATGACCCGGCAGTCCGTTCCATCGACTGCCACGGGCCCAAGGGTAGTGGTAGCTGCAGGTGCATCTGTGGACACCGCCACCCAGGCTCAGGGTCTGCCAGCACAGCCTGCGTTGGCACTTGAGGAGCCCTTGGAAGATTTCCAACTGGCCAGGAGGGAAACCGTAGGGGCACGCAGGGCGGCCCTGACCAAAACACGTGTCCCTGGGGCAGTTATGTCATCTGCTGCCCCAAACAGCCAGGTGTTGGCAAGTGCAGGGGCAGATGCACCCAACAACACCCCGGTTGTGAGTCTGCCAACCAGGACAGTTGCGGTCAATGACCCTGCCACAGCGGATGTTGTTGCGCAGGGTCCATTAGAGGGCACCCAGATGCCACTGACAGAAGTCAGGCCTTTGGTCGTCCCTCCACCTGCCACTCCCTTGGCTCAATTCACCAAACACACTGGCCATACTGGTCAGGGCGGCATTAGCCAGCCAGGGTCTGAGCCACAATCCAAGAGGAGGAAGGTTGCACCTGCAGCACAGGCTGGGACCCCACACACAGCTACGACCTCCTGCACGTCGAGGAAGAAGCCTTTCTGCAACCAGGAACTGGACTCCCTCGTGGGCTACGTGCGGGGCCACAGCCGTGACATGCTAGTGGGTGCCAATAGTCAGACTACGGCTGCCCAACGTGATACCCACTGGAAGCATGTTGAGGAACATGTCAGTGCATTCGGCCATGAGGTGTGCATGGCGCAAGAGTGCAAAAAGCGTTGGAATGACATCAAACGCAGCGCTAAGGCTAAGCATGCCTCAAATTACAACTTGACTCTGGTGACTGGCGGTGGGCCTGCACCAGAGGAGGAAGTCCTCACTCCGCATGAGTCACTCGTTGCAGAGTTCATACCATTTGAATCGGTCGAAGGAGTGGGAGAGATGCCGGACTTTGATGCCCAGTCCAGTGAGTGTTGATGCGTGTTTGTTGAGGACATGTGTGTTTTACTTGTGGGATGTGTTGTGCATGATTGCCACTACATGTGACGTGTACATGGTTCTGATGTGCAAGTAATGTAATGCTTCCATGATGCATGTCTGCTCTGCTGGATGGTGGAAATGTGGAGCAGACGGGGACTGTCCGCATCAACACTATTGCACCCTACTCACATGCTGGTTACCAGTATGCCGCTCCGGTCCATGTTCCAGCTCACTGGCCCTTCTGCATGTAGCGTGGGGTGACCTTCCTCTCAGCCCAGGCACAATGTCATAATATGACTGACGTGCATGTGTCCTCTGCCTGCATGCGGGTACTCCATGTAGGCATGCTCCCTTGCCCCTCCACCCCCCGCTCTGCACCCCAATTCCACCTTTGCACTGGTCTGCTTCAATATTGCCGTTGGGTACTTCCCTTTTAATGCGTCCTGTGTACATGCTAACTTCCCACAACCAATCTGCCAGACATATGCTGTGTGGTACAGCCTTAGTACTTGATGCAGGGTATCTCACTTTTACTGTGCAGAGGTCAGATGTCCCGCAGGGACATGAGTGCCCATTCATGCTCCATGTGCATTGCACGCATGCCCCTATGTGTCCTTGACTGGATGATCAATGTAATACAAGTCCTGGGTGACATACATTGCATGGCATTTCATCAGCCTTCCCATGTCAACTGTGGCTCAGTACTGCGTTGCACACATGTTTAGGGTCTGACAATCTGGGTGGGTCACAGGCCTCACCATGTTTAATGGCCAATGACTCTGTCCAACTGGTGTAGTGTCTTCTTCACACGTGGGTGGCCTCCAGACGTTTCATCATGTGTCCTGCTTACTGTCCCATCATCATTTGCAGTGTTGTATCTTGACTCACATGAAGCTGTTGATGCTAGTCAACACTGCCTGTCAATACCCAGGTCTATGGTCAGCCTTTTGATACCATGCTAGGCATCCATGCTTTTTCACTTGGGTGGAGGGGTGCTTTGCTTGTAGATATGCTACCCATTGAATGCACATTGCACGTGATGCCTGAAGTTGACCTTGCACTGCCTTCACATTTTCTGACACACACCATGAAGTACTTGTACATGTAGGTAGTGAGTAACATACACATTGGCTGCACTGCATAGACCCACTTCAATGCAAACTGCCACATTTCAACAGGTCTGATCACAGAAGCAATTCCAAGTTGACCCAGCATGCATGCCAGGTTCCATTTTGTGTGTCACATGTCTGCCTGATGTTGTCGGTGTGTGTGTGTGTGTGTGTTGTGTGCTTCTGACATGTGTAGTGACCTTTTTTCTCTCTATTTTTCAGATGATGACGCAATGGACCCGGAGGATAGTGTTGTCATGCCAGGCACAGGGTTGGTATCACTACATCGACCCGGCACAAGTGGGGGTCGTGGGGTGGCAGGCCACGAAAACCCCCAAGTGCTACAGGCCATCATGTCTCTGGCTGCCTATGAGTCCAGCCCTGATAACGACTCTGACGTCCATGTCGAGTTGGATGAGCATCAGGCCTATGTGCCAGGGGTGAGTGATTCTGATGTGGACACTCCTCTGTCCGAGACAGTCTTGGAACCTCCGCCCGTGGTGGATCGGGACGCAGGGTCACCCTCCACACCAGTCACTGATGTGCCTGGGACATCACGTCGACGGGGGCATGTAGTCGTGCAGCCGCGGGTGGTGCCAACACGATGAGGACACCCGGTCCTTGGGTCAAGCCCAGCAACGCGGTCGCCGTGCGCAACCGCAGTATACTGAGTGAGAGCAAGACATGACTGCCAATTCAGAACGGCAGGGGGCAGCAATGGAGAACATCGCTGAGAGCATCGAGCGTGTGGCCCGATCCGTGCTCCCCCCTGCTAGGCAGGTGCTTCTCCAGCAGCAGGCGGCACGGTCCATGGCCCGCTCGCTCAGGCTGGGCATGGCAGCCTCAGACAGGGCACGCCAGGCTGAAATGTCGTCTCTGCGTCAAGCAATTGCTGCTCACGCAGAGGCACACATGGAGGCCCTGAGGGAGGAGTATGCTTCCCTCAAATCCACTCTGGGTGTCCTTCTGATGTCCCAGAGGGAGCGGTCAGAGGAGAGGTTTGCACAGCTTGATTATACCATCTCGGCTCAGCTACAGGCTTGCCGGGAGGTGCAGCGGTTGTCGAGCCAGACCTTGCAGGAGGAACTCTGTGTTACACGTGCTACCTTAGAAGAGGAAGCACGTGTATCACGGGTGGTTCTGCATGCAGACCTACAAGTCATCGCCACACAGAACCAGGCTCACCCGTCCGGCAGACTTGCTGCCGACGAGGGGCAAGCTGCGGCTAGGCATGGCCAGGCTACTGTGCCACGTCCTTCTTTTCAGGATGAGATAAACTCGGACGACAATCTATCTCCCACATAGGTTGGGCTGTGCAGGCGTTGAGCCCATGGAGGTTTTTTTTTTTGCTCAGCATCATCGCATGTGGGTGTTGAGCAGCACCCTGTACCTCTCCCCTCCTGGGTGCCCCCCCCGGGTCGTATGTGGCCATTTTTGATTTTTCTTTTAGTTTAGTTAGTTAAGTTTGTGTTTGATAGTTAGTTTAATTAGGTAATGTAGGTTTTTCATAGTTAGTGTAATTAGTTAATATAGTTTAAAATTGCTTGTCTATTGTGCTTTCATGTGACAGTGTGGTGCTTTGTGGCTTTTGAAAGCATCCACTTTCTGTTCCAGCTGGGCCCTTCAGGCTTGTCTTGTGTATGTGTTTGCTGCTTGGGGTCCTTGACTTACATATGCCACTCCTGCTTCCCTTATCCATGGGCTCGCAAGGATGGTTTGGTGTAACAGCCTATTACACAAGGGCTTTGGACTGTCATATCTGTGGCGTGTCTGCTGCTGTGGAACTTGTGTTAACACCCCTAGTGGGGATGATTGGGGTTTTATTGACCACTGTTCTGCTTTTGCTAGATGAGGTGTTTCATGATTCATGTGTACATTCATTGCTATGCTTTGTGTAGTATGTTTCTTATCTTTACTGTACATGTGCTTGTTGCAATTAATGCCGTAGATAGTGTGTTCCACACTTTGGCTGTGAAAGACGGACTGATGGTGTGATTTCTGATGTACGTCTCTGACATGGTCCAGTGATGTGATGCCTGAAGAGACACACACAGATTAATCTAATGCATTAATCATGTGTTTCATGCCCTTTCTGCAGGGGGATGAGCCTCCAGACCTCCTTTGCCAGCAGACATGGGCCATTGGACGTCTGGAATCTGGACACGTTTGGTGGTGCACACATGCACATATATGCGCAAGCAGAGGCAGAGGGATTGCAATCATACATCCTAAAACTGCTGACATGTTTCAAGGGACTCCAGGCAATGTGAGCAGCACAGAGGGGCCACAACACAGCAAACCTTCCACCAGGCCAGTTGCACATGCATGCTTAGTAGCAGCACTGAGGATGAGCTTGGACGAATATTGGTGTTGAAGCACACAATACAGCTCAGATGTGTTGGTGGACTCATGGCTAGTTGATTGTAAGGTTGTCTGAGGCACCTGCAGGGGCAGTGGCACATACCCTCCGGTCCACCATGGTCCATTGAGGCACTTGTATCACCCATTTAGCGTTCTGAGACATGGAAAGAAGCAGCTCACAGGGACAGACAGCAAGGGACAGACTCGGGTGCATTGCATTTCATTTCCATGTAGGATTTGAAACATGCACTGCCTACTTTATTTCGGTCATGGTGGAACACGACTTGTTCTGAAGTCAGACCTTGCTATATGCGTCTGTCTGCTTACCTAGGGAACATTGCATGTTGTGTGAATCGTGACACATTGGTGTTCCATTTGCCACGCACCCACCAGCGCCTGACTTACTGCATTGACTGTGTATGAACCATCACAGGGGTAATGTTACGTATGGGTACGAATCATCCACACCAGATTGTCTGTTTGTAAAGTAGTTTGTTACTATGGGGCATATTTGGTGGTTTGTTTGTGTGTTATGGGCATGCACAGATTTTTAACTGTGGCTCTCTTTGCAGCATTGAAGTGCTCCTATTACCGGACCTGAGAGTGCGCAGGCAGGAGGCCAGCACTCACCTCAGAGATAAGTTTCTCTTTGTCTTCCATTTCAGTGAATTGCTGCTGTGTGCATGATGAACAAGTTTGGTATGATTGTGTATGTGTTAATGTGAGTACTACTTTTTGGGCATTCCCTACTTTCCCCTGTCAATCCTACTCCCCTCTCCTGCCCCTCATTCTGGTTATCAGTATGCCAACACCTGTCCCGACTGCATATACCTGACCCTCCTTCCCCACCAGGGTCTCAGAGGCCTGTGTGAGTTTGACCTTGCAGCCACCCAGACCACGGTGGGGGTGGTTGGTTCGTGCCACTCCTGCGCCTGTACACGGGAGCAGTGACAGTACACATCCGTTTGTGGTGCCTCATTCTATGTTATGTACCACACATGGTACACATCCTGTTGTGACATTGTTTTACTGTGCTACCTTGGTTGTTATGTCATTGTGGTAGTACTTGGCCTTTGTGAGGTACTGCTACTTCAAGTCATCTACTGGAGGCTGTTCTGGTTAGTTTTTTCTGCCTGCAGGCTTTTTGCTTGGCTTCTGTGTTGGCCTGCTTTGAGTTGTCTTGGATGTAGTGTTTTTGCAAATCAAGGTGGACTCTGAGGGTGCAGGCAACGTTTTACACACAAGGTGGGAGATGGTGACAAAGGGGAAGGGTGCTCCTGTGGCCAGGTGAAATTCAAGGATGAAGGCTCCATAACCCTGGTGCAGTTGTTCAGTGGGTCATGGTGATTTGTGAGGGGGCGGTGCTTTGTTGGTGATAGTTGCCTTGCCCTGCAGTGTGATGGGCACCCTGACATTGTAATTGTGGTATCCTATGTATATGATGTGTTCTGCTGATCAATGCCTGTTCATGTCGTATGTTTACCTTTCAGGTGTGAGGGGATAGTTGTGGTTTGACATGCTGTGGTGTACACATGGTGAATGTTCACATGTGATGTGTAGAGGACACTGATGGTCACTTGATTGCACATGCATATGTTGAGTGCATGTCCCTACTGACCCACACACTCGCACTATAATGCACTACATGTACAACCACCCTTCCATGTCCACGTGTACACTCTGTTTGCCTTCTGGTGCCCACTGTGTCCCTGCAGCACATGTCCTATGGCCAATTGTGGATCCTGTATATGCCTAATTTGCTTTTTGATGTGGTTTGTCACTTAGATGTGATGCTCAAGGTGTGCATCACACGCAATGGCTGTTAACTGTGCTGTGCAATGAGCAGTGTGTTGCAGGAGGTGGACATGGCACACAGAAGCTGCAGTGTTGATTTTGCAACGCACAATGTGCATGTAGACAGGCATTCATTGTTATGTTACAACTACGACTTTTGGAATGCATTTGGTTATGACTTATTTTGGGTGGGAGGTTGTTTGTCAGTCATGTCATCTGATTCCATGTCAGGTATTATTGTCTGATGCCAATTTACATTTTTCACATGGCAATGTGTACCTTATTTGTACTGTGTTGGTGTATGGCTATTGCTTGCCATGTCATGTTGTGGTTTGGGAGGGTTTGAGTGACATACCAGTGATAGTCATGGCCTGTTTTGCAGGTGTGTGTGATTCACACCTTGCATGTGTGCCTTTTGGTCACACAGGATTGCTTGTGTTTAAGTAGCTAGGGATGCACACAATGTGGCACTTCCATGGCAACAATCTCAGGGTGGTAAGGTTGTGACAGTTGACTGTCTCTTTGTCATCATCGATTGTCACCTGGTATGTGCCAGGCCTGTGTGCACTCCGCAGGGGTGGGAGTTTAGGTGAAAAATGTGTCCACAAGCTGGGTCTGGGCTTCCTCGCCACGTGCCCTATCCCCACCCATTGGCAGCGCCTGTGCCTGTGGTTGGGGATGTTGGGGCACCACCATGTCCACCGGTACGCCCTGCCGTGTTGCAACATTGTGCAGGACACATGCTGCCACAATGATCCTGCACACTACTGGGGGTGCATAGAGTAGCTGCCCACCAGAGCGGTCAAGGGAGCGGAAGCATGACTTGAGCACTCCAAATGTGCGCTCCACTATGGCCCTGGTTGCAATATGGGCCGCGTTGTATCTTACCTGGGGTGGTGTGGTGGTGTTCCGGATTGGCGTCATCATGTGGTTGCTCAGAGGGTAGGCACTGTCCCCTGGAGAGGTGATAATGGTTGTGATTATTGGGGTTTGTGTATTTGTGTGTGTGTGTGTGACATGCATGCATGTGCAAGGGCATTTGTACTCACCTAGGAGCCATGTGTCGCCATGCTGCCCAGCTTCCCGGGCCCGGCTCAGGGCGGACATTCTGTATATGAAACTGTCATGGGTGGAGCCAGGGTAGTTTGCATAGACAGAGGTGATGATTCCCTTTGCATCGCATACCACCTGTACATTGATGGAATGCCAGTGCTTGCGGTTTCGGTAGATGTGCTCAGTGGCCCTAGGTGGACGTAGGGCCACATGGGTGCAATCTATGGCACCAAGCACTTTGGGGAAGTGTGCCACCCTGTAAAAGTCCAGGACAACGGCCTGCCTTTCTGCGGGTGTTCTGGGCATGTATATGTGCCTGCGGACTGAGGGGCGCGCTTTCATGATTGCCAAGACCTGGTGTAGGCAGCGTGACTGCGTGGCCTGTGAGACCCCCCCCACTATGGCAGTAGTCCGCTGAAATGACCCAGTGGCCAAGAAATGAAGGACATTGAGCACCTTCTCCAAGGGGCTCAATGCTTGGGAGCAAAGGGTGGGGATGTAAGGTCATCTTCCCACTCCCTGACCAGGTCTAGGATGATACAGGGTGGAAACCTATACCTACCGGAGACCTGGTCGTCAGGCATCCCATAAAGGCTTGTCCGGGGTGAAAAAATGCGTGCCCTGGTTATTCTCCTCCTCTTGCGGTGTCCCACGATCAGTGCTGCGACAAATGGGGCATTCATAGTAGCTGTATATATGTGTTTGTTGTTTGCGCGCACTTTTATACTGTGCACGGGGGCGCTTCCGCCTGCCTTCGTGTGGCAGACGCATTCACGCCTGTGTGCGTCTTTTGCCGTGCGCGGGTTTCCCGTATTCGAATCCATGAATAAGGGTAGCTCACGTGCGTGTGAGCGTTCCATGTAGTTCCCTGCAGTACTTCCCCAGTTACGCCTTCTTTTTCACGCGTTATTCCCCATTCAGAACACATGATGTGTTATTAGATGTTATTAGAACAATTTCAACAATTTCAACTTGCCAGCGAACAATACGGACAGCGTCCTCAGGACACACCCATTTTGTTTATTTACGAACATTACAGGACACCGTGAGTGTTCATAGAACAGTTTCAGCTTACTTGCGAACAATACGGACAGATGTAGTGTCCTCAGAACACCCCCATTTTGTCTATTGACAAACATCCCAGGACACTTCATGTTTTCTTAGAACAATTTCAACTTGCTTGCGAACAGCACGGACAGGAATACCGTCCTCAGGACACCCCCATTTTGTTTATTGACGAACATCCCAGGACACATGATGTGTTCTTAGAACAGTTTCAACTTGCCTGCGAACAAAACGGACAAGCATACCGTCCTCAGGACACACCCATTTTGTTTATTTTCGAACATTTCAGGACACCACTTGTGTTCTAAGAACAGTTTCAACCTGTCTACGAACCATACGTACAGGCGTAGTATCCTCTGGGCACCCCCATTCCGTTTATTTAGCACATTTCAGGACATCCGTGTTGTCCGCGGACAAAGCGAACAAAACAGGGGGGTTTACCACCTAAATAAATACAACATTTAACCCATCTCTTACTCCCCCACCCTCCCCAAACAGTCTTACACACCAACACACTCTACTAAATAGTATTTTTCCACCAGGTTTCACTGCGCTGTCCGCGAATCCAAGACGACAGGCGTTCCCGAAAATCTGACGCGCTTCACCATCCAATCAGCGAACACGTTCCATGTCCGCGGACATGACGCAAGCCAGTTGGCCAATCAGGACACTGTCCGTGGAGCGAACAGGGAAGTGTGTCTGCGGACCGAACATAGATATCACTCATTTTTTGTGACCTAATTTTAGGTCATTTAAAAAAAAAACTACTGGACAGATTTTCAGCAAATTTGCATAAACATGCTTTCAGGACCAGGCTGCTGCTCCTGGTCCAAATTTGGTGAAAATCCGTCCAGCGGTTTGGGCTGTAGGCGTGAGCAAAGTTTTTTCCCCATTCAGTCTATGGGAAAAAAATACGTTTTGGGACCCCCCTTATAACTTTGACCCCCCTAGACTAAACCTCACCAAACTTTGCAAAAGAATTCAGAGTGACCCATATACTTATTTTTGCAAAGTTTGGTGAGTAATCATCCAGGGAGAGCAAGTTATAATCCACCCAAAAAGGGCTCTTCCTATGGAAACAGCAACTTAACCATAACTACACAGCCACTACCGTGGCTGTGTAATATATATGTGTATATATATATATATATATATATATATATATATTTGACCTTCACAATTCAGTCAATTGTGCAAATGTCAATTGTGATTCGAACAATTGTAGTTCAAACAATTTGTATACAACCATAAATTCACCTTGCATATATCCTCTAGGAGTTTGCGTCCTTCTTCTGATCAACCACATTATCTATATTGGCCCACATTTTTTCCTCATTTTCCCATCCGTTCTCTCCCGATCCCTTCCATCCCTCTTCTTGCCTCCTTCCATCCCTTTCTGCTGTCCAATCCCTTTCCCTGTACTTCCCTTCCATACCGCCCTTTCCTTTCCCTCACCTTAAACAACTGTACCATTCTTACCAATCACTTCCTTTTTGTTTCCCTTCCCTCCCCTTATCTCCCATACCTTGTTTTCTCCCCCTCCCTTATATACCCTTCATTCCCTCACCTTCCCTCACCTAACATTCCCTTTGCTTACATCCCTCACTTCCTTCGTTTCATCCTCTTCATTTCGCACCACCATGCCAATTCTTACCCTTCCCCATCCATTCTCTACCCTTCCTATCCCTCACCTTAACTTGCCTTACTATCCCTTCTCTCTCGACCCTCCCTTTCATTTACTTCCTTTCCCTCACCTGTCCATATCATACCGTCCCACCCTCCTTCACTCCCATACGTCACCTTTCATCCCTTCCATCACCTTCCTTTCCCTCACCTTCCTTTCTCTCACCGTAAAAAAACCTTCCTTCCTGTTCTTATCATTTTCTTCCCATTCATTCCCCTTTCATTCCATTTTCTCCCTGCTCTCTCACCCTTCCATCTCCTTCATTCCCTCAGCTTACCTTCCCTTACTTTCCCTCCCTTCTCGTCCCTCACTTCCATCCTCTTCCTTTCTCTCACCATACCCTACCTTGATTATCACTTTCTTCTCATTCCTTTCCTTCCCTCACTACTCTCCCCTTCCTCCCATTTCCTCCCTCTTCATGATCCCCTATGTTTGGCTTACCTCTATCTTCCATCTCCTTTGTTTCCCTCACATTGCCTTCCGGTCTCTTCCCTCCCTTCCACCCAATTTCCCCTCTCTCACCTGCCCTTCTTCTACCTCTCTTATCCTTACTATACCTTCTTTCTGTCTCTTTTCCGTCCTATCCATCCTTTTACAACATGCATTCCCTTCCTCTCCCTCAACCTACCTTGCTTTTCCTTTCTTACCACTTCCTTCCCATTCCCTTGGTTTGTCTTTCCTACTTGACCCTCTTTATTCACTTGGTGAGTTTTACTCTTTGTTTTATAACAATGGCTTCTTTATTACTCTTTTTGCCTTACAGCAATTAACAATTGTGACGAATCCCGAGGTATGTTCACTGCTTCAGTGTGGGAACTCTGTTCAATGAGGCCAGGGAGGTTAAGCCGCTACCCGATAATCTTCATGCAGAGTGACACTCAGCGGGAGGATCTCATCGTTAGAGAAGGCCCCATTGAGAGTAGTGACCATCTCAGGGGAACGCAGTATCCCTTTGACCCTCGACCGTCAATCAAATGCCCTTCAATTCCACACTACCCAATGTCCCTATGTGTTTTTACAGTATAGTTCAGTTAAGGACTACTGGGACAAGGAAGAGGCCACGAGTAATGACTATCACAGACAAGAACAAATGCCTGCATTCTAGCCTTAAAAACAATCCTATTAGTCAGCTGTCATTCAAAGGCAGAAAGGAAAAGAAGAATGGTGTCTTAGTTTTCGGCTCGGCATGAGCCAGGAAATTGCCCAGGAATGCGCAGGACAGCAAAATAGAGTTACAGACGGTGTCCGAGGGAGAGGCGCACTGGCAGAAGGCCTGCGATACAGAAGGCAGACCAAAGAAGAGAAATCATACCTGCCGGTGACCAAGGCCACTGGAGTGCAATAAAACCACTGCAAAACTGCACATGAGATGCGTGGAAGACTGTGATTGGTCCCAGGGAGCCAGAGAAGCTTCTGAAGCTCCTCAGAGACTAGTGAACAGCCAGATGGTGATGTCCAAAGCCCTACAGGTAAAAGGGTGGCTAGTCCCAGGGTTGGGGAGACGCAGAGAGTACTAAAGTCCTGGAGCAGTGAACAGAAGGAATACTCACCGGGGGAAGAGTGACCGAGTGAAGGGGGTTCGGACCCATGACAGGAAGGCATACCCTGACCAGTGATAAAGGTGAATACAAACTTTTCAGATTTAAGTGGCATTCACAGACCTTGGCAGGAGAGAAAAGCAAGGCTGTGGAACGCAGCGAGATTAGACAAAGTGAACTTTGTGAATCACCAAGTGAAGGGGATATAGGACCCAATTGAGGAAGGTATACCCCGACCAGTAACTTTGCGTAAACAGATCATATTCACAGACCTTGAGAGAGGAGTAAACCAAGGCTGTGGCTTGAAGAAAGATCAGACAAAGAGAACTGGGAGAGTACCTAAGTAATTTGGGTCTGGCACCCACTCTGGTGAAACACACGCCAAACAGAAATAAAGAGGAATATGAATTTTAGAAATCGTACTCACAGACTGTATCAGAGGAGTAAACGAAGGCTGTAGGCTGAAGAGAAAACTGAGAGAGAGAACTGTGAAAGCAACCAAGTAAAGGGGGTCTGGGACCCATGGTAGGGTCATGCACCCTGAACAGTGATTGAGAAGGATAGGAAGCTTGTGTATACAAGTCACACTCTGAGACCTTGCTTTTTTGTGTGCTCCACGTACCCCAGCATTGGGACATAAGTAAAGATTGTGGGTGTGTCACACATTGTACATCAGCATTAGTGTATGCATCTAGCATCTGCATGTGGCATGCACGCGGCACAGCCTCTAGCTGTGCCCACTTTGCCCAAAAGTGTCTGTATAGCAGAATGCACTATCCCTCTGCCCCACACACTGGACAAGGCCATAAGCTATGCCCTATGTGCCCTTGTCTCCCTCTACTCCAGTAAATGCAGCCTCATGTTTGTTGTACCCAGGCCCTTGAGCACATTACATGAATGATCCGGTCACAGATCAGGTCAACAGAGTATATCATTAAATAACTTATGAAATTTATTGAAAAGACTTTAAAAAAGTTTGCATTATGTTTAAATACCTAGATAGCCACAGCTTTATCTTTTGGGGGGATAGGTCAGGGGCAACGTGGTTGACTTGGAAGCAAAACAATGCAGAGCAACACAGGTTCAAATCCCCACCCCTGCTTAGAGACTGTTCTTCGGTATTAAGCACATCATAACAGATTCATTAATTTAGGGACATAAAGAAGGTAACTGTTAAACCTAGCACACTCAGGGACGTCATTTGGGGGTCACCAGAGGTCGCAAGAGCGACCGCTGGCGATTGGCCAGCGACCCCTGTCAATCTCTTGCGACCTCTGGCCATTGACCAATCAGAGGAAGAGGGGGCGTGGCCACAGCGTGCTGCGACGCTTGTGTTGGCCTCCATTTTGATTATTTCACAACGCGAAAGTAAACGCGTGTGGTGCTTCTCGTCTTGCTGCCAGCTGAGGCTGAGTTTGTTGTGTCCATCTGCATCCACCCACGTCGATCCACCCCTGCTGAAGGAGGAGGCCAGGCCAGTGACTGTGACTGACTTCGTCAAGGTGAGTGAGTCGAGAGACTCGAGTCGAGCGTGAGGTCGCTGCCGACGGCAGGCCGCAGCACCAAATTCATTTAAAATGAATTTGGGTGCCCGACCGCAGGCCGCAGCACCAGATTCATTTTACTGACGTGCAAATATGTGCCGGCGGCGGCCTGCAAGCTGCCGCCGGCATATATTTGCAATGTAGTAAAATGAATTTGGGTGCCAACAGCAGGCCGCAGCACCAAATTCATTTAAAATGAATTCGGGTGCCGACGGCAGGCCTCAGGCCGCAGCACCAAATTCATTTTACTGACGTGCAAATATGTGCCGGCGGCGGCCTGCAAGCTGCCGCCGGCACATATTTGCACGTTAGTAAAATGAATTCGGGTGCCAACGGCAGGCCTCAGGCCGCAGCCTTTTACAGTAGGTGCGGGCCTATGATGGAGCAAGTTAAACTTTAAGTCCTAGCATGCAATGTACTTTGGGTTAAAAAGTCAAAATAAAGGTGCCAGGAAGGAGCAAAATGGCAACTCTGTACTTGCACACGCCAATACTATTTTCATGCGAGGCTATTCATTTGCAGAGTTGCACACTGGGTACTCATATTAAAAAAGCTGATCTTTCAATCTATATCTAAATTGGAGTTATTTACTTAGACATAGGTTGTCCTGAAAGCCCTGGTGTAGATGGGGCCCATGAGGGTTCTACCTGGAGATGCCTGCTCTCTATCAATATGTAACAGGGCCCGTAGGCATCACTATAGGTGAGCTGTAATATCTGGTATGTGCCATTGCTTTACATGTGATGCCAGGGGTAAGGTACAAATGAGGGCATGTTTCCACATCTGCACCCATCAGGTTTCAAACATTCCACAGGGATTATTGTTTTGCGGCCTTAACTTGATACAATTCCCCCAACCTCACTCCCCCATCCCCCACATCCGCCAGCACTAGACGGGCAGACTTGGGAGTGCCATGACTAAAGACTTTGAGAATAAGGGTGTGGCGAGAAGTTGGGGGTGGCCCATGTAAATAAGGTGCAGTATTTGCATCAGAAGGGCAAGCTGGGAAGTGAGAAGCAGAGCGAGAGCAACAGAGTCCATTCAGATGAGACACCATGCACAACATGTGACAGCAGGCGTTTCTAAATGTATGCATACCCCGGAAGCCCTCTCTGCTCGGCGCACCGGGCAATATGCGCTATGTTCTCTGACCCAACCGTCGGGAAGCGTAGGTCCGCCTGTTCTGCAGGGCCACCCGAGAGAGCCATGTTTGCAGCTCCTTCGCTCTAGTGTGGGCCTCTCGAGAGACTCTGTTACCCAGAGAGGGCAGCTGAGGGGTAACTGGATGAAAGACAAAGCAAACAGCTGCCAGGCCCCGGCTTAATTATTTCCAGCTAACCCAGAAGGAAGTTGGAGAAAGAAAAGGATAATTGTGAGAGAAGGGACAGAGAGAAGGGAGTAGAAACAGATAAGAGGAGAGAAATGAAGGAGTGCAGTTGTACCTATGCATGATGTGTAGCGCACAGGCTATGCAGTGACAGCTCACACAGGAATCAAATGCAGTTATGGCTGTTCCCCTGGTCCTTCTGTCCTACTTTGCCTTTTCCTTCCACAGAGGTCTGGAGGGGATCTACGTGATCCGACCGCGACTGATTTTCCTGCAGCCGAATGCATGTGAAATGTACGAACCACAAAAGTACGGTCGGACCTTATTTTTCGGTCTGATCGTACAATTCCCTGTATGCAACCATTTTTCCCATCATGGTCATAGTATATCGCCCTTGGAGATTCAAGCATCCTTCAGCCTGGAAACCATCTCTAGTGTATAACTTGTCCCTATGGGCCCTGCCCTGAGGTCCAGTGTACATGAAAAAAGAGAAAGTAGAAGGGTGTTAACCATGCATGATATGATTAAGAGGAAAATAAGCCTATTCAGCAAAACCCTGTGTAGTGTCATTTCCAGGAAACCCAAGAGAATAAAAGAATCTAAGAAAAAGTTGGAGTCACTACAATGTTTGGGTCAAAGTGACCATAGAATGCAAACTGTTCTATGGTTACTGTGGGAACCCTTTCCTCCTGCAGGGGGAGGTATGGGCAGTATGTATTGGTAGATCTGAGATCACTGCACTCAAGATGCACTTTCAAAAGATTCACATTAAAAGGTAGGAGATATCGACACCAGCGAGGTGCTGACCAGGGGTGTTGCTAGGTCTGGAAAAGATCAGGGGATAAGCTAATGTCGGGACTGGCGGGACTCTGGGCTAGGTAGTATTTTGGTTGAAGCCCCTCAGCTTCTATCCGGGGCTACAACCAAAAGACCCGGGGCTATAGCACCGCAGACCCCCCTAGCAACGCCTCTGGTGCTGACACAAGAACTCAGAAGACGGCATTCTTGAACCACACCTCCTGTTTGTCTATGTGAGTAGCACCCAAGAACACACACGCAGGAAATTGCAAACAAGACATTGCAAAAAATTGCAATATTGGTTGTTTCCAGTGGCTGCAGGGCACATAGGAACACCCGGGGGTTTCTTAACAAGATTATTGCTTCTGTAAAAGAGGTGGGGCTTGGGGTAATTCGTATGTTATGTTGCCAGCATTTGCAAAGCGCACATCTGTCAATGGTACAAACTTGCAGCACTGTGCAGGTTGCAGAAACATGCATCCACACTTTAGACCTGCATTCGTGGGATAGACATGCGTACACACAGAGAGGTGCTTGTACCTCTGTTCTTGGTTTGAGATCCCCGATAATAAGCTTGGGGAGGTGGCGAGGGCTCTGTGGAGTACCGAGTAAGGTAGTCGATCTAATGTGCTGCAGACATTTGGAACCTGCTGGCTCTGTATCAAGTGCTCATGTTGGCTCATCCATGCAGGGCATCGCTGTGGTGCCTTGCCGCACCTCTCTCCCCCAAGCAGGAGCAGGACTGGAGCCAGGAGGGCACTGTGATGTGGCAGGGCCAGGGCGTCTCTGTTTTCTCTCCCCCGCCGGCCAGGAGCAGCCTTTCGTTTTCCAAACACAAAAAGAAGAAACAAAGAAATCGGGAGTCCTGATTTCTTTGTTTCTTCTTTTTTGTTTTGCATGCATGTGCACTGGGACCACCTCCTGCCGCACACACCAGTAGGGGCCTTGCTGGAGGAGCCAGCCATTGTCGGCGTTTTCTGTCCTGACTGCTGTGCTTCGCACTGGCACACTCAGTTTCTTCTGCAAATCACTAGCCCAGTGTCACTATAATAGGAAAAAGCTACCTTGTAGGAGGTAACATTTTCATTCTTTACCATTAATTTCCCACTCGAGTAGGCTGAGGCAGTACAGACTGTAATAAATACGCAGGTGGTGTCAGCAGTAAGAATAATTAGCATGCATACTATTATGATGATGCATAAGTGTGAACATCACACCATTTATTGACATAAAATATGGCAATCGAAGTGGATTTATCTTTTCCTAGCAGATGCAGTCATTTAAACATTCAGCACTTTCTCTGCATCGTTTACGCGGGTTTGAACATGAACACCCCCCCTCCATTTAGGTTGTGCTATACCGGCAGCCTTGCCTTGTGTTATTTTGGAAGAGACATTCTCTTGCATTGGCAATGAAGCGGTCTCTTTGGAAACACAGCCTTCCTCAGTCCAAGTAGGGGATGCATTGTGGGGCTCTGTGCGTTCGAATGGTGGATAGATTCTAGAGAGTGAATTAGCATTTGCTTGTGTGGAGGGCATTATCAAGCCCATTAAACCTTTAATTAATTATAGAACAGTAACAGTATATACGAGTTTACTGGTAGAACAGCATTACAGCGCATTATCCTTTCCTACGCAATGATATGGGTGTGATTAGGCACACATGTGCATGTCGTTTTCCATATTTACTGCATAACATCCTGCGTGGTGGCACGTCTTGTAGAAAGGCCCATCCCTGCATACCAGTGTTTCTCGCTGATTTATTTAAAGGCCGGTTTTGCTTTCACTGAAGCACTGGCAGGCAGTATGTGCAAAAAATGAGGACACAGCACTGCTTTTAAAGATAACATAATTGTGTAAAAACATATATTGTAGGTGTAATAGAAACTATCACAGCACCTGCATGGCAAGGGTCATTCAACTGTAATCCTGTAACAGGCTAGAGGACTTGGAACTCCGGAGCGTGTGCCCGCCCGCACCATGGGGGACCAGGGACCTCGCCGGTAATGCAGTCGGTCGTCGGGCATGACCCGACCATCAATGCACACCACCAGACGGGTGCATGCAGAGGGGGGGGCAGTTCTTAAGGGGCCCAGAGGTGCTGGGACCTGCTTCAGAAAAGCTCTGCATGGCAAGCCCTCTGACCATGATGTAGTGCTGGCATAGCGCAGTAAACGGGACACAGAGGCAGGAGTCTGTAGTGTTTTTGACTGGTGCACGGGCGGACGGGCGCACCTCCTCTTATTAACTTGATGACACCAATTCATTTTACGAACGTGCAAATATGTGCCTGCGGTGGCTTGCAATGTTGTTAAGCTGCCACCGGCACATACATTCTTAACCAGCGCCTCTAGGACTCGTACTAGTGACTGATAGTCTCCCTCTTTCAGCCTGTAGTTCCCCCGCCTGTGTTGTGATATTCAGGCAATCCTATTTCACATTCAGAAGATGCAGGAGTGCAGGGATCCACTGCTCAGCACACCGGATCACCACCTTCCACACCAGCCAGTGGCCACAAAGGTAATTCGTTGCCTGGTTCCCCTAATCCCAGCTTCCCAGTAGTCTACTCAGCTGGCTGGGCTCTGTCTCCATCATTAGTGAATTTAGGTTTGTGTGCAGAATATCCACACTGCTCAATGTTTGTCTCTACCCCATTTCCTTCATTGGAGCATATGTCTCTTCCAGGGCGGCTCCACCACCCCCCTAAATATTTTCCAGCATGGACTGATGGACACTGAGAACTGTATACTCTCCAAGGCCACACATTGCTCACAGTTGCCAATTCTCTCATGGTCCTGCAATATACATGGGCGTCCCTCACTATGTACCCCATTCATTCAATCCTTCGTCTGGGGGACTTGCACTGTAGAGGTTGGTTGCTCTACAATATGGCAACCTGTGGTGAGCAGAGGGGCAATGCCATGGTGTGCAAAATGAGCAGATGAGTGGTGCCAAAATAGGCGGAAAGGTCAGGAGAAAGAAACTGAAGTACAGAATAAGTGACTACGTGACAGGCAGATGCGGTGTGATTGTGTTACGCTCTGCCACTTGCCTTTGTTAGTGGTTCACCTAAGGCCTGTCCCGGCCAGAGTGCAGGGCAGAGTCACATAGCTGTCAGGTCACTGGATTGGTCTGAGTCCAATGAAAGTAATCACCTACCAGCCCACTGTACAGACAGACTAATGTGTTGCATGCTATGTCCTGCAGCCTGCCTTAGAGTCACATAAATTACCTGCCACTGTAAAAAGCAGTGGGATCTGGCACTGAAATCTGTAGGCGGTAGGACTGCTTAAAAATCAGTAGCCTACTGCCTAAATCTGTAGGGTTGGCAAGTATGTTAGTATAATGAATTCAGTGCTGGCACGGCAGCGGCTTTACATTAGGGAAAGTAAGCAAGCCGCTGATGCCAGCAGCACCAAATTCGTTTTACTAACGTTACATTTTGTCTTTTATAGATCATGTGGGGGAGGGATTGAAGGCATTTTTACTTCCTGCTGTAAGATAAGTCATCAGCGGTCCCATGTGCCCCCGACCCCAGCCAGTGTGTCCATGTGCCCCTCGTCACTGTGTCCATGTGCCCCTTGCCCCTTGCCACTGTGTTCATGTGCCCTCCTGAGCCCAGCTTACAGCAACAGCTTATGCAAATTATACTGCTTAAATTAACCACAGGCATATGGAATCCAAGTCATTTGTGGCCTGCAGCCTATACATTTTGCAATGCATTTAACTAGGATTTTACATTGTGACACGACATTATGTAAACTGCTCCTTGCCCGAGCCACACACTCAGCCTCAGCCTGGGCCTGCTGCGGCCTACAGAGCTAGTTCCTAGAGATCCTAGGGCAATGGTGCATAACATGCATCCCTCTGAGTTACAGAAGGTTAATGATGAATCGTTGCCGGGCCTGACGTCATTCTCTAGGTCTGTCATGTGCAAAGCCTCTGTGGTCTAGTTTGTCTCTGCATGATGCATGCACCCCAGAACTCTAAAACTCTTAAAAATGAATATGGTCTGGTGTTGCACAAATGAATCTTTCTGATATTTAGTTATTATTTTCAGACCTGCATCTTCGTGTGGGAGTTCCTTCCTTTCTGTGTTCTCAACGCCAGCAAACAGTACCACCATTGAGCAGCTGACATCCAGCCTTATCTGTGACCACTGTGAGGTAAATGAACGTGAAGCAACATATTGAAAATGTACAGCATATGTTAATGATCTGATCTGTTAGTCCATATCTATTTATGCATTGCAGCCTTGTCCTAGTTGTTTCAACACAAAAGATGGCTGTTTCTCTTCCATTTAATCAGAGAACACCACAAAATGTACTTCAAACTGTATGACACTGAACGCATGCTTCACTTCAGTTTTTTGGGACCCACAGGTTTCCTTTTTTCTTAGGGGCAGAGTTTGAACAGGTTGCAACTGTTAATCTCTCAAATGTAAAGTATTACCCTGACAGATAGGACTGACCTAAAAGTAAGCTACGAAAATAAATACTTGAAATCACTACTTAGGTATGTACTCAGTGCTCCAGATAAGATTTTGAAGTGGGACTATTGTATTCCCTATTTTGTAAACTTGGAAGTAAAATAATTTTTAGGGAGTAAAAATGTAAATCTAGTTCCCCACGGCAGTATTTTGTAAGCAAGTAAAAATGCTTTAACTGAAAAACTGAAAGGTTTTTCTAATAATTATGTTGCACCTAGTTACTCATACACATTAAAAGATCATATGCATGTCTGCCGATCGAGCAGTAATAATAGTACTTTCTTCCTTTGGAACTACGTGCGGTACCTCTCCAAAAATCCATGGAACTGTGTGCATGAAAGCAGGGGCTCAGGGTCCACAGTGTTTGTTTCCTATTTTTTGTTGGGAGTATTTGTAATCTTTTTTTCTTTTTGGGGAGTACTCGCTTATTTTCAGGGAGTACAGTGATAAACTTGTAAGCCAAAGCAATACATTTCAGATTTGTCTCCTCTTTGGTATTCAGCGGAAGGGGTCCTCCAAAGAAGAGTGAAGCACAAAAGAAGTCGGGAGGACACTGAGGAATCCATCATTTGCTAAATGGGAAAAGACATGTTGTTCTTTAAAGATGCACTCAGATTCTGATAAGCATAAGTCTTCGGTTGTAGCTTGGGCAGACTTTAAGCGTTTACAACAGACTACAGGCCCTCAACACTCAATTGTTTCAATGCTAGAAAAGGTTGGGGACCAAGAGATTGAAGAGAATCGTCAACATGTGCTGCAGTTACTAAAGGTTGTATGTCTTTTGGGTCGTCAAGGACTTGCTTTCCGAGCCACAGACGAATCGCAAGACTCCCGCAATAAGGGAAACTTCATAGCAATATTGCGTTTGCTGTCTGATAATAATGAACTTCTTAAAGTAAAAATGGCTAGAAGATATGGGCACTACACATCTCCTGAGTATCAAAATGACATGATCTCAGTTGTGGCAAATCTCGTACGTCAGAATATCGTTAGGAAAGTGACAAAGCACTTTGCAGTGTTGGTTGATGAAACCAAAGACATTTCACATAAAGAACAGATGAGCTTTGTGATCCGGTTTGTAGATCAAGATGGGAACATTCAGGAAAAAGCCATGGGATGTTACCACATGGAGAAGTTGGATGTCTCCAGTTTAGCTGCAGCCATTGACAAATCTGTACGCAATGCTGGCCTTGACTGGAAGAACTGTGTGGCACAATGCTATGATGGGGCATCAGTTATGAGTGGCTGTTTCCATGGAGTGCAAGCGAAAATAAAAGAAATTGCTCCACAGGCAGTTTACATTCGCTGTCATGCACATCGTCTAAACCTTGTGTTAGTGCAAACTATCACTAACATACAAACAGTGAAAGATTTTTTCTCAACTTTGCAGGCTGTGTATGTGTTCCTTTCACAAAGTTCTCCTCGACACAAACTCTTTGTAAAAGCTCAAACAGAAAGCGGTCTGGAAGTACAAGAATTAGAAAGACTTTGTGGCACTAGATGGTTTTATTGGTACGCTTGTGTTAAAAAAATACAGGCTCGATTTGAAACCATTATAGTTGTTCTCAGTGTGATAGAATCATCGCAACAACATGACAAGCAGGCTTGTTCAGAAGCCAGACTTCTCCGAAATATGCAGTGCTTTGAGTTTTTGCTAACTTTGTCAAGTATGGAATCAATTCTGAAAAAGATTAGTGTGTTATCTGATAAACTTCAGAGAAAGAATCTTGATTTGCAGGATGCGAGTAACCTAATTCAAGTGACAAGAACTGCCCTTGTCAACCTTCGAAAAGAATGCCATTGGGTGAAAATCGTCAATGACGCAACGGAATTGGCAGAAAAATGTGGTATTGAAACAGTTGAAGACCACAACCGCAGAGCTTTACCAGTAAGGCAGCACCAACTGAGCAGCAAACGAAAAGAATACCTTGTTGGTACTACTGTAGGGAAGAGGCCTGGACATTATGAGCACTCTGAGGATCGAATGCCACAGACTGGAGGGATAAAGCAAGAGGTGTTCTTCTCCACCTTGGATAGGTTTGTAAGAGAGTTGGATGCTCGTTTTATAGATAACATGGGGCTTATCAAGGCTGCCAGCATGTTCAATCCAAAGGCTAAAAATTTCTTGCAGGACTCATCTGCAGATGTTCTTGCTCGGCACTACCTAGGGCCCCAAGCAAATTATGCTGGATTACATTCAGGCCTTGACATTGCAAGGAGCTATTTATCTGACAAGACTTTAGCAGGTATTCACTCGGTCAGGCACTATCTCAATGAATATTCAAAAGGCTTTTCTGAGGTCCTAAACCTGTTGGATCTGGTTCTTGCATTGCCAATTACAACTGCAACAAATGAGAGGTTCTTCTCCTGTTTGAAAAGAGTTAAAAACTATTTGCGAAATAGATGTGGAGACAACAGACTTAGTGATTTGTTGGTAATGGCATGTGAACCTATGGAGGTTGACGAGGTAAATTCGAGTGATGCCATTGACCGATTTGCTGACATGCGACACAGGAGGTATCCTCTTAAAAGATGAACCATCATATTCTTTGACACTGTTAGATTATAGCTCAATTTTCCAGTTAGGTCTTTCTTTTCAAGTCACGCAGACCTAATCAGCACCACATAGTCTTCAAAACCATCTGCTACTCTACTACACTACCAGCCTCTTCTCCTCATGAAGTCAGCCATGATACATCGCTCATGCACTACAACCAGTTTGTCTTATCTTCAAAACACTGCATGGTATGCTGTTGAATTTTGTCAACATCCTATTATTTACCAGTGAGCTAAGCAACAATGGACCATTGCGTCAGAAACATCATGTGTGTCTTTAAAATGGCAGCATCTGCCACACTGCCGGCATCCTACAGATTTTCAGTCTAAGCAACAGGAAGACATTCAATTAGCATTTTCCTGTGAAGCCATACAGGCACTATTAGTAGCACAGCCACAAACATCTGTCAACCGCCAGTCTCTTAGAATTTGAGTAGCCTCCAACAGCATCTTCTGGAGTTTTGTGTCATGAAAACATTTGCTATCCGATTCCCGCCTGGCTCTTCTTCATTTTCAGTCAATGAAGCAATGATGAGCCATCTAAGCAGCAACTTCCTTTAAGCCAGTCACCAGCTGCCCCACGGCTACAGTTCTGTCTTCACAATGCCAGCACTGTATCCTTGATTTGTAGTCAACCAAGCAATGATGAGACACACCCAGTCAGTGTCCTCTGTTAAAACCAGCCCGGCACCATCGGCATCACAGCCAGTATTCTGTTACCTCAAAACAGCACCTGCCGTGCTTGCAGCCTCTTCTCTGCCAAACACCTGCAGCTCCACTACCAGAGTTCTGTCTTCTTGATCTGTTGCCATTGAACACTCACAGACCTCTCCTCTGGTTTCCGGTCACCTAAGCAACAACCTTCCTTTGAGTCAGAATCTTCACCTCACATGCCATTGAAACAGCAGCACCGGCACGTCTGTCAAGCCACTGTTCTGCTCAATCTGGTAAGAAACTACATTTGAAGTCTTATGATCAGAGTGAAGGAAGAGCAACTGTTGGGCATTATCCCAAAATCTATATAATAGTACTCATTTTTGGAAAGTGTACCATTGTGGAGAGGCGCGGGGTGTGGAGGACAATGA
This sequence comes from Ambystoma mexicanum, assembly GCF_040938575.1. Lineage (NCBI taxonomy): Eukaryota > Metazoa > Chordata > Amphibia > Caudata > Ambystomatidae > Ambystoma > Ambystoma mexicanum. The sequence continues at coordinate 582,774,970 of NC_090940.1, forward strand.
ACATGTAGGAAACGAAACCTAGGCATATAAAGAGTGTTGGTGAGTGTGGGAGTAATGCAAAATGCAGCCAGGATTTTTTCCCCCATAAAATATGGGGACAGGACTGATGAGGCTTTTGGTACTGAAGTTTGTATCACTCAGTAATGCACTGTATGCCTTGAACACATTTTGAACTAATCTTTTGGCAGCCAAAATAACACAAGAAGAAGAATCATTAAAAACTGAGGATGCCATACATTTTCTGGTGAAATATTCTCCCTCTCCCCTTTTATCCTGGCTTTCCCCTATCCCCATGCCCGCCTATCCGTCCCTGTCCCCCCAGAATGTGATTTCGCTCTGTAGTCCTGTTAAAATAACAGGGCAGATCCACATAAAGAGGGGATTGGGGTTCATACACTTCACGTGGCAACATGGACCTTGACACTGCTACATATAATGATCCATTCTTGTATGAAATGTCACAATACACTGATATCATAACCATTTTTTTCTTAGTGCACTGAGGGATAATGCTTTATGGGGCCACTTCTGTGATGTCATGTTGGGGGCGTGGTCAAATGACATCACTCCCTGTGGGGTGTGGTCTAATGACATCACTTCCGGTGGGGGTGTGGTCAAATGACATCACTTCATGTGATGTCACTCTTGGGGGCGTGGCACTGTGATGTCACTTCCGCTACCCCTGGCATTTTGGTGAAATGACGTCCCTGAGCACACTAAACTTCAATACACCATAAAATGGCCAATTGTGGGTTGTGTCAACTCCATTACCTTGCGCTGCTCATTCACACATGTTAGAATTGATGGCATCCCAAATTTTACCTTCAAACGCATTTGTTTTTATATCATGCTCAGGAGTACATGGTTCTCATGTGTACTAGTTATGTGGCTTTTACATACACCCCTGCGTGGTGTATCATCTTGACCCAGACATATTTATTGTACATATGTATCCTGACCACGCTTGATGTATGTATGCTTTGCATCCACTCCAGTCCTACCCATGTGCCTTCCACCAATTTTCTCACTAGAGACCACTAGAGAACCTCATTAAAAAAGCAGGGACTTTCAAAAATGATTATGGGTGGTGATGGGGTGACGTAATGACCGACTGCATTTCTCTGTGTTACCTTAAGGGGCAGTGTTATTTAATTCACGTCTGTAAATGCTGAGGTTGTACTTGCTGTTGGTTTCTCCTTAGCATTATTACTGTTTACTTACAAACAGTTGTGGTTGAAGTGTGCTTACCACAGACACCACTAAGGTCTCACTCTTCATCACACACACACACACACACACACTGCAGTGTGAATATGTTTTCGAGTAGTTGTTTTCAGGTGAAAAGCTGGAACCGCTGTAAACTCAACAAACTGTGGCTTTCAAAGAGAGTTGTCTTTTAGAAACAGGAAAACATAGTGCTTGTGTTCTGTGATAACCTGTCATAGTGGAACCTGATATTTTATCATGCATATTAATCCTCTAAAAATGTAACTCTAGAGACCTGTCTGACATGAATCTCTCAAAAACATCCAATTGCCTTTGGGAATATTTGTTCTATGCCTGGAACCCTTTTGTTTGAAAACTTAATAAAAAGAGTTAATTAAAAACATACCTCCCCAAATAAAAAACACCCATGCTCAGTTCATATGTGTTAAGGGCAATACTATGCTACAGACACCCAAAGGCATAACCGCTGTATGCAGCCACATCATGGCACCAGAACAACTCGGGGACAGGGAAAATGAGGCGGGCCCCAACACCGACAAGGAAACTGGGTGAACCCTGACCCCTAAATCTCTGAATGTAAAGGACACAACCACTGAATCTTCGCCTCCCAATGTATAAGGGTATCAGTGTGGTGTATGTGCATGCTTGCATAATAATTTGGCACTTATATAGTGCTACGAACCCTCAGGTATCTGAGCTCTGCTTATTATTACCCATGGTGTGTGGTGCTCATTTATCGACCTCGGAAGGATGAAAGGCTGAGTTTGGCCCCGCCGGGATTCAAACCTGCCTCAGCAGGCTCTGCACGGATGTCGAACCTGCGTTAGCAGACTCTGCACGGATGTCGAACCTGCATTAGCAGACTCTGCACAGATGTCAAAGTGAGCGCTCTACTCGCTGTGCCACTTGACCAGCATGCCTGTGCAGACATCCCGACTAATCACTGAGCAGTTGCCACAGCCATATCAGCAGTCTCTTTTGCACCACTTTCAAGCACACTACCTGGACTGTAATGTTACCAGGAGGTGACAAATCCAGTGAAAATGAAGATTCAACTCCAGTAGAAATGTGGGTTGTTCTTGATATGCAAATGTTCTAGGCTGTGCAAATTGTTATGTCTGGCCTGCTTTTGCTTTAGACATGTGTGCATTGGGTGATAGCGTAGATTGTTCACTGTAAGCCTACAGCTAAGTGATAGCTTCACCTTCATACGTAGGATATAGTTTAAATTCAGGGGGAATTCTGGGACATTTCTGGGATGTTGAGGCAACTATTATTATCCCTGTGAGGTGGTTTCAAATAATGTCTTCTGTAGGATTGAGGGGTAACAGACTGGCAATAGAGATGAAACTAAGCAGTGGGTTAAGAGTTATTCATCGTCTACATATATTTCAGATCTCCATCTGATCCATTCTAAAAGTTTAACGTTCATTGTTATCCTAAATTGTCAGGGCAGTCGTGATCAATGGAAACATTCAGAACGTAATTGCCTCAAGGCACATCCGCACACAACCGAATGACCACTCTGTTCATATTAAAGCTTGAAGTGTGCACAGGGTGCAAAATGAGGCATAGCGAGATATCCATCTTCACTTGCCAATACTCAACTCTTTGTGTTTCCTCTAGCTGGTCATGTCATGTGAATTTAAGGTTGTTTGATGGAGGCATGGCCATACTAATAACCAGGCAAAAATTAATTGTGATCTATCAACCAAGTATGAGAGAACAACAGTGACCACACATTGTCCCTGAGACCCCTTACCTACCAAATTGTCTTCCACTCTGCCACATTTTTTCTTTTTGCTGATGTTCTGCACTTTCAAGATTTCAATTTCCCAAACTGGCCTGGCCCAGCAAACCCCCAAACCATCTACCATTGGTCTATGTACAAAACACCAGGGCCCACAATCCCAATGGCACTACTTTGGTGGATGAAACACTGTGCACGCTGCTCCTGACCTAACAATCATTAGCACCCGGCGGGTGGGAGCCGGCCAATCAGGTGGCCGGAAACGCGGGCTGGTGCTTCTGATACAGCCCCCCATTCCAAGACACCTGATGGCAGGGTACGCAGCCCACCATATTCACCCCACCCTTCGTATCATTTTTTTTTGTTTAATCCAAAAACCCCTCCTCAACCCCACTAACCTGATTGTCACTGCCACAGCTCTCCTGCCTCTTCCTTTTGCGGCCGCCATGCCAATGATAGAGGGGCTCCGTATGGGGCCCCGTGTTCTACCATGACGTCCATCTTGGCAAAGTAATTTTTGGACACCCGTTCAATGAACAGGATTGCTTTATTTTTTAACACCCTGGGCTACTGCTTTTGTAACCCGGGGTGATATTGGTGGTTGTAACCCGTTGCATGGGTCATACCGAGGCTAAAACTGCTTTGTTTGGCCCGTTAACTTGGGCTGCCAGGATGTTACCCCCAATATATCCCATGCAACAGGTTAAGAATGCCCACCCACATCATGTTCTGGAATTCTGATGTATCAGTGTTCCATGAGGCAGCAATAACTAGGGAATGAATATGCTCTATATAAAAGGGTAAAATGAAAATACTGGAAAAATACCACTAACAAGCCTGACCACAGAGAAAATAAACTGATCACAAAACATGCTCATGAACCCTACAGGCTTAGACTATCTTTTTGGCATGTGTCAGGAGATGGTGTATGTTGTGAGGAACCATAAATGAGACATGGACACAGAGAGTGTATCATTGTGGTCATAAATGTTTATTTAAAGTAATAAAGAGGGTTGCAAAATGCCTCACTATCCATAATCTAGGAGATGTTTCCCTACCTCAACCAAAACAAATGGGCCTGGTCTTCGTGAAGATGTCCAAAGCAAAATATATGTCCTGTGTCCAAAATCCTATCCTGGCCCTCACACTCTAAAACTAACTATAATTTGTAAAGAATGTTGTCTCTGGTTCTCAAAGTGCACACATAGTGAGATCCAAACCAAAAAGATAAATCCAACTATAAAATTCTTCCAAGTGGACAATGTTGACAGTTCCAGGGAATGGCTCCCTTCTCCCAGATTCCATTTAACAAAATGAAAGTTTCCAACAAAAAATAATTCAAGTTCCTCGTAACCCCAAGAGGATAACTCACTCATCTTGATGGGTTCACAGTTCTCGAGGAAAGGGCTCCTTTCACCAGGTCTCTCTGCACATTCAAAATAGTTCAAAATCCTTAGGGCATGCATCTTCATTGGGATTCTCGTTTCACTGTGTTACAATGTGGGTGCGGGTCCCAGACTCACAGATCTCCTGGTATACTCTCATGACAGATTGTTTCTCCCTTTACAACTATTCACAATTACAAGGGCATGGATCTTCCTTGAGATTATTCTCTTCTGTACTTTATTAGGTATTAGCATAATTGACCTAAAAACATTTGACCTGAAATATTTGATAGATTTATTGAAACTTTTTTCAGTCAAATCTAATTAAAAATGTGTATGGGGGTGGGTAAGGTATCAATTAGATTGAGGGGAAGTGGTGGGTTTGCGGGGGTCTCACCCGCATTTTAGACCAAAGAAATGGCAAATAAATGCAATCAAATGTGGTTAGGTCAAATGATTTCGGTCAAATAGACCCAACCCTTTATTAGATAGACTTGACTTTGCCTGGTATACTCTCCTGCCAGGACTTCTATTCAATCATGCAGTTTCTTTACAATCGCTTGGCTTCACCTGGTGTACTCTGCTGCCAGCTCTTAGATTCTGTCTCTTTCCCTTTCTTACACACCCTTTGCTTTGCCTTGTATAGTCTCATCCCAGTACTTTTATGCAGTTTTCAAACACTTGCTTTGCAATTTCTTTGGAACCCCTTGGCTTTGCCTGGTATACTCCCCTGCCAGGGTTTTCAAGCAGTTACTTTCTCTTTTATCCACAAAATAATATTTACCCATGTTGACTTATCAATCCTTCTTTAACAATGTCTGTTTCAACATTTGCTCCATCTTTCATACACTCGATCTTTGCCCCTTTCTTAAGATGATTCACATTTACTTTGTAGTTTACTCTGGAATACGGACTCAGGAGTCCGTTTGTGGCATAATTGGCAAATATGTTACTCTCTTCACAGGATTCCCTTTTCCTTCCCTGTGTTCCTTTCATGAAACGGCACACACATTCAGGAAAACTGGCAACTTGTGTGTCTTCCCTGGGCTTACCGGGTGCTTCCAGTGTCTCTCGCGTTTCTCTGCTTCTTAAAATCTGCTGGCTCAGCATGTGCCGCATTACCTACTGTGTCTTAGCCATGTCCTTCTCTGCTGTGCAAGGGTCCTGCTGCCGGGTACTTCTGGGCAGCGGGCTTCTTGCATTCTGGTTCCTCCTCATGACATCTGCATTTGCCTACACACTGTGTGCATTTGCCTTCACGCTGCTTCCCACGGCCTGCTTTCCTTCAGCGTTCTGATCACTGTCAACACAGGCCAGGATATAACGTCGCCTCTGCAGCTCTCTCTCCGCTCTCTCTCAGCTGTTGCAGATTTAAACTTCCCAGCATGATTGACTAACTTCCAAAGTCTACATCTCTACGTTGGTTTACCACTCTTAATCATCTTCATTCCTGCTCCATCGTTCTTGTCTCAGTTGTTGTCACGTTTGTCCTTCTATGATATTGAGGAAGCTGATGTTGCACCCTATTGGGAGTAATCATCACTACTCCATGCCTCTTCCTCGTCACAGTTGTTAACATATTGTTCCTTGGGTGATATTGGGGAAAACATAAGGTAGACTTGGCAAGTGGTTGAGGGAAAGTGTGTCAATATGCCATCATGGTATGAGGAAGGGAGGCAACATAACTGAAAGGCAATGTGAGATTTGTTACTTCCTGCAATTATGTGGTGTCATCCCCTTGAGGGTCACCTCCCCCCATGTGTTCCTGCCTCATATAGCTGCCCATAGGGTCAGGATCAGGTAGCAGTGCTGTCCCTTAGCCATATGGGGAGAAGCAACCTTTCTGAAAAGAGTGATGACATCATCATATTCATCACAATGACAAAATGTGCTAGGCATAGGTGTCTAAATGTTAACAAATCGTAGTGCCTGTCTTGTTATTCACTCTGAGCAGCAGACTCCAAAACTATGGGTCCAGGCATTGTGCACCATGCCTGCACATACAAGTACCACGATGCGACAAGGATGTGGACGATTCAATGGAAAAGTGTCTCTTTATTGTGGACAAATGTGCTAATTCTCATAACTTGTTTTTTTAGCTTTTGATTATTTGTTGGTATAGTGAGCTTTATTGTTCTCCATAATCTGGAATAAGAGTTCTTTATTTTAAATCCTTTCCTATGTGGTTTGATGAAGTAAAAGTCCGTCAGATTGCAAGGATATTAATGCGATGTTGACATCCATGGGTTATACGTGATTGCTATACCTGTGCACAAGAGAATAATTGATCTGGGGTATGGTATAGAAGGCATTATGCAAATGGAGCTGAACAACCTATGTACCGGAAGCTCCTTCTACCTGGAAAGAAGAGAGCTAGAGAGACAATGAGAGAGAGTGAGAGAGAGTGAGAGAGAGAGAGAGAGAGAGAGAGAGAGGTATAGAGAAGGAGTGAGACAGAATGAGACACAGGTTGAGAGGGAGAAAGAGAATAAGAGGTATAGAGAGGGAGTGTGAGGGACAGAAAGAGAGAACGAGAGAGCGGGAGAGAGAGAGAGAGAGAGAGAGCGAGAGAGAGAATGAATGAAAGAGGGAGAGATCAAGAGGGAGAGAGAGAACGATAGAGAGAAGTAGGGGTATAGAGAGAGAGAAGGAAAGAGAGAGAACAAGAGTGAGTGAACGCTGGAGACAATTAGAGGTGTGTATATAATATATATATATATATATATATATATATATATATATATGTATATATATATATAGAGAGAGAGAGAGAGAGAGAGAGTGAACGCTGGAGACAATTAGAGGTGTGTATATAATATATATATATATATATATATATATATATATATATATATATATATATATATATATATATATATATGTGTATATATATATAGAGAGAGAGAGAGAGAGAGAGAGAGAGAGAGAGAGAGAATCAACGAGACAAAAAGGGAAAGATAGAGAGAATGAGACACAATGAGAGACAGATTGAGAGAGAGAGATAAAGAGAGAGAGAGAGACAGAGAGAGTGTGTGAGAGAGAGAGAGAGAGAGAGAGAGAGAGAGAGAGAGAGAGAGAGCGAGAATACACACCCTGCAAAGTATGAATCAGGTGCTGGAAAATGTGCTCATTAGGGGTATAGGAAAACAACTAGAGGAATCCTTAACCTAGATTTTCTAGTTAGAATCATGTATTTTGGATTTGGGCAGTGGAGTGCACATAGTCAAATACAATTTCGAACTCCTTAGCATAGACACTAAATATTGTCTCAAGACTTATTTCTTCATTTACATGAAGCTGTGTCCTCCTGAATGTGCCGTAGGGCATATTTCATCAATATTGGAAATACCCAGGTAGATAGACTATGAAAACATGTTTGGATGACTTGCATGTTCCGCAGCAGGGACACCAAGTACTCATAAACTCGAGGAGAAACAGAGCTTAAATAGGCCAAAATGAAAAAAAAGCATAGGGATAGAAGTTGCAGAGATTCAAAATAATGACCATACATGACCCATGCAACAAAGGGAAAATAACAGCTGTGACTGGTGTCCCAGTTCCTGTAAACCTTATGTAGGCTGCCACCTGTGCGCAAGATGGTTTCTTCAGTTGGCAAAGGCACCATCTGCAGCGAAGTAGAAGCTGACATGCAAAGTGCAAATATTGAAGCATTGATAAGCATATCTTTGTTTTTCCCTCGGCAACCAAAAAGAGAAAAAAGTGTACCTAGTTGGGTATTGGTAGATACTGCATCACGCCTCATTACAGGACTAAGAACCATCACCCACATCACCCCCATTCTCAAGAAGCTGCACTGGCCAGTCCTTCAAGACTGCCTGCATCACCTACAAAGCAGTCACAACCAAAACCTGGCTGACAAACTCCCATTCACTGGAGAACACTACACTGCCAGAAGCATAAACATTGCCAGGTTGGGAACAAGGAGCTGCCAGATGGAAACAGGAAATATTATTTGTCCTGCTATGCACCCTGTCTCTGGAACAAGTTACCCATTCTGATAAGACTGGCCCTCTCCAATTCTACACTGCAGGAAGGCCCTGAAGAACCTACTCTTCAAAGAGCATCTGGCCAATCACTTATCGCTCCACTGAATACTAGTCCCTCTTCTTTACTACCCCTCTCCCTTGTTCCCGCTATCCATCCATATTCCTCTGTTCCTGTGCTGTGCAACCAACTTCTGACCCACTGTGTGGGTCACCTTTGTACAATGCTCTTTTGCTTGCCATCTAGCGTTGCACTTTAGTCATCCCATACATACAAACATGTTGGACTCCGCTATTCATATGAGTGATGGCATGAGCTATTTTACATAGGGTTATTAACCCTTTCAGTGTCGTTAAAACGTGTGTGTGTGTGTGTGTGTGTGTGTGTGCGCGTGTGTGTCTCTCTCTTTGTTTTACATTGGGCAAAGGGGTGAGGGTGATGAATGTGTGAACCTCCCACACAGTATGTGCATACATATGATTCTAATGCGGAAAAGATGCAGCCTTCAGCATGAATGTACTTGTGTAAATGTGTGGTAACTGCATGATCTGGAAAATGGTGTGGTGTGCATATGACTAAGGCCACAAAGTGACTGAACATAATATCTGGGGAGTTACAAAGGGAATACATTTAGTGGAGATTGGATCCTGCTGGCCCAGATATGATTGATCCCCAGGAATTAGGCGTGTGTGCTTCTTGAGGGCAATCTGTGTGAATGCAATTTCACACAGGATGTGGAATGGCTCAGTGATGTCTTCCTTACTACAAAAGGGACCCTAAGGGAGAAGTAAAGTCCTGATACTGTATCCCGCGCATGCAGAGAGCAAATGAGTATCCTCACACACATGTGCATGCATGTTGGGAGCTTGCCTGCTTACCAGCGGACCCGCTCCTCTTATGGGTCGTCTCCAGCGGCTCTTCAGCTCCCACAAAGCAGGAAGCATCCCGGAGCCTGGTGCCTGTACCCAATTTGGCAAGTCTGAGGACATTGTCAGGCAAGGGAACACACGTTCAGCAATCAAATGTCCTCACACACCCGGAAGCGTAGGGAAGGCTACCGGCTGCATGTATAAAGGTCAGGAAACCAAACAACGCAGCGTCTGATCCCGTGAAGGACTCTGTTTAGTCCACTCATCTTCAAGAAACCAAATATGTTCATTCCATAGTTAGGGAAAGCCAGGCAGACCTTATGTAAAAGGTCTCATAGAGATTATCTGCTTTTGTATTCCTCACAATTTCTTATATCACTGATTTTCACCAGGCCTCTTCTCTGCAAGCTCCACAATGCCTCTTGTGAGTATTATACTTTGGGGCTATAGAGTGGGAGACCAATACCCAATTCCATCGCTTATATAGATATTGCCCCTCATTACAAGTATGGAGGTAGCCATGGTGCTCTTAGCACCATGGCTGCCCCCATACCGCATACCGGGTCCGGGTTCTCGGTATGGGGACTTACCGGGTCATTCCAACCTTCGGCGACCCGGTAAGTCCCCATTCTGAAAACCATTCCCCATTCCCATTCGAGCCCCCACAGGGCTAAATGAGAATGGGGAAGGAGCTAATAACGGGCCCGCAAATGGCGGACCCGTTATTAGTGTAATAAACGAAGAGTAAAATGTGGCGTAGAAAAATGTAGAAGTAGAAAATGCAATCATTGTAATAAACGAAGTTGAAAATGTGGCATGTTGTTGATATGAAAATCTTTGACTATGTCCATGAAGCCAAAGTTGAACTCAATAATGAAATTCAACAATTGAAAACTGATCTGCACTAATTTAAGTGCCTTTTCTCAAATATAAGAATCGGAAAGCCTAAGAACTATTGAACTGAGATGAACAAAAGTATTTACTCAATCCATTGCCAGCCACAGCTATAATATGTCTGTGGTAGGAGATTTAAAAAGTATGATATAGCTATCCACCTCAGTCTCCATTAATATCTGTTTATAGTCATATGTAAACATCTCCCATCATACTAAAAAGCCACTGGACAGGCTAATCATTTCATGGTCACAGCATTTTTCTCAAAAACTGTACAAGATTTCCTCAATTCAAAATTCATTAATTGCTTTGGAACATATGTGATGGCTTTAGATCATACCACCTTTAAACTCAATGGGCCTCATTACGACCCAGGCGGACTTCGCGGTGCTAAATGCACCGCGAAGCATGGCGGAAAGCCGCCGATAGCGCCATGGGGGTTGGCGGATTTACCGCCCCATTCCGACCTCGGCGGAGCGGTAAATCCCCAATCCCCATTCTGCCCTTCCCCATTCCCATTTTTGCCCCATAGGGTATAATGGGAGTGGGGAAGGAGTTAATTACGCCACCGTAAAATACGGTGGCGTAATTAACAACGAGGTCCCGTAGCGCCATGGTTTTCTCCGGCTGGTAAAACCAGGCGGAGAAAACCTCCATGGCGCTACGGGAACTCGTAGTATGGCGGAGAGGTACGCCATGCACTACGCTGGCGTAACACCCTCTCCGCCAGGGTCCTAATGAGGCCCAATATGTTTATATGTTTTGGTTTTATAACATGCTGCGCTGTAAATGGCAGTATGCAGAATTCTGGGGAAACATTTGCCCCAGTTATTGATGACACCCTTACAATCATGTACATTTCAAATGATCTGTACAGTGTTATGATTACAATCTGCCAGAAACTTTATGCTGGAAGTACCAATCATCCACTTAGAACACATGTTTAAGGGATATTAAGAACTGAGATACCAGATAGCCATTAATCATTGATTGTAAACTGAACTCTATTAACAGAATCAAAGACTAATTTAATACTTAAGAATTATCCACATTGTTGTACATCATAGGGGTGCAACATTCCACTGACTCTTCGTCAATAGGAAACAAAATGCGTTGTTATGTTTTGTTATTAGGACATGGCCCACGAACCAAAGCCAATTGCATGGTCTCCAGATGCTCTGATCGTTTGGAAATACTACGGGTGAATTTCCTTTGTAGTATACATTTGTAGGATACAGGGAAAAAGTAAGTGTGACAAATTTGTGGATATCATCCCTTCTCCCCTAGGGAGAGACCTTTCCCATGGGGCCAGGGTGGTGCGTCCACAGTACAATATTCCCCCTGCGAGGGGTGGACCAGCGCAGAATCACATAGGAGAGAAAGCCCATTATGGAATTATGGACAACCATTTCCAGAGAGCGCTGTATACCTCTGCTTTGTCAGACCCTACCTCTTTCCCCAAGCCAAACACTCCTTCCCTCTTACAAACCAGTTCCAATATCTTCTTCTGTAGTGTTAGCCAAACTAGTAAGTTAAACATGAGTAGCAGGCCTGAAAGTACAAGTTTATTTCCATATTGCTCAAATGCAAATACTGTGAAGAAGAAGATGACCAGGAGTAGGAAGATTACTCCAAAGAATCAGAGTGAACGGTCCAGCCTCTCACGGCATTTGATTGGTTAAACAAAATACAAAAATACAGAGTGAAACGAACATGGAGAGAGCCATCCTCAGACCAGTACACCTAAGAGACGCCGACCGAACGAACAGATAAGCACTCCAGAAGATGCTGTGGACAGAGCTGAAGATGAGCCAAAGGTAGTCCAGGCAAAACTGGACTACCTCGTACGCTGTCTGAACGACCCTCCGGGCATCCGGAAGTCTGGCATACTGCCGGAGACCAAGAGCATAGCTTGAGAAAAGAGCAGCGAGTGGCACAGGAACCGCACACGAAAAGGTGAACCCGAATGCGGCTGGAGACTGAGGGTGCATCCCAGGGAAGAAGACAGGCAGAGATGGTGCCGATGCATGGGAAGACTTAAACGGTGTTAAGGCATCCAGGTGGAGCACCGATGATCAGAAGGCGTGATCTCTGAAACAGAAAATCGGCAGACTGAGAGGTGCTGAAGGTCCGGGAAGAGTCATGGAGGAGCTGCAGGACACAAGATACAGGGGTCTGGGTCCCGGGGAACATGAGAGAAAGGAAGAAAAGCTTGCATGCTTGGCAGGAGAGTAAACCAAGCAAGTAAGAGGAAGTATTGCGAGTCTGAGACCCACACCCAGATGAGAGTGAGAGGGTCTGGGGAGCTGAAAGAAACAGACACAGTGCAGAAGAAAGCATATCATAATTGTAATAATAATAAGCTTGATATTTATATAGCACTTTTATCCAAAGCACTTTACATAGGACATATTTACATACATTATTATCATTATTATTACCCAATTGAAATTTGTACTCACTTTATCGACCTTGGAAGTTAAAAGGCTGAGTCGACCTTGCCACAGCAGTGTAAACCAAGCTATTGCAACAGCACTCGCGAATTTGGCACCCAAACCCATATAAGTGCAAGAGAATAAGAGGGTCTGGAACCTTAAGAGAAAGAGACACACTGCAGAAGGAAACATATGCTTGGCAGGAGAGTTAACCAAGCTATTGCAACAGTGCACTGCAAGTCTGGCACCCCCACCCATATGAGAGCAATTGAATAAGAGGGTCTGGGACCATGAGAGAAACAGAAAAAGTACAGAAGAAAGCATATGCTTGATAGGAGAGTAAACTAAACCGTTGCAACAGCACATTGAGAGTCTGGGACCAGCAACCACATGAGAATCAGAGAATAGAAGGGTTATGGGACCCTGAGAGCAAAAGAGCCAGGCCACAAAGACATATATGCTTGGCAGTAGAGTACACCAAGCTGGTATAATGCAGCCTTGCAAATCTGGGACTCACATCCATATGAAAATCAAAGAACTCAAAAAGGTACCGCGTCTGGAACCCTAGACGATAAAGAAGATTATACAAAGAGGAGACAAGATCCTACAACAGAACCAGAAGGAATCCAGGGGAGAGGAGCTTACATCCCCTATCCCCGAGCACTAGAGATATATATATTCTTGAAGAGGAAATGTTCTTTTATTGTTTTGAGCCCCCGAGACATTGGGAACCTTTTTGTTGGCAAGAACTATCACTATCACTTTATGTTCTGGAAAGACCATCCTTGCACCTTAGATTTAGGTTATTAGTGTTAGGGCCAGAAGCAGGGTTTTTTGGATGTACAAGTGACTGACTCTTTGTTTGACATCCTGACATTTTCCATAGTTTTTGTTGAAGCAGGCACACCCCTTTTAGCTTTAGGTACAGAGGCAGTTTTCCCAACCCTTTTACTGGTTAATACAAGTTCATAACTGAAACTATGTCACATGTGTGTCTGAGCCTTACCTCTGCAACCTTACACTCGGTTGTAGTGCTTTGTTTGAGTGGTGTGGTTCGGAAGTGCTGTAAGCACTGCATGTGAGGCAGCTTTCTAGGGCTTTCTAGGTGTGATCTGTTAGGAGGAACAGATTGTGATACTAAAAAGAACACAGAAGTATATGTTTATTTTTTCTTATGATTGATGTTCTTAATGCTGAAGAAGTCTGCTGATGTTCACAGCACCTGTAATCCTTCTCCCTTCCTCTTGTTAACCCCAATGGGACAATGGAGACCTTTTGAGTCCTGTGATGTATACAGTGAATATATTCTCGTTTATTTTCTCTCTTGAACACACGTTATGAGGACCCACCCAATCATTATTTCATATACAATGTAATAGAGAACAAATTGAAAAAGGTCAAGCTGTCCTTATTTGGAAATTGATTGTGTGAGCCGCACAACATATGCATTTGAAATCACACAATATATTGTATTTATGTATGACTTCTGCTGTTTGGACATGTATAAAGATTAAATAACACAAACTTAAATTATGACATTTGTGTATGTGGTAACTTTGTCATGTTGGGGAGCTTGCCCAACAATATTGAAAAGCAAACCATTGAAGGAGATCACAAATGTGACCTTCACTGCAGGCCTTCTTTTCACGACAGTATTTGAAACATAATTTAGTTATCTAACATTGTATTTTATATTTGTCAGCATGGCAGGTAAATAAGACCTAAAGGTCATAGTATTTGTACAGAGCACCAGATGACAATCATTAAACAAATGCTCCTTCTGATACTTGCACACTGGTGGGTGAGAATATGGGCAGTGTTAGTGACAGTAAAGATAATGGCAATGTCTACTGGACGCTACCAAAAATATTTAGTGGTGTGGCTCCTGTCCCTGAGTTTGTTTGAGCAAGGGAACCATACTTTTATACTTTGATGTCCTTGCAGATTTTTTTCTTTTTTCAAATATATGCTTATTGTGATCAACACTAGGATAACAAGTACATTGCAATAATATTTGGCATTAACAACTCTGCACTTGACCAACAAGGAAAGGTTTTAACATGTTTTCAGAGCAACAAACATCCCCCCCCCGCCCCACCCACCCTGTTCCCCCCTACCCCCTGGGTCCAGTCAATCCGGTTTGCAGAGCGATCTGACCGAAGTCAAGGCTTTCCTTCCCTTTCCATTAAGTGTAGATCATGAGGAGAACAGTCCTAACCACAAGGCGAGATGAGTAAAGGAAGAGCAGATGTTAGTGCTGGTAGAGAAAGAACACTTCCAGACAAGCACAGGAGCCATGTCAATCCAGTATTATAAGGTTCAATGTGGAGTTCGCATCTGGCCTGAACAAGGGAGAAAAGGTTTATTGTGTCTGTTGAGTTCTCATCAATGCATCCAAAGTAAAGTAACGTTCGTTTATGTTATAGGTTGTTAAGATTTGGAAAGGAAATGATGTATTAGGACTAACATGTATGTTATATCTAGAATAGTGGGTCTGAATACGCATAATAATTGGAAGAATGCAACATGGAAAATAACGCTTATAAAAAAAGGAGCACATTCTTATGCCATTTTTTTTATTAATACCCAGCGAGGGCGCAATTAGAATGAAAGAGCAATTCTGATTGGCCCTCGCCGAGTCGTTACCACGCCGGGAATCCCTCCGTTGGGATTCCACAGCGTTTGTCCCCGGCCGGGGGCGTTGCAGCCCCTCAGCCAATGAGGAGGCTCGAAGAAGGGCCATCCCCGCTCCGAGACTCCCCCCAAGGCTGAGATGCTACCTTCGCCCCCCGCTGAGGACAGAAGTAAGGCTTTTTTTTGTTCCTTTCTCATCCTCCTCCCACCTCCCTGCCCTCCCCACCCCACTCACCTTCTATGACGTTTATTTATTTTTTTTCCTTTTTTTTTTTCCTTTCCCCTCCCTTCTGCCCTCCGAACCCCACTTACCTTCTTTTTTTTCGGGAGCAGACGTGATGGAAACGCTTCTGTTTCCAGCGTGTCCGCTCCCGATGGCCGCCATGGAAAGGGAAAACGGACTCCGTTTTCCCCTTCCATGGCGGCCATTTTCTTTGATGTCTTTTTTTTTTTTTTTAAACGCTGCAGCGTTTCGGGAAAAAATAAAGCTTTTAGTGCCCCAGTCACGCAGTTTTTGCGGGCTGGGGTACTACTAGCTATATGCCCCTCGCAGCAGAGGCATTACCGACTCTGGTAATGCCCCAGGGCCTTCGTTAAGGCCCTCGCTTCGCTCGGGGCCTATAACTAGGGGCCCCGGGGCATTACCTGAGTCAGTAATGCCACTCGGGGCATATTGCTTAATTAACGTTGAAATCCGACAAAGAGAAGAGTATAAGAAAAGGTTCAAGACTTCTACCAGAATACACGGGTAGTTAACTGTCTGTGAAAGGAGCAGAACTTCTGTAGACCATGCAGCTGCCAAGGCTTATGCATTCCAGAAAGAAGGACCAAGAGCTGAGAATCTTCTATCACCTACATGTTTTATATATGTATTTGTTTTATTTATGTATTTATTTATTTATAAAGACCCAGAGGTATCAAGGCATTTATACTGTGTAAATGATTAAAGACAAAGCAAAACAGTGTGCATAGTACCAGGTTCATTTAGGATGTGACCAGGGAGGGGTGTTCCACAGGGCGGGAGCACTGACCCAAAAACGGGTGCCCCCTGCACGCTTGAAACTAAATCTGGCCGTGTGTATAGCACAGCTGGAGGTGGAGCGGAGGGAGTGTGTCACTGGTTTTGCTGAAATGCGTCGGATGAGGTAAGAGGGGACATTCTTGGGCAGACATTGGTGGGCGATGGTCAGTGTTTTAAATTCGTTTTGTGCTTTTATCGGAAGCCAGTGCACCTCTCTTCTTGTTGGTGAGTGGTGGTCAGAACGTTTTAGGCCCAGTTTTGCACGTTTTCTGGAGGAGGTACCTGTGAAAAGCATGTTGTAATAATCGAGCTTACCACCAATAATGTCTCGTGCAGTTTTGAGGAGAGACAAATTTCCTGCTCAAGGAGATGAGCTTAGCTGTGTAGGCGGTGGAGGATGCCAGCTCATTAATATAGCGGGACATATATATATATATATATATATATATATATATATATATATATATATATATATATATATATCGACATGTTGCACAGAGTAATAGAGTAATCACAATGGGGGTTCCTCAGTAGGTGGCTAAATGACCAGTGTGCCATCGTTTCCAAGTCCTCCACAAAGACTTTGATTCTGCGGTTCGAGAATGTACCTTTCCACTGTCATTTGAATGTAATTAACTGGAGGCTTAGGGTCTTGTTTCCCTCACTCGTTTCAGCTGGGGAAACACATTTTTATTGGAATTTGCACAATAAAATGATTTGCACACATGCATGTATTGTTCAAAACAGACATCCATC
Organism: Ambystoma mexicanum; assembly: GCF_040938575.1. Classification (NCBI taxonomy): domain Eukaryota; kingdom Metazoa; phylum Chordata; class Amphibia; order Caudata; family Ambystomatidae; genus Ambystoma; species Ambystoma mexicanum. The sequence continues at coordinate 582,791,946 of NC_090940.1, forward strand.
CAGAACAATAGTCAAGAGAATTCTGAACGAAAAATTGATTCAAGTATAAATATAAAATCATTAAGTGAGAAACCTTCACGGGGTAATCTGAACAGACATACAACTGATGACGACTTTAACAATGAGTGACATGAACTTGATCAATGTGTGACTGGGGAAAGCCTGCACAATCTGTTGGAATTAACGGGACTATGGCGGACATCATTTTGCCATGGGAGCCATTATTGTAGGTTTCCTCCCTACCTATGATCCCACCATAATCACCCCTAGGTCAAGGAAGAGAAACTCGCGAATGGTACAGGTTATCGTGGGTTTCAACTCATGCTTGCAGTGATCCCCTTTCTCGTCTTTGATGTCCTTTGCCCTTGGGCCTGGTCTCCGCTATATAAATAAAACAAATACAAATACAAATGTGTGGAGATGGATCGAGAACGGAGCAAAGATCTAAGAAGGAAAACCTGCAACCTTTGGCTATCCAGATGTTTTGGACTACCATTCCCATCAGTCCTAACCAGCATAGCCAATGGCGAGAGATCATGGAGTCGTAGTCCAAAACATCTGGAGCGCGACAGGTTTCAGACCCGTGATTTCTAAGACATCAAGTATCCCAATCGGTGAGGCTCTTTGAAGTGGCCATTCCCATGTATCGGAATGAGCTGCCAAGATGGTCTTTTTCAAGGCTGATACAAAAAAGAAAGCTGGACCTGCACTCTAAATCCACACACCTGCACCAGTAGCATCGTTTCACAGCGATTCTGTTCCAGTAGAACATATTCTTGACTGCATTTTTTCTTTCCTGATTTTTAATGACTATTTTGATTCTTCAGGTTTGGTTAATTTGATGGTGTTGTTCTCGCTGGAATAAATGCTCTCTGAGGGCCACATTCCGAGTGTGGCGGTCTGGGGGAAAAACGGTCCCGGTAAACTCACTGGCATCCTTGGTTCCAGACCACCATACTACGAGTCTGCCTGCAAGAGCCGCTGCGCCTGGCAGGCTTACACCTTCTGGGCGCAAAGGCCCCTGCAGGAACTTTTCATGGAAGCACCGGCTATGTTAGCAACGGTGCTGGTGCCTCCAAGTCCCTACTCCCGTGGAGTCCTTTGGGTCTCCACGGAAATGGGGCCTTACGGAATCCCCCGCCTGACTTCCTGCTTCACCAGGACTTGTAATGTCCCGGTGGCACCGGGAAGTCAAGCGGCGGATTATGTGTTGCTAGGTCGGCGGCACCCCGGCGGGTTACCACCGACCTCATAATGAGGTCCAGATTATCTTGTTTGATTAATTGGCTGAGTTTTCACTGGATCAAGTTAAAAATATCTTTTAAAAATGTGTGATGGTTGTTATTTATATTACTAAAATTGTTATTATTGTAGTTCTGAGTAATTATAGCATCTATAATACTATGATATTAATAAGTATTATTTGGATTATTATTAATACTAACAGTAGTAGCAGCAATAGTAGTAGTAATTGTGGTAGAAGTACACACATTATTAATATTAATAATACACATGCAAATACTATCATTATTATTATACCATATATTAAATTGACAAAGTAGTTTCTAATTGTATTAATTAGTATTAATACAATTATTTCTACTAATAATCCTAATAAAACGAATTAAAGGAACAATAATTATAGTAATAATAATGCAAATATTTATGTTAAAAAGACATATCCTAATAATATTATACATTCTACTACTAAAGTGTTATTCATTTCATTTTAACTGCAAGCTACCCAACTAGAGTGACAAAGTACAGGTATTCCTGTTGAGAAATTCAATGGGGTTCCTCTATCTTGTATTGCCATGCAAGTACAGTGAGTAACACTAAATGAATATTAGCCAACTGAAAACCAAAACCCAAAGGTTTTGGGAGAGAGAATAGCGAGAAATCTAATCATCGGTGGGAAATGGTCCAGGCTCATCTGGCAGGAATTGCAAGCAATAAGATGGGGCTTAGCTCACGGACTGGCACGCTCTGCAGGATCAAGGCACCAGAGGCCAGCTTTGGGCTGCAAACATCCTCTCCCGACAATGAAACGGCTCAGAAGATCCTCTCGCTCAGGTAATTATCTAATTGAGGCTCTAATTAATGTAAATGCATGCATAGGCCTGAAAGAGGAGTTTCAGGGTCCGGGAATGACGCTCTGGAAAACAAGCAATACTAAAACGAATGCCGCTGCAGGGAGGTAAGTGGGCGGCAGGATATCCCGGGAGCACCAGACACTCCCTGGTCATCTGCACACACTTTTCACAGGTACCAAATCTGTCTGTCTGTCTGTCTTCCTGCAGATATCCAGGCCTGTGCAATGTGGATGATAGGATGGTGAAGGAACATGGTCATTTGGGATAGGCCGGGTTATCCTTGGCTTGAGGCACTTGGCCTAGCTGCCAGGCTTGTGAGAAGTAAGAACAGGGAGCGAAGACTCCACAATCATGAGCTGTCAAGTTTGTTGTCAGTTCCTCTATTGTTTACCAACTATATTGATTAAGGAATTACAATTTTCATGGGGAAATTGGTCCAGTTGGATGTAAGACTTCATCATGTGAGAAGTCTCCACGCCTTCCTCAAATACATCAGCACATTTTGGGACCACATTTGGAGTAATGCTGAAAGAGTTCTGTGGGGTTTGAGTCTTCATTCATACTTGTTTCTTCCCAGAATTCAATGTTATAGCATTTGTGGTTGAAAAGTGGTGACTGAATCAGTTAATATTATTGTTCAGAAAAGGTGAGCACATATTTATGGAGCGGTCTTGAAAAAGTGAAAAGAATCACTGAAAAATAGAAACAGGCTGTATTTGCCCTCTGAACATCCGCATTTTGATTTGTGATAATGGGGGCTGCGTGGCTCAATGGTTATAGAAAATCAAGACGTCAAATTCTGTATAGTTGCTGGTGTCATGAAAGACACTGTTTTGTCATGGTTTCTGTCTCTTCTCTCTGTCTTTTGCCCATGACTATGATAGCTTCCTGAAGTCTGTCCCCTTCTGATGATTCTGATTGTTGCTGCTGGTTTAGCTTGAATCTCCAGGGCTCTCTCTCTATGTTACCATGATTAGGTTTTTATTGTCCTGTCATTTTATTTCAATTTTGTTTTTGCTCTAAAAAAAATATTTTTAATTGTTCTGTTATTTCTTTTTTTCTCTGATTTTTTATTGTTCCGTTATTTTAAAAAGTGGGCCTCATTACGAGGTCGAAGGTAAGCCACTGGTGCAACCGGTGGATTGCCGCCGACCCCGTAACAGCGGATCCGCCGCCTGACTTCCTGGTACCACAGGGACATTACATGTCCTAGCAGAGTGGGAAGTCAAGTGGCAGGTTTTCTAAGTCCCAATTCCCATGGTCTCCCATAGAACTCCATAGGAATTGAGACTCGGGTGGACCGGCAAGTTGCTAACAGTACCGGTGCTTCCATGGGAACTCTGCCTGCCGGATCGCTGAACCTGTCGAGGACAGCAGTCCCGGCAGGCAGACTCGTAGTGTGGCAGTCCGGGAACAAGTGTATTGGTAAGCTTACTGGCACCCTGGTTTCCGGACCAGTACACTTGTAATCAGGCCCAGTATGTGTTTTTTGATGTAGAGGTGTCTTCTCCATCGTGATTTGCTGTATAAGGCAATACATAAAGCTGAAGTGTAATGGCTTCCTTGGGCATGGCACTTCCCTTTGTCATCTCAACTTCTTCTTGTATCCCGGCTCCTACCACTAGGGGCAGCATTGTGCATTTGCAATGCTTTGTGGGATTCATTATGTTACGCTTGATCATCACTCAACCTGCCTTATAACTGGCCCGTTGCTCAATTAATTAATTTCAACAGAGATTGGTTTACTCCCCTTAATTCTTCATATTCCAAAGGAATCCAGTCTTTTTCACCACTGTCTCCTCCGTTGTGCACAGATGTATGTCTGTGGATCTCTGTGTGTTAGATTTGTGGTGCAGCTCCGTACTCCACAGTCCTCAGGGTTAGCTCTATTTGTTGTCTGGCATTTAACATTTTGTGCACAAAAAAATTGGTTTAACATCATCATCCTATTCATCTTCATCGCCATCCTATTCATCATCGTCACCATCTTATTTGTCATCATCATCGCCATCGAATTCATCACCACCATCATCATCACAAGCATCATCAATTTTATTTTATTCAGAAGTAAACAACGTTCTTTATATTTGTTAATTCCACCAACAACAACTCTCTGAACTGCCTTGTCACACGGTTGGAACATTTTACTTGGCTAAAATAAATCTTTGTGGCGACTCTATATATTCTTTCCACATCTTGCGCTGCCACTCAGAGCTTCTCCAGCCTAAATGCATGGCTTGGCAATTGGCTGCAATAAATTTGAATTGTCACCAGCTTTATAGCTCTTTCTATGTCCCTAACTCTTCTGTTGCTGAGAATGTGTATGTCACATCCTAGACACTAGCTTCACAGAGCTGATAAAGTTCATCAAAGGTTTTTACTTAACTTGATTGTAATTGTGCTTATCTGTGACTTAAAATGCGTGCAACAGTAATGTCATCATTTGTTTTTTGTCCAAACCCAGCCCCTCTTATTCTAAAATGCCAGCTCAAGTATCCCACTTCTCCACACTGGATAAGCAGATGTTATGGATATTGTAATGCCTTACCTGGATCTGGAGACTGACTTGAATGAGCATATATGGTTCAAACACTTTATTGTTAGGGTGAATGTTGTAAAAAATGAAATGAATAGATTATCAAGTTTGCTTTAAGTACTTATTGTTTCAAGCATAGGGCCCTTTTATCAAAGGCATATTTATTAAATATAAAGATTGGTGGCCAGTCTTATGTTCCCAAAATGTTCTTTGATGTCATGCAAATCAGCCAGGATACCCATGAGTGCTATTTGTCCCCTTTCTCATAGAAGGATTCTGAAAGAGTGTAACAGACAGTCCATCTTGGAATGATAACCTTCTATCAGAAAAGAATGTATAGTTTATTCTAAGTTTTGATCATGTGCTTTGCTCAGAAAGATATGTGTAACATTCTTAGAATGACTACAATACATACTGTGAGTAATCGTTAGTAGCTAGATACTAATGTTAGACGTGAACCATCTCCTTTTATTAAATCTTTTTTGCTGTGAATACACAACATTGTATCTCACTATTTCCTTCCTTCTTGGAGAGTGTTGCATTCCAAATAAAAACACAGATCTGTTTCTTCTTTGAACACCATGGCAAAGCTTGATATCAGGTCGTGGCAAATGATGACAGAAACACTTATAATTAGTGTAAAAAAATACAAACCAATAAACACAGTTCAGACCTTACTCCGCTAGAAGACCAGCACCCCGCCACAGACCCTCATCTTTATCATGTACCTTCCATGTGAGGACAACATTTCTGAAGGACATAGGTGATGTCTTCACATACCAGGATGGTCCCCAGCTCTGGGGGTGTCTTTGTTGCTGATGCTGCCATTCAACTTGTGAACACAAATGTTCTACCAAATGTGCGACAATGCCACCCCTGCACAAAGAGGGGTAGAGGGAGCGGCATAGAGTGACGCAGAGAGAGAAAGAGAGAGCACAAGACAGAGAGAGAAAGAGGGCAGAGAGACCGAGTGAGAGAGGGCAAGAGTAAAGGATGCGCTGAGTAAAGTGTTACTTATTTTATTACCCTTATTTTTCACCTAAAGTGGGCAAACATTTTTTTTAATATTGTAAAATCCAACAAAATGTTTTACTAGGGTGCACTGATATTCGATATCTCTCTAAAAAACTGTTTTTAGGAGAAAATCGTGCGGCTATGTTTTATTCATACTTTTAATGAGTCTGCACTGGAAGAGAGTACAACTTTACTATATAAAATGTACCACCCCCTAATGTTTCATGCAGGCAATAATTATTAGGAGTAGCCCATTGTGGGGGGTATCATACTCATGCATAGTGGTAATCTGGGGTATCTAACGTATTTCAGGTAATTATACAGTGGGTCCCCTTGTCAGGCCTAGCAGTTGGCATTCAGTACTTTTGAGTAAATATAAAGACTTTGAGTTGTAATAATTCATAATTAATTTCTGGAAGGAGAGTGATGCACCTTGCCCACCCCTTGAAGCAATTGTAAAATGTGTTCTTTTTATGAGTCACACATACCAGCTCTTACTCATTGGGAGAAATTCCCGCTCTTTTCAGTTTTAAAGGTGTGTCGCCTGAGATATAGTTTCCAAAACATCTTGGGGGGATGGAGGGGGTCCAAAATCACACCCATCTCATTTCTCTCATGCTCACTGCAAACATCACCGGTTGATCACCTCTTAAATTATGCAATTATACAAGTCAGATTCAGGAAAGCAATATACACATTTTCCAGCCAAGAGATGGATTTTTTTGGTGGCGGTGTGCACAACATAATTTAGATAGCTTCTACATGTTATTACTTACACTGCCAATGGACGTGTGTCTTGGAAGGCTAATCAAATGGTTGTGTGGTGCACTGTACACCTACCTTATGTCACTGGAATTTAGGAGGAGTACGGTAAACGGTAAATGAAATCTATTGACAGAACCTCCTTCTGGCGATAGCTTGTAGGTAAGTGGCCTTAGCTGTTCCCGAGAGATGATCACAAGCCCTGAGTTTCAGACAGTGTAGAAGGACAGAGGGCTCACCACCTAAGGCCAGCCTTGCATAGAACACAGTTTCAGAAACAGGCAAACCTTTGGGATAAATAGACTGTAAACATTGATTTTTGATCAGAGCATAAACGGAAATACGCCATTTTGCGCTTTGGTTTTGAGCACTTTCTTTGCTTCCCTGAGGGTGTGCACTCAGATTCCCAAATGGGTGGTCTAGTGACTCAGAAGGAGGACATGGACTCTCAGATGTCATATTTCAGGATGTTTTATTAAAGTAAGAATTAAAAGGCCTAAGTTTGCTTATCACTGTGGGTGGTCCCTACCTATCTTACTAACTAAGGTGCTCGTCAGTCTGTCGTGGAAGTCCACATAAAGAAGACCGCTGTCCAAAGCTACCCTAGCTGACACCACCACTATATAACCTAATTCGGGTTTGGCGATTGGCTCCCTTCTCCTTAGGATACTTCTCTTATCAGTCTGTAGATTAGTATCAGATTCTGAAATGTCCTCTCGTTACTTTTTGATCAGTTTCTGTAACTCTTCAAATGCGCTTGTGAACATTCCTCTTGCTTTAGGATTCCCCTTTATGGATCTCTTGCAACTTGTACCCTCTTGATAGTGGTTCTTAGTATATTTTTGGGCACACTCATGGCGTGGGGCAACTATCCCCCTAGGTTCATTATAGTTCAGTTCACTTTAGTCTCTCCGACCTGGTATCGGCTGCACTGCTCGTGCCGTTTCCAAGGGTATTATCACTGGCTTTTCTCTCCCTTTCTTCAGCTTTTCAATAGTCTGCTCTTTCGTGTTACCACACTTTACATTTACTTTAGACTGTTTTCCCTTTTACCAGTGTATTTTGATCATTGGTTCTTCTCTCTCCTTGTTCAGCTTTTCAATAGTTTCCCCTTTATGTGTTAACACACTTTAAATTGACTCGTTTCAAGATTAACTTAGTTTCATGGCTAACACTGGGACATGTTGGCTGTACGGTATAATGAGTCGGGGTAGTCAGAATCCTTCTCGCTTTGCCTGGACCGCCAATACCTTTACCTTGTCGGCATTGTACTTCTCTCAGTCTCTCCTACTCTTCTGGTCTCTCATCTCGGTGTTCTGGTGCTTTGGTGTGGTACCGGACACCCTGTGGCTTCATACTCATGATCGTATCGGTGACGTTTGATGAACCTATGACCCACCATGGATCTTCTTCTGTCGTCTCGCAAACATCTATTCTCTGGCTTCTGCCCTGCTGGATTCTCGTGCTGCAGCCAAACCGGATCTATGGCGTTCCTCTCAGTGCAGTTGACCAAGTTTGAAACTAGCAAGCCCATTGGTTGCTTCTTCCTGCAAGTGTCACATAGCTCAGGGCCTTCCTGGGTCGACATCTGCATTCCTCTCTCTCTCCTCTCTCCTCCTGGCTCGTAGAGGTTACGATAACCAACATACTCATCTTAGAAGATTGGCTGATCTCATACAAAAGGACATATTCTCTTTCAGTGAGATAATGGTGTAGCTGCAAAGTTTTTTTTGTCCCAGTCGTGTAGGCCATAAATCACATAGCTATAGGGAGTTCTCTCCCGGGAACGAGAGTCGTTGTCTGCTAAGGAAGAGTCTCTCCCGGTGAGGCCCCACTTGCCCCTACCCCTACCGAGGGCATTGGCGAGCAGGTTCACCTCCGTAGCCTGACAGGGAGGGCTGCCCCTTGTGGAGAATTTACACATTCCATTGCTTTGTCACAGTGGCCTGTTAGCACCTTCAGACATTGGTGTTTCCTGAAGAAGCAGCGGTAAAAACTGAAGGCAAATAGGGAGTTACTTTTGCATAATGCAGCGTTAAAGTGTATAACAAATAGAACATCCACATTGACTGAACAACAATTACTACTTGATCCCAAGACAGCAGAGTGAAAACAGTTTGTGCCAACAACCAATACCTGGAATGATAATGCCAAAGTGTTGAATCCCTTGTTCCTGCAGTTGAGCTGAAACATAGGCTCAGACATGGGTTGTGTATGAAGGATTGCCACAGATGATGGGCAGTTCTGGAAAATCCCTCAAAATTCCATAACCCATCTTTTGAGTAATACTCATTTGTTGTCTGACTCTCATTTTAAGATTTCTTATTTTGTTTTGCCTGATGTGTTTATTGGAGAAAAAAGGAATGCCTTCAGCAGTGAAGCCACCTTAAACAGCAAACATTTCCTCAGTACTGGAATTCACTATTCACTGGGTGAAAAAAAGCCATCCATAATTGGATTCAAGGTCACAAGTGATCAATCGAGGTGGAAAATATTTGCTAAGCTACACAATGGCCAATTGTCTTGCTTTGTTGTTTATTTTTTATTTTTTTTAAAACCTCTTTTTGTTGTACTTGCTGTTACTTGTTCTACTTCTTATTGTAGAACACTCTGATTCACTTCTTACCATGTTCACGGTCAAAAAAGACACGTACATAAAAAATAAATTATAGATAGCATAACATAAAGGATCAAAAATGTGCTCCCACTAAGAAACAGCAAACAACAAAGACTAATGTCAGCCACACACCGTAGGATTTGAAATAAGGACTAGAAATTCCCTATTATCCGAGGAAATGTATAGAAATGTTTGCTCATATTGTTTCTCACCTGGGTTCAATTTTTAGGTTTATCACTGCTCAACACATATTGTATTTTTGTATTTTACAAAATTGTGCTACCTACTCTTCAATATCTTATTGTTTACCCTTATTCTTTGTTAGTTCACAGCGCTTCTGCACCTCTTCCTTTAAATGTCTAAGCCCCACTTGCTTCTTGCATATCGAAAACAGGAATCTGTCCAACCCGTTCTGAAATGGAGTGTGCACAGGAGGTGGGATTTGCTGATGTCTGATGAAACATAGCAGTACCATGGCTTTATCTTTCACAGGCTTACACTGCCTGCCTTTTCTGAATCTGTTTTGTTAGATGATAAAAGCAGAGCAGATTCCGACCAAACCACCATTGATTGGTCTTGATTTATCTGCATCCAGCTAGGAGCAGAATCATGATTTGACACCTGCAGAGAAGAATCGATTAATGTCAGTATTCATAGAAAGCTAAAGTGAAAAGTCTGCCCTAGTATTGGAGAAGATTTTGTTTTGAAGAAGTGGGGGCTTTTTTTATGAAGTTTGCACAAAATGGATGCCTATTAGAGGGTATGTTTATGCTGATAAATCTGTAATTTCATGCATACTGGACTTTGACATTTCCTATTGATCATGTAGACAAAAACATGATTAATTAGGGTGAATAATATGGCACCTTTTTCAGACAGAATTGAATTTAAATGTTTGTTTTTTCCTGGGTTGCCTTTATTAATTTTGATTTTGTCACAGCACATTGATTTGCTTTTGTTAAATTGTGTCTAAATATTTAATTTTGATTAATGTTAATATTTTGATATATTTCTTTCTGTATATGTTTGTTTTGTATTGCTTAACACTTTAACAACAACAATAAAAACGTGGAGAGACACCTTGAACTGCTCCCTAAATCATGGTTGTAGGGTGTCCTAAGTAATTCAATGTAAAACCAATTACATTTCAACGATTTTAGAAACAAACTCATTTTGTAGGTGATTTAATATTAGATGGGCTGGATGTCTAGTATGGCATTGGAACATCTACCGTAAAGGTGATCAACCATGCCATTAAAATCCTTGATGATGTCCATCCTTGCCTCCTGGTTTATCCCGAACACCCAGAAGCATTCGACACAGTATATTCCCAGAGATTCACCAATATTCTGCATCACTCCATCTAGACCAGCAAGACTGTCCTCAGCTGGTACAAATCCTACCTTGCTATCCGCCACCAATTCATACAACTGTATTCCTCCAGATCTACTCTACCCATCACCCCCTTGATCTTCAACCTTTAAATGGAACCGTTCAGACCTCATCTGGCTCATCTCCACACACCATCATTATTTACCAATGGATGACAAACAGCAATACCTCAAAATATCCTCCAACAAAAATATCCAGAGGATCAAAGCCTGCCTCACTTTGATCCAGACCTGGATCTCCATTGCTTATCTGAAGTTCTGAAGTTCAATCCCTCAAGACCAAATTCCTACTGACAACAAACACCTATTAACAGTCTGCCATCCATCAACACCTGGATCTCTGCTAGGAACCTCGAGGGCTTCACACCCCAGATGACCACGTGTGTCAGGTCCCTTGGGTCCTACATTGACAGACATTGTTCATTCAAACACAAATATAAATAAATACACAAATCAGCTTGGTGACAAAAGGTCCTCCTGTGGAAAATCAAGCCCTTCATCCCAGCAAACAATTTCAGATTTGCTGCCCAAACCTTAGTGTCCACCCACCTAAAAGGTGGCAGTCTCTGTTACATCCCAGAGATGTGTCCTACATTCTGAAGCACGACTCATCAAAGGACTGCACAAATTCAACCACTTCACCTCGACCCTCATCAAACTGCAAAGGCTCACGCTGCAACCATATTTCTCCTTTTATACCTCCTGCATCATCTACAAGACAATCACCTTCAAGGCCCCAAGCTACTTCGCTGGCAAGCTCAGCATCTCTGGAGACCCACGACCCACCATAAGTAAGGACATGTTTACACAGGAACTCCACCAGTGCAGGAAGAAAGGAACAAACCAGAAGACAATCCTTCTCTGTCTATGCCCCTAGAATCTGGAAACTCCTCCATGTGAACAAAGAACTCACCATTTTGCTGGTACATATCAAGAAGGAAGGCCAAGACCCTCATCTTTAATATTGACTCCTTCCTAACACCTACGTCCACACACATACACACACACCCCACACCTAACTGGGACTGTGTAATCTGCTCCCCTCTGTTTTCTACCTGTGTTGCTTGATACCTTGGTGCAAAATGGTCCACCCTCCCCCACCCCCGTTGGTAACTCCCCCACCCTTGCATCTCTGCTTCTGTCAGCATTTCAATAACCTTATAAAATGTAAAGGGCTCCTTTGCTTCCCGAAGATAGGTTTGCATTCTGCACCTTAAAAATAATACTAATTATGTGTATTATTATTATTATTATTATTATTATTATTATTATTATTATTATAACTATATTGCATGTGATTTTATTTATCTGATTGTCTTACAGTTTATCGGTACCCAATTGTTATTATATTTTAACAGAAATTAGTATCTTTGTTCTGTAGGATTTATTAGGGTTAAATGGACTGTATGCAAGGTTGTGGTAAACCAATAACTACTTACATAAAAATAAAGAAATCTTTATTAAAACTGAAAGTATTTGTTACAATTAAGTAGAATGTCTCAGAAACATCCTACCAATTTTGGGAGTATTCCTGCTTTCTGCTCAGTCTCTGACTCTTCTCAGGACCATGCATTGATTCTACAGTGTCCCCCATAAGGCAGCATTTGGGTTGAGTTTTCCGCTCTGGATTTGGTATAAAGAGTATTCCAATATGTATTCTTCTCATACTGGACTACGTCTCCCAGCATGCAGCTTTTCAATGGACTTTGTTCTTTTAATCCATTTATGCTTTGGGGCTCAACTCTTTCCTCCATAACACAGTGTTCCAAAATATATGCTTTTTGTACTCAGTCCTTCTCTAAGAGTTCAGTTGTTCTAAAGACTAACTTCTCTGTGCCTCTTTGTGCTTTGGGATTGACCTCTGTCTCCCAGAATGCAGTGTTTCTAATGTATTCCTTCTTGTACAGGACTCCATTCCTCAATATGATTTCCTATATGTTTACTTTGGGAATTGGGAGTAATGTTTTGCTTCTTGTACTGGACGGCATGCATTTCACTTTGAGTAGCATGAGTCAATCTAGTGCTTCTAATTATCCTTCTATTTTTCCTTAATGCATTGGAACTAATCTTTTAGACTCTGTGCTAGCATGTGAGTAGCATAGTTCAATGAATTTCTTCTAGTGTGTCTTTTGCACTTTGTGCTGGGATTTGAGAAGCATGGTTCAAAGGCTTTCTTCTAGTGAGTCTTTTGAACTTTGTGCTGGGATTTGAGTAGCATGGTTCAATGGATTTCTTCTAGTGTGTCTTTTGCACTTTGTGCTGGGATTTGAGTAGCATGGTTCAATTGATGTCTTCTGGTGTGCCTTTTGCACTTTGTGCTGGGATGTGAGTAGCATGGTTCAATGAATTTCTTCTACTGTGTCTTTTGCACTTTGTGCTGGGATTTGAGCAGCAGGGTTCAATTGATTTCTTTTAGTTTGTCTTTTGCACGTTGTGCTGGGATGTGAGCAGCATGGTTCAAAGGCTTTCTTCTAGTGAGTCTTTTGAACTTTGTGCTGGGATTTGAGTAGCATGGTTCAATGGATTTCTTCTAGTGTGTCTTTTGCACTTTGTGCTGGGATTTGAGTAGCATGGTTTAATGGATGTCTTCTGGTGTGTCTTTTGCACTTTGTGCTGGGATGTGAGTAGCATGGTTCAATGGCTTTCTTCTAGTATGTCTTTTGCACTTTGTGCTGGGATTTCAGTAGCATAGTTCAATGGATGTCTTCTGGTGTGTCTTCAATGAACTCTGTTGCTGAAAGGAGCATTACAAATAGTTTCCTGTTCGCACTTGGCTCCTTCTCTTTTAGGGTACTCTCTTTCTAAAAAATGTCCTTTTCCTTGTTGTAATTTACCATGTTAATGAAATGTCTCCAAATCCCATTGGTTGCATGCATTGGTTGATTCTGAACACTTGCTAAACACAGTTAAAGAAGTGAGGGTAAACATTTAGATATTTTTTAATCTCGTGTTGACTTTTACTGGGACTATGATGTTCATGCAGTGGAAGTCAGAAAGGAGACGCGTCGGGCCTTTTGAATAATGGCAGATACGCGCAACGGATACGCAAGGTTGCCACGATTATGAGTCCGGAATCATGCCACAGGTTCTCCATAAAAGTATGTTCTTTTTTTCTTCTTTTTTTCTTCCATATATTATATCTTACTTCATTTATTTCACCAATATTTTGTATTTGTTTACATAAAACGAATATTTGCGTATTTGTATTGATTCCTCAGTGCAGGGACACATAACATATGCTGGGTAATAACATATCATAATTGTAAGGAAAGACAAACCATAATAACATAATAATACACGTGGCTTACACGTGGGATACTGGGTAATTTCTGAATAATGATTTGATCATCCTTTTTCTTTCCTTTAATGCGATGTTTTAGTATTTTAAGTTGAACACATATTTCTGTTTTAAAATGCAGGAAACATTTTTATTATTTGAGATAATATGTGTTAGTGTGTTAAGGACCAGTAATTGTAAATATTGTAAAAGTTCACTTTTTGAACTGTTATACAATTAAATAAATCAAATAATATAATAATATTGGACTGTTGGAGTTGCCTTTGAAAAAGAATAGGTCATCAGGGTGCATAACCACTGTTAAAAAGCATGATGTTTATCTCCCAACATTCCTCCTTAATTCATAGTGTCCCGCCTAGACAACATTTCAACAGGTCAATGCTAACTGCACTGTCTCGGGAGGATAGCTCAGGGGCAGCGCACTCGTCTTGGCAGAAAGAAGACGTGGAGCAACATACGTTGGATCCCTGGGTCTGCGATCAGAAGCGCGTTATAAATAACCAATTACAATGCTCCAAGTACCGTCTCTATCTGTTTCCTTTTGTTTCTAGATTGTGTTTCAAATGGTTTAGTAATTCTGGCATGTTATAATGACATTACAGTCTTGAGGGAGAGAGCGGTAACAGAATGATCACATCCCTTACCCCCGTTATGTGTTCTGCCTCCGATCAATAACTCAGGTGAGGGCCGAAGACACCAGTTATAGCCCTCTACTCCTGGCTTGCAAGGCCTTATGATGAAACGTACAATTTTTATTGTATGAAAAAGAATTGTAATTATAATTTGGATTTTTACTTGTCTTGAATTCTTCTTTTATGAATTATATAGCACATATTTAATTTGGAACCGTAAATAGTTGTGTATTTGAGTACGAGCATTGAACGGTATTCAGCTTTGTTGAGCCAATTTGTCCCTTTTTAAATCAATTTGATCAGCACAAAAATAATCCAATTAAAACTATTACTACAAGTGCATTTGCTTTTTTTATTTTTAAAAGGCAACAAAAGATGATCAAAAGAAAAATAAAAAAAATCCTCATGATTATGTTTACTAAAGCCAGGTATATAAGTGCCACAATACTCCTGCAAACCATTTATTTACTAAAATGGGACGTTTTAGTGTGTGGGTTTTCCTATATCTAAAGTGTGTGTATATTTAACAGGGATATTGGTGTTCACTAAAAGGCTTTGTAGTTTTGTGTGGTGCCAATAAAGGCCTTACAGTGTGCTTCTAGAGAAGCATGCGTGGATATGTTAGGAGCACACACACACAGTGGCTAGATACGATTGCAGAGTGATCTCAGCTCCTTAATAATATCCCTTACTTGTTCTGATTCTGAGAAAACACTTCAATGGGAGGATTTTTCCAGACCCTTTTTTGAGGATATAGGCCAGATGTGGAAGTAAAGCTTTGCAACTGTTTGCATTTAGTGTGAATAGGCTGAGGCCTTGTTTTTCAAAGTGTCTACAGGTGGCTTGGGTTTACAACTTGGACAGCCAAAAGGAGTGCTGAGAGTGTTGTTAATGACTGTTGAGATGGGTGATTATAACAACTTTCATTGCAGTGTCTACAAACATACACTGCAGAAAGGTGCCCAGTGTACATGGACTTCAAGAACTACCAAACAGATTGCTTTTGACAACTTTTTACAGTGTGGAGCACTCTTTCAACGTATTGTCCAGCCAATTAAATACTTAAAACAAACACGTCAAAACAAACCATCCGTCTTGGCGAATAGGCTAAGAGCAGTGATTGGCCATCTGATTCACTCGGGCCAATGTGGCTTTGTACCGGGAAGAACTACCAAAATGAACCTCAGGAGGGTACAGAATGCTCTGGATAAGGCACCACTGCGGCAAGGGCCACGTGCTCTTGTGGCCCTTGACTCAGAAAAAGCATTAAATTCTGTCAGATGGCAATATCTATCGGTGGTTATGAGGAAAATGGGTGTTGGCTTAAGATATACAACTTGGGTTAACCTACTCTACGGGAACCACTGACCAGGGGGAGGGTTAATGGATGTATGTCAAAACCCTTTCCTCTGCAAAGAGGCACCGAACATGGTTGCCCACTCTTACCTCTTTTAGTCCCGCTGGCGATAGAACCCATAGCAATGACGGCGAGAACGGACCCTGTATTAACGAAATTTAAATGTCCAAAGGAGGGGAGGTCCAATTATCGTTATATGCGGACATATCTATCTAGGAGACCCGTTAAACTCAGGACTGAAGGCAACCCTTTTGATTATGGCCTTCAGGGAACACAACGTGTTGAGGGTCAATTGGGAAAATCTGTACTGCTCCCAGTTAAGGAGGAAGAAGAAGCAAGACCGGTAGATTGCCTGTTAATGGTCATGAGGGACACCTTCACATATTTCGGCATCAGGGTGGGGAAAGAGGACACAGACCTCTTACAGGACAATCTGGAACCACTAATTGCATGACTTCAAGAAGACGTGAAACACTGGGGCGCGATTGCCAGTATCATTCTTCAGAAGGGCCAATCTCTTTAAAATGATGGCCCTGCCAAAATTACTCTATGTGATCCAGAACACTCCAGCCAAAATCCCCCAAGGGCTATTTAAAAAAAATTGATTGCTTACAAAGAGAGGCCATATGGTGATAAGGTCCCCCAAGAATTACATGTAAAACCCTTACCAAGTCGATCTGGGAAGGGGAATGGGACTTCCAATCATAAGAAAATATAATTGGGCAGCACAATTAGTAGTGGCAAATGAATGGATTTATGTGGATGAACACTCGGCACACATCCGACTAGAACGGTACTTGATAGAGGACCACCCTCCTGCACAAGTACTGTACTGTGGTTTCCAAGGCAATGAGCTCCCACAAGCAGGACAACGACTGATTGAAATATGCAGAGAGGTAACGAGAGAAATGGGATGGGGTGGCAACATAACAATGCATCAGCTTTATGGGAGAATCCTGACCTACCCAAGGATATGAAACTGGGGTACCAGCTACAGTGGTACAATAACGCAATACAAAGTACAGGGGGACAGTCTCAACCAGAAGAAAGTAGCTCCCTTCCAACACCTGATAGAAATATTCAATCTAAGAGAAAGGGACAGATGCACCTACCTGCGGCTAAAACACGCACTGAGTTATGAAGGTAGAGCTACCTGGGATATAAAGGAACACTCTCTGTTAGAGGTCAATCTGATGGATGGAGAACTTACAGGGAAAGCCATAATGGTATTTTATCAAGCAATTAATAACTTCACTGAGGAAGCTGAAGTCAAAATGGGAAAGGGGCCTAGGGGAATTGGAGGAGGAGGATTGGATGGAAGCCCAATGGAGTCTGAGGGAGACTGACAACTCAAGTAGACTACGCTTGGCTGAATACAAAATCTTACATAGGGTCTGCTATACCATGGAGGACCTACACCGCATGGGTAAAGTACAGGATCCCATCTGCTTGAGGTGCAGAACAGAGGGAGGCACCTTCTTGTGCACAATTTGAGAATGCTGGTCGATACAATTCTACTGGGTGACAATCCATGCAACAATGTCCAGGGTTTTAGGGTATTCACTATGGGAATGCCCGAAAGAGGGGCTGTTGCATATTTAGGGTACTATGGAGATTACGGTGCATGATAAGATGTTGTTAGCGACAGCCCTGATGGTGGGGAAAAGGGATTTGGCAGCTACATGGGGGTAGACCAGAACCCCCCGCGATAGCACAACGGAGGGAGGGAATGGATCACTGTTGTGTATTAGAGGAAAGGGTGTACAGATGGAGAGCGTGTAGAAGAAGCACAGCCAGATATGGGGTAGTGGCAGGACATGGGTAAATAAGGGAATAATGCCTAAAGCAAACTGGAATATACAAAACCAGGAGTGGGGGGTAGGCTTCACATGGGAGAATTTGTGAGGAATGGAGGGAGGGCAAGGGAGTGGGGGAGAAGGAGGGGTTGCAAGGGTGTTTACATGCACATTGTGGTTGTTTTTATAAGATATGAATGCCCAACATTAAAAAATAAATACAATTTGTATACAAATAAAGTAAAAGGGTATCCAGTCATTGTATTGCAAACAAAACAGAGTGCTACATAACAGAGCGAACAATAACATTGAAAAACAGATTAATTAAATATATAAAGAGCAGTGGGTGAAGGGGTTAAAATGTGTCGGTCTGAGGTTGGGTGGGTTTAAAAGGGTGGAAAAAATGAGGTTTGGGGGGACACCCGCAAATAAAAAAACAAAAAAGATTCAGTGTTTATCGCTGTTATGTCTGCTCTGTTATGTACCACTCTGTTTTTGTGGTCGATAAGATCACAAATAACCATTAAAAAAAAGAAAATCCTGGTCTGGTGTGCCTGAAACACTGCAGCTTTCTAGCAAGGCACTGCAAGACTGATGCCTGCAAGAAGATCAAAAGCTGGGGGCTAATTTTCTAGTGCATGAACATTTCATGTTGGGGATCACCAACGTTAGCACTCACTTCCTGTTGGGTCACATTCACGCTATTTTAAACATTCACAAGATGGAGGGCATATTCCTGATTGCGCGTCAGTTTTACCCTCCGTTTTGTGAAGAAACAAAATGCTGCCTGGAAAGTATGCTATGAAAGCAGCATTTAGTAATGGATTCCTATGGATTCCCCCGGCTATTGAGCATGCACTAAATCGTGATAGATTCCAAAGGAATCTATTAATTTTAGTCATGTACAAAATTCTCAGGCAGGTGTAACATGAAGTGTACTGGCAAGACAGAGGTGTTCAGCACAGCAGAGCTCTTAACTCAACTGTGTGCCCTTCCTCCACCTTGTCAGTGCTGGGAAATAGAGCAGAGTGGGAAATGGAGGCTTAAAAGCATTACAACTCCATTTTCCGTTCTGCCCCATATAAAATGAGGCTGCCTCCTGTGATGATTTGAGGGAATTTGTCCCTTCTGCCCAATGGGGAGCCCCCACCTCATGAGGTTAGGGAGGTGAGCCCACTCCTCAATAACCTACATAGGGGGATAGCCAAGTGGGACCTCACGGGAGAGACACCCCCTTTGGGGTCAAGGACTCCTGTTCCAACGAGGAACTTCTTAAGGAACCTCTGTAAATGGGTATGATTGGGCGAAGAAGGCATCAACATGTGCTATTGCCAACTGGAAACTATAACTATTCCTTTTAATAAGGAATTTCAATTGGCTGAGACGAAGAAGAAGTCTTCTAGAGTCAAAGAGAAGCAATACAAGAAAGAAAAGATGGACTATGACACTACACTGAGGAAGTCCCATGGCTACACGATGTATGAAAGTGGAGGAGCCAGAAACGCAGAACGTGAAACCCCATAGTTACAAAAGTGCTTGCACGCCAGTAGGGAGGAGAAGCTGGCTACTTGATATGCTGAGCAAGAGAGGGAACTGGAACCAAACCGAGGCGCAGAGCATCTCGCACTGACACCAGAAGGAGAATTGATAGTGGATGCACAGCATCTTAGAAGAGACAGAACGAGGGAGAAGGGGAATGGTGGCGTGACCACAACATGTTCGAGGCGGACCGGCCGTCCATGGAACTATGCAGATACCATAGAGGTACGGTAACTGAGAGCTTGGAGAAGCCACAAGTCTGGAGACACAGTCAGAGAGACATGAAAAGAAATCTCAGAAGCCAACTTGACGAAGCAAGGATAACTGCAGAAGGGAATGGAAACCCTGGTGACAATTCCCTTACTGATCGCAGGTAACAGGAAAGACAGGAGACCGGGTGGTGGGTGGGGGGCGAAGTCGTATGAGAATGCTCATACTCGTCTCATTTATGAAAAAATAACTGATATTAAGCACCAGTAAAGTAAAGGAGAAGCCTTCTGGGGATGATTATACTCGTCCCAGTACCAGAAAAGAAACTTTAATATTGAAAACCAGTGAAGTGAAGGAGAAGCCTTATCAGAATGAGAAGCATTGTTATAGTACTCATACTCGTCCCAGTGATGAGGAGAGGTATATGAAATTGATATTTGAAAGAGGGATTGAGAATCCTTTTGTTAAAACTCATACTCCTCCCAGTGGAAAAAAAGAAAGTATTCTATTAATAACCAGGAGAAGGAAAATTGATACTCAGCTTAATCAAGAGAGAATAAATACAAAAGAGAAACTAAAACCCAGAAGAAGTCTAACCAAGGAGAGTTGTGAATCCATACTAATCGCATCAGGGCAAAGAAAGGAAATCACTACTTCTGATAGGGAAACCTATAAGAACGTTGATGACTATAAGAGAGTGCCACAAGGAAAGTCCAGAAGTGTCCAGAACAAACCGTATGAACAGATAAAAGAGATTATTGGAGACTATCCAGCTGAAATGTTTACAAGAAGTGAACATAGCAGGAGAGGGGAGTCATTCTCCTGTCTTTAATTATTAGGTTAGTGATAGGATCTGGAGAGGTTAGAATGGACATTGGACTGATTACTTTGGATTTTCTCTGACGACTGACAAGCACCTTAGTTAGTTTTGTTAGGATGGGATGCTTTGTAGCATAGGGAAAGATGGACCTTATTCATATTGTTTAATAAAACGAACAGTGAAATGTCTAATCCGAGTCCGAGTCCTTCTTCTAACTCGTCACACTACCCTTATGCTGATTTGTAGCAAAGTACGTAGGCCCTGATTCAGGAATTATTCCTGTGTAAACAGGGATTTGCGGGCCATCCTGCCTGCAAATCCCCATTCATCAAACAGGGATTTGTGGGCTGAAAGACACGCACATCCCTGTGTTACACACAAATGATTCCATGAACCAGGGCCAAAATCACAAATATCCAATCCCTGTGTCAAGAGGAAGTGATTGTCGGCAGGTAGCATGAAATGACTGCATGCACAGAAGGCACCTTATTCATTTCATGAAAGAAAACATGAATGTAAAGTATATAGAACCTTAAAATGTTGATTTTAGAGCTAAGCCAAGAGCATGCGATATTCTGCTAGAGCAATACCACATAAAAGAGCCATCAAGATTTCAAGGGCAGTGGTTCAGCCTAATGGTGGTCTAGCATTTGGAAACTGATGTTCTAAGCCGTGGCCTGTTATTCCATCTCTGTAGTCTATTATAAACAGTAGGGACTTACTTGTATGTTCCACCTAGCCCAGCCAATTTGTATGGAACAGTTTGCTCTTATCCATCACACAGGAGAGGTTTGTGTACTGTGGACTTTTGATGCACACATCCATGTCTCCTAGAAGAACTTGATACCGTGTGCAACTTTGATAACTAAGTCAGTTAGAATAATAGAGAGCTGAATCTCATTTAAGCAAATCCTAAAATGAGAACCCTTTATTATTCAGAGAACATAAAAATAAAAAAGAAGGTTTAGTCCTGGATGAAAACAATTCTGTTTCAAAAATGGATAGTTTGAGGAAGGTCTCAATAGGAGAAGGCGTAGGAGGAGGCACAATTTAACTCTTTGGGCTTGAGGGGCCTGCTGCAGACACCAGGCAGCATGCACTTGAAATGAAAGAACACCACCGTAGGTCCAGGAGGCAGAGATGGATTTCCAGAGGAGTCTCGGGAGGATAGCTCAGGGGCAACTTGATCACCTTGGAAACAAGACGACACAGAAAAACACAGGTTAATCCCTGGGTTCGTGCTTAGAAACATATGGGTATTAAGTGCTTAATAAATAACCATTTTTTATTATTTGGGGTGGGCGGGTGATGCTTCTCATTTCAAAGGTTGCAGTTCAGTGTGACATTAACTTCTGACAGTGTATGTTGGGTTGCATAGTCTGTGTGTCCATTTTGTTTTTAAGTTTCAA
Organism: Ambystoma mexicanum; assembly: GCF_040938575.1. NCBI lineage: Eukaryota > Metazoa > Chordata > Amphibia > Caudata > Ambystomatidae > Ambystoma > Ambystoma mexicanum. Next base: position 582,813,420 of record NC_090940.1, read on the forward strand.
AAACAGTATACAGCAATGTGCCATGTTCCTTTCCATTGATTCTGTAGTAATTCACCTCTACATGTAATTCTCTGAAGATGTGTGTGCATTGGGGACTGGGCATCAGTAGTCAAAATATTATCATCTCACAGAAAGCAGAAGTCAGACAGCCTGATATTGCAGCCTTACTGCCCTCACATCCAAATCCTGTAGCTGTCTGAATGAATGCATATAGTTCATGTTTACTAACTCTGTACGGTTAAGATGGGTGGCGGGGGGGGTCAAAATATGTAATTGTGTATTATGCTCAGTCTGTGTTATTAATATAGTGATTCAAGCATACAACATATTTGACAGAAATATGTTTTAAATATAAAGATCTCATGCCATTCTCATGCTACAAAAATGCTCTTTGATTGTATGCAAATGAGCCAGGAACCATCGATGGTACTATTGTTTGCTTATTTTCTTGTTTTTTTCTTAACAGTATTTTGAAAGAGTAGAGTAGGAATGTATCAAACTGTCCCTCTTGAATGGATAAACTTCTATCAGATAAGTGTGTATGTGGTTATTCTCGATTTTGATATTTTTATTTGCTCAGTAAAAGAAGTGTACTGTGAGTAATCTTCCATAATTTAGTTTCAATATATGATTCTTTTGCTGATAATACACACCATTTGTTTTCCTCTCAAAATGTTCTTCCTTCCTGCAAAGGATCTATTTCTGCTTTAGGCCACAGGCCAATGTTTACTTGTGCGTGTTGGCCACAGATTGGTATGTGCAGCTGGTCCCATGCATTTGTATGCACAAACACTAATCAATAACAAATCATTGAAAATAATAAAAGAGAGTTGAAGACCCAGCCCTGATGTCCCACCAGATGCATTCCAACCAAATAGCTGTCATATCAAGTTCCTGGACTTGAGTATCCTACCAGTGATGGTCCCTGGCAAACATAAGTGGAAGAAAAGTGTGACACCATGAAGATACCACATAAACCCGAAGGTTCAAACCATCTGGAATATTCCTGAAATATCTGTGTGGGGATTTTTCCAAAGAGGTACCGCGATTTGCACAGAGTTTATTTAATTGCAGTGCACTCATCAAATGGCTGGTGTTCAATGGTGTGGATAGAAATACTTCAGGAAGTATTTGCATATGAGGCTCATCCCTAAGGGGTGAAAGAGATGTGCGTTACTTGACCATCAAATGTAAGAACAAATTGTGATTGGGTAATAATAATTGTAAACAAAACATTCTATATGAAGAATTTTGGGTGAAAGCGGAACATCCTTGAGATGATAGCACTTCTGGTGGAGGATACTGTCTCCACTACTCTGCATCTGAGGTTGGCAATCATGGATACATAGCTTTTGTAACTCCAGAAATTGCACTTTAAGTAAACTAGCCATTTGGACTACTGTTGGTATCTGTAGGTTTCTACTGAGTGCTGCCCAGTATGCAGGTTCTTGTGTTCGGGGATATATATGGTGGATTATTATTAATAGCTCTGAGGATACATGGGTTGGTACGCGAGACAGAGAAACATAACAGTAGGCGTCTATTCTGATATCATGTTGTCTAGTGTGATGTCATCGACATTACGCACCTCTCTTCCCCACTGAACCCCTCAGTCACCCTCCACTCTAGCTCTTAAATATTTGCCTTTGCTCCCTAAGTGCTCCTCTTCCATCCTTAATGTTATCAAGATGACCATGCTGTTATCCTCTTCTAGCCCATGACCCATGTTGACCCACAACGCCTATACAACATGTTCCCAGGCCACAAAGTCCTCCTCTCCACACTTCACAGATAACCATTGCCAAATCTATGCAATTCCAAAACTCATTTCCTCTTTTAAACCCCTTTCAGCTTCCCAAGACTATTTAATCTCTGCTATCCCTATGTTTCCTCTTCCCTTACTGTATGTTATATAACTCCACCAGCTTCTTCAATACAACACTCCAAAGTGTTAGGACATCTCACTTCCCCATCTATGTTGCCAGCTTGATTCTCACAGATCCCATACAATTATTGCATTGCAGCACTGCCCGATCTCCAACTTCCCTCTCCCCTGTCTTGTTCCAACTCTGATTCATTCGTCTGCAACCCATTATTTTGCCTCTTCCACTTGCACTCATCCATTTAGTCAACAGATAATATCGAAACTTTCTGATTGAAAAAGGTGAGTTTGCGCAGATAGATAACAGACATTTGTAGAGCCCTTAGACCTACTTCAAGTTCTCTCACACTGTTCCCTTCTTCAGAATGCATTCATAGACACCTCAAGAATCCTTCAACATCTATGTTCTTCCTGATACTTCCATCACTTTTGAAAATGTTGACTCGGACATATTATAAAACGTTAGCAGGATCACCATTCTTCAGTGTGCTACTGACAACAAATTGAGAGGCTAGTAGGGCCTTGCATGTGACTAGGCATTGCTGCTTAAAGATTCTCAAGTTGGATACAGTTATCAATTATTGTGGACACTTATGCAAAAAAAACTTCTCAAAAACATAGGCTTGATAATAATTTTATTGATGTAATTAAAGTATCTGTTGGAAATGAAGGAACAAGAAAATTGACAAAAAAAGAAAACATGTTTTTTCAAGTCTGTTATTTTGGTGGTGAGTCTTAACTTCTTAGTCGTATCTTCGATTATTAACTTTTCTTTCATTGAATCTGTGACAAGGTCAATTTGATTATTGTATCAATAAGGGTTTCACTCTTCATTCCTCATCAATAGTTAAGGTCAACCCATTTATGAAATGATTAATAAAGTGTTAATTCCTCAATAGGGACTTTAATAGTAATTCCTCATTTATGAAATGATCAATAGAGAGGCTCCATTCCTCAATAGAGGGCTTTACTTAAGCAATATGCCCCGAGTGGCAGGGGCATTACTGACTCAGGTAATGCCCCGGGGCCCATAGTTATAGGCCATAGCGAAGCAAGGGCCTTAACGAATGCCCTTGGGCATTACCAGAGTTGGTAAAGCCCCGTCGCGAGGGGCATATAGCTATTAGTACCCCGGCCCGCAAAAACTGCGTGACTGGGGCACTAAAAGCTTTTTTTCTGTCCCGAAACGCTGCAGCGTTTCGGGAGGAAAAAAAAGACGCCAAAGAAAATGGCTGCCATGGAAAGGGAAAACAGAGTCTGTTTTCCCTTTCCATGGTGGCCATCAGGAGCGGACGTGCTGGAAACAGAAGCATTTCCAGCACATCCGCTCTTGAAAAAAGAGGGGGAGGGAAAAAATAAATAAACACATTCCTAGGTCCCCGGCGGGGGATGATAAAAGCCTCCAGCCATGTGGAGACTCGGAGCAGGGATGGCCCCCGCTCCGAGTCTCCACATGGCAGGAGGCTGCCATTGTCCCCCACCGGACACAAAGGATAGAAGGTAAGTGGGGTGCAGAAGGCATTGAGGTGGGAGCAGGGAGGGAGGGGAAAACAAAAAAAGCCAAAGCTTTACCTGAGTCCCCGGAGGGGGGATGGCCCCGCTTCGAGCATCCTCATTGGCTGAGGGGCTGCCACGCCCCCAGCCGGGGACAATGGCCGTGGAATCCCGACAGAGGGATTCCCGGCATGGTAATGACTCAGCGAGGGCCAATCAGAATGGCTCTTTCATTTTGATTGCGCCCTCGCCGGGTACTAACCTTCATTACGTGAAACATGTTTCACTTAAAATAGCTCACGAGGAGGAAGTACTAGAATAACGGTTTCTCCATTACCCTTGGTTGCATAGAAACCTTAATGGTATATCCCCTTTTTTGATTGTTTTGGATTTACCTCGCTTACTACATATTCCTTAGATATGTGTTCAATCGGTTTTCGATCTTATGGTTGAAGAGAAGTGTGCCTCTCCTACTAAGTACAACAAACTTGTACAGACTAATAACAACATTTTAGCACTCTGATTTGTACCCCCTTCTCCACCTATTTCTAGGGTTCCGTTTGGGTCCAAAGTTCTCTATACAAGCTCACATCAACACGAAAGCCCAATTCATCTATTACCAATTGTCACTGCCTTGTCAAATCAATCGGTTCCTCTCTCCTAGTTGTTTCCATTGCCTCTTTCAAACGTTGGTCCTATCACACATGGATGGAGGGAACGCATCAATGATTGGGGTTCACGATTCCACCTGACAGCCTCTGAAAGTAGCTCTCCACCACTCACCTAAATTTATTGTAGGTCCTAGGAGATTTGATCCGGTTACACCAATCTTGAAGTCCCTGCACTGGATTCCTTTGCACACTCGGATTCATGTTAAATAGGTTTCCTCACTTTTGAGGCCCTTCAGTTAGGCCACCCTTCTTATTTATCAAAGAAAGACCACATCCTAAACATAAGGAAAGCGCAAACCAAAAATCTGCCATTTTACATTGCCGCTCCGACTTTGCGGAATACTTTACTGACCCATATTCACACAGCGGAATTGTCTACTCTGCTCTAGGAAATTATTAAAAACTCAACTTTTTTCTATGAATTGAATTTCTTGATATGGCTCTTAATCATGTGCGACTGTACTCTTACCTAAATCTTTCTAGTTTAAGTTTTTATTGAATTGTATTTCTTCTAAACACTGTATGGCGCTCTGCATGTCATTTTACATGATAAGATTCACGCGTTATAAATAAATATAATACATAACTAAAAAGAAACCACGCATGCCTTATAAAATCCCCAGCTGTCCTAATGGCATCTGGCAGGACTCTGCACAGTATTTGAGCATGTTGAGGTTTTTTCTATTTCCAGCGCTCGTGCGACTCATGGAACCAATGTAGGAGACAAAGCAGAGGTGCCAGGCAAGCCTCCCCTAACTTGTCAAACGGCATTCTTCTCGGGAGGATAGCTCAGTGGCCACGTGCTCGCCTTGGAAGCAAAACGACACAGAGCAACACAGGTTCGATCCCCGTGGCCACGCTTAGAAACCTCTGGGTATTCAGCGCGCTATAAATAACCCATCATATCATTATAGAAAGGGCAAACTCTGCATTATTTGGAGGATCTGGCCTTGCAATGTGTTTTTTAATTTATTTTTTATTTACTTTGTATACAATGTATAACGTGTACAAGTTACCCCCAGCAAACAGATTCATACAAAGTGTTAGTTGCAATGTTCAAGACTCAGACGTTTCCCCTTTAGAGCCATTACATTATATTAAAGGAAACTAATGGGTGCACCAAACCTCTGGTGCATTTAATTGGCAGACGTTTTACACCTCACCCTATTAGGGCTCGATGGCCAACAGGAAGCAGTTGGGGATGAAAGAGGCTCTCTGTGGGGCCGCTTAGGGGTCCAACCAGCCGGGACACATTTGCCAGAAGTGGCCCAGCATGCCAGCCCTGGGGTGCATGCCTGCTGCAGCATGGGCTCCAATAAAGCCAGAAAGGCCAGTTTGGGCACGTCAAGAAATTAGATGCCCATGGCACATGAGAATGGTGGAACTGCTTACGACTGCCTCCAGCTTGTGCTGCCTGAGCACGGTGGCCCAGGAACAGACGGTGCAGCCTGATAACCAAAGTCCCACCTGAAGCCCAAAATGGGTTGCCCGATGGAGAGCAAAACTACGGGTCACATATGCCCGGAGCGGCCGGGGTAAAGAGGCCACCCACTTGTCAGTACTACCCAGGCGAGTTAACGGAGTGGGCAGGCCCTGCTCCCATTTACCCCAGTGATGATTGTGTTGCCCCGTCAGGGCCCATGGGGCACCACAAGAGAAAACAGTGTTTCCAGGCACAGGGCAACACAATGACAGCAACATTTCCCCCATGAGCCGGGGTGATAATGGCAGTACCCTATCAGGGCACAAGATGGCACCATGGAAACGACGGTTGTATACTAATTGACCTTTTAACAATTGACCTCGAGAGAATTGACCTTGGGAGAATTGACCTAATTTAGAAGGTCAATTAGGACACTAATGCGGAGGAAACCTCCCGCAATCCCCCACCTAATCCAAAAACCCCCACAGCCCCCCACCCATCCCCTTATATTATTTATAATCCAAAACCAACCCAGTACATATATAAAATAACTAAAATAATATAAAGGTCAATTGTGCAGAAGGTCAATTAGGACCACTATAGTTAGGTCACTTGTGCAAAAGGTCAATTGTAAAAGGTCAATTTGGGTAATACCAGAAAGGACAGCTCCTGGGACGGGCCATCCCCTCAGTGAGTGGCATGCTTCTGCAAGGAACAGCAACCACAACAAACTGCACAGGGGATCTGAAAGGGCATTCTTGAGGTTTCTTACTGCAACAACCAACCCCATATAATTGTGTATATGTAGATGTGTATATATGTATCTGGTTTGGATGTATTAATTCTTGCTTATCTTTATTAGGTTTCAGGTGGGATATATTTAGTCATGACTGTTAGGGGTGAAGTTGGGAGGTAGGTGCTTTAGGGTTGGGCTTCGCGTGGGTTGGTTGGAATCGGTGGCAACCTGCCTGGGAGAGAGGTGCCAAAAGGGTTCATCTTCTAACTCCACGTCTGTGTGGATGGCACAAGAGAGGAAAGAGGGGACTGTACATCTTTTCTCCCTGTGAAACCTCCCATAACTCTGCTGATGGGTGGAACAGGACCCCAGGTGGAGATTACTCCAGGGCTGGGAGTATTAGAAAGAGGATGTGTACAATTATAAAGAGTAATAGGAGTGTTTGTTTATCGTTGCCCCCTTGAGCCTAGATATCACTCTGGTGTCTGGTGGTGGTAACATCGCGGAGCGTATTGGTACTCAGGCGGTAGCCTATATCCTGTTTGTGTTATGACATTTTTTTAATTCCAGGTTTCCTTAAGACCCCCATCCATTGCAGCTGGAGTTTGACCGGAGGGAGGGTGGAGTCATCCCACCCTGGCCTAGTGGTGATGCCACGCGAGCAGGCTAGGATCCAACCCAAGACCAGGGCTACACAAGCATCAAGTTTTAAGAAAATGAAAGACTTTGAATAATGAAACTTCTCCTTATCTAACAGTTGTAGGTGCTTTAGATATATATATATATATATGGTTGCTATGATATACTTTTTTTTACCGGTAATAGCAGTGGACAATGTCTATGCATCTGAACTGCATCAAGCTGTCAATCGATTAAGCCTTCCCGGTGCACACCTGCAACCACCAACCACTCAAAACACACTCCGGATGCCCATATGCCTTCAAAAAGTTAATTTATTGCTCAAGCTTTGTCCAACATGGAAGCCAGTCTCTTGCGCAATTTATTTCCCTTATTCATGTCCAAGGTCTTCATTATCTCATCTCCACCGGTATATGGCTGCTTCAAAATTGGTATGGGCATAATTTGTAACTGGTAGTGAATCAGAGATCACAAAAAAAACGTTGCATAGCTTTTTGTCACAGCGGATCGGCAGCACCATACCATAATTAAAACACATGTTTCTGTGTGGGCAGAAATAAGGATAATGGGACTCATTATGCAGTCGGTGGTAATCCGCCGGTGCTACCGACAGTTTAGCACCGACCTCGTAACACTGTTTCCACCCCCTTATATCCCAGTGTCACCGGATATTGCATGTGGCAACAGGCTGTGATGTCTTGTGGCGGAAACTGTCAGTCCCCCATTCCCGTGGAGTCCAATTGGACTCCACTGGAATGGGCACACGGAAGCACTGGCACCGTTGCTAACAGTCAAATAACACAAAAAAGACACTGGGGAAAATGTATATAGCCCAGAGATTCTAACAGTGCGAAGGCTTCTGTGAAAACCATGCCAGCAGGGGGCGATACTCCCGGCAGGTCAGACCTACTGGGAGATCCCACCCTTGCAGGCAATCTAATAGTCTGGCGGTCCAGAAAGGATTTTTTCACACTATAAAGTCTTCAGTATTTATGATTTTTAATGATTTCAATTGGCACTAGATGTGGCCCTAATCTAACTTGCCCTTCAACCATGCTAAACAAAACCCTTGTGTATTACTTGCCCTAGCTTGCGCTGGTTGCAACACTTATCTAGGGTGAGGGGATACTAGAGAAGATACTTGCCCAATCACTAGCCTTCTACACACCCAAAAGTACTAATGATTGTTCAGGTTTATATAATAGGCACATGTCATAACCAGAAAGGATTCCAGTCCGTTGCTACCGGCACCCTTATTTCCAGAGCGCCAGACTTGGAATGAGGCCCAATAATGTGTTGATTTTCATGAGCAGTTTATGTGCTTTGTTGTTCTCCATATTCGGAGGCATTCTTGGAATGTGAGAATTTTCTAACTGAAATTCTTTGATAATTAAAGTCTGGTGGATAGAAATAATTGTCAGCTCTTGGAATTATGCTTTAATTAGTGGTAGCTGTGCCTCTGTACATCACAGCTCGTTCAATTCCCTTTGCGCTCCAATTAAACAAGCAGGCAGCAGGGAATTCCAAGCATTCTGAAAAGGGAAATTTTGAGGTGTTTTTTCCTGCCAGCAGAATTTTTTCATCTTATTGTGCAGCTCTAATGCAAGTACTTTCTTGTACGGTGAGTTTTGGAAGGATGGATAAAACACAATGGTGAAAATGTAAAATAGGATCTTAAAAGGACACCTTTGGATAATCCCATATCATCGATAGATGGAAATATTGGCATTGATAAATTCCAGTGAAGACTTTATTTTACCCAGTAATGCAATTATTACGAGTGTAAGATATCTTTCCCCAAAGATGCAGCGCTATTAGATACCCTTTCAATTATTTAATGCAGAAACATTGGGATGTCTTTACTGCTCAACAGAATAAAAATGTTCTTTGTTTGTAGAAGAGGCGTAAAATGTGTTGGCATGATGCCTACTTCTCAACAATGAGAACCAAAAAAGCACCCACTATGACCCCGCCGTGTCTCGACAAATAAATCAGCAAAGAATGTGGAAGGGGCAGGAGAGTAATATTTGGGGTTTGTGGTGGGTTGGATGGAGGGGTCAGAAACGTTGAGGACATTCTGTACTATCTTCAATAAACTAAAAGAATAAGGCCTATCACTCCCTATGACTAAAGGGAATAGATTAACTATCTAAAGGAAGTAAAGGTGCTTGTCAGATGTCAGGATGTCCAAAGTAACTCTGTCCTCTGTCCAAAGTAATCCTTTCTGACCCTGCCACTAAATATAACTAAAGAAAAAGGGGCCACGTGAATGACTCTTCTTCCCTTGCTCTTTGTTTTATCCAAGTTTCTTGTTATGCTATATATTTCTTAGTGTAGTCCATTATGATAGTCTGTCTTATTAGGTCTTGTAGTTCTTCAAGACAACTTTTAGTTCATGACCTTTTTATTGTCCTCTCACTGGTAGATTTCCCTAAAATCCTTTCTCCTCTTCTTGATGACACATATACGTTCTTCAGACTCTTTCTGTTCATGCTTTTGCAAAGTATCTTTACTTCTATATCCTTTTAGTCTTCATCTGTCTTCTCATATGTTTTATGCTTTTCCTTCTCACATGCATCAACTTTCAACATATAGGGCCTGATTTATGGCACGTTTTCCTATGGGATTGTGCCATTATAAAACACTTCCGTGAATCAGGCCCATAGGGTTTTTACCCTTCTTCCCAAGGTTTCCGTTCCCAACCTCTCTCAGTTCCCCACCTGGTTTGTTTAAATGCCTCTCTTATTACTTGTTGTTCACTTCCCGTTTTATCTGGGCTCTTCCACAATATATTTGATCTTGGAACTGGGAGAAGTTTCTATTATCATATATTCCCAGTCTTTATTCACCAGATGACTTATTATTTGTTCCCTTTGATTTTCACAGTTCCAACCATTCTGTTTTTTGGTTATGGTTTCATCCTTAAGACTGGGACAAGTTGTTTCACATAGATAATGATCCCCCGGCAGCCTCCTGCTGTTCCCTATTCCCCCGGTACCTCTCGTGATGTGGGGAAGGGTTGGAGGGGTCGGCTCTCCCACGGATAATGATTCTCACTCTTTTCGTTGTTCTTTGGTCTCCCACTCTCGACTGGGTGTCTGATGTCCATCATCTGCATAAGCTGGTGCTTAGAAGGCTTTCAGGCTTCCCGTCGCAGTAGTCATGGCATTGCTCTGCAGGCATTATGCCCAACACTGTGCATGCGTGGTCACGCCACTACAAAGTACCTTCTACTTCTCTTCTGGTTTGTATCACTTTGCTTGTGGTCCTTTATACTGGGACTCCAGCGTCTCAGAATCTGCTGCTCTTCTGTTTTCGAAACTTGCATGACCGTGATGTACCTTGACTCCACCTCCACAAGTCTTGATGAGGTCATGGGGCTTCCCCTGCATATCGGGCTCTCCTACTCTGCTCTGACTCGTCGCAGTTAAATACGCATCCTGAGTGAATGGCCCATTTTCCGTATTTTCTTCAGGTGGATTTCTTCTGCATTGCCTTTGTCCAACCATGAAGCCTTCATAGTAGTCTCCATGCAAGACAGTTCCATATATGCGGCTGTGGTAGTTCCTTCAAGCAGCTACTCACAGGAACGGGAGGGTCTTGCAGAGCGGGCTCGACTCCCTAGGGGGTTGCCCGGCCGTAGGCAAGAAGGGGTGACTACCTGCGATTTGTCACAGAGTACACTGCTGGAAATGGAAAGGATTTGTAACGGGGTTACCCTTTCAGTACTGAAAGCACAGGAAGATTATAGTTCTGAGGTCAAATTGCACATTTAAGAGATGCTAGTGATATCGCTTCCTGAACGGTGTCTCCTCTGTTCCACCCCACTTCCAGCCCTTCTTGTCCACATGACTCTCTCCCTGATTGAAGATTACATTCTGTAGCTAGTAGAGTCAAAGTGATTAGCAAAGATATTTGATATATATGGTTAAAATCAGCAGTTTGTGCACATTTTGCAGTGCACTTCTAGGGAACACTTCCATAAGTTAGTCAAAGTTAGATAGTGAACCACTTCTTAAACAATTCCAACCATTTAATCAGTCTGTTTTTGTGAAAAACAGAGACAGTGTAAAGTAAAAGTTAAAATATTAAATTACAATTCTCTTCATCTTGCTCATGCAAAACTTCAAAATTTAAATTAGAACATTCAAATGTGCATGTCTCAGAAAGTTGGTGATGCCATTGTAATATCCATCCAAGTTAGACGTGTCATATGAGTATATTTCAACGCGTTTCGGTTGTCTCCCAAGCCTTCTTCAGAATATTTGGGCTCAAACTTCTCTAAGTAACTCTTCTAATAGAAGTAGTCACTAATCTTCAACCATAAATACTACCTTAGTCCACAGTGTTGGAGCTCAAACCCACCTGTTCTGATGTTATGATTGTACAAATGTATAGGACGTGCTAATTTGCACTTTTCATTAGAGTTTACAGATCTCACGTTGGATTGTTTAGAAGACTTTTTTTTTTTAAATGTCTATTTAAAATACAACAAGAGATTTGCCATCAGGCTGTGCAAGTGGATTTCACAGGAATGCTTGTAGTGATAAAGTCTTCCAAACCATCAAGCGAAGAATGAAAATGTTTGGGCCAACCCCTCTCAAGCCCCTCTGCAGCATTCCATTGCCATTCATGTTATCTTGTCTGTTCCATAAAAACAACAGGACTGACCGTATACCAATTAGTCTTGACCACATTCACATGGGGCAGTGAAATCCTATCTGCCCAATGGGAAAACAAGTAAGCCCACAAAGGCCCTCATTACGACTCCGGCGCTGGACCATGGTGCTATTAGCACCATGGTCCATGCCGGAGTCCGGCATGGTGGATGGCGGAATTACCACCCCATTCCAAGGAGAGTGGGGCGGTAATTCCCCATTCACCATTTGCCCTTCCGTAAATTACGGTGCCGTAATTAGCACCAAGGTCGCTTAGCGCCTTGGACTTTAACGCCTGCAAAAAGCAGGCGTTAAAGTGTGAATCGGGCGTTAAGGGTTAACGGCGCCGACGGCGCTGTTAAACCCTTAACACCTGACTTGTAATGAGGGCCAAAGTCTTTTATTTTATTTTATGGATAATTTATGTGCATGGTCTAGATTTATTAGACCTTCTCGATGAGGAGCAACTTGAGATCTTCTGCCTACCTGTTTGGATCTGGAGAGTAAGCTAGAGTTGTATGCGGTGCAGCCTCTATGCATCTGGGGCCACACAAAATGGGAGGGCCTTTATTGTGCACCTGCAGATGGCATGAGTGACTAAATACATGGAAGGACGGCATTCCCTAGAATCAGCCAATTCACAGAGGACGCCCTTGCCTTCACAATTGACAATGGAACACATCCATGCACTGGCTATTTCTGGTACCACACAACATTGTGCCAAAAGGGCCCTTGCTGAATATGCTGGGCATTTCTGGTGGTGTAATGCCACCTTTCCCACTTGTTTGATCCATTGTCTCCGGAGTACCGCTCAGGGGCAACGTGCTCGCCTTGGAAACAAGACCATGTGAGCAACACAGGTTTGATGCGTGTTATAAATAACCAATTATAATTGTCAAGGATATGCATGCAACAATGCTTCTACAACCACACACCCTCTAGCTCAACCCATGTGTAGTTTGCCAACTGTTTGCCTGATATTTCTGTCCACCTTCACCTACTCTCTCCCCTTTTGTCCTGGCAGGTGCATATACAATGTGCTGTATTGCGGCAAGACCACTATGGTGTGATGGGTGCAATACCAAGGCCAAATAACCTAATATAACACATGCTAGTGTGAGACAGAGCAGAGCCAGAAGGGGACAGACTTGAAGCAAAGGTGACCTTCACTGATATGATCTAAAAGTCCTGGATGACGTGTCTAGGAGTCACATAGCCAACATCGAGAGGGACTGGGAAGCAACAGTGGCCCTGGAAATGTTTTTAAATTGGCGCAATGTTGCACTTTGTGAGTACATTTTGTGAGCAAGTCCAACCCTCCTCACCCCCAAGATACAAGGAAGGTGGTGAGGTGACTGGGAGAGAGGGAAGGAAGACCAGTAACAAAGGTATCCATACCAAAGAGGCCCGTGGTGTACAGGCACACCGCGGAAACTCCGGAGCTCCATAGGCCCGTCCACCTCTGTGCCTAAAAGACTGACACATTTACATTGTGGGCTAACTTTGAATAGAAGCGCAAAATGAATATGCCAAAGTTACCATGTTTTCTCACATGTGTTTCCTGAAAGATCCTGGGGCCATCATCCAGTGATGGAATATTCATATTTTTTTTTCCAGCAGTACAGGCACAATCAGTGTGAAGGGGTATACACCTCTCCAACTTTCTCAGACCTGTCTTACTAAGGTACACAGGTATTACCTTTGTACTGCGGGTTGCCTCGGAACTCACCAATACAAATTACAAAATTTGTCAGAAAAAGGAGTGTACACCAGGCAAGAATGTCGCTATTTATTATGGGCTCAAAAACAGCTGGGAAAGCGAAATTCAAATAGAATGCGGAACCGAACTGCATGAAAAGTGCTGTCAAAGGTACGCCCCAAAAATTACAACTTTTATAATCATACAAACTAATTAGCATCAAGTCACATTGCAACATTAGGTCAATCCCCCAAATGAAGCTAATTGATAGAGTTGCATAATTCCCCTATAGCGGGAAATACATTATCAAAATAATTATTGGGTCCTGCAAATCTTACTAAACCATCCTCGATCACCTCTGTGACGCCACAGTTTATCCCCCAATGCCCACATGATAGTGCCAAAACATTGAAACATTTGAGAAGACCAGCGGATCTTCATTCACCTGCCACCGGTCATGCCATCCAATTCTCATCAGAATACAACTTATCATGACACTGAAAGAGCATTGAACCATTGACAAGTTGACTTAGTAAATTAATATTAGAATATAGACCTAATGAAACCCTGGTACACTGATACAAAAGTGAACATCCAGATGTTTATTACTATTTGAAATATTATGGTAACATGACAAATAATATCTATTCAGAGATCATTATCTGATTACAGAATTATATGTTATAGGTGATTGATGAGAAAGAAAGGAAGAGAAAAAAAAATAAGTGGGTGAACAACTCTTGAAGAAGGGGTCAAATCTAAACCCCGAAACGTATCGAGTAAATGTTTCATGTTGTTTGACATTTTCCGGACTAATATGTGAACCGTACATATCAATACATATGTAAGGAAGTGATGATTGAAACATTGTTCAGCCATGAGGACAAATTGTCACAAAGGTGAGATTTGTATAAGCCTGAAGTTTTATATATTACACTATTTTTCAAAGTACATTTATTCTAGTATGCCTCTAATACAGAGACAAACAATTGGGTGTTCCAAAGTGTAAAGAATAACATGTGAAGTATAGCAATCATTAATTTGAATACACATGTTTTACATAAAAAAAAGGTCTCCTAAGAATGTATTCATAGTGATTATTGCCTATGTAACACATATTGATTATATTTACAATTGAAAGGGTGTGCAGGGAACGTGAGAGTTCCATAAGTTTATGGACATCTGCTGGTTTCGCATAGATTGATACAACCCAGTGTCAAGGTTGTTTTTCTCCCCGGCACCCCACAAATTATCCTACAAACACCAAAAGTAGTTGAACAATTAGGTGTGCTCTGTGCAAAAGGATTTTGAATTAGGATACCAGGTGAAGACAAATGTGTTTGTTGTATGAACTGTGAAAAGGAAATGCCATTTATAAACTATAATGATGTGGCTCAAGGGGAAATCATGTCTTGGAAACCTTGGGCTATGGTTGGACGTATTAACAGTAGAAGTTAAAGGAAAGCAATAAGATTGTGAACTCTGAACAAAAGTGTATAAAGAGAAGGTGAGCTCCCTGGGGAGAAAGATGTCTTTGAAACTGGAAGTAAAGAGAAACCTTGGGGATGGGAGCAAGAACCTCAAGCTACGTGAACACTCTAAGGGGAGAGAGGAAGTCCTCTTGGAACCTTGGAGATTCTTCTGAAACTAGAGGTTAAATGCAAATAACCTAGTTAAGGAGGTTCTCCCTAGCACTGTGAACTTTCGCCCATGCAGAAAAACCTTTTTGTTGGATTTTGAACTCTTAAGTTGACCTTTGACCATTTATGAACACTTGCAAAAGACAAGGAACATTACCCTTTGCACTTTTTAGTTATTTTAGAGTTTGTGGGCCAAATAGGGTTACGGACACAAGACTTACTTTTATTTGGACATCTTGACATTGACAGACACACCACCTTTTTGTGCAGGTAGGGAATTTCCTCTTAGATCAGGGATAGTGAGGCATTTCTACAACACCCCCAATTTTTCCTTCATAAAAGTCTTTAGCCAAAACGTCAACCCCTTGTGTCCCGATTCTCATTCCTGGATCCTCACAATTACGAGCACAATCTCAGTCACTGCTGTTTCCAGACCTATAGAGAAATATTTTGGTTCCAAAGAATTTATGTGATGTTAACTTTATTTCTAAAGCACATGTACACCCAAAGGCATCTTGGTGCTACAGACAACACTAACAGGAAAGCTGGCTGATGAAAGAGGTCTCAGTCCCCAGAAGAGATATGCTTTTAGGGAACACCTAAAAAGATATTGGTCCTCAGTAGCCCAGAATAAGCGTGGGAGTTGATTCCGCAACTTGGATGCTGCCACTGAGACTGTCCAGCAGCAATCTGGGAAAGCCTCACGTGAGGGATCTGAATAAAACAAGCATCCTGTGAGTGAAGAGCATGGGATGGTAGGTAGGGGCGAAACTTAGAAACTGGAGAAAGCTCAGTGAACTATGCAGAGAGATTGCAAATCAACTCGCTTGGAAACCGGGAGCCAGTGAAGTGACCAAACAATCAGAATGACATGAGCTCCATGCATAGTTTCCGTGGTTATCCTCGCGGCCAAGTTCTGTAGCACCTGAAGCTGCTTGATAAGATAAGCAGGCTGTGCCAAAAATAGAGAATTGCAATAGTCTACAGAGGCACGAATCTTAAAGCCCAAATCCTGGACTAAGATTGGCTGCAATTACCATTCTCAAAAATCCACTCTTCTTATACGGCACGGCTACCTTTAACTCAGACGCATTCTTCCTCTAACTATTGCAGTGAGTCTCGGGAATTAATATATATTCTAAAAATGTTCCTATAATATTTAAAGCATATTTTTGAGCAATTTTTGATTGCTTTTATTTTTAAACAGAAATGTAAAAGGAACATGTAAGTGATGAAGTAGGAAGGTGACCATTGTCAATTCCAACCTCTCTCTCCTAATATTCTCCTTAATTAGTTTCAAAAGTTATCCTACCTCCGCCTCTCTGGACAGCTCTATAGAGTTTGTGTAAATCTCTGTGTCATCAAATATCTCCTTTAATCTACTTTTTTGACTGTCTACCATCCCCTTCAAAACTCTGTTGTCTTCTTCTCTAAACACACCAATGCAATCATCATCCTTAAGCCCTTATGCCTCTTTTTAGTTTCAGCTTTTAGGTGGCGCTAAAGCACCAGCTCTAAGGCACACAAATTGCTTTGGATTTCAGCTAGAGGAAGATGGCATATGAAATGAGACACACAGCTTGTAGGAGTTGTTTGGTTGTTTACCCACCCACCCACTCACTGTGATGGCCATGCTAATCCCTGTGGCCATCCTCGCCCTCGCGTTGCCCCCCTCCCCAGTCCCAAAACAAATGCTCCTGGGATCTCGTTATGCAATCTTGTCTGGAAGTAACATCAAGTGTTGTGCTTGAAGTGTCTGCAAGTTTTATTTCTAACCAGCCTTCTAAGAGTTAATGACTTAACTGGTGTAATACAAATATCTTAACTAAGTGTACCTGAAGGCAAATGATTTGGATCTGTCAGCAATATACGTGTCCTCCAAAGAAGTTTTGCTAAAAACAAGCATTGACAAAGGCAATAGTTAAGAGTTATGTTTCAATATTTGCCCGTCACTGCTTTTATATGCCAAAGTACTTGCACCATTTTTTGGGTGCTACCATTAATTGCTAATAAGTAACATTATGGAGGTGCCTTGCAAAGGTCGAGCTCATGCCAACTCAAAAGCCCAAACTGTTGGCATTGCCAAGTCTTGTTCAAATACCTGTACATCCTCTGTTTCTCAGATTTCCAGAGGCGTTCCATCATCCTTCCTCTTGCCTAGCCCACAGTTCTCACATATCCATCTCTGTCATCTTTTCACCCACATGGCTACACCCTCCCAGTAGCTTCAAGTAATGCCTGTTCCCTTTAGTTCATTGTTATAGGTTACCCATCTCTGTAAAACGTATACCCCTCCAAACATCTGGATTCCGCTAACACCCACTCTCTTAACCCTTTGTTTATTTTCAGAAGACGTTTTTGCATCATTCTTTAAAGGCTATCTTTCAAAGCACCTGCCCCATTGTCTCCCTATTTGGTGTTGTCTTATCCCGTATGCTTTGCGAACTCTCAATCAAAACAAACAAACTCTATTTTTCAACTTTTAAAAATAGTTTGTATAATATATTATTTGTCTTAATGTTATACTTTCTCCTTTTATATTGGGGGAAAGAACTAGGGCCATCTTGCCATACACTCCCTTTCTTGTGTACTTGTCTGTGACCACCCCCCAACCCACTCTTCCTCTTACTCCTGTGTCTTTCTTTAAAAATGTCCCTAATTCCCACCCTCACCCCTGGCTCCTCCCACACCCACTCCTTGTCCTGGATTGCCAACCCTTTGTGGTCCCACTTCCCCTGACACTGTGGTGAGGTTCTATGGCAATCAGATTCTTATTCATCTAAATTTAATAAAATGGCCAGTTAAAACCACAAAATCAACCAAGAGCATAATTTAGTCAAATACAAAAACGTACATGTCAGCACAATGTGGGGAAACGTAATCTAAAGCATATTAAGTAAGAAAGTGGTGTTTTTTGAATGGCACAAGAGCAAGATACAAACAAGGACATTACTATTGCCAATCCAATATTTGAGGGATTTAAAGTGCAATAAGACGGACTGGGAAAGGGGCTTTTCAGAGTTTAGTGGTTTGCTATTTCAGCTTAAATTCACAAAGAAGTATCCTTTTCAAAACAAAACTCCTCGGATAGCTAAATTACAATGCGACAACTTGGAATTATAAATGCTATTTATTTAAGGTTCAGAAGGAAGTATGATTTTGCATTGCATATCACCCTTTAAACAGTGTAATAATGCTGAAAGGGTAGGACATTGATGCTGCCTTTGTTTTTCTTCAATTTCCAATGAAAATTTGCAAGATAACCAAAGAGACTGAGTCTCGCCAAGAGACAGTCCTCCCTCCCTGCACAGCCTCTACTTTGAACAGGATGTCCATTTAGCCCCAATGGAAACTCTAGCAGTTCCTACTCAAAATGGTGCACGTATTGCTTTCTTCTTATAAACTGGCTACGTCAATTGATTTAACTGCATTGAATTGAGAGTTGAGTCTGCTGGAGTCTGCTGGAGTCTCTCTCCCCTGTCTACTACAGCGTGTGGGAGGGCTTAAAAACCCTGCACCAGAGCGGAGCGGTGAGCGGAGTTGGGTGAGGAGAGTTGAGTCTGCTGGAGTCTGCTGGAGTCTCTCTCCCCTGTCTACTACAGCGTGTGGGAGGGCTTAAAGACCCTGCACCAGAGCGGAGCGGTGAGCGGAGTTGGGTGAGGAGAGTTGAGTCTGCTGGAGTCCGCGGGAGCCCGTGAGGGCAGAGGCAGAGGTAGACGTAATATGGATGCAGGCCAGAAATATGAGAGACCATCGTTACAGCAAGGGCGAAAAAATTGTAAAAATGAAAAACCGGACGAGGCGGGAGCGGTTTCGGACACTGACAACACTGATAACAACAAACGGCGTCTAAGGAGTGTGAAATCGCCAGCCATGCGGCTGAAATCCAAGACGCTTTTCAGTGAAGAAACTGCCCACGAAGGAAAAAAAGAGCTACATACGCCGAGGTCTCGTTTCAACAGTACGAATAACGAGCTCAGAGAGGTGGGCACGACGACTACTTTGTGCGTCTTCGAACCAAAGGAGAAAGATGCACAAGGAACAACAAAACCAGTAACAACAGAACCACAAGTCCCGCGAATAAATCTAAGCGGTGAAAGTAAGCAAGACCTACCGGGATCTGAGGTGACCAGTGCCCTGCACACCGCGCCTAAGGCGAGTGGGTTTCCGGAAACGGCAGCCGGAGGGCAGCCGCTGACGGACCCTCAGCAGGAGCGCTGTGACGCCGAGGACCGGAGGAAGAAGAAACCATCGGAAAAGACAACAAACCACGGAGCAGGACAGCCAGCCCTGCCTGCCTCGCCGGACTCAGGGAGGGCTGGGAGGAGGAGCCCCACGCGGATGGGGAACACGGAGAGGAACGCCGTGAGAAAGTTCGAGGTCAAATAGACAGCCCAAATGAAACCACCAAAGGGACGCAGATAGTGGAATTGGCCAAGAGCCAGGTTAACAAGCTGACCTCCACCCCAGAAAGGGAAAGTGTGGAGGTGGACAGTTTACCACAAGAAAATGAAGAAGGAAGAAGGCTAGACTGCCCAAAAGAGAAGGTTCTCCAAACAGTCGTACAAGCAAGTGTACACAGGGAACCAGGGTTTGTTGACACTGATGAGGAACTAGGCATAAGTGAGAACGTAATAGAAGAAGAGGCAAAACTAAGGGAAGAAAATCGGACGCAAGTGCCAAGTAACAAATCCATTAGCAACGAGGGGAAAGAAAGTAGTACAGAAGAAAGTTGGAATGAAAGTGAAACGGGGACGTCAGACTCAGATTCCGAAATAGAACAAGAAAAAAAAGCATTAGAAGTAAAACAGAAAAAAAGGATAACTACCAATAAACCAACAATGCAAAGAAAAAACCAAGAAAAGACAAACGAAATGAAAACAACAAAAAATAATAAAGAAAGAGGACGTGAACAGCTAGGAAAAACGAAAACAACATTAGAAAATATAAAAAAGAAACCGTAAAAATAAATAAATGAGGGAATGCAAAAAGGATCATTGCCAGTATCCTTGTCAGGAACATTGAAAGCATTTTTCTTTAACCAGCAGAAACGAAAATTAGAACCAGAAAACGATCTATCTGACGCAGAACTGCTGGAAGCGGTTGAAGTAAATTCCGGAGGAGACACCCAACAGACCCCCGGGGTCTCACCGGGGCCAGAAGGATCGCCAGCTATAGGTCTGCCGCAGCTCCTGCAGGAAAAAAAGAATGCGGCGAAAGCAATCTGGCGACAAATAGAAGAAAGAGAAGAAAGACGGAAGCAAAGCACTTTAAAAAAACATCAGGAGGAGCTCCCTGAAGGAGGGGGAAATACCGCAAGACCCGAAGACGACAACCAAAGACAGGCCCTGGCCCGGGAGAGGGTGCTCCAACCAAAAGATCAACGACAAAACGTGGATTGCCCAGATGGGGCAAAAGCACACCCGAATTCAGACCAGCTACTTCGTACCCCGGAGAAAGTAAGAGAACTACATAGAGAGAACCAACAAAGAGAAACACAGAAAGAAAAACCTAAGTGTATAAGGTTGGAGGAAAAATCACACAGACCCAGGTTAAGCGATAGCCTATTCACAGAAATAATGGCTATGCCAGGGAAAATAGCCAGTACTCCAAAATCGCCGAAAAATAGAAGGATAAGTGAATTAGGCACGCCGATACAAAAGGAGTCCCCAAGTAAAAAACCAGATCTACTAACAATCATGTCTGCAATAACGATAGCACTGGCGCCATATTGCAAATTATACGAAACAATAAAAGAAGGAATACAAGACAACACATCAATTCTGGCTTCAATGTCCACAAAAATCACGCATATAGAAGGATACATCACAGCTGTAGTAGAAAGAAATGGCGCCTAAAAGAAAGGGTGGGAAAAAGAACTGGAGGACTTAAAGAAACAAATTGAGTGCCTAAAAAGAGGGACAGAGGAGGAGAACGAGAAAACCAAAAAATCAGAGCGGGAAAGTAAAAATGCGGCAATAACAGAGAGACACAAAGGAGACCATGAGATAAAGGAAGTGATGGAGAAAAGATCCAAACCCCCACAAACATACCCAATCAAATCAGGACTCCAGAATCATCCCCAGAATAAAGTCCCAGTGATATTGAAACTAAAGAAAAATGACAAGGCTGACAAAGACCCGATGACAGAGAAGGCGGAGCAGCAGGAAGCAGAAAAACTAAAAGAAAAAAAAAGAAGAAGAAATCAGAGTGGAAAGTTCAGAAAAAAGCCAGAAAGAAAGTAAAAGAGACAAAATGAGAAGCCCCCCCCTCTCGGTCGAAGATTTTATGAGCGACACAAACCTGATAAACTTGTCCCAGCATTGGGAGACCGCCTCCAACAACTCAGTGATGGAGGTGAACACAGATCAGCAAACACAAAAGCAAAAAGAACCAGAGAAAGAAATAGAAATTAGACAAAACATGAAACCCCAAACACCAAAAAGAAGCCGAGAGGCAAGTGAGATCCAAAAGGGGAGAGAAACGGAAACACAAAAAAAGAACAGAGAAGAAGAACGAAAGCCCTCAAAAGACCAAAGAATAAGTGAGCGGTCAACAACGCACCGAAAACAGGTGATAAAAAGCCCAGAGAAAAACAGAAGAACGGGTATGTCGAAAGCGGAAAGACAGGAACGTATATTCAAACTTGAGCAATTAGATCTAAAAAGTGGATACATGATCCTAAATAGGAAGACGATCTTGAAATTAATGAGCAAAATGAACGCATTGAAGATGATAAAAACAGAAGATATCACGTTAGTAGAGCCTTATCATAGAGGAAAGATCGCAAAGGCATACATTCACGTGAAAGAACCAATCCGGCAAGAAACAGAAGCAAACGCAGCTACTGAAATGCTCCAAAATGGGTTTGGGCTGACAGAAATAAAAAGAGAAATACAAAAAGAAAAGAAAGACCCTAAGTATGATGAAAAAGAAAGAAGACCATACCATTTCACTTCACGGACAGAAGAGCGGTATCGATCTAATAGATTAGGAAAATATAGAGAAGAAAGGGGTATTGATTGGGAAGTGATGGATGGACGAACGGAAGACAGAAAAGAGAACCGAAGACCCCATAAGGACGAAAAACAAAACACGCAATCAAGGAAGGAGCACCAGGACACGGGCGCAGAATATCAGAACTTATACCGGAGAGGGGAACAAAAACGCGCTCAGAGACATTTTAGTCCAGAGAGAACTGGCCGCCACAGTAGAAACGAAAGAGCAGAGAAATCACCTCCGAGACAAGCAAAGGAGACGTCAACGAACACGGGCCCGCTAGCATGGCTAAAAGCAGCCTTAATGGGCAAAACAGAAAGTTAGCAACTAACACGGTCACCGGCACCTATGTGGGATGAACAAAGAAGTGGTGACCAAAAAGAAACCAAGAAATGTTTCATCCTGGGGTCATGGAACACAAGAGGATATACGCACTTAACCAGACCGGGCGACGTGGACTTAGGCGCACTTGACATCATATGCCTACAAGAAACTTGGCTACAAGAAAAACCCGGCCTAGACGGCTATGTAGTGGAATTAGCACCTGCAAGCAAGGGCCTGTTAGGCCGACCATCCTCAGGCCTATTGACAGCAACGAAAATGGGAGTAGGCCTGGCAACACCGACAAAATTACACGAATCATATGAGATGTTAGTAATACTGACCACATGGAGCAACGAAGGAAAATCAAATAGCAAGAGGATTGGCAACCAAGTCATCATAATAAACACGTATTGGAACCCCCAAAAGATGACAAACAAAACGTACTGCGCAAAAATGGCAGAGGTGATAGATGAAATCAAAATAGAGCACATGAATGCGGACATCATCATATGTGGCGACTTAAACGCCGATTGCAGAGAGGGGAACAAAGAAATAAAGTCGGGAAAGTGTCAAGAGTCAACCCGCGAGAGAGGCGTTGCATGGGAGACCCTGATTAAACCAAGAAATCTCCACAACATCGCAGCTCTATTTCCGAAACAAAAGAACATTCCAACTTGGGAGAGTTTGAATGCAAAAGCTACCTTAGATTACATCTTTGTGTCAACAGATTTCATACCCAGAATTGAAGAATACAAAGTCCAAAGAACCACACACAGTGATCACAATCTGCTAATATGCAAATGGACAGGATCACAAACTGAAAATCACGTGTACAAACACAATCTCGAAATAAACAACCAGCAATCTAGAGTCTGTCTAACAGAAGAAGAGGTAAAAACGATAACAGCAAGATATAGACTCTCAGAGGAAGTTCAAGAAAAAGCCCCACAAACTCGACCAAACTACATACCGTTGCTGATACCATACAAAAAACCAGCGAGGAGTCAACAGAAGAAAACATCAAACGCATTACACACATATGATAAACTGGTGGTGGAAAGAAGAAAAGTGGTGAGGAGGTTAAGAAAAATTGCAATAAAAAGAAACCAGCAGGAAGACTGGGAAAACTGGCAGAGGGAG
Organism: Ambystoma mexicanum; assembly: GCF_040938575.1. Classification (NCBI taxonomy): domain Eukaryota; kingdom Metazoa; phylum Chordata; class Amphibia; order Caudata; family Ambystomatidae; genus Ambystoma; species Ambystoma mexicanum. The sequence goes on from NC_090940.1 coordinate 582,836,725, forward strand.
GCTAAGAAATATAATCATTGGCTAAAGCAACATAGACTATGGATGTACCAACAAGATGCGGAAAAAATGTTGAAAAGTCTTGGCTCAAAGAAAACAAGCGATTTCTGGAGAATAATCAAAGCAACAAATACATCGAAGCCACCAGAACTGATAAATCAAGTCCCTGAGTCAAATTGGAAATCATATCTAATGGCACAATTCGAGCGACCGAAAACGCAAACAACTAAAGGATTATCAGACACGACAGCCATTTGGGTGAACGTGGCTAACATCACAGACATTGAAAAAACCATCAAAAACTTAAAAACATCAAGGGCCCCCGGACCGGACGGGTTGTCAAATATCGACCTAAAGCAATCTGCGAAGGCATGGGCAGTGCTAATTAGCAAAATTTTCTCACACTGTGCCCAGACAAAAATGGTGCCGGAAACATGGCTAAAGGCCATAATTGTGCCAGTGTACAAAAAAGGCGACAGAGAAGACCCGGAAAGCTACAGACCCATAGCACTGTTAGACATTGTGGGCAAAATCTACGCAACCCAGTTGTTGACCCACTTTGGGACATGGGCAAAGACTGCACCCTGCTTCGACATTTTTCAGACAGGGTTCCAGAAGAAGGGAGGCACGACAATAAATATATTGATCATTCAGATCTTGAAAGCAAAAGTAAAAGAAGGTGCCCCAAAAATCTACATGGCATTCGTAGATTTATCAAAAGCCTTTGATAAAATTGATCGAGAAAAACTATGGCTGAAACTGAGCAAGTGGGAATGCCCAACGTCCATCATGGCACCAATAAAAGCGCTTCATGAAAACACAAAAATCAGAGTAAAACTGAATAAACAAGGCACCTTGTCGGAAGAGATTGAAATCCAGCGAGGTGTAAAGCAGGGCTGCCCACTAGCTCCAGCCTTGTTCATCGCTTTCTTGGGGGACTACCAGACGGAAGAAAAAAAAATAAGAGATTTCCCACCAAAAATTGGAAATGAAATCATACCACGACTATGGTACGCAGACGACGCCATTATCATTGACCAAACACCAATTGGGCTGCAACGAAAACTGAACAATCTGGCAAACTATATGTCAACAAATCATTTGGAAATCAACACAACAAAAACTAAAGTGATGGTTTTTGAAAAAACTGCAAACAAAAATACAAAGCAGTCAAATTGGCATTTGGAGAACGCCAAACTGGAAGTAGTCGACAAATTCAAATACCTAGGGGTAACCTTAGATGGATCAGCAGGTGACAACGCAATACAAGATCAGTTATGGGACAAAGTCAAAAGACTTACGGCACAAACGAGACTGGTCGACAACAAATTTGGGAAATTCTCCATTATTCCGGCAATAAAATTTTACAAGGCAAAGGTTGTGCCTTCTATCACCTATGGTATGGAAGCCGCCCTCAACTTACCGAACTCAATATGGCAAAAATTGGAAGGACACGTGTGGAAGGCAGTACTAGGCCTACCGAAATCAACCTCCATGCCCGCAATTAGAAGGGAATTGGGCCTGGTCTCGTTAGCTACATCAGTGAAGCAAAGCAAGCTGAGACTTTATAGGAAAATCATAATGGCCGATTCATTACCAATATGTGCGGTGATAGCAGAAGAATTGAAAACGGGTACGTGTAAAGCGCTCAACAATTGGGCAACAACAATACAAGAAACACTAAACGAAATATCATGCACAGAAGAAGATCTAAAAAAAAATCCAGATCGAGTAAAGATAAAAATTGAACTCATGGATTGGATCCACACTGTAGACACAGCGAAAGCAAATAAGCTACTCACCCACCTTCCACCGACGTTCAACAGGGTGAAAGAGCCACTGAACTACTGCAAAAAGTTCCCGAACAAAAATATTCTTGAAGGCAAGATTAAACCTGCTGATGACCCACCAAATCCTAGCCATTAGATCATCAAAAATGGATAAAAGTTGCCGCCTATGCAAAAATAAAGAAGAAGTGGAAACATTGCGACATCTAGTCCTAAGATGCCCAAAAACCAGCATAACTAGAGACAGATATATACAACCATGTCTGTAAGGGGCGACGACGCTAGATGAAGAGGCGGTCTGGAATAGGCTAATCTCCGGAGAAACAACGAGATGGACCATAGCGGCAGTAAAATTGATAGACCTTGCCTTCGAAAAGATTTCCAACACACAGGCCAATAGGAAAATAGCAGACATGGCCGGAACAGTGAAATCGCCCATTGCAAGCCAAATCCGAGAAACAATCAAATAACAGCGAAATTCTCGAGAGAGAAGGCGGAAAGTGACTATGAACTCAGAAGCGTCATCATCATCACAAAAACGACTGTGAAAAGCGTCTCGGCGCATCTGTAGAAGGAGAAGGGTTCTTGTAAAAATCGCTAATTTCTTTTCCGATTAAAAACAAGTAAATAAATAATAAAAATAATAATTGAATTTCTATAAAAATGAAACAAGTATCTGAATCTACTTTTTTTAAAGAAGAAGTTTGCAAGGTGTTTATTTGCTTAGGCTGTCCTGGTCAGACTTAAGTGATCCAAACACTCTACAGCGCTTAGTACGCAGAGATGTCTGAAGCCATCATGCCACCTGTATGGCGATATTTTTGCGGGGGTATTAACACATGGAACTGTATTACAATGAGAGAGTTCTCTGGGCATTTAATGGGTGGCTTTAGCTAAGTGGATCTTTCGGAGCAGCCTTTGCTGTGGAGCTCCTTCGCTTGTGCCTGCACCCTCATGGCCAACTTTCTCCCCTGCCCCACCTTGCTCCCCATCCTTGCCTTGTTCTCATCCCTGTCCCTCTCCTTCTGCTGGTCAGGTTCCACCACATCCATAGCACCATACCTCCTGGCTGCCCTTTACTCAGCCACATCTTTCCTCCTATGCCTGCCAACTGCCCACCCTCCGAGACATGGATGCCCAAGTCCATCCTTGCCGCCTTTGCATTGTAGTAAGACCTGCACTGTAAAGGTGGCATGGTAAAGACCCAGGTTGAAAAGGCAGCACAGGCAAGACATGTCACCAATCGGGAGCTATGTGGACCAGCCTGGGAAAAAGCCACTTTCTGAGTGGAAAAGTAAGTTGCGTAGCTATACAAATTCAATCAGATTGGTCTTTAGATATCTGCGTAAAGCTGACAAAGAGCCGAACAGTACACTGATGCACGTTGTGGGTATAAATGAGAGTTGAGTGCAGTGTTCTGTCGGGCCAAAGATTCTTTGATGTGTACATTTTGCCTGTAAAAAAGAAAGAAAACTCACACACACACACACAAACCACTGGAAGAATCAAAATATTTGTTTGTGAAACTCACACCAGACCTGTGAAGCAAGCACTCTTCTAAATGTGTGGGGAGGTAGCTTGCTTTATTTATTTATTTATTTATTTATTTATTTCACTTATATAGCACACAAACAACCCAGGGGCATTGAGGAGCTTTTACAGGTACAAGTCAGGTAAGCGTAGCTTGTCATGCAGTTCACATGAGATACATCGTTAGTGAGAGCATAGGATCAAATACCAAGAACAACAGTATTATCAGGCATGTTATTGCCAGGGTACAATTGTCAGATACAGGTCTAGGGGATGTGTGCGTGGGGTTGCAGTGGGAGAGGATGTGAGTTATGCGGAAAGCAGTGTTTTGAGTGCCTTGCGGAATAGCCAGTAACATTTCTCAGCTATAAAGGGGGGGTTTGTTCTGAAGCTTTGAATGTTCAAACAAGGGGTCTCATTACGAGTCGGCAGTCTGGTAAAATAAGCGCTTGTATTCGTAGATACTGGCACTTTACTGGACCGCCCGACTAAGGTTTTCCGGTGAGGCACCTGGACTACATTCGGCTGGAGTTAAGCCAGGCACCCTGCTGGTAAAAAACGCCTGACCTCAAATCTGCTCATCGAGTCCTATGGGACTCCATGAATGGGGATTTACACCGTCATTACGGCTCTCGGAAACCGGCAGCAATGCCGCCGGATCAAGTGCCGGAAATGGTATATACATTTGCTGGTATCCTGGCGGCTCTACTGCCAGGATACCAGCAATCTCGGAATGAGGCCCAAGGTACCTACCATAACACTAACCGGGCCATCCTCCAAGATTCCAACAAAGATGCCAGGGCCAGATAGCAGACCAGCACCTCACTCAGTACCACTGTGTTGCTGATACAAGGAGTGCATCTAGAGGCCCGTGCCGTGCAAGCCCCATGCCAACCGCAAGCCACAGCCGGGTCTCCACGGGCTCATGGGCTTCCATGACGACTATGACATTGGACCATACCTCAATCCCCTTCCTCCCCGGAGTCTCGGCTTTGCCACGTTGCAGCGGAAATTACTTCTAAGGAGCCAGCAACATCACACTGTCTCATACCATTAAGTAACACAGAAATCGGACCGCTGCTTCTGACAGCGTGGGACCAGGGATCGAACCCGTGCTGTTCGGCATTGTCCACCCCACCCTACCCACCAAGACATGTGCATTGCCCTGAGCGATCCTCCCAGGCCCCGTAAGCAAAGTACATGTGTTTGAGATCTGTTCCTTGTGCTCTGCATCTAGGCTAAGCCTATTATTTGGTTTGGGAATTTATTTAGTCTACACTGTGTGAAGTACCTCTTGAAATAATATTGTAAGTGGAGAAGCAGATGTGTTGAGATTGTGCGAGTTTTTCCGTCAGTCTGTAGGGAAGGCCTAACCTTAATCAGCCTGTAAATTTGATGACGGATTGCCTCCCATCTTTCAGTCCCTCCGGGCCTCATTAAGAATTTGGCGGTATATATCAGGTAATGCTGCCAAGCTAACTTTCTAATACCACAACTGGATTTTGTGATGAATCTGCCAAGTTATGAGTTGCGGTAATGCAGTGTTAGGCCCCATTCACATGGAGCCCATAGGACATCATTGGATTTTGGAGCAGCTATCGCAAGCGGTAATTCCACCTACAGTATATTCTCAATTTTTGGGAGGTTGCCTGAAAATGCGCTAGGCAGGCAGCATTTAAAATTGATTTCTAAGGGATTTGCCTGGTCACAGTTAGATGCAAAAGCAAGGCAGATTCCATCTTAGTAACCGGGGAGGGTCAATGAGCTTTATTTTATTTATTTATTTTATTTATTTATATAGCGCACCTAGCCCTCGGGCATCTGGGCGCATTGCTTACAGTACAGAATGACAGCTTACAATAGAAAAATACATAGAAAAAAACAGAGTTATGTGACTTTACATATGCTGTGGATTAAGTACCCAAATAATTATTTACAAGCGCATGTAATTACAGTAGCAGCAGAATAATGAATATATTTACAGTTACATACAGTACCTAGCAAGTGTGTGCGTTGATCTCAGAGGGATGACTATGAGAACTAAGCTTCTTTCGAGAGAAGCCAGGATTTGTTTTTCCTGAATTGGTGGTATGATGGTTCCTTTCTTAGCGTGGGGGACGGTGTGTTCCACAACTTGGCAGCCAGCAACGGGAAGCTGCTACGACCGGCTTTCTGCACTTTTAACCTTAGCACTGTTAGGCAGTGGGTTTGTTCAGATCTAGTGGGGCGTGGTGTTGTGTTTTGAGTGAAATTATTGGCCAGGTATCTTGGTGCTGAGTTGTCAAGGCACTTGTGACTGAGTGATCAAGTTCTGTATTCTATCCTTTATTGGACGGAGAGCCATAGAGTGTTTTTCCTGATGTCCGAGATGTGGTGTGATCTAGGGATTTTTAATGCCGCTCTAAGGGCATTATTTTGAATTACTTGCAGTTTTTTCAGATTGCGTTGGCTTGTGCCTAAGTAGAGTGTGTAGCAGTAATCAATTTTGGCGAGTACTAGTGCTCTGGCAATAAAGGTGCAGTCGGTTGAAAAGAGAAAGGGCCTGTAAGCGTTGATTAACTTGCAGGTGTATGTGGAGGAGGAAGAGAAGGCGTTGATTTGTCTGGTCAATGTGAGTGAAGGGTCGAAATAGATGCCTAAGGTTTTAACGTCCTTAGATACTAAGATGTTATTCCCGTCAATGTTGAATGCTGAATATTGTCTGTCAAGTTTGTTGAGTCTGGATTGGGAGCCTAGAAGCAGTAACTCTGTCTTGTCATCCTTCAGGCAAAGAGCAAGCCCATTGGCCCTCACCCAAGCCTGACCCACCCAACAAGGATTGGTGCACCGCCGCATCCCACAGTCCTTTCTGTGAGTAGCCACCATGGAAAGGGATAAAGGACTATGTGTAGTCCCTTCGCCCCTTAAATGGCAGCCATATTTTTTGTTTATTTCGAGACGCAGTTATCAGATGCAGGAGATGAACATGCCAGAGATCTCATCTCTGCTCCATGCCGCTCCTCCGTCGCGTCAGTGCAGTAGAATGAGGTGTCATGTTCAATAGAGGGGTAAACTATTTGTATGCTTTCATTTAACTATTTAATGTGCTACCTTATTAAAAATGAGGCTGTCAGACATTTATCTCCTAACCCTTTCAAATATCTGCAATCTCCAAACTTGATACTACCCTCTCTCTTTGGGGTTAATGTGGCGCAAAATGATATTTAAAAAGGCAATACTTTTACCATCATCCTAGCACTGGCACTTTGGGGCAGGTGAAGTATGCTTATTTAAAATAATCATGACGGTAGACCCCAAAACTAAGTAAGAACTGTGAAGGGGGAGAGAAAATAATTAGAATTACAGTAAATGAATTAGGAATCAATCTATGGCATCTTTATTCCTGGATACAATCCATCCACGTCACTAAAGTTAATACTTTCCCCAACTTTTGTTTTGGAACTGTAATTGTGCAGAAGGAGGTGATTGACACACATGTGGCATGCATGTTGGCATAAACTTGTATTCGTTTTACAAATAACTGGAAACACCTCACTTTCCCTAACTCTAAGAGGGCTTTCCCTGCCTCAACTAAAATACTAAGGGTTCGGTCAGAATCTCTGTGTAAATCAATAGTCCACTGTCCTGTGTCAAAAAGCCTACTTCTGTCCCGTACAATTCCAGCTAAACTAAAGAGTTAGTGGATCTCCTTGGTCCAGAGGAATGACCTCCTATTTCTGGACAGGGATCACAATTTCAATTGTTCGGTGGGATCTTTAACTTGTTAAGCGACTTCAATTCAGCAATCCCACTAAGTCAGTGCCTCGTCTGGGACGCCCAAGGGAAGCCCTTATTTATATATTTTTATGACAAGTTATACTCTGGCTGATAAACCCTTATATAATGCCCCTCTCTTTGAATCCCCCTGACCTCACTGAGCCAAGAAGTAGGTTTGTTTTGCAAATTAAAAAAAAGGTTTATTTGAAAAATTAAACAATAGATATATATCACACTTTTATAATAAATTAATATTTGATATCACACTTAGACATATGACAGTGAGTGATCAACAATGGATGATGTTATACTAGCACACTGGTTTAATTACTTAGGAGTAGTATAGAGGATAAGGTAGCTGAGAATGCTTTATATGGTACAAGGAAATGCAAGGTGGAAAAGAAGCAACACAGGAATAAACTTGATATGATTTCAGCAAAACATAATATAATCACTTTTCCCCTTTTGGCAATTCTCCCTCCCTCTATGCAATGCGAGGAGGTGGAAGTAACACACACAGTCTTCAGGAATACAATCACGGTACAATACAAATCCAGTTCCCCCCTAGCAAGCTTAGAGAAACAGGGATGATTTTAAACACAGGCAAAGTACTTTAAAGGTGGTATGCAAAGAAGAGAAAAATATGCTAAAAATGATTTTAATTCCGTCTAGAGGTTCAGGGTGAGTGAGAGATACTTTAAATCAGTTCAGGCCAGCCCTATCAATGATTCAGGGATGGTTATCAGGTTGAAAACGGAATTCCGTAATGGAAGCAAAAGACAAATATGTTTACACGTGGCTGAAATGAAGCAAAATGTCAAATTGCGGCAATTTAGTCGCGTGCTTCGAGCTCAATTACAAAGGAAATATAGCAAGTCGGTTTGGAGCTTGTTGGAAAGCTTAGAATCTCAGCTTTAAAATAAAAGTTAAATCTTGCTTCTATCACAAACGGTTCAAGAGATACGGACAATTTTGTGAAGGTAGATTCTCAAAATAAACTTCAAGCTCAGAATGACAGATGACAGTTTTGCAGCTTTGAATCAACAGGAAGGACACAATTTCTATGATGCAACTCTCAATAGGTTGAAATAGTTTGAATTAGATTATTTTAAACTAAGATATTGGTTTTGCACAGTTCTGGCTGAGTACTCACACTATATTTTGGACAGGAATGCGACTTTGTCACGGATCTGGTCAACAGGTTGGACTGGACTTCTGGGCGGTTTCTGGTACTGGTTCTCTGGTTCCGGATCTCTGGTTCTGCTCACAGCGATCTGGTCTGGGTCCAGCCTGCGGTTCTGGATACAGCTCTGCTTTCTGGGTGTTTCTGGCACAGCGTTCTAGGCCAGAATCTGACAGCTCAGCCCGGCTGTTTGAATAATTTGCAAATTATTTTGAGGCCTGCTGAAAAAGGATTCAGCTTGTGGATTCAGGCCTCTCTGCTACAAGTTCTGGAGTCTGGATTCAAAGTTCTGGTCTCTGGAGATTGATGGATTTGAAGTCTGGAGTCTCCGTCAGCGTGCTGCGCAGGAATTCAGTTGAAGGTTGGAAAATGAATGTCCCTGCCTGGGTTCCAGTGGCTCTTTTTATGGCTTTTGAAAATGGGTGTGGATGCTAACTTTCTTTGCTCAACCCACTCACGATTTGATAGGTCAAGGATTTCTCTTTGACCTGATTTGAGAAGGGAACAGTGAGTCAGAGTGATGAGGTAGGTTATGGGTCAGAGGGTCCTCCCCTTGTCAAATTGCACACAAATCTATATTTGATCCAAATACCCATTTATCTATGTACCATTTTTCTAATATTATATGTCTAGTTAACATAGTTTCTGTAGCACCAAACCATCCGATCCCTGTCTTTGTAAGATGTCGTGTCCACTTTTGACAGAATTCTGCCCTTTTCATCCAGATAACGGCCTCTAAACTTTTCCAGATTTTACACAAATGTGCACAAGGTATATGGGTTTCATATGATAAAGTGTCAGATTTTTAACATGCATACATTTGGAGTAACAACCTTATTTTCCGCTACTACTCCCCAGAACATACCACAGAGTCCTGACACCTCTTAAAATGTGCACAGAAAAATCACAAGAATTATGATATTATTTATATAATTTTTTACAAGTCCGCACTATGAATTATCCATCATTTTAAAATGATGCTCTGGCCCCAAAGGGGTGTGGTTTTCCAAAGCACATGGTGTAATTTCTGGTTTGTCCACTTCCCCGAAGCTCAGCTTGCTCACAGAGGCACTTCTCCTCCCACTTCTCCCAAGAGGAAGCTATTTTACGACCCCCCCAATATAACATTTGCCTGAGCCCAAGACAGTGCTTTGTTCAGTTTCCTGCAGTCCCCAGGTGCCACTCCCCTAATTCAATCAGAGGGGTGTCATCTCCTTTTGGCAGGGGCAGCAGAATGCAACCAGGCCTGGGAACACAGCTGCTGATCAAGTTTCAACTCCTGTCAGGGTAGTTGTCAGGCAGAATTCAATCTCTTTAAGCCAGGCTTGAGCTAAATGTCACTTTGGTTCCCAGTTTTCTATATTCAAACCAAACTTGCAATTTTTACACATGCAGCTAGAACACTGATTCTAAGTTCAACACTATGACATTTAAACAATTGCAACCTATGTGACACTCAAAAGTAGGTCACTCATTTATTCTAAACATTTCGATTTTAGTGGCTTTAAACCCAAATTCACTTAAGCTGCTGACATCCCCAGCTATTTTCAATACATACATTAGACAATTACTTCCTTCAAGTCATTTCAGAATATAGTTTTACATTGTATCCACCTCTTAGTAAGTCTTTCTGTGGCCTGGTTTGGTTCATTTGTTCAGTTTTACACAAGTGTCTGGTGGTTTTAAAACGCCGGCTTTCTGGTAGAGGTGAGCACCAGTATTGCACCCTTTTTTGACATTAATACCAACAGATTTTGAACAGCACCATATTCCTTAGCACTGATTTCGCTCATGGCGCTTCTGGCCCCTCACGCTCACACTGATGGGTGGCAGGTCAGGCGACCATTTTGTTGTGCGCAAAGACTGCGCGGGGGTTTCCAGGATTCTGGTGCAAATGTGGGCTTTTCCGCCCTCTTGGATTTCCTAAGCCCACAGCACCAAGTGTTGCAGCATAATAGTCCAAACGTGGGTCAGGACACCCAACAAACTGAGGGAAAGACTCCCTTACCCAGGTCCCAATGTCTTTTCAATGTACAAAACAAAGTTCCAAATTCAACTCAAAGGGGTCATGTTGCAGTGCAAGCATCAACATTCCATATTGCCCATAGATGCTTCTTCACTATGGGGATTTCTGGAGAATGCCACCCTTCCCCAGATATCCTGTAGGCTCAACTACCAAAAATAATGTTTTCCTCCACACACACACCCCTCCAGGGGGAATGACTCCCTTCCCTTGGACTTTCTTTCCACTTGGTTTCACGCTCTCACGGTGTTAGGGGAAATGATTCCCTTCCCCGGGCCTTTATAAGGCTTCTCATTGCAATTCACAACAGTTGGGGAAATGACTCCCTTACCCTGGCCTTTCTCAGGCATCTTATTGTAGTTCACAACAGTTGGGGAATGTCTCCCTTCCCCTGGACTTTCTTTCCACTTGGTTTCACGCTCTCACATTGTTAGGGGAAATGATTCCCTTCCCCGGGCCTTTCTCACACTTCTTATTGCAATTCACAACAGTTGGGGAAATGACTCCCTTTCCACTGGCCTTTCTCAGGCTTCTTATTGCAATTCACAACAGTTGGGAAATTACTCCCTTCCCCTGGCCTTTCTCAGACATCTTATTGTAGTTCACAACAGTTGGGGAATGACTCCCTTCCCCTGGACTTTCTTTCCACTTGTTTTAACGCTCTCCCATTGTTAGGGGAAATGATTCCCTTCCCTGGGCCTTTCTAAGGCTTCTTATTGCAATTCACAACAGTTGGGGAAATGACTCCCTTCCCTGGCCTTTTTCAGGCTTTTTATTGCAATTCACAACAGTTGGGGGGATGTCTCCCTCCCCCTGGCCTTTCTCAGGCATCTTATTATAGTTCTCAAAAGTTGGGGGATGTCTCCCTTCCTCTGGCCTTTCTCATGCTGCTTATTGCAATTCGCACTTGGAGGAATCTCTTATTTCAACAGGCCTTTCTCTGGCTTCTTATTGTAGTTCTCAACAGTTGGGGGGAATGTCTTCCTTGCCGTAGACTTTCTCAGCCTTAAGTTTTGGCAGACCCAGTTCACTCTTCTGTCAGATAGTGCCATGAAGAAGAAGATGACTTTGGATGACTCGCTTTTCATCTTGTTTGGGTGTGGGTCCCAGACCCGTATTTCTCTGTCCTGATAGCTTGGCAGGTTCGGTTCCCTTTTCTGCCGGGTACTGCCATGAGGAAGGCGCTTTTGGACTTCTGATTTCTTACTATTTCAGCTTGTCTCTTTGACCCTGGTTTCCTGTCACTCTTTGTGGGATAAACTTTGTTTCCCACTCTCACCAAATACTGTGACAAAGAGCAGGGAATTTGACAGCTTCTGTCAACGGCTTCCTGTTTGGATGGTGAACGGATGGTGAACTGACATTGGTTTGTGACGGGCAGGTACCTGGATTCGGTGCATGCCTTGAGCATTTCTGTGTTCCTCAGTCTTCTTCTGCTACCCATACAAATGCATAAGCATTTCCCGGCTTGGTGCCGGAATTATGAGTAAGCTGCTTAAGGCGTGTTTTCTTATAAGTACACATCTACGGCTCGGTACTTCGAGCTGGGTAGTTTCTCTTTCTCCTTGTTTGTTTCTGTGCTTTATAAGTCATGCCGGTCACCAGGCTACAGTCTGGGGTAGAAACAGGAACAGGCACAAATAAGGGGAATGTTTTGCCCATTGGAGGGGACATAAGCTCAATAGAGGGACAGGGTCCTGCTAGCCCCCTGCCCATGGTATTGGGCGGAATGGTGCTACTGATGCAATTAAAGGCACGGACACCCCGTAAGAGTAACAACTGTTTGTCTGACATTTTAGCAATGAGTGCTAAGCACAGATTGAAGCTGCAACAGAAACACCTTACTTGCTCTGAACTCCTAAATATCAGTAAAGATTTCCAGAATTAGCCCATCTCAGAAGAACATGTCGTGGCCCCCCTGATATTAATGCCTAGGCTTATACAGCCCTCGACAGCCAAGACCCTGGAGCCCTGGCGTACTCTACAAGAACAGTGGATGCGGAAGCTTGGGGCCTGTTTGAATATTTTCGATTTCGAGAGATGGGTGGCATTGGTGGGTTCAAATGGTTTCTTTTCAAACTTGCCTGGCACAGGGAAGTCCAACATGGAAATAGTTAATAGTGAAGATTTCACACAAACTCCTCCCTCCTCCAAGAATCACCAGCAAAAGGGCTGTCAAACAGACCCTATTGAGTCCAGTCATATAGGCATGCCTCTGCAGGTGAAGACTTTTCCTACAGAAATTGGCCAAGGGGAAAACATACCACGAGCGGTCCCTATGCCAATGAATAAGTCTGCTCTGCCAGTCACTTCCCCATTTGACAAGGACCTTAGACTAAGGAAAGCTAAAATGGCCAGTATCACAGATCCCATTCTAAGGAATTTTATTTGGGATCCGCGAAATGGGATTATCACTAATGTTCCCAATCACAATCAGCACGAATCTAGGGAAGCCCTGAAAAATAAAATCTTGGCATGAGTTAATTCCAAATTAGGGACTAACTGTGTAAGAACGCAAGACCAAAAAGTGCTGCGTAGAATTCAAATCACGAACTGATGTTCGATTGAAAACACTGACTGAATCATTTTGGGATGTGGGTTTAGTAGTTTACCGACATACTTAAATATCTCTCTGCTGTGAATCTCTCTTTCACAGCAAGTCTGCTTATCCACGGCCCTGAGAATTGTACTGAATTGAACTAGCTGGTTATTTGTTCTGTTTTTTTAGTCGGACTATACCCCCATGGCCATACTGTTCTTCACCTATCATCCCTAGTTAGGTTGGTTCTATTATCCACTGTAATGTAGTTTTTGTTCCATGTTTTGGTTGTTTGTCTTTATCTTGTTTTGGTGCCTTTGTTAGATGTATGTTTTTGTTATGTGCCTTGATGCCTAAGGGCTTTGGTGCTATATAAATATACAAATAAAAAAATAAATACATGTAAAATACTTATATCCATACAAGGTTTCTGCCTCCCACATTACTCTGCCCCTAATGGTCCCAGCGTGTCGTCCATTAACCTCTGTCCTTGAAGGATGCCTGGCCAGTTTTTTCCGGGAGTCTAACTTCTATTTGCTTCATGGCGCAGAGTTCTCCATGTATCAGTGCCTGTCTTCCCTCGGTCTGAGGATCTGCTATCTTCCAGACGATGGTGGGGTCACTCTCGCTTGGTGCACCTCTGTCCTACAGCTTCTCTTCTTCTGGACTCCGTCTGCACAACCAGGTATAGGAGCTCCAGTGTCCCTGTGATGTCAGGAGCCGTGTGTCTAGCTGGCGTCTCCTTTGCTGTTCCAGGGCTTCATGTCCTGGCTGGCTGCTGCCCTCCATCTTGTGAGCCTTCTTTACTTATGATCTTTGGGAAGCCACGCCTCAGGGAAAGTTTATAATGCTCTGGTTCTCTTGAGGCTTCATTTGTTATGCGTACATTGTTCTTCCTCATCTCAGTACTGCTGTTACTTGGGATCTTTTCACTCTTGTTCGTCCCAGTAGTTGTTATAAGAGTAATGTCCTCTGCCTTAAAACAATACATGCTTTTAGTGAGGAAAATATTAGATGGAAAAGCAGCTTGTTTATGTGAGGGTCTGAGAACTCTATCAAGGCCATACCCTAGATGGTTGTCCTTGTCAACAGGAGGGTGAGTCTCTCCCCATGAGATTCTCCCTGAGTACCAAACCCAGAGGATATTGGGTAGCAGTCTCACCTCCCTTCCCTCATGGGAAGGGGCTCCCTCCCGGGAGTAGTGACGACATCTAAGGATTTTTCACAGCAAATGTAGACCTAATGGAAAGGTCTAGTCTTAAGTCTATGCATTTAAAATGGCCTTTACCCTGTCTCTAAATGTGCCTAATCTTATCAGATAAGAAATCCATTGCCCAGCAGCCAAAAGGCATTTTTGTCACACTTTTTTTCAAACTTTGTTTGCGTGCAGAAAATATTTCCTCATGTCAACTTGGTTAATTAATTCATCTTTTATAGCGCTGAATACCCGAGACCATTCTCTAAGCATGAGACTTGGATTCAAACTTGTGTTGCTCTGTATGGTCTCACTTCCAAGCCAAACGCATTGCCGCTGAGCTATCCTCCCAGCCCGATGACATCATTTTTCATTTTCTCATGATATGATAAGATATGAAATGATATGGCATTTCTAACGGGCTTATACACAAGTGTTTCAAGGTGCGACGAGACCAGGGAGGGGAACAAAGGGAGGACAGACAATGATCCGACTAGAGAGAGGCCGGCCAGTGAGCTACAGGAAAGGAGGGAACGGGTGTGCCGATTAGGAGAATCTCAGTGTTACTGGCATTAAGGCAGAGTTCATTGGTGGCATACGACTCCTGGATAGCAGACAGACATTAAAATGCGTTTAATATATTCAAACTAAATTATGAAGCCTTTGTCCTTGTTTTCCTTCACCATGTGTCTTGACACCAGATGGTGGACTATCTGTGGTCACTCTATGATCACTCACCAGCTTCTATGGTGTCATTATTGTTCGGGTGCTCATCGAAATATGTTCACAATTTGTCTAGTTTCAGGATACTACTAATGTCTCCATGATATGATATGAACACAGTGCTTAAAGGCAACATAATGTATTGGGGAACTATATAAATATCACATTCCAAAACAACCTGAATATGGATACGTTTATATTCTCTTATTTCTCGACCCTGAAGGGTTATGCAAGTCATCAAAATAAGTGTGATCCACCACTCGCGGATTCTCTATGCTTTTCCACTCCTATTCTCCATTTTTCCCTTTGCCCTCAACATATTGAACTGGACCTCGTCAGATCACTTCACCAATAGACATCCTTAACTTAGAGGTGCCAAATGACCTCCACATTTTTCTCCTTAATGAATGGACACAGTACCTTGAAATGAGAAGAAAGTTAGCATTTGCTGGTAACAGTCAAGTGTTCCGTTTGGAGTGTGGTAGTTTCTGTGGGTGGGGCATTTACACTTCTTTCCATTTTCCCCTTCACCAAATGCACAGAGGTCTGCATGCTCCCATTGACTCTCATTGAAAACTCCTACAAGCAAAAAGACACTTGGAGATCTATTGAACTAAAATGTATTGCTTGATTTTGCAGACCCCACAGCTGCAATCAGTTGCACTGAGATAAAAAAGATTCAATATGTTCAGGCAATGCATAAATAATACTTGTGCACACATTCAACAGATGGAATCATGGGTCATGTACATTTGCAATTCTTCACCCATATTATGTGATACATTGATCAATTTTGAAAGCCACTGTCGGATAAGACTGCCTCATCTCTTTGAGTTCAAACTAATGACAGTTAAGCACTTTCCAAATGCCACATAATAGAACATCTCTTCTGCTGTGGAATTATTTGTGCTGTCATTGCTGTTTTTTTTTTTCACATCGGTTTTTATTGGCATTTTCAATTGACATTTTTACAACTCCCCCCTCCCTGGATCCCCCCTTCTCCCCCGGATCCCCTTTCTCCAAACCAATAACCAATGTGTGTCTCTTTTCTTGCTGTCTAGTATATAGTTGAACTTCCCATAGAAGTTATAGTCAATTCCTGCTTTTGAATTCCCCCCCTCGTAAGACCCCTGACTCCAAAGCTAGTGTTCAATGTTTATATCAAGCCCAAGAGTTTAATCTTCTTTGGGCATCATACTTCTCTGGAGTCCTTCTATAAGGATTTCATTACCAAGTCCCATTCTGCTGCAAAGCCCCAGTGGTTGCCTTGAAAATAGTAGGATACCCATTCTAGAGCAGCACAGTGCCATACCTTACCCAGCCATTCATGCCCCATAGGCATTTCCTTTGCTTTCCACTTCTGCACTATCATCAATGCCCCTGCCATCATTAAGATCATGTAGCTCTTCTAGTACTCCTCCTAGACCCAAGATTGCAAGACCTAAATTTCACTTCACCTGAATCCCCACAATTTCTTCAATTGACTGCATGATCTTTCCCCAGAACTGTTGGATCCTAGGGCACACCCAACATATGTGACTCCACGACCCCTCCTCACCAGACTGCTTCCAACATTCCTGGACACCTTTGTGAAGTTCTTATGTAGTGCCACTAGAGTGAGGTGCCACTGAAACAGCAGCTTTACCCATATCTCCTGTTTTTGAATTGACCTTGTATGTTTGGGGACAGCATCCTACCGTTGCACCCATGTAGCCTCTTCAATCGGCCATACCATCAAGCCATCCCATTGCCCCATGTAGTGTCTATAGGTATTACCCAAATTGACCTTTTACAATTGACCCTTTTGTCCTAATTGACCTTCTGCACAATTGCCATTTACCTTTATTTTACTTTTTATATATATATGTGTGCAGTGGATTTGGGATAATAAATAATATAGTGGGATTGGATAGGGAGTTACAGGGGTTTTAGGTTTGAGTGGTGGATTGTGGGGGGGGGGGTTTACCCCCGCATATATGTCTTAATTGACCTTCATTTCATGATCAATTGTGAAAAGGTCAATTTCTCCCATGATCAATTGTGAAAAGGTCAATTTGTGTACATCTGCGTGTATATCCTGCCTCCTCATATTGTTTGGTATACTTTAAATTGTCCCCACAATGTATTTGTCCCCAGAGTCTGATAGTAATAGCTTTTCTAAGTGTGTTAGGGGCCTTGTTGCTGCCTCCCTAATAGCTGAATTCAGCAACCAGTGTCTCAGTTGTGTGTAGCAGAATCTATCCCCCTCCTCCTGCAGAAAATCTGCTTTACACTGATTAAAGGATTTCACCGCTCCCCCTTCAACCATATCCCATAGCTTGAGACATCCACCATTCTCCCAATTGCTAAAACTAGCCCACCCCATTCCCGGAGTGAATTGAGGATTATGGAGTATAGGGGTAACTGGAGACACAAAGGTGGTGCATCCCGCTCTAACATCCAATTTGTCCCATGATTCCCCTCCAAGAGTTCCAATTATACTGCATAGAGATTGTGTCATTTGTCCCTCGTAGGTTTCCAAAGCACCTCCTCCTGGTGGCCTCCTGCTTCCGCCTCATCCATTTGTCTCCACACCTTTTGCTGGTCATCTTTTAACAAATCCCTAATTACCTTGATCTGTGCCGCTAAGTAATATGCCCGGATATCTGGTTCTCCCACCCCACCCCTATTTCTTGACATGGTCATTAGATGTCTGGTATCCATAGGTTTTTTATTGTTCCATATGAATTCCCCTATGTACCTTTGGACAGCTCAAAAGCAGGACATAAGCTTTTTTGTCGGTAGTGTCATGCAGTAATATAGGAGTTTCGGGAGTAAACCCATCTTTAGCACATTGATCCTTCCAATACATGAGATCATCAATAGGCCCCATTCTTGTAGCAGTCTCTGGATGTTCCCCAATAAGGGGAGTCTTTTGCTTCGGATAATGATTCGATATCTTTAGTGGTGTTGACCCTCAAGTATTTTATAGCCTTGCCTACCCAACTATATTGAGAGAGAATTTTAAGCTCCTGTTCCTTCTCAACCAATAATGTGAAGTTCAGAGCCTCAGATTTGTGAGTGTTTATTTTAAACCCTGGTACTGGCCGAACTTAGACAATTTGATATTTAAGGCACTAATAGATCTTTTCGGTTTGTTGAGTGTTAGAAGCATATCATCCGCAAATGCCTCTATTTAATGTGTCCATCCTACAAATGGTAGTCCTACAATTTCTGGCATTTCCCTCATTGTGGCCAAGAGCTGTTCCAAATGAGTCTCATATAGTAGTGGGTATAGAGGGCACCCTGTTTTGTTCCTCTAGATGCCTTAACTGGTCACAATAGTTGCCCATTAATCATCAATTGCAGCGTTGGATTAGAATAGTTTGAGTTTATCCTTGAGATTATATTAGCCCCAAACCCTATTTTCACCATAGTGGAAAACAAGAATTGACTATCCACTCTATCAAAAGCCCTTTCAGCATCTAAAGTGACCAAGAGAGCCTGAGTGTTCGTTCTATTAGCCTTTTCTATTAGGCATGCTATTCTTCTAGTATTGTCTCTCATTTGCTTACCCCGTATAAGGCTAGATTGGTCAGTACCAATGAGTTTTGGGAGAAGGTGGTTGGTCCTGGATGCAGTATTTTTGTATAGATCTTTGCATCTATATAAATTAGGGCAATAGGCCTATATGATGTGAAGCTTTCAGGATCTTTTCCTTGCTTCGGGAGCAAGACCACCTTCGTCCTCTTCCATCGTTGCTGTTATTTTCCCATCCTCCCCAAAATTGTTGAACATCTGGACGAGATGTGGATTTAACTGCTCCCTGAATTTCTTTTTAAAAATCAGCTGTAAATCAACTGGCCCTGGGGATTTGTTGGTCGGCAGGGATGCTATGGACCTACGGACCTCCTCCACTGTGATATATTGGTCTAAGTCCAACTTATGTTGCTCTCATAGCCGGTCAGATAGCACAGCAAGTAGAGCGCTCGCTTTGACATCTGTGCAGGGCCTCTTGATGCAGGTTTGAATACCGGCAGGGCTGAACACAGCATTTCATCTTTCCGAGGTCGATAAATGAGCATCACACTGTGGGTAATAATAAGCATCGCTCAGATGCCTGAGGGCTTGTAGTGCTATATGAAATGCTACATTAGTATTATTATTATTATTATTATTATTATTATTATTATTATTATAGTACTGGGAGATCGCATCTCTCAAAATATTCCTTTTGGTTCTGATCTAGGGGATAATCAGATTTATATAAATCTGTGTAATATTCGGAGAATTCCCGGTTATGTCGGCTAACTCTGTACTCGTCCCTCCGTGTTTTAATTTAATTCTTATTATGGTTTTTGTTTTCTCTTTTCTCCTTAATAACATGGTCAACAGGCTGTCCACCTTGATAGCCTTTACATAGTGTTTCTGTTTAAGATAAAGGAGTGCAGTTCTGCCGCCCTTGTTTGCAGAATTTCCAATTGTCCCTTTATGGCACTGAATTCTCTCTGGGTTTCTCTGATGTCTCTAACACTCATTTTGGACATGATCTGTTTCAATTTTACCTCCAAGTCTCTTTTGAAGAGCCTCTTCTCTTTATGTCTTCAGGTTTTCATAGCAATAATCTTCCCTATAATCATGGCCTTAAATGCACCCCACCTCGTATTTTGCTCCGTGTCCCCCAGTTTATTATCTTAGAAGAATTCCTCTCTGCCTATTCTCATTTCCTCCCTCAGTGTTTCATCTTTAAAAATATAGGTAGGATTTCTCCATTGCCACAGCCCGGAGTAGGTCTTCCCCTCTTCACTTTTAGTGTAATGGAAGCGTGGTCCGATTGCAACTTCACCCACTTCAATCTCTGCTACCGTACCAAGCATACTCCGGGATACCCACATATAATCTGTCCTATGGACACGAGAGAAGAATGTTTAACCTTTAGTTTCTCCCCTCTTTCCTCTCCAGGCGTCTACCGGTGAAAGCCTATCTATTTTATCCCACAATTCTCTCGTAGGTGGTGCCCTGCCCACAATGCTATCCCAAGCCAAATTAAAGTCCCCTGAGAGTATGATTTGTTCCTTAGCAAATCTTTCCAGTTTAGCCAGACTCTGCTAAATGAACATGTCTTGTACCTAGTTAGGCGCATAAATCGTAGCTATCATGTTAAGATCCCCCTTCCCCTATAGGACCACTGCCAGGTATCTCCCACTGTCATCTTTCTCCCACTTCGTAGCTGTAATGTTGATCTTGTTTCATAAGGCTATCAGAACCCCTTCTTTTTTCCTCCCCTCGTTAGATTGAAATATATGGTGATAACCCTGAAGTCTAATTGTGTCACATGCGTTTCCTGTAGCATTAAGAGGCATGTTTTTTCCCTTTGTAAGAATCTTTCTAGTTTCTTCCTTTTCAGAGGAGAGTTCAAACCATTGATAGTCAGCAAAATAATGCTTATGTTATTGGTTTTGGCCATCCTGGACTGTTTATAAACCTATATATACACCTTGGATTCTCGATTGGGACCCTCCCCCTTTCCCTCCACCCCTTACCTTTCTCCCCACTGACCCCTCCCTTTCTCTCCTCTCCCTACATCCTCCTCGCTGGGTAGACTCAATCGGCATGTAGCCCCTCCCAATTCACCCTCTCTGGGATTAAGCCCATCTCACAACCCAGCCCCACGAAATGCGGGCTCACCCAAGCCCATGTAACAATCCCAAATCCCACCATCCAAGCCCCTCCCAAACTGTACAATAACAATTGCCCTCCCGGGCTAACTTATCAAAACATTTTTGGGTCGAGTGTCCTCTTTCAGTTAGCCGCAGGGTCCTTCGGGATCCTCTTATAGTTGTTTTGCTTCACTGTTGCACATTCCCAAGTCTTCTTGGTCTCTTTTTCTTTTATCTTGGGCCCACTGGTTCCTGCCACTTTCTTTTCTAGCCCGATTATGCTTACCCCTCCATTGCAGTATGAGACGCGATGTTGCCAGCCCTCCCATTCAAATACCAGGCCGAAAGGGAATGTCCAACGATATGTAGTGTCTTTTTCATGAAGAAAACTCACAACCGAGCCCATTTTCCTCTTTTTAAGCAAGGTTATTTGGGGTAGGTCCTGGAAGAGTTGTAGCTCTGACCCGCTGTAGTTTAGCTGCTTCACTTTTCTTGCCACCACCAGGATCTCTTCCTTTTGACTGTATCTGTGTAGGACCACCAAGATGTCTCTTGGTCTAGCTCCCGGTTCCTTCCTCAAAGGGCCCACTCTATGCACTCTGTCCAGGTTTAGTTCGGCATCACTGTCTAGTTCTATTAGATCCACAAATATTTGCTGGATCGGCACTTTCCGGTCTTTGTGGTGGACATCTTCAGTCAGTCATTTTACACAAACGTTTGATCTCCTGGATCTATTTACGAGATCGTCTGCTTGCAGTTCCAGGTTGTGGGTAGCACACGCTAGGCGTTCCGCCAGTTCTTCCGTTTTCCGTGTATCATTTGTCAGTTCCTGAGGGCCATCTCGTTCATATCCACGCTTTCCTCTAGTTTGTTCAAGTCTCCCTTTATCTCGTGTAGCGCTGATGCCAGGTCCTCCTGGATCTTTTTGAGCTGTACTTGCACAGTCCCTGTGGTTTTATCCCCAAAGTCTTGGAAATATTGTCTTGGAATGTCTTGCATGGTCTTACCCGGAATCTCCTTGAAGCCCCACCTGCTCACATTTTCCTGGGCTGCCTTCTCCCTCCGACAGGTTTTTCATATCACTTCTCCATAACTTTTGAATGGTGCCTTCCTGGATTTTCTTAGCACCTTTTGCTGGAATCTGCAAGTCTTTTGCTATGTTAGTAGACATTTTTAGTGCCTAACCCTTTAGCATAAAAGAATTTCCTTCAGGCCTTCACGTGCTCTCGGTTTACTTCGCCTTTAGTTCTTTGCAGGACGTCTAGGGCCCTATGCCTCCGATCCGGGCCCACCGCCACCAAGTTGTTGAGTGTCTTCTAGGGTCGATCACACCTGCTAAATTCTCCTCTGATCTCTATTCTCCTGCTGGGTTGGCCGGAGTTTTCACCAATTTCCTTCTGGTGGAAAAGGGGAGGCTGACAATGCATTACACCTCCAATTGTGTGCACCCATTGCCCTCAATACAGCTGTTGTTCCTAGGGCACGTGATGACGGGGGGCTGTCCCTGTTTCTCATGTCACACCTTGGGTCTTATAAGTCCCCGCTGCCCAGCTGTCAATCTCCACAGCACTACCCCGCACTCCTCACCTGTGGGTTTCACCCTCTCTTTCTTTGTGGAAAGTTCCCACTTCCTCAAGGGTCCTCTCCATTCTCACCTCGTCATAGCTCTATCGTCTCTTTTGGTCCTCATCCTTTCCTTCTGCCTAGGAAGACCCTGCACCTCAGGAGGCCTTCCCCAATCTCGTTTTGTCTTCCACACAGCCTCTCCCTCTTCGGTGGGTCGAGTCTCTCACCTGCAGGGTTCCCAGGATAGCTATGCAGGTGTCAGCTGGGTCCTCGCCTGCCTGCCCACCACAGTAGGCCTGCTCTCTTTCTTGCCCACCCCAATTCTCAGTTTTACAGCCTCTACAAGGTTTTCTCTTCACCGTCCTTGTACTGCACACAACCTTTTCGAGTCTTTGCACTCGGGCAGGGTATTTTCAACAAAAACCCCTGGGTTTGGTGTCACAGGGCAGGAGAGCGTTGATTAGGGTGCACTCCTCTTGGCGGCCATTTAGGAATCTGCACTGCTTTTTTTGCAGTCTTGACTGTGTTTAAAACGTGTTTGTGGAGGGTTCATTTCTCTAACTGGTGGAAAAATGCCCAGCATGAGTAACTGTTTTGGAGGATATTGATTTTTGTTTTCACGTGTTTTAATGCTTTACCCGCCCATGTATTCTTGAAAGGTTCATCAAGAATCTGCAGGTCTACTACCCGAATCGCAAAGTTTCCTAATGTTTACTCAGTACTTATTCCATGAGTACATTTTGGAGCAAATTGGTGTTTTCATGAAATCCCACCTGTGTGGCTGAATAGGTTTGTGAAGGGTTTTCAAGAGTACCATCTGCCCAGATTAACATGTATATTTCCTGTGTGAGGTGTGCTATGACTGTGAGTCTGTTTTGGAGCATATTCATTTATGTGGCAATCTCATTTTCTCCACCTGGAAACCTAAATATTGCCCTGCTTTTTGTCCATTACCAGCATTCTTAGAATCCTTAACACACACAGAGAATATCCCAACTAGATTAAGACAAGAGCCTCATTTTGAGCATGGAACTCATTTGCACCATGACTACCTCCCATACCGGTACCGATTCTGACCTGGTTCAATGGGGACTTACCAGTCCATTCCGACCTAGGGGGGACCGGTAAATCCCCATTGAAAAATACATTCCCCATTCCAATTTCAGCCCCCATAGGGCTCAAAGGGAATGGGGAAGTAGCTAATAACGGTAGCGCAATTTGTGGTACCGTTATTAGCTCTAAAGTCCCTTAGTGGGTCCTGTCCTTAACACCTGGTCAGACCAGGCATTAAGGAAGGCACCCGCTAAGGGAACTCGGAATAGGGCGCAAAGGGATTACCGCCACCGGTGTCCTTACCGGTGCTGGTAATCCCTTTGCGCCCAACTCGTAATGAGGCCCAATGTATAGCTTTGGTCTTCATGTGGATGAAAAATTTCATTGAACAAAGGCATTGCAATTGTTAAGAATATACAGGTTAAGCAGGAGGAGTGGCAGTGGCAGATAGAGAAATGTGAATGCTAACTGCAGTGCAGCTTCTCTGATAACCCTCTTCACCACAGCCCTCCTGCCACCGCTGCACTCTAATCAGTCAAGGGGATTTTAAGGAAAACCTTTCCTGCTCTGAGTGTGCCTGGGTTTAGGTTTTGGAAAAGAACCAAATATGAATATTTTGTACAAGCAGATTGTGATGGGTCAGGGTCATGACCCTGTGAGTTGGGGGCAGGGACCCCGTCTGACCTTGGTTAGGTGGCTTACAAGGGTGCATGCTGGAGCCGGTCCTACTGCAGAGCTGCAGAGATGGAGCTGGGGGCCAGTTACTACCCACTTGAGTCTGAATGATATGTCACTGCCAGCACCCTTGTCACTTCCATAATGCTTGCCAGCCCCTTTTCTTGTCAGAGTTCTCTTTTGTCTTTTACCCATCTGAAAATCCCAGAATGCATCCGTGTGCAATCAAGAAAACCTGACGAGAGCCATGAAAGTGGAATTGAGACCGGAAATTGATTTCCCTGCCCCAAAGGGGTGAGAAACCCAATACCCGGACCCCAGAGGGAGCCAGGAGCATGGTGGGGGCAACACAAAATTAGCTGAGAGTGAGAAGGGGCTGCAGTGGAGCAGGGGATACACAGACATCCTTCACAAACCCATTTAGAAAACAAAACAGCAGAGCACACCAACACATGAAGAAATCCACGAGACAAAACGAGCAGCCTGAGAAAATGGCTGCCACCACACAAATGGAGTTTGGAAATGGGAGGGGCTTAAAGCCTTCACACATACTTAAAAGGGGAATCCAAAGCCCCAGAAGAATAACTTAGCCATAGATTGATCATGTGACCAATGGGACCAGGAAGGAGTTTTAGAAGAGGGAAGAAGGGTCTGCAAAAGCCCAACCAGCACAGAGGAGATTACAAGGTGTACAGCTGAGGTTAGGTGGAGCAGTGGTGGACCAGGGGGGCCTACAGACGGTGGATGGTGGAGCGGAGTGCTGAGGAGGCTGTGGCAGGAGAGAGAGAGAGAGAGAGAAAGAGAGAGAGAGGGGGAGAGAGAGAGAGAGAAAGAGAGAGAGAAAGAGGGAAAGAGAGAGAGAGAAGAGGTATGGTATTGTGTGTTGGAAATGTGGTACCATTTGAGTGTTGTGTGGGGAGGGGAGTGCTAACGGTTACTGGAAGAGAGGAAGAGAAAAAGAGAGGGAAATTGGATGACATTTCGGGTATTTAGAGAAGGGGTGCGAGTGAGTGTAAGTGATGGTGGGTGTGGATCAGGAGAGTGACGAGGACGTTAAAGGTGGTAGCAGGAATAATACTAGATGTGGTACAGAAATTAAGGAATGTATTGGGAAGAGACAGGTGGAGAAGGTCACAGGCCATCAAGGGAGAGGTGAGGACTGCTGGGTGCAGGTGTGGTGGAGGGAAGCAAGTGGTTGTCAGAAGAGAGGTGAGAGGAGAAGAGAAAGGGAGCAATTAGGAGAGAAGGACGAGATGTGAGTAAAGGAGAGGGGGTACAGGTTGAGAATGAGGAACACCACAGAGGAGAAGAGAGGAGACAGAGAAAGAGGGCAAGATGGAGATGGAGAGTGTGTGAAAGAGTGTTATCGGGCAAAACAAGTGAAGACTCCCCCATGGAACGGGTCTGCTGCCAAAAGTGAGAGTATCATTTATACATTCACTGAGGGACCTTAACAGAGAAGGTCACGGCCTTTGAGTTTTCCCTTCTAGGTACAGGTAGTAGGCATTGCAATGCTTCATGATATATTGGGGTCAATCTGGTGGTTAGCGATGTCTGGCTTAGGACAGAGGATGCCCAAGTTGAGGTCCAGAGAGCTGTAGGGACCCCTTAGTTTGAACCGCCCAGCGTTCCCAAACCATATTTTTAAATCTTAATAATGCACCTTAAGATCTATCATATTCGCCTGAGGATTTCTGAGGACTGAGGTCAAGGACAAGATCCTAAACTTCAGTGTCAGTGGTGACTGTGTGACATTAAATGCAAAAAAAAGATTATTTGTACAATGGCACAATATTATCAGTTGCTGGATTCCTGTATTGAATTATTGAGAGTATAAATACATAGGGCCTGATCACGACTTTGGCGGTAATGCCGGCGGTATTACTGCCAGCGGTATTAGCCCTACCGCCGAACTCCCCGGCGCTAATAGTGCCGGATCACAAGTTTGGTGGTAATGTAATTCCCCATTCCCCATTGAGCCCATTCGGGAATGCCCCATTCCCCATTGGGCTCAATGGGGAAAATATGTGCTCTTACGTAATAGCGTGAATTTTCGGTGGATTTCTCCCCAGCCAAAAGCTGGTGCAAAATACGCCGAAGTCCTGATTTGGCGAACCCTTAAATCCAGCAGTAATAGCGCGACCGCCGAATTTAAGGGTTACGCCAAAGTCGTGATGAGGCTCATAATGTCCCCTTGTGATCAATATCGTGGGTGCATTCATCTTGGCGGCCGTCACTGACATGGAGTCTTTGCTGTAAGTGTGCAGGTCTAGGGAATGCACTGTTTTGGGCAGGGGCATTTATTTTTCCTTCTATAGTACATTAGCTTTTTAAAAAGTTAGATTTTTCATACTGAGAAATGTGCCAGTAATGTAGGGCCACTTTTAAATATGGACTTGAAAATTATGATTTTAACACATTTAGAAATATATAGAGATGAACACCACCTCCATTTTATTGTTGAGGGTAAACCCAAGCGGTCCTCAGCCACTGACATTAATTGGAAAGGTTATTTCTACTTTCTGGGTTCTTAGCTTGGATTCATTTTGTTCACCCTGGATTTCACCCTACTTGGGGCACACATCATTTTTCATAGAGTTTTTTCTGCACCCTGTACTGGACTATGACTCCCACCACCCCTCACCATTGACTAGGCTGGCTAGCGCTCATGGGAGCTGTAGTCCAAAACATCAGAAGGGCCAAAGGTTGCAGAAATGTGCAGGAAACTTAGGTATTCTCATTAAATTCAAACTGCTAAGTCCACAGTAAAAAGAAAATACATTTTAAAATTCAACCTATTATCCTGTATTCTATCCCCTCATTGACTGATCATCTGTCCATGCTACATTTAAATATTAGAATCCCCAGTGAGGATTCCAAATAGAATGTAGAATGACTGCAGCCTTGGTTTCTGTTCAGATGGGCCAGGCTCCTGTGCTGTTGCCATTGATGTCCAGTCCACACAAGGGGTAAGTTTCTTAAATAGAGAATCGAATATGTTTCCTTTTGCCCCTAAACTATCTGTGTGGACTGTAAACAATGTCATCTATTTCCTGGTTACATATCGTTCTATTTGCAGCAGATTTGTAGATTTTGATTCAAGCTTGGAAGTCATTATCTTTGCTTGATAACTTAGGGTCTTCTTTATATTTTTTTACTGGTATTTCATTGCTGTTTATCGTTGGAAATGACACAGGGTTGCTGGATTGGGATAGAGGATGTCTTTTCTTCCAAGTTGTTTATTTAATGAAGCTGCAGTGTTTTTTTTTTGTTTTTTTTAAATATATTGAAATGTGATTCGTCTTTTGGAGCTGAAATATTTGTGGTTGTTGAAATACTTCTTTTTTCGCTCATCTTTTGGCAATGACTGGAGTTTGTTATTTTGTTTTAAATATAACATGTACTTGTTCTAACGTAATGAAACTAGGACATTATTTTGGAACAATGTTTTGGAGTTTGGTTGCAGAATGCTAAACATCCATGAATGGGTTACTAGTAGTATTTTTGTTTCGCCAAATGTTGAAACAATCATTGCCAAAGCAAATCGTTTAGGCTTTTCCAGTCGTTCACTGCATTTTACATTTATATGATTTTGTGTTGACCCCATAAAGAATGGGTCCATTTCAAAGAACATGCAAGGTTCCCTCTCACACTTCATGGTTTTGAAATCATGTTATCATGCTCCATATAGAAGGTATAAAGTGCCTGGCCTGTTCCACAGGAAGGAAAGCCTCAAATCAAGTTAAGATAATATGGTCACCACCGCAGCTGGGTAAAACCCCAACTTCTCTGCGGCGGATGTAAGTCATTACTTTTCCAGCATTAATTTCGCCATCACTTACTTTGTCACATTTACTTTGCCCGACATTTACCTGTCTGCGTTGACTTTACAAGAAATTGATTTTGTCATCGCAGGGGGATGACCCCCTCCAGTACCCCTTTTTTTCGACCTCATTTTCCCCTTGGTTGTCCTTTTGACCTCAAACCTAATCTTACGCTATCCGTAACCACATCCATTACCATCTTCACAATATGAAGATGCAGACAAAGTAAAGGCATGAGCAAGTAAAGGCATGCCAAAGTAAAGGCCTGGAGAAGTGAATGGATGACAAAGTAAGTGTATGTGGCAAAGGGGGAATGCCCTCCAGTGGTCGGTTCGGTAAATGCTAACCAGTAACAAGCAAGAGGTTCTTCACTAGTTCTATTTGAACACTTTGCAGACGTCAACATGTCAAGATGTCCAAGGAAACATGTAAAATTCCAGTCAAACCGCACATATCCAGACTCACTGCTTGATGTCGGCATTGTATGTGTGCCTCCGGAGAGCAATTGTGAGCTGCTCAAGCTGGCTAATCAATGAGTAGAGCTATGCTAGATGGATGGAGCTAACCAGGCCAGATTGAGAAATGTTTAGTTCTGGCTGTAAAGTAATGCTTTGGTGCCACCTATAAGCCGAAACAAATGCATTGGAGTACAGCCAATGGGCATGCTAATTCTGAAGGCCATTTCCTCCCAATTCCTGCCTCTCCCCATCCAAAAGACACCCTCGTTGGATCTCTTTTGAGTTAAATGTATCAAGCAATAAAATCAAACTTGCACTCGAAGTGGCTGCCATGGTTTTTTCAAAGCAGTTTTCTGAGAGCTAATGGTTTAATTGGTGTTGAAAATGCGCAAGCTAATATTATATTAAACTCTGAACAACCACAGGCTTACCCATCGGAGGAAAGGGTGCATGCAATTCTAGGACAGATCGCCAAATACATCATAGGAGAGAAGATAGCAGTATGAAAAGTAATGACACTGTTAGTTATTCATTGTCACACATGAACAGCTGAACAGGCATACACTGCAGCAGTGGCTCTCAAGTCTGTGGTCTCAGACGGAAGGCGATTGGGACGATCAAGTGGTTATAAAAAAGACAGTGCAAAAATCTCTGCAATGGTGGACAAGGGAAAACAGTTAAAAGGAAACCATTCAGGCAAACTCCAATCCAGATGGCACTGACCACATATGCCTTACTGCTAGGGTGGGGAGCACACTGCCAAGAACTATCAGCCCAAGTGGCATGGTCATGAAAGGAAGGGGAGTACCACATTAACATACTGGAACTCCTAGCCATCACAATGACATTACTATCTTTTCAAACAAGGTTAATCAACAACCTTGTGTTAGTCAACACAAACAACACCACTGTAATGTCATGCATACACAAGCAATGGGGAAGACACTGCATAGTTCTGTATAAGCGCAAATTGTGCTTGTGGAGAACAACTGCCTAGCAGTCAACCTAAGCAGGGTGTTAACAAAATCACAAGTGGGAGTTAAACACATACACACTCAGAAAAATCTTCAGACAATGGGGCCACCCCACAGTGGACCTTTTCGCAAGGGGACAAAACACGCATTTCACGACCTTCGCATCCAGGGACCCAGAGAAAGGGTCACCTGGGAATGCACTATTAGTGAACTGGTGAGGGATATTTGCAGATGCCTTTCCCCAGGCTCCACTGCTAAGTAGGTTAGTGCACAAACTGCTACACAAGCAACTCACCATGATTCTAATCACGCCAACGTTGGTGCAACAAATATAGTACCCACATAACCTGATGATGGCCCTCTGGCCTCCAATAAAGGTTCAAAGCAACACAGGTTCAAAGACAACTAACACACCAGGAGACTCTGAACTTAGCAGCTTGACTCCTGAAGTCATAGTGTTTGGACACTTCCATCACCCAAGCAGATGCATGGATAGTCTAGGAGATGCAAGAAGATCCAAACAAAGACAGAGCTACTCCAATAAATGAGGAGATGCAAGAAGATCCAAACAAAGGCAGAGCTACTCCAATAAATGAGGAGATGCAAGAAGATCCAAACAAAGACAGAGCTACTCCAATAAATGAGGAGATGCAAGAAGATCCAAACAAAGGCAGAGCTACTCCAATAAATGAGGAGATGCAAGAAGATCCAAACAAAGGCAGAGCTACTCCAATAAATGAGGAGATGCAAGAAGATCCAAACAAAGACAGAGCTACTCCAATAAATGAGGAGATGCAAGAAAATCCAAACAAAGGCAGAGCTACTCCAATAAATGAGGAGATGCAAGAAGATCCAAACAAAGGCAGAGCTACTCCAATAAATGAGGAGATGCAAGAAGATCCAAACAAAGGCAGAGCTACTCCAATAAATGAGGAGATGCAAGAAAATCCAAACAAAGGCAGAGCTACTCCAATAAATGAGGAGATGCAAGAAGATCCAAACAAAGGCAGAGCTACTCCAATAAATGAGGAGATGCAAGAAGATCCAAACAAAGGCAGAGCTACTCCAATAAATGAGGAGATGCAAGAAGATCCAGACAAAGGCAGAGCTACTCCAAAAAATGAGGAGATGCAAGAAGATCCAAACAAAGGCAGAGCTACTCCAATAAATGAGGAGATGCAAGAAGATCCAAACAAAGGCAGAGCTACTCCAATAAATGAGGAGATGCAAGAAGATCCAAACAAAGGCAGAGCTACTCCAATAAATGAGGAGATGCAAGAAGATCCAGACAAAGGCAGAGCTACTCCAAAAAATGAGGAGATGCAAGAAGATCCAAACAAAGGCAGAGCTACTCCAATAAATGAGGAGATGCAAGAAGATCCAAACAAAGACAGAGCTACTCCAATAAATGAGGAGATGCAAGAAGATCCAAACAAAGGCAGAGCTACTCCAATAAATGAGGAGATGCAAGAAGATCCAAACAAAGGCAGAGCTACTCCAATAAATGAGGAGATGCAAGAAGATCCAAACAAAGGCAGAGCTACTCCAATAAATGAGGAGATGCAAGAAGATCCAAACAAAGGCAGAGCTACTCCAATAAATGAGGAGATGCAAGAAGATCCAAACAAAGGCAGAGCTACTCCAATAAATGGAAGTGTTTTGTCATTTGGTGCAAAACCAAGCAAATTGACCCAATCAACGTCACACCATCAGATATACTAATATATCTATTGCATTTGCTATGTTCGGGCTTGGAGTACAACTCCATCAAGGTACAACTCGCAGCACTACCAGCAACTTCAACCTCAAAACAAAAAACATCCTGTTGGAAAGTGCCAGTAGTTAAATCCTGCATGGAGGGGGTTAAATGCAGGCACCAGTGTGGGACCTAAAGACAATATTTTACAGACTCATGGGACCACCTTTTGAACGCATGCACGAGGCTTCATAAAGAGATCTATCAAATAACATGGCTTCTCTAAGAGCAATAACATGTATTAGAAGAGTAAGTGAGCTCTAAGCATTATCCGTCACAGAACCATTCGTAATCATAGACAAGCACAAAGAAGTTCTAAGAACACATCCACGGTTTTGACCCAAAATATATATCACATGTCCACATAAATCAATCCATTTAACTTCCTTGTTTTTCTGCAATACACAGAATAGGGGAGAAAAAAGCATTACACACCCTAGATGTGCAGAGGGCAGTAATGTTCTATCTTGACAAAACAAAAGAGGAAGACATGCCCGTTCTTTATCTCTTTTGCAATAGGCAGAGAGGGGGGTCCCGTTGTTATGGTCACCATCTCAAAATGGGTTATAAAATGTATCCAGCTTTCCTTCACGCTGTCTCATAAAACACTTCCATTTACACCCAGAACTCCCAGCACAAGACCAACCTTGTTTCAAGGAATGTGTCAAACTACTACACGGAGCTAAACACCTTCTTTTAAACAACACTGTTGTGTAGACACACATGCAAGATCCAATTCACTCTTAGGCCAGGCAATTCTAAAACATTTATGTTCTGGTGTTCCTACTTCTCACCCTCCACCTGCTTCAGGTACTGCTTGCTAATCTATGCACAGCATGTAAATCTAAGCAGATTCACAACATTCGGAAAACAAAAACTATGTATCCAGTAATCATCTTTCTGTAGCTTGTATCTGCTTAGTCACATGTACCCACTCTACCTCCCCACAAAAAAGAAGCAGAACAATGGGTGCAGAAAATATTCCTCAGCTGCAGTGCAAATAACATATGTTGGGGGGACAAGAAGTGTGGGGACATCGAAGTGTGAGGGATTGTGGGGTCCAAATGCTTGTGTGCTTGTGGGATGGGGATGGTGTTGCAAGGGCACCGCTGTCGAAATGGCTGTGATGCTCTAAGCCAACCACTGAATGGTGGACTATTTATGGCATGTGACGCTAGACAGATACATGCTATAGAAAGGCGATTAATGGGTAAGTAAAATGTGTCTTACCTTAAATCCATCTTTCCCTTCCATTTCTAAGCCTTTGAAAATAGACCATTGTGTGCTTTCAGCTGGATTAGTGTTTTTTTTTTCCCTCGGTTTGTCTTGGCTCTTACAACATTAGCGTTCATTTTCGAAAGGAGCCATGTTACACTAAACCCCCCAATCCCCCACACACAATCCCTTTAAGATATCCAGGCATCCAATAGGCCCAGGAAGTCAACAGCGCCCCCCGCCCCCAGTCCTGTGACGCAGTAGCGGGAAAGACAGAGTACTGCCTTGTGTGTGGAAACGTGTGTTGCTGTATCTGTGTCATGCTTAAGGTATTTTTTTTTAATAGGATTTCACCTTAAATCCTATGTTCCCTCCCTTTTTCAAGCCTTTGAAAACGCCCATTCTGTCCTGCTTGTGATATTTGTGATTAGTTTTTACCATAAACCCGGTTTTCCCTCCCTTTTCTAAACCTTGAAAAAGCCCATTGCATTCTGGTTGAGGTATATGCGATTAGTTTTAACTTAAATCTGATTTCCCTCCCTTTTCTAAGGCTTTGGAAAAGCCCATTCGGTTCTGCTTGAGGTATTTGTGATCAGTTTTACCTTAAATATGATGTGCCTTCCCTTTTCTAAGACGTTTTAAAAACCTATGTGTTCCTTCAGCTAGATTGGTGTTTTTTTTCCCTCTGTCTTGGCTCTTGCAACAACAGAGTTCACTTTTCAAGGAGCCATTTTACAGTCCCCTCCCCACAATCCCTTTCAGGAATCTAGGCATCCAATAGGCCCAGGATTACCGAGAAATGATCGAATCTGAAATCTCAGAAGGAGAAAAAAACAAACGTTATTTTTTCAAAAATAACTTTCGGTTTTATCTCCCGCTGACATTTCAGATCACTCTCTCGCCCTGACCCACTTACTTTCCGTCTGGTAGCCGCAATCCCCCTGCAAAGCCGGTTCCCGTAATGCACATGGAAGGGAACCAGCACTGCAGGGTCATGCCCTTTATGTCAATAAAGGGCAGTGGGGGCCCCCCCCGCGCATCCTCTGCTCCCCTTGATTTACATTTTTTTTTCCATTTGTTTCTTTTTCCAATACCATATTTGGCATTTTCTCCAGTTCGATTTTCTTATGTACATTTGTACGGATTCCATAGGCCCAGGGAGTCATCCCAGTCCTATTTCTACAGTTAATCTAGGACAGACAGTGAAGGGCAGTGGATAAGGAGAATAGCCTGTTTGCGTGTTCACGTAGTGCCCAGCCCTGCACTGCAGCCCCCCACCGGCCTTGGGAATCAATGAAAAGAAGGTAAGGGATGACGTAGTATAATCAGTTTGTTTCTTGCCACTTTCTATCTTCACCAGAGAGATTTGCCCCCTGTTAGACTTTTGTTACTGTTAATGTTGGCACTGAGTTCCTCTGTGACTTTGATCTCTCCCACTGTGTGGCTCTGTCATTTTGAACTTTGTTGCTGAAAGTTTCTTTCACTTTAAATATCGCTGCTGAAAGGTTTTTTTCTTGAACGCTGCCACGCTGAGACTTCCTTTTCTTTGATTTTTGCCACTGTGAGATTTTGTCACTTTAAACTTAACTGCTGTGAGTTTTTAATGTTTGATCTCTCCCACTGTGTGGCTCTGTCATTTTGACTGTTGCTGAAAGTTTCTTTCACTTTAAATATCGCTGCTGAAAGGTTTTTTTCTTGAACGCTGCCACGCTGAGACTTCCTTTTCTTCGATTTTTGCCACTGTGAGATTTTGTCACTTTAAACTTAACTGCTGTGAGTTTTTAATGTTTAATCTTGCCACGGCGGAACTTTCTTAAATTTGATTTTGACACTGAGAGACTCACTCACTTTGAACTTAGCGACTGTAATGCTTTAACTTTGCATTTTACCACTGTGGGACTTCATTAACTTTGCATTTTGCCACTGTGAGATTCTGTAATTTTGAACGTTGCTGCAGTGAGTTTTTAACTTTGAATTTTGCCACTGTGTGCCTCTCTCACTTTTAACTTAGCTGATGTGAGTTTTTACATTTGAATTCAACTGCTGCTAGATCCTGTCACTTCCAACTCAGCTGCTGTAAGCTTCCTAACTCTGAATTTTCCCCCTTAGTCACTCTGTCTCTTTGATATCTCCCACTTGACATTTTGGCACTGTGAGACTCTGCCATTTTGAACGCAGATGCTGTGAACATGAACTTTGAATTTTGGGGGGCGTGGCTACAGGGCCATGTAGGAGGATGTGTACCCGGAGGAGCTCCTGCTGATCCTGCACTGATCCGACGCAAAAGTGCATAAAAAATTGCCCGAAACATAACAAAACGCCAGTGCATACGTAAGAAGCAGCAAGGCTGGCCCGCAGCGCGTTTGCACTCCGCTAAACAATTTAATCCGAAAGACTGGTGCCCTGGAAGATTTGGCCGGCTCGCCAAGTGAGGACCCCAGATGGTGACCGGCCATGAACAAAGAAGCCGGGCAAGATAGCACACAGCTTGCGGCCTCGGAGCATACACAGGTGCTGTAAGTGGACTGCGAGCGGTGGAAAGGTGGCGCACAAAAACCGGTGGGCGGCGCATGTGGGGGTGAGGATGGCCTAAGCTGCGAACTAGGAGCAGCACACAGCCAGGACTGTAACCCAGCACCAACAGCGGCGCAGGCGATCTGGCCGCCTGCATCCGAACTCCGCTCCTGCGGTTTTGCGGGGGCCACTTGCCAGCACACAGATCAGTGCCGAGGCGTGGGGACCCTGCGCGGCTCCGACTACCCTCATGGGTGGGATCAGACACTGCGCTCAGAGGATCCGAAGCACCGGGCCCCTGGGGGGGGGCAGGAAAATATATTTAAAAAGAATAATAATAATAATAATAATAATAATAATAATACTCTATAAAAACAAAAACGAAAGCGGGGCGACATATAGACCCCCAGCGCATCAGACCTCACGCACAGGCCAATGAGATGGATACGCATGAACTCTGGCAGTAGCCGCAGAACGGAAGAAACAACAAGCGGAGACGCTAGTGCTGACAAAAAATGGATGCGAATGAACGTGTAACGCCTGCAGTAAACAAGATAGCAGGCGTTTGCTAGCCCGGAGCCACGCTCCACACAAAGGAACTAAGGCACCCAAAACACTGTAGAGGGGCACAGGAAAGTGGAACACAACTGGGCAAACACAACAGCCACGTTGCCTGGATAAAGGCATTAACCGCAACACGCCAACACACAACCACTGAGGCGTTTAAGACTGCCCAGGGGCCCTGGGAACAATGGCACATAGTGCCTCCCCTCAGATATAAGCGAGGGCGATTGTGGCGCACTGGGGAACAGCAAGTGAAACCCCACTGCCTGGCATTGGCGAGAGCCTGAAGAACAAACTAGGCCCAGGTGTGCTGCATCTGGAGAGGGGCTGGCATACTGCATCTTTTCTGTAACTACCTTTCCAAACATGCGCCCTGATGCCCGTGGGCATGGTGCGCAATACAAATAAACAAAATACAAATACAAATACAAATCCTGCCTGCCCCAGGGTGGAGCCCGTGCGGGGCCGGTGCGCGGAGTGGAAAAGGGAGGTGAGAGGTGGCAAGAGGAAACAGCGCGCAACTGGGAACCGCACCCCGCCCAGTAGAATACTGGGACCGTCTGCGACCACAACCTGCAAAGCGAGGATCAGCGAGGCCCAGATCAAGGAGCAGAAGTGTGCAGCCTCGTAGCGATCCCAAGAGAGGCTTGGAGGAACCCAAGGTTCTACAGGGCCCTGCTGCCAATCCCAAATGGGCCCTGAAGAGGACCAGAGGCAGTGTGCGACATGCATGGACAATGAGACAAGGCTAAGGGGTCAACAGCATACCACAATCATACCACACACATGCAGCACAAGTGCACATAACTAACAAGCACTACCGAGCGCACACAAAACCTGCCATAAGACACATATGTGCTGATAAACAAAGTGAGGGTGTGGCAAGTGAGATCGCCATATGGAGTGCCACCAACATAAAGGGCCCAAGCAGGACAATAGATGACCATGAGTAGCACTGCTGGGCCCAACACAGTGCCGGAGAAGGACCGCGGCCCCTGGGAGAGCAGACAGTGACACGACCCAACAAGGGCAGGAATGTGAAGCCAACAGAAGCAACAGCGGAAAGGTACATGGAAGGACACAACCCATCCGAGAAACAATGCAACATCACATGCGGACTTTGATAACAGCATCCCCCATACACCACAGCTGTTCATAAATCATCTCAAAGAGCCGGAGACCATACCCCAGAGAGCCCAAACGGAAATAAATGACAACATTGAGATGGCAAGCAAGCAGACCAAGATGAAAGCGAAAAAAACCACTATGCAGGAATATGCAAGAACACCGCAATCGATGGAAGGGGCAAGGAGTAAGGCGAAGACCCCCGTCACGGACACCGTCATGGCAAGCAAAGACCAGCAGATCCTGGAAGCAATTGCAGACCTGAAACTAAAATGGGAAACTAAACTAGAATCAGTGATGGTCGAACTCAAGGCTGCATTGGAACTCAGAGTGGGCACAGTCCAGGAGGAAGTCAATCTCCTCAGACGAGATATCAGAGCGTTAGCAGAACGCACGGGCGAATTGGAGAAAGAAGTGACCCCAAACACAGCCACATGTGCGTCACATACATCGAAGATCCACATCCTGGAACAATGCGTGAGCAACCTGGAATATAGAGCA
This sequence comes from Ambystoma mexicanum, assembly GCF_040938575.1. Lineage (NCBI taxonomy): Eukaryota > Metazoa > Chordata > Amphibia > Caudata > Ambystomatidae > Ambystoma > Ambystoma mexicanum. The sequence goes on from NC_090940.1 coordinate 582,873,322, forward strand.
GAAGAGGTGGAGGGACGCACCCGGAGAAACAACATACATATTGTGGGACTACCGGAAGGAGCAGAGGGACCAAACCCGACGGAATATGTAGAGACAATGCTGTTGCAAAAAATCAGTGGAGGGGGGCTCACCCAGGGGTTCGCGGTGGAAAGAGCGCACAGAGCCCTAACAAGGAGGCCACAGCCGGGAAACCCCCCAAGACCAATAATACATTCTTGGTGCAGAGACGACGAATGAACTATGGGTCAGTGAAAAAAAGACTGCGGGAGGCGGGCTATAAATATATGCTAATGTACCCGGCAAAACTGAAGGTATACCACAAAAATAGAACACTGTTCTTTGACACCCCGGAGGACGCGTCAGAGTGGTTGGACACCCAGAACTGCCCATCGGCAACAGACAACCAGAAGGAAGACGGAGCAGATAAGTAAAAACAAGAGTGACGGCAGCAACCACGGTGCTGTAGTATTATACACTGGGACTAGAATATAAGATAGGGCGCAGCCAGATGAGATAAATACAAGATGGGCAGCATAAATAAAATTATCCAAGCACGGAAAAATAGCACGAATTGCAGGAGACCTGAGGGACTCGCTCTCGTACCCCCACAGATAGATTAGTTAGGTTACCTATAGATTGGTAATACCCTGCTGGATTCCAGATATCGGTGAACCGAGAAAGAACCAAATGTGGGGGAGCCTGAGATCCAGGATTGGAGCTGGGCAACAGTTTGGGACGGGAAGGGAGGGAGGAGGGGAGGGAATGTGTGCAGTGAATGTAGTTGGGGAGAAATGGGGGTGGGGGGATAGTAGGGAAGTTTATGTTGAAATTGGTGGGGAGATTTGGGGGTGGGTGGTTAGTTGGGGAGTTTATGTTGAAATTGGACACAGAATGAGCTTGCACTCAGGTCAGGCTAAATTGAAGCAGATGACGTGGAGGGTGGGAGAAGAGATGAGATATGGAGGGCAATGGGAGACCTTAGAATAGTAACCTGGAACCTCAGAGATCTCAACAGTTATCTAAAGAGAAACAAGGTAATGATGTATCTGAGAGGACAGAAAGTGGATATAGCCCTCTTGCAAGAAACCCACCTCACCAAAGAGAAACTAGAAGTGATTAAGGGCAAGTGAAAATGGACCACCATGGGGGCAACATACTCAGCCTTTGCCAGAGGGGTGATCATCTGGGTGGCTCCACACGTGCCCTTCCAGGTGCTTCAGGCCACGGTGGAGCCAGATGGGAGAATGGTAGTGTTACGGGGGTTGCTAGAGAACAGGGAACTGTGTATCATGAATACGTACACCCCCAACCAAGACACAGTGGCCTACTTCAAGGCATTATATCATAAAATCAGCCCCCATATGGGAGGTGGGGTTATATGGGGTGGGGATTTCAATTGCACACTGAACCCTAAAATGGATAGGTCGGACACTAAGGCCCTCATTCCAACCCAGGCGTTAAGGGTTTAATGGCGCTGTCTGCTTTTAGCAGGCGTTAAGAACCAAGGCGCTAAGCATCCTTGGCGCTAATTATGGCACCGTAATTTACGGTGCCGTAATTAGTGCCTTCCCCACTCCCATTATGCCCTATGGGGCAAAAATGGGAATGGGGAAGGGTAAATGGGGATTGGGGATTTACCGCCACACTCACCTTGGAATAGGGCGGTAAATCCGCCATCCACCATGGTGTAAACGGACTTTACACCATGGTGGTAAAGTAGGGAACTTACCACCTGGGTTGGAATGAGGGCCTAAATTAGATAAAACCACCCCTGCAGCGAAAACCTTACAGAACCTGCAGAGAGACTTTGGCTTGGAAGACATATGGAGGCAGAAACACCCGAACGATAGGCACTACTCGCACTACTCCGCCCCACACAATCTGCACACAAGGCTGGACTACATGTACGCCACTCCGGAACTAATTGGGGAAAATGACAGGCTCAGAATATAAGGCACGAATCTTATCCGACTATTCCCCTCTGGTCCTGGGATGGCGACACCAGCCCCCCAGAGCCAGAATCCCAACATGGAGGCTTAGGGCCAAAGCATTAAAAGACACTGCATTCTGAGAGGACCTAAGAGAGGAGATAATTGGGTATTTCAAAAATAACACAGGCAGTGTGGAGTCGAATGGAACCCTGTGGGAGGCCTTTAAGGTGGTAATTAGGGGGCGGCATATCTAAATCTAGAGGGCCTAACAAAGTGCAAACATATGACTCAGAGAATCTGCCATTGCGAGACTGCACCATAACAAGCTTCTAGCACTACAAGGCCTCTGCCACAAGACAACCACACCAACCAACAACCCCATGGGATAAGGGGAAAAGCTTGCCCATGGTATATTATGCCTCCAGGGTACTTCTGCCATGAGGTTAGTTTTTTCCCCTTGAATAGGTCTTTGCCCTTGTCTAGGTCTTGCCCGCTGGATAGGTCTTTCCCTTGGGATAGGTCTAGCTGGTGGGATGAATTTGACCCCTGGGATATGCCACCCTTTAATATAATCCTACACATTACGCCCTCCGCTATATGCTGGAATAGTACAAAAAAACACAGCTCACACATATATTGCCACTGAAAAATCAGCAAACAAGGAACATTGACCAAGGACAAGCAGCCACCATCACAACATCTGTGCGACTGGACATCAAGGAAGAAAAAGAGAAAAAACCCTGTTGACAACCACATAATCCACCAAGAAAAGATCAGAACAAGCATCTTAACCAGAAAAGCAGACCCTGAATCAGACAAAAATATGTCCTCTAACTAAGAAGCCCTCACTGCAAAAATGTATGGTACCAGGAAAGACTGACGCACACAAAGTATCCAAAATAGAACAAACCAAATAGAAGAAGACCATCCATCTCAAACCACGACATCTGAGAGCCAACCAACACCAATAAACAACACGCCTACTGCCCACTGGAAGAGAAACCATTTTCTGGGATAAGACCAAACTCACTCTACTTATCGTGCTAGCTTCATCTGACTTCACACTCTCACAACCAATTGCCCATAAACACCTGAAACACATATGGAGGAACACTGGAAATACAAGGGACATACATGAAATGTATAGAGTCACAACCAAATAAAATGAATTCAACACACCATTCATCGTAACAATTGGCAAGACATATGGAATCATTAACATGAGCCGGCAGACGACCCCGAAGAAAATATGCACCCAAAATGCAACCTTCTAAATCTATTCATCCTAGAAACAGAAGCAACAAAACCGTATGCAGAATTTAAAGGGAAAACAAATCGATACCAACTCAAATTACTAATGCCACCTTCAAAAGACAAACAAAACCCAGAAAACGAAAGGATAAACTGAAACCTAGTCAATGCTAGATCAATGTCAACTCTGTGATAAATCGCCATCTGGCAAGGGTGTGAAAACCCATTTTCTTTTGATATTTTTATTGAATAATACAATAATGTGAGTAATATCATCTCACAAAGGAAATTCTGCTAATCAGGTTCCCCTTTCATACGCTGTGTGCTATAAGGATAATGTGTACTGTGTCCTGCTGCATCAGTATCCTGATTGACAGCACCTGCTATACCAGTGGCACAGAGCAGATTCAGTGACCACATGTCCCCCTCTTGACAGCTGCAATGATACCTAAGTCTCTGCAGTGCAGGGGCTGTATTTAAAATATGCACCTTATTCCAAAGACTGCACAACCCTGATGATATTGTCCTGGTGGCACATAAAACTGTAAATATAAGCCATATCCGAGTTAGGGTATGGTTTCCAGCATCTTTCAAAGTTATCTCAGCCTCCTTAAATTGATTTTGCATGTGTGTTAGCCCTTTGGGCCCATGTCAGCTGTGGAAAGATTATGCGTATGTGCTGCAGACAAGGCCCACCCATGTCCACTGACAGAACTAACCTTGGTGGTTTGTTTCCCTTTGTTGCTTTATAAGGGCAGATAATACCCTTATCCCCAGGACAGCCGCTCCACAGGAAGCTGTCCTGGGTGCGGAAACCAAGAGGCACACCTATTCACAGAGAGATGGGCCTCACACCTTGCTGATGTATGTCAAAAGGCCTTTGATCCTTTTGAGAGGGTATGGGGCTTTGTTAGGGTTTGCCATAGAGGGGTCTGCACAGTTTCTGCAGGGTTCTATAATGTTGATTCTCTCTGCATCTCTTTCCTGTCCCCTACACTTCCCCTGGAGCAAAGCACTTTGGTGTGACTTCATATGGACAAATTCCACACATTTTGAAAGCAGAGAGTGGACCCTTGGCAATGTTTGCCTTTAATAGAAGGGGTATTCCACCAATTGTTTGCATTATCTTGGTAATCATCTAAGAACATCTTTGGATAATCACTTGAGGAGATTCCACTGGATCCTGCTGAGAGAGCAGTCCTCTTTGAGGTCCTCCAGTTGTGAGGTGAAGGCCAATGCAGAGACTAGTTCTGTTCCCTAACCATCTTCAGGGACCATTGGGGATGATCTGCTGCTCAAACAGGACCTACCTCTTTGCCAGCCACAGCGGTACCCAGTCCTCACCATGCCCGACCCCTGCAGTTGTGTGTGTTAGGGAGAAATCTCTGTTTAGGCTGAATTTCCTAACTTAGTGAGTCCCCCAGCAGCTTTGCTGGATTTCTGGAGTTTGTTTTTTTCCATCCTGACAAGAGTGAGACTCTTTTCTCCCGCTCTTGGACATGTATGTGTGTAATTCCTTTGAAATGTCAATGTGTTCGATGGGCTATGGGGTCTTTTACTCCATAGGGTCTCATATGTTTTTCTATGTGTGTTACACCGCACCCTACGTGCCGTAACACGGGGGCGTCCTAGCGGGTCCCCCACCATAGACTCCATACCCGGGGACTGACTACTGTCTCCCCGGGCATGTAAAGTCACCATTGGCTTTACTAGACCTAAATTTACAAACAGAACTAGTACCAACCATCTTATTGTGGACGTACTAGTAGGGGTAAATCGATTACTCCTGGATCTGTTACTCGAGGGGGCACTGCCCCGTCCCCCCTCGTCGAGTTTTGGCTGGTGGCAGTGGAAACTACTTGTTATGTTCGACCCCGAACATAACCCTATGGGATTCGTCCCATTGTTGGAGAGTGATACTTTTTCTAATTAATCTCTGACGTACCACCGATCTACTTATCTTAAATAAGTTTATCGAGTGGTATTTTCTGCCAGAACTCGGTTTGTAAAATGGCGTCTGTGTTCGTCTCTGTGACTCCTAAACCAAAGGTCGAGCCCTTTGTTCCACTTTTGGCGGGCTCTGTACAGAGACCCTCCAAAGTGGTGCCATTCTGTCTGGGTTGCCACAGGGGTGTGGGAGGGGGTTTAGGCACCCTGGACCGAGTTGCCTTGCCAACTCCGGTCGCACTCTGGAGTGATTGGCCCAGGTGGTGAGCCTTCCCGCTCACCACTTAGCATGTGTTGATTGACAGCTAGGCTGAATGAATGGGGGTCTTCTGCATAAAAGCAGGGCTTTTGGGACTGGATCTTCAGAAGTCGCCACAGGACCTAAGAATCCGACGAGGGTAATGCTGAGCCGACCTGCAACGACGACACCTCCGGTGGAGCCCTGCTGAGCTGACTCACCACTTCCCGACGACAGAGGAGATCTCCCTGCCGGAGAGTCTCTTCCCCTGACTGGTGGGAACAACCAGTCCCCTTTGCTTTTTATTCGCCTCAGGACGCAGTGGTTGAATTGCCCGTGCAGAGCACCTCGGCAACCGGATAGCCACTACCCCTGTACCGTGACCAAAAGGTGGTGCCTTGTGACGGAGCACTCTGCGGCTGGTCTCTTCCCTGGTGGTGCACCGGACTTCACTTTCCTTCGACGATGAGATCATCTCTACTCTTGGCCAAGACCCGACGTGCATCCACCACCAGGAACAACTGCCCTCGCCGCAGCTGCCCTCCACAACAAGGTACTGTGTCCGCCTGGCTTCCCTTTCGTTCGGTTCGAGTGAGGAGTCTTAATCCTTTCCGTTCCGCTGGGTCGCCTCCAAGCTTTGCTCATTCTTTGTTCTGAACTTGTTCCATCTGCCGATAACAATTTGCTATAAAGACTTGAATGCATCTCCACTAGAGACTTTTTGGGACATCGCGCCTTGCCTCTCTCCGAGTGGGCCTGGCCTCTGAACTTTATGATCTATTGTGATTCTTGCCTTCCTGCCTTGCATTTTATCCGTGTAGGATTGAACTGTGTTGATTTCATAACCTGCCTATCTTTTTCTCTCCCTTCCTAACTAATATTCGAGTGTCATCTAGGTTGAGGTATACACCTCTGTCTGAAAATAAGTGGTACCAGTAGAACCTAGAGTTGTCGATATTTTGCTAGGGGGATTGATCGTTTTCTACTTCGTAGAGTAATTGTGTTTGATTTGTTTGCCGTGATTTGCTTTAGTGTTTTCCATAGATGTTGTGTTATAAATAAATGCCTTGATATTTTTACACTAAGCCTCGTTGCGTGTTTGCTTGTCTTGCTGTGAAGAATTGCCCTATTTTGTATACTCCACATACTACTCAACTTTTCTTGAGAGAAGTCTGACTGCTCAGCCACAGCTACCAAGTGAATCTGTGTGGTACAGACTGCTACCAAGTGGGTTCACCGCCAACGCCTGTAGTCCTAAATCTTTTGCAGTGGTCCCAGAGGGAACTGCACAGGTTTCCGCTTAACACTGGTGTACAGCGGTGGGATTTGTATCGAGTATACAGTTTAGAGTGCTTTTCGACACTGTAGGATAACTAACCACAAAACTTTGCACAAAAAGCAACTTTCAAAAAACATGTCTACGATGGAAACTTACAGTCAAGAGTCTTTGTCAGGTGAAAATGCTGAGAGTTTGCGAGCTCTCTGTAGGCAAGCGAATCTTTCTGTAAGAGGCAAGAAGTTAGAACTAATAGAGAGATTGCTGGCGAACCAAAGTCTGGGTACTGGTTCAGAGGAATCAATCTCCCCAGCGAATGTAGACAACAGTAATGGTGTTGATCTGAATCGTAATTCTGATGATAGCGATGAAGAGGCTGACGAGGACGGTTAGGCTAATGAAACTGTCTCCCCCGCTCCTCTACCTGCCTTACCAGCTGTGCCTAAGGGGCCCATACCAGGTCCCACAAGTAACCCTGCTTATTTTGAACTTGAAAAAATGAAGCTCGAACTAGAATACAAACGGTTCTTGGCTCAATCTGAACGAAACCAAGAACTCGAGTTCAGACGGATGAATGCCCAGGCTGAGCAGAAGCAAGCTGAGTTGAGACTCAGAGAAATAGAACTTAATCACGAATTAGAGATGAAAATGTTGTCTATGGAAAATGCTTCTCTCTCCTCTGGTTCCTCTAGGTGCTCCAGTCCCAAAAGACCCCGGATGCCGAAGGAATTAGTGGGTATGTATGAACCGAGATTGGATGTGTTGGATTGGCTGAAACTGTTTGAATACAATCATGGGCTCCAGGACATCACCGGGAATGCGTTGGTTCCCTGGTTGTTCTCTAGGCTCCCTCCTGTTGCGACTGATGTGGTAATGGAGTTGGGGGAGGCGGATAAGACGGATTACGAAGGTGTGAAACTAGCTTTGATAGCTAGATTCGGGAAGACCCCTTCCCAGTATCTTAAGAGGTTTAGAACCCTCAAAAAGCATGATGGTACCCCTTGGGCTACCTGGGTGAGTGAAAAACTTAGAGGGATGGATTAAGGGTTACAAAGTGAACACTTATGAGGGTATGAGAAATCTTTTTATGTTGGAGTCTATTTATGATGCCTGTTCTCCTGAGCTCAGACAGCACTTGGCTGATTCGAAGGAATTGGATTCCAGGGCACTAGCTAAGGCTGCTGACTTGTGGGTTGCCAACAGGGCTACTCATAAGGATTCTGGGGCAACTCAGAAAAAGGACGAGGGAAAACAGCCTAAAAAAGACTCAAAAGAGAATTTGAATAAACTCACATTCCAAAGAGGGCCCCAAACAAAACCAGAAGGGTTAGCCACCGGGAAAACCACAGCAGAATAGTGTGTCTTCTGGTGCCAAACCGGAAGGAGGTCAGAACAAGCCACCATTCCAGAAAGCATTCGGTAAATGCTTTGTTTGTGGCTCGACTGACCACGTGAAAGGAGATCCCAGATGTAAGGGTAAACCTTCAGGGGTCCAGCTTGTCTCCTTAGCCTTCGCTCCAGAGGAGGAAGTCCAAATGGCAAGTGGAAACTTTCTACTGCTAGCTGACGAACCCATTGGAGTCTCAGCCAGCGTTTCTTTAGTATCTCTGGGGTTGTGGGAACAACAGAATTTAGATGTCTATAATTCTATCCCCGATAATACTAAAGAGTATTATAAGGACAGTGTCCAGGTGAATGGTCAGGAGACTCCTGCCATTAGGGACACTGGGGCCAGCATAACTGTGGTGGATAAATCGTTTTTTCAGGCTGAGGATGTTGCTAAGGCACCCAAATGCCTCACCAAGTTAACTGGAGGGCCTGTGCAGATGCTTCCCCAATTACCAGTTCTCATCCAGTGTAACGACATGACTGTGAAGATACCTGTCAGCATACAGAGTGAGGTACCAGGACGCATACTGTTGGGTAACGATTTGAAAACTCTCGGAGTTGTATCACATACTCCCAGATCTCCTAGTAAACGGTTACAGGAGCTAACCAGACCCGCAAGAGAGAGGACCATGCGCGGTACTCTCCAGGAGATGATGAAGAAAGAAATCACTCCTGCTCCACTGGAATTGTCAGCCGCTGTCTCCAAGAAATCAGAAGCGAAGGGGAAACCTAAGACTTCTATCCCGAAACCAGCCGCCAGCATTCCAGTGCAGCCGACACGGACTTCCCCGCGGTTGTCCAACGTCACACCCGTAACTCCACCTCCAGCCGAGGCTGAGAGGGAGGTACAACCCTGCGTGATAGAATTAGACTCTGAGGAAGAGCTAATGGAAGGCCAGGAACTCATTGGATATCTGGATCCTGTTGACCATCCTGCGCTGCAGTCTTTACTTGCAGAAGGTGGACCCAGCAGGGCAGACTTCAGTAAGGGACAGAGAGAATGTCCAACTCTGGAAGGTCTTCGCCATCAGGCAGAAGCTCAGGCTGAAGGGCAAGAGCCTGGGAAATACAGGTTGCACTGGGAAGATGGCCTCTTCTACAGTGAACAGACCGAGTCTGCACCTGGAGACTACAAACGACTTGTAGTACCCCAAGAGAACAGACCACAGTTCTTGCAGTTAGCCCACGAGATTCCTTTGGCTGGTCACTTGAGTTTCAAGAAGACTAAGGAAAGGCTCTCGCTCTACTTCTATTGGCCAAAGATGGGGGCCGAAGTAGAAAAACACTGCAGGAGCTGCCACACCTGCCAGATCTCTAGTAAGGTTGGATCCAAGAATGTGGCACCGTTAGTGCCTCTCCCAGTTGTGGGAGTCCCATTTGAGAGAGTAGGGATTGACATTGTTGGTCCCCTTCATCCTCCAACCTCCTCAGGCAACAGGTTTATACTTGTTGTAGTAGACCATGCTACTGGGTATCCTGAGGCAATTCCTATGAGGACTGTTAAAGCTCCGGCTGTGGCTAAGGCCCTCCTTGGTATTTTTACCAGGGTCGGGTTTCCTAAGGAAGTAATCTCTGACAGGGGGTCAAACTTTATGTCCCACTACATGAAAGCCATGTGGAAAACCTGCGGAGTAACTTACAAGTTCTCAACGGCTTACCACCCACAAACCAATGGGTTGGTAGAACGTTTCAACCGAACCATGAAGAGCATGATAGGTGCTTTAGAGGAACCCCTTAAGCGTAAGTGGGACCTTCTATTACCATGCCTTCTCTTTGCTTATAGAGAAGTCCCTCAGGAGGGAGTAGGTTACTCTCCCTTCGAACTACTCTATGGTCATCCCGTCAGAGGTCCATTGGCCCTGATTAGGGAGGGGTTGGAGAGTGCTCCTTCCCCCAAGCCAGTCAGAGTGACTGACTACGTGATAGGTCTCCTGAGGAGAATGTCGCACCTGATGACGGAAGAAAACGATAACTTGAAAGCTGGACAAGCGTTGGTCAAGCACTGGCACGATCAAAAAGCTAACATGGTTGAGTTCGCTCAAGACCAGCTCGTTCTCGTTATGATCCCAACAAGGCAGAGGGCCTTGCAAGATAAGTGGATGGGACCCTACCGAGTAGTGGGTAAACTCAGAGAGGTTAACTATCTGGTGGACTTGGGCAATCCCAAGGAGGCTCCGACAGTCTTTCACACCAACCGACTTAAAGCGTATGTCTCACGACCTGATGTAGGAGCGTTGCTTCTAGCATCATCCGAGGAAGAAGAAGAGAGTGAAGCTCTTCCGGATTTCCTCAGAGGCTTACCTTTAGATGAATAAATTGAAGGAGTGAATCTCTCCTCCAATCTGACACCCGAGCAACAAGAAGAGTGCAAATCTATGTTGAATCAGTTTGCCTCTCTGTTCTCGCTTTCACCAGGCTTGACTCCTTGGGGCCAGCACGACATACTCACTGGTGACTGTCTGCCGGTCAAAAGCAGAGGATACCGCATGTCAGAAAACATACGAACCCACATCAAACTTGAGGTCAGCAAGATGCTTGATCGCGGGGTAATAGAGCCCTCTACTAGTCCATGGTCTAGCCCAGTTGTGTTAGTACCAAAGGCCGGATCTAAAGAACTTAGATTCTGCGTGGATTATCGAGCTCTTAATGCAGTCACCAAGACTGATGCCCACCCTTTGCCAAGAACAGATGAGTTGGTGGATAAACTTGGCGCCGCCAAATTCCTCAGCACATTTGACTTGACGTCAGGCTATTGGCAAATAGCCCTGATAGACCATGCCAAGGAGAAAACTGCATTTTCTACCCCCGTTGGCTTATACCAGTTTAAGGTAATGCCTTTCGGACTGAAGAATGCACTTGCTACGTTTCAACGGATGGTAAATAGGTTCTGAATGGGATGGAGGACTTCTGCATGGCATACTTGGATGACATCGCAGTGTTCAGCAATTTCTGGGAAGAACATGTAATCCACCTGAGAGATGTTTTGCAGGCTCTTGGACGAGCCAATCTGACCATAAAGGCAAGTATATGCCAAATTGGACAGAGTAAGGTAGTCTATCTTGGGCATGAGATAGGCGGTGGAGAAATAAGGCCTTTGCTCAGTAAGATTGAAGCTGTGCAAAATTGGACAACACCGACTACTCAAACCCAGGTGAGAGCCTTCCTAGGCCTCACTGGGTATTACAGGAATTTCATAGAGAACTATGGGACCATAGCTTCTCCACTGAATGTCATCTCCTCGCCCAAATTTCCTAAAAAGGTTAAATGGAACGAGGAGTGCAATCAGGCTTTTGAAAACCTGTCACAGGCTCTTTGCCAAGCCCCAGTACTCAGAGCTCCTGATTACTGCCAACACTTCATTGTGCAGACAGACGCTTCCAATGTAGGGATAGGAGCCGTACTCAGTCAACTGGATGGGAAAGGTAGGGAGCACCCCGTTTGCTTCATCAGCCGCAAGCTGAAGGATCCTGAAACAAGGTGGGCAACAATCGAAAGAGAGTGCTTTGCTATCGTGTGGGCTCTGAAGAAGTTTAGGCCGTACTTGTATGGTTCTACTTTTGTTATTCAGACTGACCATCAACCCTTGAGATGGTTAATGCAAATGAAAGGGGAAAACCCAAAACTATTGAGATGGTCGATCTGCCTACAAGGGTTTGATTTCACCATTGAGCACAGGTCAGGGTGTCACCACCAAACAAAATGCTGATGGTCTCTCTAGGATGTATGTCATCGACTAGAGGTATGAGATTCATCCAGGAGTGGATTAAATCCTCCTGTCCCTTAGTCTGGGGGGGGGGCGAGTGTAAGGGAGAATTCTCTGTTTAGGCTGAATTTCCTAACCTAGTGAGTCCCCCAGCAGCTTTGCTGGATTTCTGGAGTTTGTTTTTTTCCATCCTGCCAAGAGTGAGACTCTTTTCTCCCGCTCTTGGACATGTATGTGTGTAATTCCTTTGAAATGTCAATGTGTTCGATGGGCTATGGGGTCTTTTACTCCATAGGGTCTCATATGTTTTTCTATGTGTGTTACACCACACCCTACGTGCCGTAACACGGGGGCGCCCTAGCGGGTCCCCCACCATAGACTCCATACCCGGGGACTGATTACTGTCTCCCCGGGCATGTTAAGTCACCATTGGCTTTACTAGACCTAAATTTACTAACAAAATTAGTACCAACCATATTATTGTGGACGTACTAGTAGGGGTAATTCGATTACTCCTGGATCTGTTACTCGAGGGGGCACTGTCCCGTCCCCCCTCGTCGAGTTTTGGCTGGTGGCAGTGGAAACTACTTGTTATGTTCGACCCCGAACATAACCCTATGGGATTCGTCCCATTGTTGGAGATTGATACTTTTTCTAATTAATCTCTGACGTACCACCGATCTACTTATCTTAAATAAGTTTATCGAGTGGTATTTTCTGCCAGAACTCAGTTTGTAAAATGGCGTCTGTGTTCGTCTCTGTGACTCCTAAACCAAAGGTCGAGCCCTTTGTTCCACTTTTGGCGGGCTCTGTACAGAGACCCTCCAAAGTGGTGCCATTCTGTCTGGGTTACCAGAGGGGTGTGGGAGGGGGTTTAGGCACCCTGGACCGAGTTGCCTTGCCAACTCCGGTCGCACTCTGGAATGATTGGCCCAGGTGGTGAGCCTTCCCGCTCACCACTTAGCATGTGTTGATTGACAGCTAGGCTGAATGAATGGGGGTCTTCTGCATAAAAGCAGGGCTTTTGGGACTGGATCTTCAGAAGTCGCCACAGGACCTAAGAATCCGACGAGGGTAACACTGAGCCGACCTGCAACGACGACACCTCTGGTGGAGCCCTGCTGAGCCGACTCACCACTTCCCGACGACAGAGGAGATCTCCCTGCCGGAGAGTCTCTTCCCCTGACTGGTGGGAACAACCAGTCCCCTTTGCTTTTTATTCGCCTCAGGACGCAGTGGTCGAATTGCCCGTGCAGAGCACCTCGGCAACCGGATAGCCACTACCCCTGTACCGCGACCAAAACGTGGTGCCTTGTGACGGAGCACTCCGCGGCTGGTCTCTTCCCTGGTGGTGCACCGGACTTCACTTTCCTTCGACGATGAGATCATCTCTACTCTTGGCCAAGACCCGACGTGCATCCACCACCAGGAACAACTGCCCCCGCCGGAGCTGCCCTCCACAACAAGGTACCGTGTCCGCCTGGCTTCCCGTTCGGTTCGAGTGAGGTGTCTTAATCCTCTCCGTTCCGCTGGGTCGCCTCCAAGCTTTGCTCATTCTTTGTTCTGAACTGGTTCAATCTGCCGATAACAATTTGCTATAAAGACTTGAATGCATCTCCACTAGAGACTTTTTGGGACATCGTGCCTTGCCTCTCTCCGAGTGGGCCTGGCCTCTGAACTTTATGATCTATTGTGATTCTTGCCTTCCTGCCTTGCATTTTATCCGCGTAGGATTGAACTGTGTTGATTTCATAACCTGCCTATATTTTTCTCTCCCTTCCTAACTAATATTCGAGTGTCATCTAGGTTGAGGTATACACCTCTGTCTGAAAATAAGTGGTACCAGTAGAACCTAGAGTTGTCGATATTTTGGTAGGAGGATTGATCGTTTTCTACTTCGCAGAGTAATTGTGTTTGATTTGTATGCCGTGATTTGCTTTAGTGTTTTCCGTAGATGTTGTGTTATAAATACCTTGATATCTTTACACTAAGCCTCGTTGCGTGTTTGCTTGTCTTGCTGTGAAGAATTGCCCTATTTTGTATACTCCACATACTGCTCAACTTTTCTTGAGAGAAGTCTGACTGCTCAGCCACAGCTACCAAGTGAATCTGTGTGGTACAGACTGCTACCAAGTGGGTTCACCGCCAACGCCTGTAGTCCTAAATCTTTTGCAGTGGTCCCAGAGGGAACTGCACAGGTTTCCGCCTAACAGTGTGCGAGCCTCCCCCATATTTGGGAGCCCGAGAATCAGGACCCATCTTGTACTTGAGCCCCTGGAGTGGGACTCAGAGTATCCTAAGACGTGACCTGCTGCTGGTCCAAGACTGCCTCTCTGCAGCCACAGTGGTACCCAGGTCCTCACAGTGTTGGAGGACACCCTGTAGTGTGCACATGTGTGTGCCAGCCTCACCCTGTGTTTGGGAGCACAAGAACATGATTCATCTTGTCCCTGGGACCTGGTTAGCGACTCACAGTACCCTGAGTTCCAAGAGAACCATGATCTTAGTGTTTGTTCACTGTTGAACTACTTAGGGAGTATTTCATGAACTATTCAACACATTTGAAACAGCCGATCGCACCGTTGCTGCTTTTTGCTCTCTCCCGATCTTCGCACAGTGCCAAGAAGTCTGGTTTGGTGCTGCTGAACCACCAAGAATTGAAGAGAAGGTACTATTGACTGCTAACTACCCCCATGGTCCATATTTGGGTCCTAGAGACTGGTTATGGCACTTTGGGCCTCATCATAAGTTGGGTGGAGCAGTAAAAATGCAGCAGCAATGCTATTACCTATGGACTCTCTGATTCATTACCCAGCGTGCTGAATCTTTCTTTGCTTATTTTGTGTTATTTCTTCAGGGGTGGGTTTTGTGTAGTGTTTTTCTAGTTAGTTATTATTGTTCATGGTAGTGTCTGATTAAATGATTAAAGTAAACATATATATATATATATATATATATATATATATATATATATATATATATATATATATGTGTATATATATATATATATATATATATATATATATATTCAGTGAAAAAAAATTGTTAAAGGGACGTTATGGTTAAGTTGCGCTACTAAAAACCTATGAAATTCAGTGAAAAAACTTTGTTAAAGGGACATTGTGGTTAAGTTGCGCTACTAAAAACCTATGAAATTCAGTGAAAAAACTTTGTCAAAGGGACGTTATGGTTCCAAGTAAAACCGAAAAACCATTGAAATTCGCCAGTTATGGTAAGCTAAGCAACCATAACTCGCACCACCACCGTGTACTGCTAAGACTAACACCCAGGACATCAAAGATGACATCACATATCATAACATAGGAACATTTAACAAATTCAAAAAGGAGCACACAAACACATTATATGTACTAATAAATAAGAAATGTAACCCATATATACAACACACTAACCATTCATTTAAATGCACTATGTTCTAAAATGGAATATACCACAATTATATAAATTGGCTTCCAATATAATTACCTCACAAACACGACAGAACTGAGAACAAGAGCAGACCCACTGAGTACATAGGACATATCTTACCTGAAATAGTAAGTGCACTTAATTTTATTAATATATTTATAAACTTTCTGTATTAGATAAAAAAAATATATTATCTTTTTTTTTTCTCTCACAGAAATGTCTAGTTCTCTGGAATGGCTAGAGGAGCATTTCCCACATGAAGAAATGTCACAAGATAGTGAAACTAATGGTAAACACTTTATAATATAAACCAATTAATTATTATTATTATTATTATTATTTTGAATACATGTAAGATATATATTTTTTTTTTGTACAGAGCATACCAAAATAGAAAACACTTCAGAAAAACCTGTTATGGATAACACTTTTCACAGTATAGAAGAAAAAATGGATTTATTGTTGACTAATTTTAATAATTTGAAAACTTTTGTGGAAGATCATTTTAAACCAAAAACCTCATACCATTGCCCCACATGTACTTGTCCCTCCTCACCATATCGCAGTCAATTATCCCCAAACCATCTCCATAACCCAAAATGTTTTGATGAGACTTCATCCCTTCTTCACCTGATAACAATCATGTTGAAACCCCTAATTCTCCTGTTTTTGTTTCTGTTTCTGCCTCACCTTCTCTGTCATAAATTATTAATATATGTTAAATAATGGTTAATTTTTATATTGTGTTGTAAATAGTTTTTTTTTTAAACAATGTAGGTGTACGCGGACAGTGCAGGTGTTCTGAAATGTTCGTAAATAAACGAAAATGGAGGTGTCCTGAAGAACACTATACCTGTTCGTACTGTTCGTTAGCAAGATGAAACTATTCTAAGAACACACGTGGTGTCCTTAAATGTTCGTTAAAAAAAAATGTAAAGTGTCCTAAAGAACACTATATCTGTCCGTAGTGTTCGCTATCAAGTTTAAACTGTTCTAAGAACACAATTGGTGTCCTGAAATGTTCGTACATAAACGAAAATGGAGGTGTCCTGAAGAACACTATACCTGTTCGTAGTGTTCACTAGCAAGTTCAAACTGTTCTAAGAACACACGCGGTCTCAAGAATTGTTCATAATTAAACAAAAATGGAGGTGTCTTAAAGAACATTATACCTGTCCGTACTGTTCGCTAACAAGTTGAAACTGTTCTAAGAACACAATTGGTGTCCTGAATTGTTCGTACATAAACGAAATTGGACGTGTCCTGAAGAACAATGTATCTGTCCTTACTGTTCGCTAGCAAGTTTAAACTGTTCTAAGAAAACATGCAGTGTCCTGAAATGTTCGTTTCATGTGTGACGCAATTTTATTTAGTTCAGGACCCGAACAGTGTCCGTAGAACATCAACGCGCATGCGCTAGCCAATCTCCGTGCATTTGGTGTCCTGTAGACATGCGCTTCCTTCGCGGACTTGTTCGCAAACGGATCATATGACCACGCCCACGCTGATCGCGTGTTCTGAATGCAGACACTGTTCGTGTCCCCGAAGAAATTAAAAGTACATTTTCAATTAATCCATAATATTTTTCAATAAAATCTCACCATGGCACAAGTCCCACATAGTATTCCTGAGTTTCTACATACCGCTTGAAACTTTTCAAACTTTTTTTTGTGTTCGATCTGTCCACGGACAGTGCGCATGTCTGCGGACCGCGCGCAAGCACCTCTATAAAAGACCACGCCCTAGAGTTTATTCTCAATGTGTTTCTGGCTATTCTTCAAAACACCGCGATTTTTGCTGCCACCTGCAGATTACACCATCATCGAGATGGCATCCCTGGCTGCTGAACTGCCACCTGGTGCTGCACCTGCTTCAGCACCACCCCAACCCCTCCACCACCACCACCTCCCTAAGGGCCTGAAGAGGGGAACAGGAGTGAGGATGCAGAGGCGGAAGAAGAGGATGATGAGAATGAGGTAGAGGAAATTCCTACTACCCACACTAGGCGTGAGTCTTGGGTGTGGTGGTTATTTACCATTCATGGGAATGTTCCTAAGGCTCATGCGGACCGTATTACCTGCAATGAGTGCAAAATGATACTCAGTCGCGGGAAGCACGGTAAGTACAGCTTTGGGACCACTACTATGAAGCGACACCTGAGGTCATTTCACTCTGGGGCTATTTGCAGGGTTGTACCTTGTGAAGAACGTAGCAGGTTGATTTCCTCTACTTCATCCTCTGTTTCTGATCCTGTCACCACAAGGACCACCTCTGTGGGACAGCATTTTCCTCAAGCTGCCTCACAGGCCATACAGAATGCTGATGACCCTTACCTTTCGAGGGTCAAAGTTGTATGTATGTACTATGACACAGTACTCTGCAGGGGGGAGCGAATTCGTAGTGCTTTTGAGACTATCGTCTCAGAGCATGAGAAGATCTGCTCACTACCCAAATAAAACCCAATCTACATCTTCCTCTCTCAGCTCGCCCTTTCTTATCCCTGTGGTTGGTGTCCCCCCCTTTACCTTCCTTTCCCCTCCTCTCCTAGTGTGTTGTGTATACAAAAAAACAAAAAAATACAAAATATCAAAAATCAAAAAAAAATAAGGCTCTTTTCAGAGCTGCCTTTCACAGTTAAAAAATAGAAATGAAGCAGGGCCCTTTGTATTTTTTAGAATTCCGCGGACAGTTCGCGAACATTTAAAAAATTGGGTTGCTACCCTGTCACAAACATTGCAATTTTCTCTGGGAGGAAGTGGTGGCTCTGAAAAGAGCCTTTGGGAGGTGTTTGTAAGTCAAAAATTATAAATGCTTAACACCTACTTCAAAATGGATGTTGTAATTCCAAAAAAGGTCGCAATGCATTTTGTACATTTCTCAGAAAAATCTGATTGCCACCATAAGAAAGATGGACTCCAGCTTTGCGAAAAATGTTTGTACTACGAAACAGAATATTTTCATTGTGAAAAGAAGACATGCCAAAATCGTTTAGAAAGGCACAAACAGCTTTATTAACATTGCGCCTTGCTTTTTCCATTTGTGGACCAAATGAAGAAGAACAAAGCCACATTTGTCTCTGCGCAATCCGTGAAAATATCTCTTGAGAATTAGGAAACATGTCCATAACCTTCCCAAGTCCTTCTTTCATAGCAAATTGCAAAACAATTCCAGTCACATGTCCTAAACTGTTCCCTCCACAATGAATTACAATTATGTCTGGATGTTGCTCTGTCTCCAAAGTAGCACAGAGAGGAAGCAAGTCAAACCACTTCATTCCACGTACTCCATGCCAGTGTACTTCCACATGTGGGAATCCAAGATCTACAGCTACTCCACAGCTTTCTGAATGCACCTTCAACCAATATATCCATGAATCTCCCAAAATCCATACAATTTTTTCCTAAAATACACAGACATAGCTATCTGTTGTTCTCTCAGCAAAAACAGTATATGAGAAACTCTCTTCTGGCACAACACACCCACTAAACTTTCCTGGCCAATCCCTTTCAGTACCGCTGTTTCAAATGCAATGAAATCATTCTAAGTAAAGAAATGCAACCAATCATGGAAATTAGCGCCACAGACAAACTAGATGTACATGATATGACACTACCCATGTGTGACCAAGCCACAACAAGACTAAATAGTTTAGAAAAATCAATCTCAAACACAGCAGGCTTAGAAAAGATTTTAAAATTATCCTTAAATTGCAGAGTAATGCTTAACGTAACCTTGACGTGGACCAAGGACTAGTTAATGGAGCACTGGGTATAGTTGTTGGCTTTCAAACATACTCACGCGACAACAAAATTCAGTTTGTCAATATACTCTTTGACAAACTTTCAGAAGTAAAAAGGAAAGGACGCTCAACAGCTCGATTCCTTCTCTTCAAAGATATGTATGTACGCAGAGAACAATTTTATCTAACTCTTGCATACGCAGTCACGTTTCATAAATCACAAGGTCTTACCCTAGACAAAGCAATGATAGATATTGGTAACACAGTCTTTAAAAAAGGCATGAGCTATGTAGCACTATCACGCTTACGTACACTTGACAGTCTATTTCTAATCAACTTTGATGCAAGTAAAATAAACGCTGATATTCCTTGCATTTTAGAATACAATAGACTTCGCTCACTATACACCCCCCACCTAAACACATATTCTGTTCCACAAAAAGTAAAACGTTATAAAAGATAATAAAAGAAAAATAAATCAAACAGAAATGCAACAGGATGTCACTGCAAATCCTCCAAAGAGAGTAAAAGAAACTGATACTTCATCAAGTACCACAAGCAAAAAAGAATCAATTAGGGAAAGTAACCCAGGAACTTCTTTAAAGAAGGAAGACAAACTCAAAAAAAATCAGTTAGATACAGAACTACCTGGACCATTTAAATTCTCAAATGTAGTCGGTGTAAGTTGCTATGCAAATGTAGCAATGAATATTCTATTTCAATTACCGCCAATTGTTGACAACATTTACTTACACAGTACAGACCCATTGTGTTTGCAAATGTTAGTACTTCACAGAAATGCAGCAAACAATCCTGACAACACGTATAGTGTTTATGGAATAAGACAACAATTGGACTACTGTGCTGGAATGGTGAAATTCACTATAAACTCACAGGAAGATCCACAAGAATTTCTATTGTACTTACTACAAGTACAAGAAAACAAAAACATACCTATAAATGAAATCTTTCGGATTTCATACATGTGGAAACATACATGCACTCTCTGCAACAATGTGACATAGGAAGAAATCCTCAATGAACACTTCATATATATATCAATACCAAATTGTGAATCCATTCCATTTCAGCGACTTCTACAAAATGCAAACCATGGTAGATTATGCTCTACCTGCAATTCAGATAATCGCTCCACGTTAGTAATACAAACACATAGTAAATACATAATATTAATGCTTCTACGTTACAATGCTGATGGTACCAAAAACAAATGCAAGCTGACTGGATTCACACATGGTCAAATATCACTTGGTAAGAAAACCTTCACAACAATAGGTATAATCTACCACGCAGGAGCCACAACCAATCCAGGGCACTACACTGCATATATAAAAACGAAATGTGGATGGTTTGAATGTAATGATAGTACCATTACTCTAAAGCAGATATTACCAGCAAATCTTACAAACGCTTATTTGATGTTCTTAAAACCAAAATTTGATAATTAAACTGTATTTAAACCCTAAGTAAACTTGTGTTAAAAAAATATAAACTGTTAGAATACTCCAAAAGCTATCTAACTGCTCAAAGATTCTACAACAACTAATCAGATAAATGAATACCACTAAATTAGACCAAAAAATACACAGTTAGAATACGCCAACTGGTATCTAACTGTCCCAAAATTTAACAATATCCAAATAGATGAATCAATACCACTAAAATTTATCAAAAAAATAGACAGTTATAATACGCCTACTGGTATCTAACTGCTCCAAAATTTTAAAATATCCAAACAAATAAATAATATGTTACTGCTCCAAAAAAAATCAACAAGCCAATGTATAAAGCATTAGCCAGAAACAACAAGTGAACACTGAAAACAAACAAACAAATAAACTGTAGCATAACAGAAAAAGGTTTTTTTTTAATCCAACATGGATTTTTTTTTTCTCCCACAGACCCAATAATTTTAGCAACAAATACAGAAACTGAGCAAATGGCACAGTATTCTGATTTGTAATCTACTAAATATGAGGGTCCAAAAAAAAAAAGTATGTTGATTATACAATGTAATAAGTCATTACAAAATACTAATACTAACATGCTATTTTCTTTTATCACAGAAATTAACAAGAAATACATGTACTCCGCTTACTAGACCACACAGTAAGTATACAATAATAAGGAGAACCATAGCAGCATATCACATCCATAGTATCTAATACCTTTGTTCCTTATACATTTGTTTTTCACCCAAAGTTATAAGCAAATATGAATGTGATATGCTGCGGTGGTTGTTGCCAGGGCATAGAGTCTTGGGTGCATGGCCAAATGGCCATGCACCCAAAACTCTATGCCCTGGCAACAACCACCGCAGCATATCACATCCATAGAGTCAAACATTTCAACTATTGTCTAGGGAAACTTTTAGGGGGTAATTCATAGAAATCAGCGCACAAGTGGCGCACGCGGCTGGCGCACAGTGTGCGCGTGTGAATCCCTGCGCCAGCCGCGTGCGCTAAAATCCATTTCCGCCCACAGCGTATTCATGGATTCCAGCTACCAAAACCAGCCGTGGCGCACAGTGGCACAGCGACCCTGCAGCAGCGACAGTTACGCCCCCAAAAACGCCTCACGTGCAGGGAAAAGCCATCAAAATCCCCAATCCAGCGCAAAGGGCTGCGCTAACCCTGTACCAGCACGGCAAGCGGGCTACGTGTTTCACTGGGGTGCGCGGGAAGTTCCACATGCGATTTCAGCAGGGCACGCGTATTTCAGGGGTGCGCGGGAAGTTCCACACGCAATTTCAGCAGGGTACGTGTATTTCAGGGGTGCGCAGGAAGTTCCACACGCGATTTCAGCAGGGTACGTGTATTTCAGGGGTGCGCGGGAAGTTCCACACGCGATTTCATCAGGGTACATGTATTTCAGGGGTGCGCGGGAAGTTCCACATGCGATTTCAGCAGGGCACGCGTATTTCAGGGGTGCGCAGGAAGTTCCACACGCGATTTCAGCAGGGTACGTGTATTTCAGGGGTGCACGGGAAGTTCCACACGCGATTTCAGCAGGGTACGTGTATTTCAGGGGTGCGTGGGAAGTTCCACACGCGATTTCAGCAGGGTACGTGTATTTCTGGGGTGCGCGGGAAGTTCCACATGCGATTTCAGCAGGGTACGTGTATTTCTGGGGTGCGCGGGAAGTTCCACATGCGATTTCAGCAGGGTACGTGTATTTCATGGGTGCGCGGGAAGTTCCACACGCGATTTCAGCAGGGTACGTGTATTTCAGGGGTGCGCGGGAAGTTCCACACACGATTTCAGCAGAGTATGCGTATTTCAGGGGTGCGCAGGAAGTTCCACACGCGATTGGCCTCTTGCGAGCAGGGTACACGTATTTCAGGGGTGCGCGGGAAGTTCCACACGCGATTTCATCAGGGTACGTGCATTTCAGGGGTGCGCGGGAAGTTCCACACGCGATTTCATCAGGGTACATGTATTTCAGGGGTGCGCGGGAAGTTCCACACGCGATTTCAGCAGGGTACGTGTATTTAAGGGGTCCTGGGGAGTACTACACATGAATTGGCCGTGTGGGTCCTCCCAGGTGTTCGCTCTACAACCTCCACGGCCCCTGCAGGCAGCCCACACCACGGGGGACTACCCTGCACCCCTGCTCATGTCCCGCAGGCAGCCCATCCACCATGGGCATGCCCCCCAGGCAAGCCACATGTCACCTTGCACTACTGATCAACAATGCATGTCTCCCAGCACCCCCACCCCCCAGCAGTCAGGGGCAGCCTCCACCAGGCCCCCACTCCTGTCTCCCTGCACCCCCAACCCCCAGCACTGTGGGGCACCTGCCAGCAGGCCCCCACCCATGTCCAACTCATGTTCCCCACCACCCCACCCCCCAGCACTGTGGGGCACCTGCCAGCAGGCCCCCACCCATGTCCAACTCATGTCTCCCACCACCCCCACCCCCAGCACTGTGGGGCACCTGCCAGCAGGCCCCCACCCATGTCCAACTAATGTCCCCCACCACCCCCACCCCCCAGCACTGTGGGGCACCTGCCAGCAGGCCCCACCCATGTCCAACTTATGTTCCCCACCACCCCCACCCCCCAGCAGTGCAGGGGCACCCTCCACCAGGCCCCCACCCATGTCTCCCACCACCCCCACCCCCCAGCACTGTGGGGCACCTGCCAGCAGGCCCCCACCCATGTCCAACTCATGTCTCCCACCACCCCCACCCCCAGCACTGTGGGGCACCTGCCAGCAGGCCCCCACCCATGTCCAACTCATGTCTCCCACCACCCCCACCCCCCAGCAGTGCAGGGGCACCCTCCACCAGGCCCCCACCCATGTCTCCCACCACCCCCACCCCCCAGCACTGTGGGGCACCTGCCAGCAGGCCCCCACCCATGTCCAACTCATGTCTCCCACCCCCCCCCCACCCCCAGGACTGTGGGGCACCTGCCAGCAGGCCCCCACCCATGTCCAACTCATGTTCCCCACCACCCCCACCCCCCAGCACTGTGGGGCACCTGCCAGCAGGCCCCCACCCATGTCCAACTCATGTTCCCCACCACCCCCACCCCCCAGCACTGTGGGGCACCTGCCAGCAGGCCCCTACCCATGTCCAACTCATGTCTCCCACCACCCCCACCCCCAGCAGTGCAGGGGCACCCTCCACCAGGCCCCCACCCATGTCTCCCACCACCCCCACCCCCCAGCAGTGCAGGGGCACCCTCCACCAGGCCCCCACCCATGTCCAACTCATGTCTCCCACCACCCCCACCCCCCAGCACTGTGGGGCACCTGCCAGCAGGCCCCCACCCATGTCCAACTCATGTTCCCCACCACCCCCACTCCCCAGCAGTGCAGGGGCACCCTCCACCAGGCCCCCACCCATGTCCAACTCATGTCTCCCACCTCCCCCACCCCCCAGCACTGTGGGGCACCTGCCAGCAGGCCCCCACCCATGTCCAACTCATGTTCCCCACCACCCCCACCCCCCAGCACTGTGGGGCACCTGCCAGCAGGCCCCCACCCATGTCCAACTCATGTTCCCCACCAACCCCACCCCCCAGCACTGTGGGGCACCTGCCAGCAGGCCCCCATCCATGTCCAACTCATGTCTCCCACCACCCACACCCCCAGCAGTGCAGGGGCAACCTCCACCAGGCCCCCACCCATGTCTCCCACCACCCACACCCCCCAGCACTGTGGAGCACCTGCCAGCAGGCCCCCACCCATGTCCAACTCATGTCTCCCACCACCCCCACCCCCCAGCACTGTGGGGCACCTGCCAGCAGGCCCCCATCCATGTCCAACTCATGTCTCCCACCACCCACACCCCCAGCAGTGCAGGGGCAACCTCCACCAGGCCCCCACCCATGTCTCCCACCACCCACACCCCCCAGCACTGTGGAGCACCTGCCAGCAGGCCCCCACCCATGTCCAACTCATGTCTCCCACCACCCCCACCCCCCAGCACTGTGAGGCATCTGCCAGCAGACCCCCACCCATGTCCAACTCATGTTCCCCACCACCCCCACCGCCCAGCACTGTGGAGCACCTGCCAGCAGGCCCCCACCCATGTCCAACTCATGTTCCCCACCACCCCCACCCCCCAGCACTGTGGGGCACCTGCCAACAGGCCCCCACCCATGTCCAAGTCATGTTCCCCACCACCCCCACACCCCAGCACTGTGGGGCACCTGCCAGCAGGCCCCCACCCATGTCCAACTCATGTCTCCCACCACCCCCACCCCCCAGCACTGTGGGGCACCCTCCACCAGGCCCCCACCCATGTCTCCCACCACCCCCACCCCCCAGCACTGTGGGGCACCTGCCAGCAGGCCCCCACACATGTCCAACTCATGTCTCCCACCACCCCCACCCCCCAGCAGTGCAGGGGCACCCTCCACCAGGCCCCAACCCATGTCCAACTCATGTCTCCCACCACCACCACCCCCCAGCACTGTGGGGCACCTGCCAGCAGGCCCCCACCCAAGTCCAACTCATGTTCCCCACCACCCCTCCCCCCAGCAGTGCAGGGGCACCCTCCACCAGGCCCCCACTCCTGTCTCCCTGCACCCCCACCCCCCAGCACTGTGGGGCACCTGCCAGCAGGCCCCCACCCATGTCCAACTCATGTTCCCCACCACCCCCACCCCCCAGCACTGTGGGGCACCTGCCAGCAGGCCCCCACCCATGTCCAACTCATGTCTCCCACCACCCCCACCCCCCAGCACTGTGGGGCACCTGCCAGCAGTCCCCCACCCATGTCCAACTCATGTTCCCCACCACCCCCACCCCCCAGCACTGTGGGGCACCTGCCAGCAGGCCCCCACCCATGTCCAACTCATGTCTCCCACCACCCCCACCCCCCAGCAGTGCAGGGGCACCCTCCACCAGGCCCCCACCCATGTCTCCCACCACCCCCACCCCCCAGCACTGTGGGGCACCTGCCAGCAGGCTCCCACCCATGCCCAACTCATGTCTGCCACCACCCCCACCCCCCAGCAGTGCAGGGGCACCCTCCACCAGGCCCCCACCCATGTCTCCCACCACCCCCACCCCCCAGCACTGTGGGGCACCTGCCTGCAGGCCCCCACCCATGTCCAACTCATGTTCCCCACCACCCCCACCCCCCAGCACTGTGGGGCACCTGCTAGCAGGCCCCCACCCATGTCCAACTCATGTCTCCCACCACCCCCACCCCCCAGCACTGTGGGGCACCTGCCAGCAGGCCCCCACCAAGGTCCAAGTCATGTTACCCACCACCCCCACCCCCCAGCACAGTGGGGCACCTACCAGCAGGGCCCCACCCATGTCCAACTCATGTTCCCACCACCCCCACCCCCCAGCACTGTGGGGCACCTGCCAGCAGGCCCCCACCGATGTCCAACTCATGTCTCCCACCACCCCCACCCCCAGCAGTGCAGGGGCGCCCTCCACCAGGCCCTCACCCATGTCTCCCACCAGCCCCACCCCCCAGCACTGTTGGGCACCTGCCAGCAGGCCCCCACCCATGTCCAACTCATGTCTCCCACCACCCCACCCCCAGCACTGTGGGGTACCTGCCAGCAGGCCCCCACCCATGTCCAACTCATGTTCCCAACCACCCCCACCCCCAGCACTGTGGGGCACCTGCCAGCAGGCCCCCACCCATGTCCAACACATGTTCCCCACCACCCCCCCAGCTCTGTGGGGCACCTGCCAGCAGGCCCCCACCCATGTCCAACTCATGTCTCCCACCACCCCCACCCCCCAGCAGTGCAGGGGTACCCTCCACCAGGCCCCCACCCATGTCTCCCACCACCCCCACCCCCCAGCAGTGCAGGGGCACCCTCCACCAGGCCCCCACCCATGTCCAACTCATGTCTCCCACCACCCCCACGCCCCAGCACTGTGGGGCACCTGCCAGCAGGCCCCCACCCATGTCCAACTCATGTTACCCACCACCCCCACCACCCAGCAGTGCAGGGGCACCCTCCACCAGGCCCCCACCCATGTCCAACTCATGTCTCCCACCACCCCCACCCCCCAGCACTGTGGGGCACCTGCCAGCAGGACCCCACCCATGTCCAACTCATGTCTCCCACCACCCCCCAGCACTGTGGGGCACCCTCCATCAGGCCCCCAGCCATGTCCAACTCATGTTCCCAACCACCCCCACCCCCAGCACTGTGGGGCACCTGCCAGCAGGCCCCCACCCATGTCCAACACATGTTCCCCACCACCCCCCCAGCTCTGTGGGGCACCTGCCAGCAGGCGCCCACTCATGTCCAACTCATGTCTCCCACCACCCCCACCACCCAGCAGTGCAGGTGCACCCTCCACCAGGCCCCAACCCATGTCCAACTCATGTCTCCCACCACCCCCACCCCCCAGCACTGTGGGGCACCTGCCAGCAGGCCCCCACCCATGTCCAACTCATGTTCCCCACCACCCCCACCCCCCAGCAGTGCAGGGGCACCCCCCACCAGGCCCCCACTCCTGTCTCCCTGCACCCCCATCCCCCAGCACTGTGGGGCACCTGCCAGCAGGCCCCCACCCATGTCCAACTCATGTTCCCCACCACCCCCACCCCCCAGCACTGTGGGGCACCTGCCAGCAGGCCCCCACCCATGTCCAACTCATGTCTCCCAGCACCCCTACCCCCCAGCACTGTGGGGCACCTGCCAGCAGGCCCCCACCCATGTCCAACTCATGTTCCCCACCACCCCCACCCCCAGCACTGTGGGGCACCTGCCAGCAGGCCCCCACCCATGTCCAACTCATGTCTCCCACCACCCCCACCCCCCAGCACTGTGGGGCACCTGCCAGCAGGCCCCAACTCATGTTCCCCAGCCAACATGTCATCACAATCTAGATCCCTGGTCCCTATGGTCAGCCTCCAAATGCAAAACACCCACCCGAGTATTGCATCCACCTACTCATAATTGGCAATTACATGACAGAAAACCAATTGCAAGTTTCGAAACAAACACATTTCCCTCACATACACCCAATGGGTGTCAGTGAATCTCAAAACCCATATCATGATATGCATGAAACCAATGAGATGATACTACACATTGAAGTTCGATAAAAAATATGTATTAAAGGAAACATAAATAGAATCAAAAATAAATAAACAGAAATGGGAATGTACAAAAATGAAAACAAGCATGTCTGTGAAAAAAAGCAAAACCAAAAATCATAATCCAAAGTAATGGTGTCCAAAGTCACTGTCCACAAAAGAAAATCCAATGGGAAATAATAATTGAAAGCCATTGCTCCATGGGTAAATTGTGAAAGAAAAATTAAATCCAACAGTGAACTATGTACAGACGAACAAGCCCGGGTGCATTATCCCAACAAAAGAAATTAAACCTATCTAACTACGCTAACTAATAAAATAAACTATATACAAAAATGTTGCCGTGTTCACCTCCAACCCCCTGCGGATTGCCTCGAGGCACTCGGCCCACCTCAGGGCCCTCCGCATGGAGTTCTCCGCCCTGACCATTGTGAGCCGTGCCTCTTCCGCCCGCTGCAGCTCCGCATCTATGACGTGGCCCAACCGCTGCCACACGGAAGACACTCTCTGTCCTGGGTCCTCCTGCCCTCCGGCCGATGCCTGCCCCTCCGATGTTGAAGGCCCCGAGCCTTCATGGCTCCCACCACGTTGCTGCTGCTGCTGCTGTGCCTCTGCCCGTGCACTGCCTCCTGCTGCCTGCACATCCTCCTCTGGCTGGGGTGCAGACGTTGATGTGGCCACCCCTGCTGGACGTCCGACTCCCGACTGTGGCGGGGACGCCTCCTCCACCAGCCTGGCCGCACCGTCAGAGGCAGCTCCACAGGGCACCCAGGTGACTGATGGGTGGGAAGATGGCACGGAGGACGACTGGCGCGTAGGGGGTTCAGTTGAGGAGGGGGTCGTAGCAAGCCCCAGCAAACGGAGGAATCCGGACTGGGTGACCTGTCCCAGCAGGCTGACGTGGTCAACGAGCCATTCGAGATGACGTGCAGTCTCCTCATGAAAAGACTGCAGGTCACCTCGCATGGCCCGTTGACGCAACGCCACACCAGTCAGGACAGACTCAACCCAGACCCGGATAGCCACATCCGCAGGCAGAGGAAGGCCAGTTGTCGTTTGCTCATCCCCTGCCTGAAAACGGGTCTGGACGTAGGCATCCCTGCTGGTGCAAGATGATGCAGGGACAGGATCAGAGACAGGATTGCAAACAGGCACCTCCGCGGCGGCCTGTGATGGCTCCTGTCCCTGGTCCTGCACTGCACCACTAGCACCAGTGGGATCCCCACCTCCAGACCCCGTCTCTGTTGCTGCTGCTGTGCCTCTGACCGTGCACTGCCTCCTGCTGCCTGCACATCCTCCGCCGGCTGGGGTGCAGATGTTGTTGTGGCCACCCCTGCTGGACGTCCGACTCCCGACTGTGGCAGGGATGCCTCCTCCACCAGCCTGGCCGCACCGTCAGAGGCAGCTCCACAGGGCACCCAGGTGACTGATGGGTGGGAAGATGGCACGGAGGACAACTGGCGCGTAGGGGGTTCAGTTGAGGAGGGGGTCGTAGCAAGCCCCAGCAAACGGAGGAATCCGGACTGGGTGATCTGTCCCAGCAGGCTGACGTGGTCAACGAGCCATTCGAGATGACGTGCAGTCTCCTCATGAAAATGATGCCATGCACCCCCACCCCCCCAGCAGTGCAGGGGCACCCTCCACCAGGCCCCACTCCTGTCTCCCACCACCCCCCACCCCCAGCACTGTGGGGCACCTGCCAGCAGGCCCCCACCCATGTCCAACTCATGTTCCCCACCACCCGCACCCCCCAGCACTGTGGGGCACCTGCCAGCAGGCCCCCACCCATGTCCAACTCATGTCTCCCACCACCCCCACCCCCCAGCACTGTGGGGCACCTGCCAGCAGGCCCCCACCCAGGTCCAACTCATGTTCCCCACCACCCCCACCCCCCAGCACTGTGGGGCACCTGCCAGCAGGCCCCCACCCATGTCCAACTCATGTTCCCCACCACCCCCACCACCCAGCACTGTGGGGCACCTGCCAGCAGGCCCCCACCCATGTCCAACTCATGTTCCCCACCACCCCCACCCCCCCAGCAGTGCAGGGGCACCCTCCACCAGGCCCCCACTCCTGTCTCCCACCACCCCCACCCCCCAGCACTGTGGGGCACCTGCCAGCAGGCCCCCACCCATGTCCAACTCATGTCTCCCACCACCCCCACCCCCCAGAACTGTGGGGCACCTGCCAGCAGGCCCCCACCCAGGTCCAACTCATGTTCCCCACCACCCCCACCCCCCAGCACTGTGGGGCACCTGCCAGCAGGCCCCCACCCATGTCCAACTCATGTTCCCCACCACCCCCACCCCCCAGCACTGTGGGGCACCTGTCAGCAGGCCCCCACCAATGTCCATCTCATGTCTCCCACCACCCCCACCCCCAGCAGTGCAGGGGCACCCACCACCAGGCCCCCACCCATGTCTCCCACCAGCCCCACCCCCCAGCACTGTGGGGCACCTGCCAGCAGGCCCCCACCCATGTCCAACTCATGTCTCCCACCACCCCCACCCCCCAGCACTGTGGGGCACCTGTCAGCAGGCCCCCACCCATGTCCAACTCATGTTCCCCACCACCCCCACCCCCCAGCACTGTGGGGCACCTGCCAGCAGGCCCCCACCCATGTCCAACTCATGTCTCCCAGCACCCCTACCCCCCAGCACTGTGGGGCACCTGCCAGCAGGCCCCCACTCATGTCCCACTCATGTCCCCCTGCACCCCCACCCCCCAGCATTGCGGGGCACCTGCCAGCAGGCCCCCACTCATGTCCCCCTGCAACCCCAGCATTGCGGGGAACCCTCCAAAAGGCCCCCACACATGTCCCCTAGCCAAAATGTCATCACAATCTAGATCCCTGGCCCTTATGGTCAGCCTCCAAATGCCAAACACCCACCTGAGTATTGCATCCACCCACTTAGAAATGGCAATAACATGATAGAACCCCAATTGCAAGTTTGGAAATGAACACATGTCCCTCACATACACCCAATGGGTGTCAGTGAATCTCAAAACCCATATCATGATATGCATGAAACCAATGAGTCAAAAATAAATAAACAGAAATGGGAATGTACAAAAATGAAAACAAGCATGTCCGTGAAAAAAAGCAAAACCAAAAATCATAATCCAAAGTAATGGTGTCCAAAGTCACTGTCCACAAAAGAAAATCCAATGGGAAATAATAATTGAAAGCCATTGCTCCATGGGTAAATTGTGAAAGAAAAATTAAATCCAACAGTGAACTATGTACAGACGAACAAGCCCGGGTGCATTATCCCAACAAAAGAAATTAAACCTATCTAACTACGCTAACTAATAAAATAAACTATATACAAAAATGTTGCTGTGTTCACCTCCAACCCCCTGCGGATTGCCTCGAGGCACTCGGCCCACCTCAGGGCCCTCCGCATGGAGTTCTCCGCCCTGACCATTGTGAGCCGTGCCTCTTCCGCCCGCTGCCGCTCCGCATCTATGACGTGGCCCAACCGCTGCCACACGGAAGACACTCTCTGTCCTGGGTCCTCCTGCCCTCCGGCCGATGCCTGCCCCTCCGATGTTGAAGGCCCCGAGCCTTCATGGCTCCCACCACGTTGCTGCTGCTGCTGCTGTGCCTCTGCCCGTGCACTGCCTCCTGCTGCCTGCACATCCTCCGCTGGCTGGGGTGCAGACGTTGATGTGGCCACCCCTGCTGGACGTCCGACTCCCGACTGTGGCGGGGACGCCTCCTCCACCAGCTTGGCCGCACCGTCAGAGGCAGCTCCACAGGGCACCCAGGTGACTGATGGGTGGGAAGATGGCACGGAGGACGACTGGCGCGTAGGGGGTTCAGTTGAGGAGGGGGTCGTAGCAAGCCCCAGCAAACGGAGGAATCCGGACTGGGTGACCTGTCCCAGCAGGCTGACGTGGTCAACGAGCCATTCGAGATGACGTGCAGTCTCCTCATGAAAAGACTGCAGGTCACCTCGCATGGCCCGTTGACGCAACGCCACACCAGTCAGGACAGGCTCAACCCAGACCCGGATAGCCACATCCGCAGGCAGAGGAAGGCCAGTTGTCGTTTGCTCATCCCCTGCCTGAAAACGGGTCTGGACGTAGGCATCCCTGCTGGTGCAAGATGATGCAGGGACAGGATCAGAGACAGGATTGCAAACAGGCACCTCCGCGGCGGCCTGTGATGCCTCCTGTCCCTGGTCCTGCACTGCACCACTAGCACCAGTGGGATCCCCACCTCCAGACCCCGTCTCTGTTGCTGCTGCTGTGCCTCTGACCGTGCACTGCCTCCTGCTGCCTGCACATCCTCCGCTGGCTGGGGTGCAGATGTTGATGTGGCCACCCCTGCTGGACGTCCGACTCCCGACTGTGGCAGGGATGCCTCCTCCACCAGCCTGGCCGCACCGTCAGAGGCAGCTCCACAGGGCACCCAGGTGACTGATGGGTGGGAAGATGGCACGGAGGACAACTGGCGCGTAGGGGGTTCAGTTGAGGAGGGGGTCGTAGCAAGCCCCAGCAAACGGAGGAATCCGGACTGGGTGATCTGTCCCAGCAGGCTGACGTGGTCAACGAGCCATTCGAGATGACGTGCAGTCTCCTCATGAAAAGACTGCAGATCACCTCGCAACCCAGACCCGGATAGCCACATCCGCAGGCAGAGGAAGGCCAGTTGTCGTTTGCTCATCCCCTGCCTGAAAATGGGTCTGGACGTAGGCATCCCTGCTGGTGCAAGATGATGCAGGGACAGGATCAGGAACAGGATTGCAAACAGGCACCTCCGCGGCGGCCTGTGCTGCCTCCTGTCCCTGGTCCTGCACTGCACCACAAGCACCAGTGGGATCCCCACCTCCATCTCTGTTGCTTGCAAGGCCTCCTCCTCCACCAAACCCCCCACCAACCTGGATGACTCCGTGCCATCTTCCCCCGTTGGGCCCTGTGGGGTCCCAGCTGCCCCTTCTGCTGCCGAGGAGTCCAACTCCAACCTCTGCCTCTTGGACCTCCCCCCGTCAGCTGCAGCCTGGGACGCGGCCCCGGACTCCTCACTCCCCGACGAGATGACAACATGGGAGGAGAGCCGGGCCTTGCGTCTCCAGCTGGCGGTGGGATCCCCGCCGCTGTGCTCCACAGCACCTTCTCCGCCCTCTTCATCAGTTGACGTTGCAGACAGGGAGAAATAAAACACAGGCATCAGGACACTGTACAATGGACACATACACACATGACAGTTGTACATGAGTGGCATTGGCAAACCTCAGACATGCCATCACAATCCCCAACACACATGTCATTTCAACTCGCACACATGAGCCATACCAAAGCCATATCGCAACTGCCGGCACCATCCATACCCATACAACAGCATGAGCAGGCAAAGCTGAGCCAGACATCACATGCAACACAGGAAGTGCACCACACATGTACACACAACACCACACTTGCATGCATGTGTACACCTCTGCCAAGTGTCGCAGTGTTCGGATGGGCATCCATGTCACAACTGCCAATCAGACTTCCACATCCGGCTGTCACATGCATCCATGTTGCATCACTGTTGCACCCTTGTCAAATACACACAAATGCACATGTACACAGTGCTGATACATGCAGCTGAAAACAACATACATGCGTGACATCACGTAGATGTCTACTTACATACACATTCATCCAAACATGTGTGCCCACACAACTGCATTTGGCATGCAAGCCTACACACACAAGCAACATCCATGTCTCACACATTACAGCCCTCGCATGTGTTAGCCCCACGGCCCTGTACACCCCCACCCATACTCGAACCCATACAAACAGATGTGCAACCTGCACACTACTGAAACATCACCACACGCACAGCTCACAATCAGGATGCATGTACACTTACCGCTCGACTCCAGACGGGTCTGCCTCTCAAGGACCTGGACGTGGAGGGCTGGGAATATGCGTTCCAGGACCCTCATCTGATCTTCCGACAAGTGGCCCCGGCGCCCCTTGGCATCCGCTGCCTTCAAGAGGTGCCGGGCCTTGTTCAGGGTCCCGGACCTGAAGTCCTCCCAGCGCTTCTTGACATGATGGAAGTCGCGGACTGCCACCCCCTCCGCGTTGATGGCAGTCACGATGTCAGTCCAGATCCGAGTCCGTCCTTCCTTGTCGGCGCGGGAACTTCCGAAGAGGGCATCATACTGCCCCAGGACTTGCTCCACCAGGACACCAACTTCGGTGGCACTGAAGCTGGTGCCCCTCTGCCTCTCTGTCCGGGGGTTGTCATTGGTGCCAGATGTTGCACTGCCCGACATGACAACCCCAGAGGCAGGAGTGGGTGGGCAACTGTGTCCTGGGGCTGGGCTGTGGAGCGATGGAATCCCAGTCGGGAGTCTTCGGTTCCAGCATGGGTGGTCACAGCAACAGCACCCCTGGCTGATGTGCAGGCAGCAAATGGCAAGGCACATGGGCAGCAGGCAGTCAGGCAGCAGCAGAAGACAGGTGGGAGCGTGCTCGGGGCTCTGGGGGGCAGTAGTTCGGCCTTCTGGGCAGAAGCGTGGTCTTCCGTGTGCTTACGCGTGGCCAGCTTGATACAGAGTGATTTGGCACGTGAAAATTCGGCACGTCAGCGTGTAATTCATGCAAAGGCCCTTAGCGCGTAAGCGCGTCTGCACGCATACGCAATTTCATTGGACAGAAGGCCCCTGAAGCGCAAGCGCCTCTGTGACGTGACGCGCATAGGCGTGCATGGGCATTTCAGCGTGCGTGAAAAACTGCACGTCCGCGTGTAATACGAGGAAAGGGCCCATGCGCGTAAGTGACGTGACGCGCGCATGCGTTTTCCTCAGCACGGGTTAAAGGTGAGCGGGTCCAGCAGTTCGCTGTACGTGCCTTTCGTGGAGACCGACGTGTGTTGCTGCTTCCTGTTGTTTCGCGCGCCATCACAACTTCACAGCTATCAAGGACGTATCTCTTCTTTTGGCGGGGGTATTGGCTACGCGTGTTTTTCTGCATCGCGCTAGTCAGACGGTGAGTCGCACACGCTCTTTTTCCCACTGCGGGTGCCCCTGTGTATCGCACCCATTTTCGATGTCATAGTAGCCTGCGTGTCCCAGGCCTACGCGTTATTCGTGTTACTGGGTGCCACCGCGTACTGCGGGAGGTTGAATCCACGCACGTAGGCTGCAGGGTAGCGTGCACGGTTTTACTGCAGTTTTGGGGTGCCTGAGCGTTGCGTGACCCGTCACCACGTCACCGGGGTCACATACAGCCTTGCAGGTGCAGGGGGGCTGTTAACATCTTGCTTCCCACCTCCTTCACCCCAATTGCCCAGGTCAATTGTGGTGTACACCTCCCATTGGCAACACTCCATCTGTGCCAGCACTACTACATCAGTGCCATGGTTGGGAGGCCACCAAAGGTGAGGGGCGCCTCAGCCGGGCGTCCTCCTCCTGGCAGGCGTGGTCGGGGACGTGGCCGTGATGACCAGGGAGTAGGGGGACTCCAGGGTGGCCACAGAGGGGGAAGAGGCAGGGGTGCGCCACTTGAGCACAATGTTGTGCCATGTGTCGGTGCAGTCATGCCACCACCCCCTGTGGTTCCGGGGGATGCAGCTCCTGCTTCTGGCACTGGCACCCATTTGACCCGGCAGTCCGTTCCATCAACTGCCACGGGCCCAAGAGTAGTGGTAGCTGCAGGTGCATCTGTGGACACCGCCACCCAGGCTCAGGGTCTGCAAGTGCAGGCTGCGTTGGCACTTGAAGAGCCCTTGGTAGATCTCCAACAGGCCAGGGGGGAAACCATAGGGGCAGGCCGGGCTGCTCAGACCAAGACACGTGTCCCTGGGGCAGTCATGTCATCTGCTGCCCCGAACAGCCAGGTGTTGGCAAGTGCAGGGGCAGATGCACCCAACAGCACCCCGGTTGTGAGTCTGCCAACCAGGACCGTTGCGGTCAATGACCCTTCCACAGCTGATGTTGCTGTGCAGGGTCCATTAGTGGGCACCCAGCTGCCACTGACACGAGTCAGGCCTTTGGTCATCCCTCCACCTGCCACTCCCTTGGCTCAATCCACCGAACCCACTGGCCATACTGGTCAGGGCGGCATTAGCCAGCCAGGGTCTGCGCCACAGTCCAAGAGGAGGAAGGTTGCACCTGCAGCACAAGCTGGGACCCCACACACAGCCACGACCTCCTGCACGTCGAGGAAGAAGCCTTTCTGCAAGCAGGAACTGGACTTCCTCGTGGACTACGTGCGGGGCCACAGCCGTGACATGCTAGTGGGTGCCAATAGTCAGACTACGGCTGCCCAACGTGACACCCACTGGAAGCATGTTGTGGAACATGTCAGTTCATTCGGCCATGAGGTGCGCAAGGCGCAAGAGTGCAAGAAGCACTGGAATGACATCAAACGCAGCACTAAGGCTAAGCGTGCCTCTAATTACAACTTGACTCTGGTGACTGGCGGTGGGCCTGCACCAGAGGAGGAAGAGCTCACTCCGCATGAGGCTCTCGTTGCAGAGTTCGTACCACCTGAATTGGTCAAAGGAGTGGGAGAGATGCTGGACTTTGATGCGCAGTCCAGTGAGTGTTGATGCGTGTTTGTTGAGGACTTGTGTGTTACACTTGTGGGATGTGTTGTGCATGATTGCCGCTACATGTGATGTGTACATGGTTCTGATGTGTAAGTAATGCAATGCTTCTGTCATGCATGTCTCCTCTGCCTGCATGCGGGGACTCCATGTAGGCATGCTCCCTTGCCCCTCCTCCGCCACTCTGCACCCCAGTTCCACCTTTGCACTGGTCTGCTTCAATCTTGCCAATGTGTACTTTCTTGTTCATGTGTCCTGTGTAGATGCTAACTTCCAGCGTAGAATCTGACAGACATATGCCGTGCGGTACAGCCTTAGTACTCGATGCAGGGTATCTCACTTGTACTGTGCATAGGTTAGATGTCCCGCAGCGACATGAGTGCCCATTCATGCTCATGTGCATTGCACGCATGCCCCTATGTGTCCTTGACTGGATGATCACTGTAATACAAGTCCTTGGTTACATACATTGCCTGCCATCTCATCAGCCTTCCCATGTCAACTGTGGCTCAGTCCTGCGTTGCACACATGTTTAGGGTCTATCAATCTGTGTGGCTCACAGGCCTAAGCCTGTTCAATGGCCAATGACTCTGTCCAACTGTTGTTGTGTCTTCTTCACACATGGGCGGAATCCAGAGTTTTCACCATGTGTCCTGCTTACTGTCCCAGCATCATTTGCAGTGTTGTCACTTGAATCACATTAAGCTGTTGATGCCAGTCAACACTGCCTGTCAATACACAGGTGTATGGTCAGCCTTTTGATACCATGCTAGGCATCCCTGCCTTGGTACTGGGGTGGAGAGGTGCTTGGCTTCTAGATATGGTACACATTGAATGCACAATGCACGTGATGTCTGAAATTGACATTGCACTGCCTTCACATTTCCT
Organism: Ambystoma mexicanum; assembly: GCF_040938575.1. Taxonomy (NCBI): domain Eukaryota; kingdom Metazoa; phylum Chordata; class Amphibia; order Caudata; family Ambystomatidae; genus Ambystoma; species Ambystoma mexicanum. Next base: position 582,910,217 of record NC_090940.1, read on the forward strand.
GGCACACACCATGGAGTCCTTGTACATGTAGGTAGTGAGTGGCATACACATTTTCTGCACTGCATAGACCCACTTCCATGGAAACTGCCACCTTTCAACAGGTCTGATCACAGAAGCTATTCAAAGTTGACCCAGCATGCATGCCAGGTTATGTGTTGTGTGTCACATGTCTGCCGGATGCGTTTGCTGTCGGTGTGTGTTGTGTGCTTCTGACATGTGTAGTGACCTTTTTTCTCTCTATTTTTCAGGTGATGACGCATTGGAGGCGGAGGATGGTGTTGTCATGCCAGACACAGGGTTGTTACCACCACATCAACCCGGCACTAGTGGTGGTCGTGGGGTGGTAGGCCAGGAAAACCCCCAAGTGCTGCAGTCCATCTTGTCTCTGGCTGCCTACGAGTCCAGCCTTGATGACGACTCTGACGTCCATGTTGAGTTGGATGAGCATCAAGTCCATGTGTCAGGGGTGAGTGATTCTGATGTGGACACTCCTCTGTCTGCGACCCCTGCATTGAGGGATCAGACAGTCTTGGTTCCTCCGCCCGCGGTGGATCGGGACGCAGGGTCACCCTCCACACCAGTCACTGATGTGCCTGGGACATCACGTCGACGGGGGCATGTAGTCGTGCAGCCGCGGGCGGTGCCAACACAGCGAGGACCCCCGTTCCTTGGGTCCCGCAGGGGTCAAACCCAGCAACGCGGTCGCCGCACGCAACCGCAGTATACTGAGTGGGAGCAAGACATGACTGCCAATTCCGAACGGCAGGGGGCAGCAATGGAGAACATCGCTGAGAGCATGGAGCGTGTGGCCCGATCTGTGCTCCCCCCTACTAGGCAGGTGCTTCTCCAGCAGCAGGCGGCACGGTCCACGGCCCGCTCGCTCTGGCTGGGCATGGCGGCCTCAGACAGGGCACGGCAGGCTGAAATGTCGTCTCTGCGTCAAGCAATTGCTGCTCACGCAGAGGCGCACATGGATGCCCTGAGGGAGGAGTATGCTTCCCTCAGATCCACTCTGGGTGTCCTTATGATGTCCCAGAGGCAGCAGGCAGAGGAGAGGTTTGCACAGCTTGAGCGTACCATCTCGGCTGAGCTACAGGCTTGCCAGGAGGTGCAGCGGTTGTCCAGCCAGGCCTTGCAGGAGGAACTCCGTGTTACACCTGCTACCTTGCAAGAGGAAGCACGTGTATCACGTGAGGTTCTGCATGCAGACCTACGTCACATCGCCACACAGAACCAGGCTCACCCATCCGGCAGACTTGCTGCCGACGAGGGGCAAGCTGCGGCTAGGCATGGCCAGGCTACTGTGCCACGTCCTCCTTTCCAGGATGAGCCAGACTCGGACGACCATCTATCTCCCACATAGGTCAGGCTGTGCAGGCGTTGAGCCCATGGAGGTTTTTTTTTTGGCTCAGCATCATCGCATGTGGATGTTGAGCAGCACCCTGTACCTCCCCCCTCCTGGGTGCCTCCCCTCCCCCCCGGGTCGTATGTGGCCATTTTTGATTTTTCTTTTAGTTTAGTTAGTTTAGTTTCTGTTTGATAGTTAGTTTAATTAGATAATGTAGGTTTTCCATTGTTAGTGTAATTAGTTAATAGTTGATTTAGTTTAAAATTGCTTGTCTATTGTGCTTTCATGTGACAGTGCGGTGCTTTGTGGCTTTTGAAGGCATCCACTCTCTGTTCCAGCTGGGCCCTTCAGGCTTGTCTTGTGTATGTGTTTGCTGCTTGGGGTCCTTGGCTCACATATGCCACTCCTGCCTCCCTTATCCATGGGCTCGCAAGGATGGTTCGGTGTCACAGACTTTTACACAAGGGCTTTGGACTGTCATATCTGTGGCATGTCTGGTGCTGTGTGACTTGTTTTAAGACCCCTAGTGGGGATGATTTTGGTGTTATTGTCCACTGTGCAGCTTTTGCTAGATGGGGTGTGTCATGAATAATGTGTACATTAATTGCTATGCATTGTGTAGTATGTTTCTTATCTTTACTGTACACGTGCTTGTTGCAATTCATGCTGTAGATAGTGTTCCACACTTTGGATGTGGAAGATGGACTGATGGTGTGATTTATGATGTGACTCTCTGACATGGTCAAGTAATGAGATGCCTGATGAGACACACACCGATGACTTTGAAGCATTAATCATGTGTTTCCTGCCCTTTCTGCAGGGGGATGAGCCTCCAGAGCACCTTTGCCAGCAGACATGGCCCATTGGACGTCTGTATTCTGGACACATTTGTTGGTGCCCACATGCACATGTGTGCACAAGCAGAGGCACAGGGATTGCAGACCTACATCCTAGACCTGCTGACGTGTCCAAAGGAACTCCGGGCAAGGTGAGCAGCACAGGGGGGCCACAACACAGCAAAGCTTGCACCAGGCGAGTTGCACATGCAGGCTTAGTCACAGCACTGAGGGTGAGCTTAGACGAATATTGGTTTTGAAGCACACAATGCAGCTCACATGTGTTGGTGGACTGATGGCTGTTGATTGTAAGGTTGTCTGGGACACGTGCAGGGGCAGTGGCACATACCCTCCGGTACACCAAGGTCCATTGAGGCACTTGTATCAACCATGTAGCCTTCCGAGACATGGAAAGGGGCAGCTCACAGGGACATACAGCAAGGGACATACTCGGGTGCAGTGCATATCATTTCCATGTACTTTATGATAAATGCACTGCCAACTTTGTTTCGGTCATGGTGGTACGCAACTTGCTCAGAAGTCATGGCTTGCTATATGGGTCTGTCTGCTTACCCAGGGAACATTGCATGTTGTGTGAATTGTGACACATTGGTGTCCCATTTGCCACGCACCCACCGGCGGCTGACTTACTGCATTGACTATGTATGACCCGTCACAGGGGTAATGTTACATATGGGTACGAAGCATCTACACCAGATTGTCTGTTTGGAGAGTAGTTTGTTGCTATGGGGCATGTTTGGTGTTGTGTTTTTGTGTAATTGGCACGTACAGGTTGTTGACTGTGGCTCTCTTTGCAGCATTGCAGTGCTCCTGTAACCGGACCTGAGAGTGCGCAGGCAGGAGGCCAGCACTCAAAACCAGAGCTAAGTGTCTTGTTTTTCTTTCAAACTGCTCTGCATAGGCTTGCTGGGGAGTGTACTAATGCATGGATGTATGTGTGGTTCAATTTGGTATGTTTTTTTCCCCCTAATCACCCGGAATCCTATGCAGTTTTGAACCCTGTACCCTCTACCCGGTGTTCCTGCTTCCCGTACCTATCCAAGCAACGTTCCCTAACCCTCTTTCCCCGCTGGGGTTGCGGATGCCTGTGTAAGCCCCGAACTTGCAGGCGCCAAAACCCTAGAGGGGGTGGTTGGTTTGTACCACTCCTAAGCCTGGACTACAGAAGGCCATGACAATGATGTCCAAGTTTGTTTGGATTGTGTATGTGTTCATGCAGGTAGTACATTTTCGTGCATTCCCTGGTTTCATGTGTCATTCCTCCTCCCCTCTCCTGCCACTCATTCCAGTCATCCAGTGTGTCAACACCTGTCCCGACTGCATATCCCTGAACCTCCTTCCCCACCAGGGTCTCAGGGGCCTGTGTGAGTTTGACCTTGCAGGCACCCGGGACACGGTGGGGGTGGTTGTTTCGTGACACTCCCGGGCCTGTACACGGGACCTGTGACAGTACACATCCGTTCATGGTGCATCATCCTATGTCATGTACCACACATGGTTCACATCCTGTTGTGACATTGTTTTACTGTGCTACCTTGGTTGTTGCATCATTGTGGTAGTACTTGGCCTTTGTGAGGTACTGCTACGTCAAGTCACCTACTGGAGGGTGTTCTGGTTCGTTTTTCTGGCTTGGATTTTGTCATTTTGGAAATTAGTGTGGATTCTGAGGGTGCAGGCACCTTTTTACACACAAGGTGGGAGATGGTGACGAAGGGTAAAGGTGATCCTGTGGCCAGGTGGAATTGAGGTTTGAAGGCTCCATGACCCAGGTGCAGTTGTTCAGTGGGTCATGGTCATTTGTGAGGGAGGGGGGGTTGTTGTTGATAGTTGCCTTGCCCTACAGTGGGAACTCTGACATTGTAATGGTGGTATCCTATGTACATGTTGTGTTCTTCTGATCAATGCCTGTTCATGTGTTGTGTTTACCTTTCAGGTGCGAGGGGATAGTTCTGGTTTGACATGCTGGGGTGTACACATGGTGAATGTTCTCATGTGATGTGTAGAGAACACTGATGGTCACTTGAGTGCACATGCATATGTGGAGTGCATGTCCTTGCAGAACCACACACTTGCACTCTGATGCACTACATGTACTCCCACCCTTGCATATCCACGTGTACACTGTTTGCCTTCTGGTGGCCACTGTGTCCCTGCAGCATATGTTCTGTGACCAATTATGGATCCTGTACATGCCTAATTTGGTTTTTGATGTGGTCTGTCACTTAGATGTGATGCTCAGGGTGTGCATCACACACAATGGCTGTTCACTGTGCTGTGCGCTGAGCAGTGTGTTGTAGGAGTAGGACACAGCACACAGAAGCTGCAGTGTTGATTTTGCAATGCACAATGTGCATGTATACAAGCATTTATTGTTATGTTACGTCTACAACTATTGTAATGCATTTTGAAATGACTTATTTTGGGTGGGAGGTTGTTGGTCTGTCATTTCATCTGATTCCAGGTCAGGCATCATTGTCTGATGCCACTGTAGATTTTGGACATGGCAATGTGTACCTTATCGTTACTGTGTTGGTGTATCGGTATTGCTTGCCATGTCATGTTGTGGTTTGGGAGTGTTTGAGTGACATGACAGTGATGGCCATGGCCTGTTTTGCAGGTGTGTGTGATGCACACCTTGCATGTCAGGGTCATCCGCTTCTCAGAGAAACTAGCTGGGGGTAGATCTCTCTCCGCGGCAGGGCCCTCCCTCTGGAACAGCCTTCCTGCCTCACTTGAACTTGAGGGGAACCATCTCCGGTTCGGGAAGCACCTCAAGACCTTCCTCTTTGCTTCTGCTTTCTCTCTGCCTCTCCCTTGCGGAATTCTTCAATGGAACTGCACTGGAGCTGCAACTGGGCCACTCTCACCGACCTCGGTCCCTGGCCCAGCCACTCTCCACTTGCACTGCCTCCCTGGCAACCCCTGCACTGCGGGATTGTCTCTCTATCCCTACAGCCCCCCCTTCCCAGCACTTGTCTGCACTTACCTTTGCAGTTGCCACCAGCCGACTTATGTATTTGTTTTTTGGTCTACTTCCCCTGTACTGCACTCCCCCCCCGTCCCCTTCCCCTTGCACTTTTCCCTTCCCCCTACCCCTGCACTTGCACAATCTAAATGACACCTGGCCTAGTAGTACCGTTGTCTGTCTTCCCTTGTTCCTCCCTCTCTGCATCATCGCACCTTGAAATACTTGTGAAGAGGCCATATCATGTCATATGTCATATGTGTCCATTTTGGTCACACAGGATAGCTTGTGTTTAAGTAGCTAGGGATGCAGACGATGTGGCACTTCCATGGCAACTATCTCAGGGTGGTAGGGTTGTGACAGTTGACTGTCTATTTGTCATCATCGATTGTCACCTGGTATGTGCCAGGCCTGTGTGCACTCCGCAGGGGTGGGAGTTTAGGTGAAGAATGTGGCCACAAGCTGGGTCCGGGCTTCCTCGCCACGTGCCCTGTCCCCTCCCATGGGCAGCGCTTGTGCCTGTGGTTGGGGATGTGGGGGCACCACCATGTCCACCGGGACGCCCTGCCGTGTTGCAACATTGTGCAGGACACATGCTGCCACAATGATCCTGCACACTACTGGTGGTGCATAGAGTAGTTGCCCGCCAGAGCGGTTAAGGGAGCGGGAACGTGACTTGAGCACTCCGAATGTGCGCTCTACTATGGCCCTGGTTGCAATATGGGTGGCGTTGTATCTTACCTGGGGTGGTGTGGTGGGGTTCCGGATTGGCGTCATCATGTGGTTGCTCAGAGGGTAGGCACTGTCCCCTGGGGAGGTGATAAGAGTTGAGATTATTACGGTTTGGGTATTTGTCTGTGTGTGACTTGCATGCATGTGCAAGGGCATTTGTACTCACCTAGAAGCCATGTGTCGCCATGCTGCCCAGCTTCCAGGGCCCGGCTCAGGTCAGACATTCTGTATATGAAACTGTCATGGGTGGAGCCAGGGTAGTTTGCATAGACAGAGGTGATGATTCCCTTTGCATCGCATACCACCTCTACGTTGATGGAATGCCAGTGCTTGCGGTTTCGGTAGATGCGCTCAGTGGCCCTAGGTGGGCGTAGGGCCACATGGGTCCAATCTATGGCACCGAGCACTTTGGGGAAGTGTGCCACCCTGAAAAAATCCAGGACAACGGCCTGCCTTTGTGCGGGTGTTCTGGGCATGTATATGTGCCTGCGGACTGAGGGGCACGCTGTCATGATTGCCAGTACCTGGTGTAGGCAGCGTAACTGCGTGGCCTGTGAGACCCCCCCACTATGGCAGTAGTCCGCCGAAATGACCCAGTGGCCAAAAAATGCAGGACATTGAGCAGCTTCTCCAAGGGGCTCAATGCTTGGGAGCAAAGGGTGGGAGATGTAAGGTCATCTTCCCACTTCCTGACCAGGTCTAGCATGATATGGGGTGGAAACCTATACCTGCCATAGACCTGGTCGTCAGGCATCCCAAAAAGGCTTGTCCGTGGTGCGAAAATGCGTGCCCTGGCTATTCTCCTCCTCCTGCGGTGTCCCACGATCAGTGCTGCGACAAATGGGGCATTCATCGTAGCTGTATATACATGTTTGTTGTTTGAGTGCACTTTTGTACTTTGTACTGTGCGTGGGGATGCTTCCGCCTGCCTTCGTGTGGCGGACGCGTTGACGCCTGTGTGCGTCTTTTGCCGTGCGCGGGTTTCCCGTATTCGAATCCATGAATACGGGTTGTTCGCGTGCGTGTGGGCGTTCCGTGTAGTTCCCTGCAGTATTCCCCAGTTACGCCTTCTTTTTCACGCGTTGTTCCCCATTCCGCGTGTTACGCCCACTGTTCTGCCCACTTTGGTTGTGTGCGCCGCGCTATGTGCGCTTTTGCTGTGCGCGTAGCGCACGCCGTGTATGCCTGCGTGCGCCATGGCTGGATTGGACGCACGGACAGCGGGAAACACGCGCAGCGTCTTCCTTGAATCGCACATGTGCGCGTGCGCTGCGTTTCTCACGCTTGCACTCCCTTGCGCCTGCTTGCGCATGGATTTTCGGCGCAGGTTTGTTCCATGAATCGGCCCCTTAATGTCCGCGGATATTATGAGTGTTCTTAGAACACTTTCAACTTGCCATCGAACAATACGAACAGCATCTTCAGGACACCCCCTACGAACATTTCAGAACAACGCGTGAATTCTTAGAACACAATCAACTTGACAAAGAACAATACGGACAGCGTCCTCAGGACACCCCCATTTTGTTTATTTGCGAACATTTCAGGACACTGTGAAAGTTCTTAGAACACATTCAACTTGCCAGCCACAACCCCCCATTCATATTTGCGAACATTTCAGGACACAGCGAGTGTTCGACAATGTCTTCAGAACACCCCCATTTTGTGTATTTGCGAACATTTCAGGACACCGCAAGTGTTCTTAGAACACATTCAACTTGATAGAGAACAATACGGACAGTGTCCTCAGGACACCCCCTACGAACATTCCCCAGACATCGCAAGTGTTCTTAGAAACGTCTTCAGAACACCCCCATTTTGTTTATTTGCGAACATTTCAGGACACCGCGAGTGTTCTTAGAACACATTCAACTTGCCAGCCACAAACCCATTCATATTTGCGAACATTTCAGGACACAGCGAGTGTTTGACAACTTTTTCAGAACACCCCCATTTTGTGTATTTGCGAACATTTCAGGACACCGCAAGTGTTCTTAGAACACATTCAACTTGACAGAGAACAATACGGACAGCGTCCTCAGGACACCCCCTACGAACATTCCCCGGACACCGCAAGTGTTCTTAGAAGCGTCTTCAGAACACCACCATCTTGTTTATTTGCGAACATTTCAGGACACCGCGAGTGTTCTTAGAACACATTCAACTTGCCAGAGAACAATACGGACAGCGTCCTCAGGACACCCCCATTTTGTTTATTTGCGAAGATTTCAGGACACAGCGAGTGTTCTTAGAACATATTCAACTTGCCAGCCACAACCCCCCATTCATATTTGCAAACATTTCAGGACACAGCGAGTGTTCGACAACGTCTTCAGAACACCCCCATTTTGTGTATTTGCGAACATTTCAGGACACCGCGAGTGTTCTTAGAACAGTTTCAGCTTGCTTTGCGAACAAAAAGGACACATATTGAGTCCTCAGAACACTCCCCATTCAGTTTATTTAGAACATTTCAGAACATCCATGATGTCCGCAGACAAATCGAACACAAAAAGAACGTCTAACACATAAAAAAACACAACTTTCATCCTATCTCATACACTCCCACCCTCCCCAAACACTCCTACACACCAACACACTCTACTAAATGCAAATTTTGAACAAAGTTTCACTGCGCTGTCCGCGGATGTTCGCGAATCCAAGATGGCGGGCGCTACCGAAAATCTGACACGCTTCACGCTCCACGCCGTCCAATCAGCGAACATGTTGCATGTCCGCGGACATTACGCAAGCCAATTGGCCAATCAGGACACTGTCCGCGGAGCGAACAGGGAAGTGTGTCTGCGGACCGAACACAGATATCACTATTTTTTTTACCTACTTTTTGGTTATTTAAAAAAAAAACTACTGGACGAATTTTCAACAAATTTGCAAAAGCACGCTTACGGGACCAAGCCGCTGCTCCTGGTCCAAATTTGGAGAAAATCCGTCCAGCGGTTTGGGCTGTAGACGCGAGCAAAATAATGTTCCCATTCAGTCTATGGGGAAAAAAAAGTTTTGGGACCCCCCCTATAACTTTGCCCCCCCTGGACGAATCCTCACCAAACTTTGCAAAAAAATTCAGAGTGACCCAAATACTTTTTTTTTTGCAAAGTTTGGTGAGGATTCGTCCAGAGAGAGTGCAGTTATAAGCCACCCAAAAAGTTCTCTTCCTATGGAAACATATATATATTCTGTGAAAAAACTGGGACATTATGGTTTGAAGTAAAACCGAAAAAACCTTGAAATTCGCCAGTTATGGTAAGCTAAGCAACCATAGCTCACGCCACCACCGTGCACTGCTAAGACTAACACCCAGGATATCAAAGATGACATCACAAATGTCATTGATGACATCACTGATGACATCACATGTGTATGTACTTTTCATGAAATATGTGTACAAGGGATTCTAATTATAATGTTGCGAAACAAGTGTCAAGGATCATTGCAATAAATATCATACCCTAATTAGTGCTTTGAACGATGCATTGATATAAATAGAATCTATTATGGGGTTCTATCTAGTATACTAAGCTACTCATACAGAAACATAACATTGTGTGCAGTGTACAAGATGAAGGTATAATATTCATAATGTTAATATGTTGAATAATGAAATGATAATTGTTTTCTTAATAGATTTTTGTGTACTGTGAAATATGTAATACGTAGCTAATAAAACACATATATTACATAATTGCATTACTATAGACAAAACACAAAGACACAAGAACACATACCAATATGGGTATATACAGGGAAAGTGAAGTTAGCAAAAAAGCACAAGTAGTAGCAGAAACAATTCATAATTGAACTGATTATTTGCATGCAAATAAATGAATGCTCTGTTTCAAAGCTGCTATTTACCCTAGGTATATGTATCACTTGATGTGATTGAACCCTAAGGAAAGTAGTGTGAGTACAATGTATACAAATATGACTATATACAGGGAAAGTATAGCCATAACAAAAAAACAGAAACTATCAGAAAGTGCTTATAAGTCTATTGATCATCGTTACGCACAAAAAGGATTGCTGTCTTTCAAGCTTGTGTCCTCCCGTATGTATATGTTTCATATGATGTGACTGGACTCTAAGGGAATTACTGTAAGAACCTACTTGAAGGATACATCTACAAATAAAATAAAATGTTAATTTCTGACTGTTAATGAAGAAAACCATGTGGCCTAGATATGTCAGCAAAAGAGAAAAGAGTGAGCCAGACATGTGATGTCATCAGTGATGTCATCAATGACATTTGTGATGTCAGCTTTGATGTCCTGGGTGTTAGTCTTAGCAGTGCACGGTGGTGGCGCGAGTTATGGTTGCTTAGCTTACCATAATTGGCGAATTTCAAGGGTTTTTCGGTTTTACTTGGAACCATAACGTCCCTTTGACAAAGTTTTTTCACTGAATTTCATAGGTTTTTAGTAGCGCAACTTAACCATAACGTCCCTTTAGCAAAGTTTTTTCACTGAATTTCATAGGTTTTTAGTAGCGCAACTTAACCATAACGTCCCTTTAACATTTTATTTTACAAAATTTTAAAGGTTTTTATTAGTGCAACGTCACCATAACATCCTTTTCAATAGATGAAGACCACTAACATCTTATGTCCTCAAAGTGGGAACACCGGGTGGTAAAAAAAAACAAAAAAGATTTTCCTTCCTGCGGCGTCCCGGTGTAGGAAGGAAAATCTTTTACCAAGATGGCCACCATGGAAAGGGAAGGCGGGGTGTATAAAGAACACAACAGGGCATGAGCGGGGGGTGGGAGGGAACAGGGGAGACACATGGGCATGAGCGGGGGGTGAGAGGGAACAGGGTACAAACGGGGCATGAGCAGGGGGTGGGGGGAAAAGGAAGGAATCACGGGGCATGAGCGGTGGTGGGGGGAACACGAGAGAGACACGGGTCATGAGCAGCGGGTGGGGAGGAACAAGAGATAGACACGGGGCATGAGCGGGGGTGGGGGGGAAAGGAGAGACAAGGGGCATGAGCGGGGGTGGGGGGAACACGAGAGAGACACGGGGCATGAGCGGGGGGTGGGGGGAACATGAGGGATACATGGGGCATGAGCGGGGGTGGGGCCAACAGGAGAGAGACACGAGGCATGAGCGGGGGGTGGGGACAACAGGAGACAGACACGGGGCATGAGCAGGGGATGGGGGAACAGGAGACAGAGGGAACAGAAGACAGAAACGGGGCATGAGCGGGGGTGTGGGGGGCAACAGGAGAGAGACACGGGGCATGAGCGGGGATGGGGGCAACAGGAGAGAGACACGGGGCATGAGCGGGTGGGGGGAACAGGAGACAGACACGGGGCATGAGCGGGGGGTGGGGCCAACAGGAGAGAGACACGAAGCATGAGCGGGGGTGGGGACAACAGGAGACAGACACGGGGCATGAGCAGGGGATGGGGGAACAGGAGACAGATACGGGGCATGAGCGGGGGTGGGGGGAACAGAAGACAGAAACGGGGCATGAGCGGGGGTGTGGGGGGCAACAGGAGAGAGACACGGGGCATGAGCGGGATGGGGGCAACAGGAGAGAGACACGGGGCATGAGCGGGTGGGGGAACAGGAGACAGACACGGGGCATGAGCGGGGTGTGGGGGGCAACATGAGATAGACACGGGGCATGAGCGGGGGTGGGGGGAACAGGACACAGACACGGGGCATGAGCGGGGGATGGGGAGAACAGGAGACAGACACGGGGCATGCGCGGGGGTGTGGGGGGCAACAGGAGACAGACACGTCACATGAGGGGAACAGGAGACAGATGTGGGGCATGAGCGAGGGGTGGGGAGAAAAGGAGACAGACACGGGGCATGAGCGGGGGAACAGAAGACAGACACGGGGCATGAGCGGGGGGTGGGGGGAAGGGGAGAGAGACACAGGGCATGAGCGGGGGTGGGGGAGGGAGAGAGACACACGGGGCCTGAGCGGGGGGTGGGGGGATGGAGAGAGACACACGGGGCTTGAGCGGGGGGTGGGCGGGAGGAAGAGAGACACACGGGGCATGAGCGGGGGGTGGGCGGGAGGGAGAGAGACACGGGGCATGAGCAGGGGGTGGGCGGGAGGGGGAGAGACACACGGGGCATGAGCGGGGGGTGGGCGGGAGGGGGAGAGACACACAGGGCATGAGCATGGGGGTGGGGGGAGGGAGAGAGACACACGAGGCTTGAGCGGAGGTGGGTGGGAGAGGGAGAGACACACGGGGCATCGGCGGAAGGGGGAGAGACACACGGGGAATGAGCGGGGTGGGCGGGAGGGGGAGAGACACACGGGGCATGAGCGGGGGTTGGGCGGGAGGGGGAGAGACACACGGGGCAGGAGCAGGGGTGGGGGAGAGGGAGAGAGACACACGGGGCATGAGCTGGGGTGGGGGGAAGGGGAGAGACACACGGGGCATGAGTGGGGGGTGGGTGGGAGGGGGAGAGACACACGGGGCATGAGCGGGGGTGGGCGGGAGGTGGAGAGAGACACGGGGCAAGAGCGGGGGCGGGGGGGAGGGAGAGACACACACGAGGCATGAGCGGGGGCTGGGGAGGAGGGAGAGAGATACACGGGGCATGAGCGGGGGTGGGGGGATGGAGAGAGACACACGGGGCATGAGCGGGGGGTTGGCGGGAGGGGGAGAGACACACGGGGCATGAGCGGGGTGGTGGGCGGGAGGGAGAGAGAAACACGGGGTATGAGCGGGGGGTGGGGGAAGGGAGAGAGACACACGGGGCATGAGCGGGGGTGTGGGGGGAGGGAGAGAGACATACGGGGCTTGAGCGGGGGGTGGGGGAGGGAGAGAGATACACAGGGCATGAGTGGGGGTCGGGGGGAGGGAGAGAGACACACAGGGCATGAGCGGGGGTGGGGGGGAGGGAGAGAGACACATGGGGCATGAGCGGGGGTGGGGGGAGGGAGAGAGACACACGGGCATGAGCGGGGGTGGGGGGAGGGAGAGAGACACACAAGGCATGAGCGGGGGGTGGGGTGAGGTAGAGAGACACACGGGGCCTGAGCGGGGGGTGGGGGGATGGAGAGAGACACACGGGGCTTGAGCGGGGGGTGGGCGGGAGGAAGAGAGACACACGGGGCATGAGCGGGGGGTGGGCGGGAGGGAGAGAGACACGGGGCATGAGCAGGGGGTGGGCGGGAGGGGGAGAGACACACGGGGCATGAGCGGGGGGTGGGCGGGAGGGGGGGAGACACACAGGGCATGAGCGGGGGTGGGGGCGAGGGAGAGAGACACAATGGGTATGAGCGGGTGTGGGGGAAGGGGAGAGAGACACACGGGGCATGAGCGGGGGGTGGGGGGAGGGAGAGAGACACACGGGGCATGAGCATGGGGGTGGGGGGAGGGAGAGAGACACACGAGGCTTGAGCGGAGGTGGGTGGGAGAGGGAGAGACACACGGGGCATGGGCGGGAGGGGGAGAGACACACGGGGAATGAGTGGTTGGAGAGACACACGGGCATGAGCGGGGGGTGGGCGGGAGGGGGAGAGACACACGGGGCAGGAGCGGGGGTGGGGGAGAGGGAGAAAGACACACGGGGCATGAGCTCGGGTGGGGGGAAGGGGAGAGACACACGGGGCATGAGTGGGGGGTGGGTGGGAGGGGGAGAGACACACGGGGCATGAGCGGGGGTGGGCGGGAGGTGGAGAGACACACGGGGCAAGAGCGGGGGCGGGGGGAGGGAGAGACACACACGAGGCATGAGCGGGGGCTGGGGAGGAGGGAGAGAGACACACGGGGCATGAGCGGGGGTGGGGGGAGGGAGAGAGACACACAGGGCGTGAGCGGGGGGTTGGCGGGAGGGGGAGAGACACACGGGACATGAGCGGGGTTGTGGGCGGGAGGGAGAGAGAAACACGGGGTATGAGCGGGGGGTGGGGGAAGGGAGAGAGACACACGGGGCATGAGCGGGGGGTGGGGGGAGGGAGAGAGACATACGGGGCTTGAGCGGGGGGTGGGGGGAGGGAGAGAGATACACAGGGCATGAGCGGGGGTCGGGGGGAGGGTGAGAGACACACAGGGCATGAGCGGGGGTGGGGGGGAGGGAGAGAGACACACGGGGCATGAGCGGGGGTGGGGGGAGGGAGAGAGACACACGGGCATGAGCGATGAGCGGGGGTGGGGGGAGGGAGAGAGGCACACAAGGCATGAGCGGGGGGTGGGGGGAGGTAGAGAGACACACGGGGCATGAGCGAGGGGTGGGGGGAGGGAGAGAGACACACGGGGCATGAGCAGGGGGGGGAGGGAGAGAGCCACACCGGGCATGAGCGATGGATGGGGGAAGGAAGAGAGATACACGGGGCAAGTGCAGGGGTTGGGGGGAGGGAGAGAGACACACGGGGCATGAGCGGCGGTGGGGGGAGGGAGAGAGACACACAGGGCAAGAGCAGGGGGAGGGGACAGACACATGGGGCATGAGCAGGGGGTGGGCGGGAGGGGGAGAGACACACGGGGCATGAGCGGGGGTGGGCGGGAGGGGGGGAGACACACAGGGCATGAGCGGGGGTGGGGGCGAGGGAGAGAGACACAATGGGTATGAGCGGGGGTGGGGGAAGGGGAGAGAGACACACGGGGCATGAGCGGGGGGTGGGGGGAGGGAGAGAGACACACGGGGCATGAGCATGGGGGTGGGGGGAGGGAGAGAGACACACGAGGCTTGAGCGGAGGTGGGTGGGAGAGGGAGAGACACACGGGGCATGGGCGGGAGGGGGAGAGACACACGGGGAATGAGTGGGGTGGGCGGGAGGGGGAGAGACACACGGGCATGAGCGGGGGGTGGGCGGGAGGGGGAGGGACACACGGGGCAGGAGCGGGGGTGGGGGAGAGGGAGAAAGACACACGGGGCATGAGCTGGGGTGGGGGGAAGGGGAGAGACACACGGGGCATGAGTGGGGGGTGGGTGGGAGGGGGAGAGACACACGGGGCATGAGCGGGGGTGGGCGGGAGGTGGAGAGACACACGGGGCAAGAGCGGGGGCGGGGGGAGGGAGAGACACACACAAGGCATGAGCGGGGGCTGGGGAGGAGGGAGAGAGACACACAGGGCGTGAGCGGGGGGTTGGCGGGAGGGAGAGAGACACACGGGGCATGGGCGGGGTGGTGGGCGGGAGGGAGAGAGAAACACGGGGTATGAGCGGGGGGTGGGGGAAGGGAGAGAGACACACGGGGCATGAGCGGGGGTTGGGGGGAGGGAGAGAGACATACGGGGCTTGAGCGGGGGGTGGGGGGAGGGAGAGAGATACACAGGGCATGAGCGGGGGTCGGGGGGAGGGTGAGAGACACACAGGGCATGAGCGGGGGTGGGGGGGAGGGAGAGAGACACACGGGGCATGAGCGGGGGTGGGGGGAGGGAGAGAGACACACGGGCATGAGCGATGAGCGGGGGTGGGTGGAGGGAGAGAGGCACACAAGGCATGAGCGGGGGGTGGGGGGAGGTAGAGAGACACACGGGGCATGAGCGAGGGGTGGGGGGAGGGAGAGAGACAACCGGGCCATGAGCAGGGGGGGGAGGGAGAGAGCCACACCGGGCATGAGCGAGGGATGGGGGAAGGAAGAGAGATACACGGGGCAAGTGCAGGGGTTGGGGGGAGGGAGAGAGACACACGGGGCATGAGCGGCGGTGGGGGGAGGGAGAGAGACACACAGGGCAAGAGCGGGGGGAGGGGACAGACACATGGGGCATGAGCGGGGGGTGGGGGAAGGGAGAGAGACACACGGGGCATGAGCGGGGGTGGTGGGGGAGAGAGACACACGGGGCATGAGCGGGGGTGGGGCGGAGGAAGAGAGACACACGGGCATGAGCGGGGGATGGGGTTGGGGGGAAGGGGAGAGAGACACGGGCATGAGCGGGGATGGGCGGGATAGGGAAAGACACATGGGGCATGAGCAGTAGAGAGACACACAGGGCATGAGCGGAGGGTGGGGGGAGGGACAGAGACACACGGGGCATGAGCGGGGGTGGGGGGAGATTGAGAGACACACGAGGCATGAGCGGGGGGTGGGGGGAGCGGGAGAGACACACAGGGAATGAGCGGTGGTGGGGGGGAGGGAGAGAGACACACGAGGCATGAGCGGGGGGTGGGGGAAGGGGAGAGAGACACGGGGCATGAGTGGTGGTGGGGAGGAGGGAGAGAGACACACGAGGCATGAGCGGGGGTCGGGGGGAGGGAGAGAGGCACACGAGGCATGAGCGGGGGGTGGGGGGAGGGGGAGAGACACACGGGGAATGAGCGGTGGTGGGGGGGAGGGAGAGAGACACACGAGGCATGAGCGGGGGGTGGGAGAAGGGGAGAGAGACAAAGGGCATGAGCGGGGGTGGGCAGGAGGGAGAGAGACACACGAGGCATGAGCGGGGGTCGGGGGGAGGGAGAGAGACACACGAGGCATGAGCGGGGGGTGGGGGGAGGGAGAGAGACACACAGGGCATGAGCGGGGGTGGGGGGGAGGGAGAGAGACACACGAGGCATGAGCGGGGGGTGGGGGGAGGGGAGAGACACATGGGGAATGAGCGGTGGTGTGGGGAGGGAGAGAGACACACGAGGCATGAGCGGGGGGTGGGGGAAGGGGAGAGAGACACGGGGCATGAGCGGGGGTGGGGGGAGGGAGAGAGACACATGAGGCATGAGCGGGGGTGGTAAGGAGGGAAAGAGACACACGAGGCATGAGCGGGGGGTGGGGGGGAAGGAGAGAGACACACAGGGCATGAGCGGGGGTGGGGGGGGAGAGAGACACATGAGACATGAGCGGGGGGTGGGGGGAAGGGGCGGAGACATGGGACATGACCGGGGGTGGGGGGGAGGGAGAGAGACACACAGGGCATGAGCAGAGTGGGGGGGGGAGAGACACACGGGGCATGAGCAGGGGTTGGGGGGAGGGAGAGAGACACACAGGGGATGAGCAAGGGGTAGGGGGGAGGGAGAGAGACACACGGGGCATGAGCGGGGTGGGGAGGAGGGGGAGAAACACACGGGGCATGAGCGGGGGTGGGGGGAGGGAGAGAGACACACGGGGCATGAGCGGGGGGTGGGGAGAGGGAGCGAGACACACGGGGCATGAGTGGGGGTAGGGTGGAGGGAGAGAGACACACGAGGCATGAGCGGGGGTGGGAGGAAGGGGAGAGACACGGGGCATGAGCGGGGGTGGGGGGAGGGAGAGAGACACACGGGGCATGAGCGGGGGTGGGGGGAGGGAGAGAGACACACGGGGCATGAGTGGGGAGTGGGAGGAACGGGAGAGAGAAACGGGGCATGAGCGGGGGGTGGGCGGGAGGGAGAGAGACACACGAGGCATGAGCAGGGGGTGGGGGGAGGGGGAGAGACACACGGGGAATGAGCGGTGGTGGGGGGGAGGGAGAGAGACACACGAGGCATGAGCGGGGGGTGGGGGAAGGGGAGAGAGACACAGGGCATGAGCGGGGGTGGGGAGGAGGGAGAGAGACACACGAGGCATGAGCGGGGGTGGGGGGAGGGAGAGAGACACACAAGGCATGAGCGGGGGGAGGGAGAGAGACACACAGGGCATGAGCGGGGGGTGGGGGAAGGGGAGAGAGACACAGGGCATGAGCGGGGGTGGGGGGAGGGAGAGAGACACACAGGGCATGAGCAGAGTGGGGGGGGGAGAGACACACGGGGCATGAGCAGGGGTTGGGGGGAGGGAGAGAGACACACAGGGGATGAGCAAGGGGTAGGGGGGAGGGAGAGAGACACACGGGGCATGAGCGGGGTGGGGAGGAGGGGGAGAAACACACGGGGCATGAGCGGGGGTGGGGGGAGGGAGAGAGACACACGGGGCATGAGCGGGGGGTGGGGAGAGGGAGCGAGACACACGGGGCATGAGTGGGGGTAGGGTGGAGGGAGAGAGACACACGAGGCATGAGCGGGGGTGGGAGGAAGGGGAGAGACACGGGGCATGAGCGGGGGTGGGGGGAGGGAGAGAGACACACGGGGCATGAGCGGGGGTGGGGGGAGGGAGAGAGACACACGGGGCATGAGTGGGGAGTGGGAGGAACGGGAGAGAGAAACGGGGCATGAGCGGGGGGTGGGCGGGAGGGAGAGAGACACACGAGGCATGAGCAGGGGGTGGGGGGAGGGGGAGAGACACACGGGGAATGAGCGGTGGTGGGGGGGAGGGAGAGAGACACACGAGGCATGAGCGGGGGGTGGGGGAAGGGGAGAGAGACACAGGGCATGAGCGGGGGTGGGGAGGAGGGAGAGAGACACACGAGGCATGAGCGGGGGTGGGGGGGAGGGAGAGAGACACACAAGGCATGAGCGGGGGGAGGGAGAGAGACACACAGGGCATGAGCGGGGGGTGGGGGAAGGGGAGAGAGACACAGGGCATGAGCGGGGGTGGGGGGAGGGAGAGAGACACACGAGGCATGAGCGGGGTGGGGGAAGGGGAGAGAGACACGGGGCATGAGCGGGGGTGGGGGGGATGGAGAGAGACACACAGGGGATGAGCAGGGGGTAGGGGGGTGGGGGAGAGAGACAAACGGGGCATGAGCGGTGGTTGGGGGGAGGGAGAGAGACACACGGGGCATGAGCGGGGGTGGGGAGGAGGGGGAGAGACACACGGGGCATGAGCGTGGGTGGGGAGGAGGGGGAGAGACACACGGGGCATGAGTGGGGGTAGCGGGGAGGGAGAGAGACACACGAGGCATGAGCGTGGGTGGGGGGAAGGGGAGAGACACGGGGCATGAGCGGGGGTGGGGGGGAGGGAGAGAGACACACGGGGCATGAGTGGAGGGTCGGGGGAAGGGGAGAGAGACACGGTGCATGAGCAGGGGGTGGGCGGGAATGAGAGAGACACACGGGGCATGAGCGGAGGTGGGGGGAGGGAGAGAGACACACGGGGCATGAGCAGGGGTGTGGGGGGGAGAGAGACACATGGGGCATGAGCGGGCAGTGGGGGGAAGGGGAGAGAGACACGGGGCATGAGCGGGTGGTGGGGGGAGGGAGAGAGACACATGAGGCATGAGCGGGGGGTGGGGGGAGGGAGAGAGACCCACGGGGCATGAGCGGGGGTGGGGGGGAGGGAGAGAGACACACGAGGCATGAGTGGGGGGTGGGGGAAGGGGAGAGAGACACGGGGCATGAGTGGGGGTGGGGGGGAGGTCGAGAGACACACAAGGCATGAGCGGTGGTGGGTGGGAGTCAGAGAGACACATGAGGCATGAGCGGGGGGTGGGCGGAGGGAGAGAGACACACGGGGCATGAGCAGGGGTGGGGGGGAGGGAGAGAGACACATGAGGCATGAGCGGGGGTTGGGGGAAGGGGGGAGACACGGGGCATGAGCGGAGGTGGGGGGAGGGAGAGAGACACACGGGGCGTGAGCGGGGGTGGGGGGGTGGTCGAGAGACACACGGGGCATGAGCGGGGGGTGGGGGGAAGGGGAGAGAGACACGGGCATGAGCGGGGGTGGGCGGGAGCGGGAGAGACACACGGGGCATGACCGGGGGTGGGGGGGAGGGAGAGAGACACACGGGGCATGAGCGGGGGTGGGGGGAGGGAGAGAGACACACGGGGCATGAGCGGGGTGTGGGGGGAAGGGGAGAGAGACACACGGGGCATGAGCGGGGGGTGAGGGGGGTGTTAGGCAGAAACCTGTGCAGTTACCTCTGGGACCACTGCAAAAGATTTAGGACTACAGGCGTTTGGCGGTGAACCCACTTGGTAGCAGTCTGTACCACACAGATTCACTTGGTAGCTGTGGCTGAGCAGTCAGACTTCTCTCAAGAAAAGTTGAGCAGTATGTGGAGTATACAAAATAGGGCAGTTCTTCCCCGCAAGTCAAGCAAACACGCAACAAGGCTTAGTGTAAAGATATTAAGGTATTTATTTATAACAGAACATCTATGAAAAACACTATAGCACTATCACGGCAAACAAATCAAACACAATTACTCTACGAAGAAGAAATGATCAATCCCCCTAGCAATGTTTCGACAACTCTAGGTTCTACCGGTACCACTTATTTTCAGACAGCGGTGTATACCTCAACCTAGATGACACTTGAATATTAGTTAGGACGGGAGAGAAAAAGATAGGCAGGTTATGAAATCAACACAGTTCAATCTTTCGTGGATAAAATGCAAGGCAGGAAGGCAAGAATCATAATAGGTCAGAAAGTTCAGAGGCCAGGCCCACTCGGAGAGAGGCAAGGCGCAATGTCCCAAAAAGTCTCTAGTGGAGATGCATTCAAGTCTTTGTAGCAAATTGTTATCGGCAGATTGAAGCAGTTCAGAACAAATAAATGAGAAACGCTTGGAGGCGACCCAACGGAACGGAGAGGATTAAGACACCTCGCTCGAACCGATCGAAAGGGAAGCCAGGTGGACACGGTACCTTGTTGTGGAGGGCAGCTCCGGTGGGGGCAGTTGTTCCTGGTGGAGGATGCACGTCGGGTCTTTGCCAAGAGTAGAGATGTTCTCGTCGTCGAAGAAAAGTGAAGTCCGGTGCATCACCAGGGAAGAGACCAGCCGCGGAGAGCTCTGTCACAAGGCACCACCTTTTGGTCGCGGTACAGGGGTAGTGGCTATCCGGTTGCCGAGGTGCTCTGCACGGGCAATTCGACCACTGCGTCCTGAGGCGAATAAAAAGCAAAAGGGACTGGTTGTTCCCACCAGCCAGGGGAAGAAACTCTCCGGCAGGGAGATCTCCTCTGTCGTCGGGAAGTGGTGAGTCGGTTCCGCAGGGCTCCACCAGAGGTGTCGTCGTGCAGGTCGGCTCAGCGTTACCCTCGTCGGATTCTTAGGTCCTATGGCGACTTCTGAAGATCCAGTCCCAAAAGCCCTGCTTTTATGCAGAAAACCCCCATTCATTCAGCCTAGCTGTCAATCAACACATGCTAAGTGGTGAGCGGGAAGGCTCACCACTTGGGCCAATCACTCCAGAGTGCGACCGGAGTTGGCAAGACAACTCGGTTCAGGGTGCCTAAACCCCCTCCCACACTCCTGTGGTAACCCAGACAGAATGGCACCACTTTGGAAGGTCTCTGTACAGAGCCCGCCAAAAGTGGAACAAAGGGCTCGACCTTTGGTTTAGGAGTCACAGAGACGAACACAGACGCCATTTTACAAACCGAGTTCTGGCAGAAAATACCATCCGATAAACTTACTTAAGATAAGTAGATCGGTGGTACGTCAGAGATTAACGAGAAAAAATATCAATCTCCAACAATGGGACGAATCCCATAGGGTTATGTTCGGGATCTAACATAACAAGTAGTTTCCACTGCCACCAGCCAAAACTCGACGAGGGGGGACGGGACAGTGCCCCCTCGAGTAACAGATCCAGGAGTAATCGAATTACCCCTACTAGTACGTCCACAATAAGATGGTTTGTACTAGTTCTGTTAGTAAATTTAGGTCTAGTAAAGCCAATGGTGACTTTACATGCCCGGGGAGACAGTAGTCAGTCCCCGGGTATGGAGTCTATGGTGGGGGTCCGCTAGGATTCCCCAGTGTTACGGCACGTAGGGTGCGGTGTAACACACATAGAAAAACATATGAGACCCTATGGAGTAAAAGACTCCATAGTCCATCGAACACATTGACCTTTCAAAGGAATTACACACGTACCTGTCCAAGAGGGGGAGAAAAAGAGTCTCACTCTTGGCAGGATGGAAAAAACAAACTCCAGAAATCCAGCAAAGCTGCTGGGGGACTCACTAGGTTAGGAAATTCAGCCTAAACAGAGAATTCTCCCTAACAGGGGGAGGGAGAGAGACACACGGGGCATGAGCGGGGGTGGGGGGAAGGGGAGAGAGACACACAGGGCATGAGCGGGGGGTGGGGGGAAGGGGAGAGAGACACACAGGGCATCAGCGGGGGGCTTGGGGGGAGGGAGCGAGACACATGGGGCATGAGCGGGGGGTGGGGGGAGGGAGAGAAACACACGGGGCATGAGCGGGGGGTGGGGGGAAGGGAAGAGAGACACACTGGGTGTGAGCGGGGGGTGGGGGGGAGGGAGAGAGACAAGGGGCATGAGCGGGGGGTGGGGGGGAGGGCGAGAGACACACGGGGCATGAGCGGGGGGTGCGGGGAGGGAGAGAGACACACAGCGTTTGTGTGCAGGCGCAGATCCCGCTCCTCGGCCCTCCGCTGGCCACCGTGTGCCGATGGCATGAGCGGGGGGCTAGAGGAACAGGGGAGACAAGGAGCATGAGTGGGGGTGAGGGGGACAAGAAGGACACATGGGGCATGAGCGGGGGTGGGCGGAACAGGAGACAGACACAAGACTTACTGTGCAGGCGGCGAGGAACAAAGATGGCGGGCGTCTCTGAAGCCAGACGCACTGCACGCTTTCACCGCATCCAATGAGAGAGCACGTCAGATGTCCCCGGGCATCCCGCAAGCTGCTTGCCCAATCACCGTCCTGTCCGTGGAGCGAACAGGGAAGTGTGTCCGCGAAGCGAACACAGATATCACTAATTTTTTACACTTACATTTTTGTCATTTTTTAAAAAACTACTGGATGGATTTACGCCAAATAAAGCAAAGCACACTTTTGGGACCAAGCCGCCACTCCTGCCGCAAATTTGGTGTAAATCCGTCCAGCGGTTTGGGCTGTAGGCTTGAGCAAAGTTTTTTCCCATTATGTCTATGCAGAAAAAAAAAGTTTTGGGACCCCCCCTATAACTTTGCCCCCCCTGGACGAAACCTCAACAATCTTTGCAAAAAAATTCAGAGTGACCCAGATACTTTTTTTGCAAAGTTTGGTGAGGATTCGTCCACGGAGAGCGAAGTTATAAGCCGCCCAAAAAGTGCTCTTCCTATGGAAACACCAACTTAACCATAACTACATGGCCAGCACCATGATTGAAGATTCCTTTATTTTGGACTGTTGTACTTCACTGTTTGAGTTGCAACTGAACCCCATTCACACTCCTCTTAAGAGTATAACCGTCCCTCAGCCCATGTTACCACAAAAGGAAAAATAGGTATATCTTTTAACTCTGTCTGCTTTACCATTATGATTGTGTTGGCTCTTGATTTGTACAAGTGTGAGGGGTGAGTGGGCATTTTCATCCCTACTCATCCTTGTGCGGAACATAATGCAATTCATCACAAAACACATCACAGAGAGGTAGACACTTTTAAGTGATGTAGGAAAAGACATCCTATGCCGCACCAAAACCTGGCTAACTCAAAACTTCAGGGTAGTCACACACGAAACCCTACCGAACAACTTCAAATTGAAACAAGCCAACAGAGAAGGACAAAGAAGAGAAGATCTTGCTGTTGCATACAAAGATCACCTGAAGATGACAACTGCACCACCACTACACATCCCAAATTTGTGAATCACTCCTTCCGCACTTAGACTTAGACCACCACACCAACCTTTCATTCCTACTCCTCTAGAGACCGCTGTGATGATTCCTGCGGAGTCCTCACAAAAACCCTACCTCAAGTCTCCTCCCAGGTGGTCAGGGAAAGGCAGACACTTCCTGATCCTAACCCTGTGGGTGATATTAGCCGGAAGAATCACCTGGGAGGAGAAGGTCCCCAGGGGACTAGGATGACATTGTGGGATGAGCCGTGATAATCATCTTCCTCAAAGAAGGGAATACCCTTAGCACTGAAACATGTAATGGCTTGCTGTAAGAGGGAGGTTTTAATTTCTCAAACCGATTGTTGGAATATAGGTGAAGATAATTACAAGCAGGTATGTTCTGGGAGTAAGAAAAATCTTCTTTAAGTCAATGACATTCATAGACATAGAAGCCCTATGAGTCCATGAGAAATAAGGAAGAACAGTCTTTAAATGTTACCAATTTAAATCCCGAGAAACTTCCTGCTCCATCTGTACAACCAAACACTTCATGGAATCCTTATCGTACTCCTTTGGGGAATGTATATAAGGAGATAAATGAACTTGTTGATGATCATTTGATCAATAATGCTGAGTTTTACATTATGGATTTCAAGTCCCACAATTCCCAAAGTATTGGGATGAAGAAGAGGACTGCAGAGGCACACAATTGAAAGTTGCAGTCAATTAGGAATAACCCATACCTGAGGAGGACTGGGGGGGTATACAATGCCCCCGCAGGTACACGCAATGAGGAAGAGCAATAGCAGAAAGTTTAGGGGTTTTCCTACCTCCGAGTGGCAGCAAAAGCAGAGGTCGGATTTGAGCAGAGATGCCGGTACAACAGTGGCTTGTAAATTGAATGCCGGTCTTGAGAGGGTCTTTTATGCTCAAAACTGTAACTGCATAGTTAGTGCAGCAGGAAGCATTGTGACTGACGGCGCTCCCACAGAGGTTCGCGGCTGCAGTGGTTGCGCAGCTGAATGCGCACTCTTTACTAGTTTCCCCCATTTACAGAAAAGCAACAGTGGCAGAGGAGCACGAGGGGAGCACCAGAGTGTTGTGGGAGCCAGGAGCCTGCTGGTGAGAGATGCTGGTTGTGGGAATCCGTGAGAGAGAGGTTGCTGGAGTGCATGGGGAAAATGAAGCAGAGGACCTGGGGGCAGTAGGGCGAAAAGATGCACCAACCAGACCCTGTGAGTTCACTTTTAGGTTCTGGCCCTAGAGTGCTCAGTAACCACCCACTGGCCAGGTCTAGGGGCCTTGATTCCAGAAATCTGATAACGGTAGTAAGATTGAAGAAGCAGAAACATTTAAAATACCAAATCGATATAAAGAAGGTTAATTCTTCTGTTGGGAAACAAGCTGATTAAAAGAGCACGAACGGCCGAGACCAGAAATCTAACGATCATACCAGAGAAGAGTGATTGTGATATTGTCGGTTATAATAAGAGCCAGCAACAAAAGGGGGGCAATATCCACGGGAGTAAAGATAAACCATTATTGCCAAAGCCAAAAGAGAAACATATCTAGGCAATTAAGGAAGAAACAGAATTGCCCAAGCCAAAAGAAGGCAGTTAAGACTTTCAGTGTTGGTGAAAACTATAGCCCATTTGAAAATAAGGCCCTAAGAGAAAATGTTTCAAACCCACAATGGCAAAGCCAAAGAAGTTTGAAAGTGAAACAAAATCATTATCAGCAGTTGGTTAATTAAAGAGGGGAGAAACAAGCGTGGCAGGAAGGCTGTCCTTCTGATAGAGGACATTCATAAAGAGTGGAGTATAACCTGCAGAGATTGTGGTAATCACACAAGTGTAGCAAACAGAGCCAGTGTGGTTCCTGTTTCCCTTGAAGAGTTTCTTATACTTGATGCTGTGGAGCACAAAATACATTGGGTCTCATTACACAGAAGGTGGTAACCATGTCGCTATTAGCGCCATGGTTGCCACTGGTAATTTACCGATCCCGCCATGGTGAATGGCAGAATTACCGCCCCATTCCAAGGTTGATGGGGCTTTAATTCCCCATTCACCATTGGCCCTTCCCAATTCCCATTTGAGCCCCCATAGGGCTCAATGGGAATGGGGAAGGCGGCAATTACGGTACCGCAAATTGCGGTACCGTAATTGCCAAAAAAGGTCCCTTTGCGGGTCCCGTCCTTAACAGCTGGTGAAACCAGCCGTTAAGATAGGGACCAGCAAAGGGACCTCGTAATAGGGCGGCAAGGGATTACCGGCACCGGTGCCCTTACCGGTACAGGTAATCCCTTACCGCCATCCGTGTAATGAGGCCCACAGTTTGCCTGTTTGATTATAACCTTTACCACAGAAGTACTTACAATTAGTAGTTAACTCTGGCCCGGCAGAAGGGTACACAAGGTCAGAGAACATTGTAGTACTTTTATCTTTTCTGGCAGGAGAGTACACCAGAGCAGGCAACTCTGCCATACTAGGCCTGGAGGTGAGTGAACAGGTTGGAACCATTGAAGTGCAGTGGTGTGGTTGCAAATATCGAAGAAGTTGACGATCAACTAAAGTGTTTTTGAGGGTTATTGAAGGAGAAGTTGAAGAACCACTAGAGTGCCTCTTTGTAGACTAACACAGAATTGTCTTGACAAATTAATTGCATTGAAGCAAGTACTGTATGAACAGCTGCAGTAATATTGCATATTGTCACACAAGTGATTTTGTGAACTCGTGCAGAAATATCCTGAAAAAGACCTTTATTTTTTAAACCAATGAAGTACGGAAATATTATTGATGAAAATAAGTTGTTTCAAGAACATTGTTTTAAGTGAAAAGAGGAAAACTTTGTTGAACACTTGTGAAGTGTTGGTTGAAATCAAGTTGGAACTTTTGTGTTATCAAATTGAAACGAAAGGAGAACTGAAGTGGAAATGTGTTACGAGACAGGATTTCTTTCACTTTTTTTTTTAGAAATATTAAAAAAAAATCCTTCTTGAATCTGGGGAAGGGGATTCTAATCCACCAGATTAGAAAGAGAAACAATTGTTGTGATATGAATTTAACCATTACATTTAATACTGTTGAACTGCCCTATGTTATCTCATTAAATTGGTGTATGTTTAAGTGTGAGGGACAGAATCCTTTTGTTAGAGTGTTTCCTTTAGTTTATTTGAAGCAGGGAAATCTGCATAATGGTGGGGATAGCAACATGTTTATCCAACCTTTTAAGTTAATCAAATGGCATCTTTTGAAAAACCTTTACAAAGTTGTCTGCCTCACATTCTGACCCCTCTCACCACTGACATACATTCACGGACGCACTTGTGAATAGCATCACCAACATTGCCATAATATATGACCAGCCGACCATACTTGGAAATTTCAACCTCGGGTTTGAAGATGAAAATACCAACTCACATAAAACACCAAAAAATCAACTTGCCATGATGCATCTACAGCAGTTGGTAAAGCAATCAACACACTCAGCAGGGCACATCCTAAATGCAATCTTTTGCAAAAGAAAGCTGGTCACAACTATGCCCCGATGCAGATCCTCTAGCGCGACCACCTCATAATACCCTTTGCGATCAACATGAAATGTGAATACCAACTAACCCCACCCAAAACGTATCCAATTCAGAAAAGAAACTGGAAATCCATAAACATCACAGAACTAAACCTAAGACTGAAATCCAAAAAACACATCAATTACCATCTTAGGCTCATCCAACATCTAAAATCCAAAAAAGGATCACAAAACCACTAGACGACATTGCACTAGAAAACATATCAACCCCCTCACTAAAGAAAACAATTGTGAGATGCTTCACACCCCAACTCAGGGCACTGAAAAAATCTAACAGGAAACTGGAACAAGAATGGAAGAAGAACTACACTAATAACAATGACAGATATTACTTACAAAGACAAAATACCCAAAGCAAAATAAAATATTACAAGAAACGTATCACAAACGCAAGCAACACCCAGAAAGAGATGCTCTACATCATCAAGGAGCTAAGATACCCAACAGCCTGCAATAACACACCAAGCCCTCACAATAACTATGCAATGACCTTGCAGCCCACGTCAAGAACAAAATCACAGACATCCAGCAACTAATCATGACCATGCCCAAAAACGCCAACAATTCCCCTAACCAATTCCCCCTAACCAACCAATACATGTACCAATTAGAAGACTAACAAACTACTCACCAATTTCAACAGAACAATTAACCAGCCTAGTGAACAAAAGCAACAGAGCCGGCTCGTCAGCAGATCCTTGCCCACCAGACATGTGCAAAACTGTCCCCACCCAAAAAAGACCTGCATGATACTTGGGGGACCTCTTCAACCATTCACTGGCAACAGGAAATGTGCCATGAGCATTCAAATCGGCATACATCAAGCCGCTCCTCAGAAACTCATCAGGAAACACAGATGACCTAACCAAACTACCGACCAATTGCAAACATACCGTACCAGGCAAAACTCCTAGAAATCTACATTTACAAACAAATCCTGGAGCATATAGAAAACAATTGGAATGAAAACAGCATTGCTATCTATATGGAATGATCTAAAAACCAACACAGACGTGGTCACTAATAATACTAGAACTATCAGCAGACTTCGCCACAGTCCACATGAAACACTCATCGAAGACTCGACGAAAGAGAACTCAGCAACACAGCACTACTATGGTTAAAATACTTAGTAGCAGAAAAAAAAAGAAACAACGTGGCTAAACCCCTTAAACTCAGCACCTTGCACAACAACATGTGGAGTTCCACAAGGCTCATCACTCTCACCACTAGTCTTCAACAACTGCATGATACCTCTCAATAATCTTATCAAAAGGAATGGTTCGTGTCCATCAGGGGGGCAGGCAAGATGGTAGACTGATCCTCGGTCCCCTCGTTGTCCCATGACTTAAGGCAGACAGATCTCGCTTGCCCAGCCCGTAAGAAAGCATATCTAGCAGTCCGGTAGCCCAAAGGGTTCGAGAGCATGATTATCGAAGCTCAGAAGAAATTGGATAGTATTCCCAGTGAAATGAGAAGTCTAATGCTGCTCCCCCCAGCCATCGCAGCTGAGGCAAGCAGGCCCACCCGTTAGACAGTGCGTTGACAGTGTGGAGACGTGGGGGGTCACAGTGCAACGCAGTGAGAGCACCAAGAGCTGCAGGACCGAGATCCCCGTCAGGAATCCAGCGGCAGTCCATGCTGGGACACGAAACCAGCAGAGCAGCAGATCCAAGGAGCAACTCCATGATCGCTAAACCTTGAAACACGATCCCCAGTGAAGCCTTAGCCGGCAGCACAGAGTCCAGAGCTGCAACATCTGGAGCCCCGGCAGACTCCCGCGCCATGAGC
This sequence comes from Ambystoma mexicanum, assembly GCF_040938575.1. Classification (NCBI taxonomy): domain Eukaryota; kingdom Metazoa; phylum Chordata; class Amphibia; order Caudata; family Ambystomatidae; genus Ambystoma; species Ambystoma mexicanum. The sequence goes on from NC_090940.1 coordinate 582,938,787, forward strand.
AGAGTGAAGCCCCAGGAGGGAAAAATAGGGCAAAGTGAAGTAAGAAGTGCTGGTAACCCCCTTCAGCAGGTTGGCCATGGACTCAAGGGGCCACCAAACAAGGCAGATGCCCTGAGGCCCTCCCACACTCAGCCACAGTCTTCAGAGGGCAAGCCCCTGCAAGAACCCAGACCAGCAGAGTCCAAGCCATCGACATAGAGGAAGTGACCCTCTCTTCTCTTCTTGGTAGTGCTGAACAGTCACCACCGCGGAAGATTGCTCTCTGTCCCCCTGGAGGCAAGGTCTGACCATGGTAGAGGAGCAGCAGACCGGAATCACTGACCCCGGCCCTTCAAGCAAACGAAACCGGGTAAGGCATGGCGGGCGGACCTGACTCGGGTGCAAAGGCAGACTGAAAAATTGAAGCGTCAACCTTGCCCAAGCCTGGGGGCCGGCGCTGGGATGCCTAGTATATCCAGGGAGGGGTCCTCCCACCTGGACCCGGGACTCCTGGTGCCAGGTACTGCATACCCTGGCTGTGGTGGCCTGGGCTAGTACGCGAGGCCCATAGGGGCTGGGAGATCTGAGAGCGGTCTCCTCCCTAGCCGTACCTCTAGCCCTGGCCCGTGGAGGAAGGACAAGGGTACAGGTGCAGGTGTTTGGGTCGATTGGCAGTCGAGGGGGAAAGTGGGTGGTGACCACACTGGGGCAGACGCGAAAACCCCTCTAATCTATCCTCCACAGTACACCCCAGCAACAACTCTGGAAACCGTGTGAGAGTCTACGTTGTGTGTAAGAAGAGCCCCGTGTGGTCCCCCAGACTTCAACGGAAAAACCAAAGAACACTCTCTGAGCATAGAACATCAAAACAGAAAAGTAGACCATAAGCGGGGTGGCGACCTGCACCCTTACGCTTGCAAGCTCGAAGTGAAACATATCTTGTCCAGCAAGAAAACCAACGATAAGAGCCCCAAGCGTTCAGAATGAAACGTGGGGGAGAAACTCCCTGTCGGTGTAGTCTCCGCACCATTGAGGCACCCGGAATCCAGCCAAGGCCACCCACTCACCCGACATGAACAATAGACGTGCCACGCTTGCCCCGGGGAGCAGTGACTGGGTGGTGTGCGGAGTAGAGGAGGGAGGTGGCTCGGCATCGGGAGAGAGTTTGTGGCATTGCTGGAGTCTCTGGAGGCTCAGGAAAGGGCCTGAGCTTGAAACTCTGAACACACCGCACAGGGTCCCCAGAGTCGGGAGCGGAGAGGGGAAACTGAAAACCGCTGCCTCAATCTGGGTGCAGAGTATTTGACCTTCTCTCAAGCGACCACTGAGGGAGGCACCCACCCAAAACTCAGGGGAGCAGAGCAAGCGGAAAAGCTCAGAGGAGCACATGACACCCTGAACCTCAAAAGAATCACCCCTGCCTGGGCAGCAGACATCGAACTGTGAGGAAGGACCCTGAGACCCTGGAGCACTAGGCCAACAGGGATAACATAAAGCATTCCTGTTGGAAACAAAGTTGACGTGCAGAGAACTCACTCCTCAAGCAGCCTCCCATAGTTGTAAGCAGCAAGGGCAGCCACCTAAACAGAGGACCAGAAGCCATCTGTGGTAGCAGCCAAATAAAAGTCAACCCCATGTTGCCAACTGTGTTACAGCAGAACTGCCCGCCGAGAGAATTTCCGAAAAAAAAGACTCTCTGGGATTAATCCCAGCAGAGGGTTGTCTGATTCTGATTGCAGGGTCCGGCTCACATGCGGGAGAGAAGCAGACCAACAGGTCAGCTCCATTGACACACGGCAGAAACTGGAGCCTCTGGTGGAAAGGGAGGAAACAGGCGACTGTGCATGCAGTCCGTCATAGCACCCTCAACGGCCAGGAAACTGTCGGAATTTCATAGAGAAAGTGCAAAAATGGCATCATCTCCTCCCCAGGAGGCTCTTGCCTCTAAGCCCTGGAGGTGATCAGAAGACATCAATGAAGGCGGATATCCGCCTCCTACTGGACGAAATCCGAGCATTCAGGTCCAGTATGACTGCAACAGTCAGCATCCTCCAGGAAAAAGTCCACAGGATAGAGGACAAGGTAGAGGCCCTCGAGAACAACCAATAGTCCACTGATATAACAGAGATGAGATCTGAGGGTCACTTTCAGGAGCTTGAGTAGAAATATCGAGATCTAGAGGCAAACAATTGACGATTTGGAGAACAGGGAGAGAAGAGCCAACATTAGGATCCAAGGCTTCAAAGAATCCCTGGGAGAGACCCCCGCGTCCTTGGAAAGGAGAGTCAAAGTCCTTGTTGCCACCATACTGCCTGCTCCTATACAGCTGCTACTGCCCTCCAGGAGGTCCCAAGTCGGTTTTGGCAAGATGCCACCACTACAAACTCAAGCTAGACATCCTTCAATGGGCGAGAGACTCAGACACCATTGATTTCGAAGACTCCAAGTTCAGGATCTACCAAGACTTGTTGGCGACCACTTTGGCCAAGGGAAGAGCTTGCTGCCCTCTCACGCAATGGTTAAGAGACAAAGGCACCAGATATAGGTGGAATCACCCATTTGCTTTGGTCTTCACCTAAAAGGACAAGGAGTACAGGGTCACCTTGGGCGATGAGGCCGCTGGAGTGCTCAAAACCCTGCAAGAGCAAAAGGACACAGAACGGAAGGCAAAGAACTGCCCTCCTTGTCGGAACCAACTCGAGTGCCCGTGGGCCCTTGGCGGCAGAACAGCAAATCTAAAGGTGGCAAGAAATTTAAAAGATTAAATACCCCTTGATTGAAATTAGTATGGAGAAAATAGTGGGCAATGTACAGACACAGAGGAACAATGCCGGGCTCTGCATCACTGGAAAGCAGACAGCAAGCGTCTGCACTGTTACTAAATACTTGTAAGCTACAAAACGGCGAGGGATGACTGGGTGACACCCGTTGTGTGGCCCTGAGCAATTTCCCTGGGTGTCTCCACAGAAATGAAAAGATTGTTTGGACTTCTTTCCTTTCATGCTGATGTTCTCATCTTTTTTCTTCTTTATAGGGGGGAGGTGTGGGCACCCGGGGGTTCTGCAGGGACATACGTACAACAGACTATGTGCGTTGGAGATGCACCAACCAGAAGAAACTGAATCTTTCTCCATATCATTGGCTAATGATGATGAAGGCACTGTGTTTCGATAATGGGGGTTAAAGCTATTAGAATTGGATCCCTGAATGTCAAGGGACTCAATTCCACGCAGAAGAGATCCATGTTATTCCGAACTTTTAAGTATGCAAGTTTAGACATCTCTTTGTCCAGGAGACTAAATACAAGCAGAGGGGCGAATTTGACCTATGGGGCAGACTCCTGGGGGCCTCAGTCTGGGCGCCAGGGCCAGAGAAGAAAGAAGGAGTAGGCAACCTTTATCGCTCCTCCCTCTGTCTTCAAATTTCACACATAAGCAGAGACCCTGCAGGGAGGTCGCTGGTGATATCCTCCCAACACCCAGCAACTATCATTCACAAAAGACCTCTTAGCAGTCCTGGAGGGTATGAGAACGGGGTCTCTGATTTGTGGGGGTGATTTCAACCAGATCACAAATACGGCTTTCGACTGGAAATCGTACAGAGTGGGCGCCCCCCCACCCCAGACAACGACGCCTTTCAAAGCCTAGTTACAAATCATCACCTGATAGACGACTGGAGGTCTGTGCACCCACACAGCACAGCCTTCACATTTTACTCCCCTCCCCACCAAAAATACTCCCAGATAGTCTACAAAGCTATCTTGAACACCTAATCCTAGGGTCTACCAAAGAGGTGGTGGGTTGTCCGACCATGATATGGTCACCCTGGTTCTTGACCTGTGCCGAAATACGCTAGTCGATAGACGTTGGATATGCAATGACACACTGTTCAAGGACACTCTTTTTAGGGAGTCACTAGGCGATGAGATCAGGGATTTTTTCGAGAGGAACAAGATCGGGGAGGTCCCTCTCTCGTTAGTCTGTGAAGCTGCGAAAATGACGATAAGAGGCCTCATAATCGCTAAGGGAGCCTCGGTAAAAAGGCTGAAACTCCTAAGGGAAACTCAGGTAAAGAGGGCGATAGAAATTAAAGAACGGGCTCTAGCGGGTGAGTAGGGAGTGGCATTGGCAACCAGGGCAGAGATTCAGAAACTCAGACAAGAGCTTAAAGAAATATGGAAGGAGAAAGTGCTAACCCACTTAAGGTTTGTCAAACAAAAGTTTTTCGAAAAAGGGGACAAAGCGCACATGCTGCTAGCAGCTAGGCTCAGGTAAGAGAAGGCTGATAGAGCGGTCCCAAAGTTAAAATCTGCCACCAACGAGACCCTGATTAACCCAAAAGAAATAACCTGCTTCGCCCAGTATTATGAGCAGTTGTACAACGCAGACACACATCTTCCCTCTGAGAGTAGACACCTATATGGCTAAAATCACCTTCACTGTAATATCGGTAGCAGATAGAGAGCAACTAAATGACAAGTCAACACAGAGGAAGTAAAGCGGGCCATTTCCAAACTTAAAGCCGGCTCAGCACTGGGTTCGGATGGTTTCACCCCTGTGTTTAATAAAAGATTCAGTGGGGGTCTGATCCTATTCTTAACACTCCTTTTCAATAATATATTATCATCTGGCAAAGCCACGTCTTCTTTCACTGAGGCCAGAAATGTTGTCATCCCAAAGGAAGGTAAAGACAAAACAGAATGCAGCTCTTACAGGCCAATCTCGTTGTTGAACGTAGATGCCAAGATTTACGCAAGCATCCTGGTAAATAGACTAAGCAAGGTGCTCCCATTACTAGTTCACAATGATCAGGCGGGATACGTTTCAGAAATGCAAGGATCTGACAATGTATGCAAGACTTTAGATCTGATGGCCCCGGTCACGGACACCGATATTGATCCGACGCTGATCTCGGTCGATGCCGAGAAGGCATTAGACAGAGTCGAGTGGGGTTTCATGATAAACATTTTGAATAAAGTAGGCTTAGGCACAGAATGGATCAAAAGCGTGCAGGCATTGTATCAAAACACTTTCATGGTAGTGAACGGGATTGCTTCGACCCAGTGCAAGCTAACAAGAGGAACAAGGCAGGGGTGTCCCCTCTCCCCGCTCGTTTATGTGTTAGTCATGGAACCCTTGGCTCAAAACATTAGAAAAAAATACAACAATTAAAGGGTTTCTAAGGCACAGCAGTGAACACAAGCTGGTGCTATTTGCCGGTGACGTGCTAGCCTACGTCACCCACCCCACGCAATCAATCCCAGCCCTTCTGCAGGAAATAGAGGAGTATGGCTCACGATCAGGGTTTCGTATAAACCGGGCCAAAACGGTGACTCTCCTTCTCAAAGAAGCCAGCCCCCAGCTGGCATCACCCCCCTCCCACACCCCCAGTACTGGGAATTGCAAACCGAGCAATCTAGCATACGTTATCTGGGGATCACAATCACCAAAGTTTCAAGAAACTGTACTAAGCTAATCATAAACTGCTGTGAACGGCACTAGATGAATGGAAAGGATTGAACCATTCATGGGCAGGTAGGCTGACCGCTATTAAGATGAATGTCCTCCCCCACCTCCTCTTCATGTTTTAATCACTCCCAATATCATTACCAAAGGAGTTCTTACCCACGGCCAAAGGAGCATTGCTTGCCTTCCTCTGGGAGGGAAAGAAACCAAAAATTAGGTACAGTACACTAATTCTCCCTAAAGAGAAGGGGGGACTGGCCTACACAGATATCCACGCTTATTATGCAGCAGCTCAGCTACGCATCCTGGTGTATCACATGAGAGAGTCGAAGTCTAAGAAATGGGTCAGCCTAGAGAACAGCCTCTTTGCCCCCGTAACACTGGGGCAGTGGCTTTGGGTACCACAGAAGGCAATACCGCGTAGGGCAAGGGAACATCCAATTTTAAAGGCACTCTGGGAAATATGGTACGAGAAAAACCCTGAAATTGTGCGAGTTACAACTTGGCCTTCACCGCTCAGTTACATTTGGGCACCCCCATCCCCCAATTAGGGACTCCATTCTGGAACTGCTATGTTTCCAGCCCCAATATGAGCAGGGTGTAGTGGGGGCAAGCCAGATGTGAAAGGATGGAAAGTTCCTGCCCAGGGAAGATTTGGAAAAGCCGCAAGATGGCTTGTGGATTAATCCACTGCCATACTTACAGTTAAAAGGCGTTCTTACAGACAAGAAATGGAAAGGCCAGTTACAGCGCACCCTCACCCCCTTCAAGCAAGTATTAAATACACATCTAGGAACTAAAGGCCTAATAACAAGCATATACAGGGCACTCATCGATAGCGGGCACCTCCCGACTCCAGGCACTAGGGAAAAGTGGGATTCGGGGCTGGGCCTGGAAAATGACCAAAAGGTATGAGATGCCATATATAGGGCGGTGTGGAAATCCTCCATTGCAGTGCAATACAAGACGCACAACTGCAGGATCCTGACTCAATGGCACTTAACCCCCCAACGTCTATCTAAATTGTACAACGGGTTCTCCCCCCATTGCTGAAAAGGGTGTAAACAAGTGAGGGGGCTTTTGATACTACTTTCATTCTTTCACTCTTACTGTCACTGTCTTTCTTTTTCTAGATTCTTTCCTATTTCTCTCTGAACATTTTTACCGAAAACATTAAAATGTCTACATTGGTGATCTAAATGTTCAGTTTGCTTATTGCACAATGTCGTAAGGTGGTTGTTCTTAAAGATCACATTAAACAAATATTTAAACAAAAAAAGGCATGGTTCACTTGCTACAATTATGCAGACGGCACTCAAATCATATTCAAAATCAATACTACTAAAGAACAAGATCCAGCAATTATTAACTGCCTCACAGAAAATAAAAATAAAAACGTTGGCTTAGTAGCAGCAGCCTTAAACTCAAGCCACACAATATATAAATCATGATCACGCCCAACGACCCGTCAAACCAACACCACATTCCATGGCCTACTGAATAGGAAATCAACTGGCACCTTCCAAAGTGGTTAAAAATATGAATGGACAACAAATGAACACTCAAACCAGAAGTCAATACAGTAGTAAATAAGTGCTTCTTCCACCTACACACAATCAAGTGGATACTACCATTTGTCACCTTCCCACATAGACCACTTGCTGTCATCTCCCTTGTCATGTCAACAACAGAGTACACTAACAGCATCGATCTCGGAATGTCAGACTACCTTACTAAAAAACTACAGTCAATACAGACCGCAGCAGCAAGACTACTCCTCATACTCACTAAGAGAGAACACATCACACCAGCACTGAGAAGACTACATTCTCTACCAGTCAAAAAACAAACCCTCTTCAAAACACTCTATATAACCCACAGAGCAATCCATCGGCAAACATTCTCCTGCATCTCAGCAAAACTTTGGAACTCACTACTGAAGCAAATACAAACAGCAGAAGACCACCTAAAATTCAGAAAATTGCTAAAAAATATGACTCTTTAATTCACCGAACTAAACAGGAAAGACTGTTGAAGGGAAACAGCCAATACAACACAATGGAAACACCCAAAACATAATGATATCCAATGAAATAAAGCATTTTAACACAAACCGCCATATAAGAATATGAACCCTTCCAGACTAAACATAACCATCTCAAGGAAGGGTACAGAATACTAACATCACTAACTAACCCTAATAACAATGTTCCAAAATCCTGCCTACTCACCCTCAAACACCAAACACACCACGCAGATACCTTTACCAAACAGAAACCAAAAACCACCACAAAAAGCAAACACTCAGCAACATCCAACTAAACACAACATGCTACAGAAAACAAAACAATTATACACAAATCACCCCACACACACTCATACAGCAAAGACCACTTGACCGTTGCCCACTAAGATTGAGATGAGAGCAAACCAGCTCTCCTCCTCTTTCTTGATCTATAAGCTACCTTCTACCTAGTAGATCACAAAGCACTTTCCACCATCTCACAGCCTCAGCCAATTTCTCGCAGGAAGCGGCATCTTGGATTGCATCCTTCCTAGCAAACAGATCCATGGAAGTCTTCTCAGACATTTCCAACACCCGACCCATCCCCATTCACTGTGGAGAACCCCATGGATCATGCATTTCCCTGTCACTTTATAACATCCTCACCAAAACCCTATTCAACCTCCCGGATACCGTTGGTATATTCTAACTACCAACTATGCCAACGACACCCAAATTCTCTTTCCCTTCCCTGTCAGGCTCCCACGACAAAGACTCCCTTACCATCAACAAAATCTATTCCACAATCCAGACATGCATGGCCACCAACCACCTGTGGCTAAATGATGAGAAGACAGAGATCCTTCTAGTCAGCTCGCCACCATGCTCAAGAAAGTCAGCGCTCAATTCTCCTCCTCCACCATAGATGGAATACAGATACTCTCCTCCTCCACATTAAAAACACTAGGGGTCTACCTAGATGCCACCCTTTCCCTTACCAAACAAGTGAGTGCAATTGCCTCCACATCGGCCTACAGGGCCAAACTCATCAAGGCAGTCAGACATTTCCTATCACCGGACAGCTGCCTGACCATCACCCGAGCAATCATCAGTGCAAGACTGGATTACTGTAATGTCCTCTTTCCAGGAACATCCATGCAAAACCTGAACAAATTACAGATAACGCAGAATAATGCTGACCGAGCAGCCTGGAACATCCTAAAAAGAAACCACATCTCTGCTGCGAGGAAGAAAGCTCACTGGTTACCAATACCGGAAAGGATCATCTTGCAGACTTCATCCATCATCCACAAATGCCTATCCAACACGGCCCCCAATATCTGCCCCAGAAAATATCGAGAGCCAAGACCTTCAGACTAGTAAGGTCCATGCATGCTCATCGCCTCGCCCTACTGAGGGTAAGAAGAGCAAGAGGGGGGCGATCCAGTTTCATTACAGTGGTATTCCCTCACGCCTAACTTAAGGGCTAAAACCTCCTATTTGCCCTTCTGAAAATCACAAATAATGTGGCTATTTGCCTAAAGGTGACCCTATGTAACGACTAAAGCAACATTGCACATCTTTTTGTTTTTGTTAGGCTTGTTTTGAAACCACATAACCAGCCTGTAGCTGACCTGAATTTAACTGGATCGTAACAGTGCCCTAATACCGGTGGGCTTTACAAATGTAAAAAATAAATAAATTAAATGAAAAACAAACCCACCACTCAGTGACCATTTGTTTCTGAACTGAAGCTACAACAGGACATGAAAGCTCTCCAGCGCTTTCCCTCTCTATCCCACTAACTAATCCCTCCCAGCCCTCCTTCCTTTTCAGATCCACCAGAGAGATTGGAGATCATGGAAAGGGCAGCGGTGCATGGTATAAATCACATTAGCATAAGATAAAAGTGCCTCAACCAGGTTTGCCCTCCGCCACTTGATTTATAAGCACTATGTATGTCCTTCACGGAAGCTCTCTTAGAAACAAGCATTGGCAAAGCCAACAGTTTCGGCGTGTGCATGGGTATTAGAAGGGCATTTGGCCACGTACGTGCACCATTTACAAGCTTCCATTAATGGCCAATTAGTACCATTACGGCAATGTCTGGCACATACTGTCCATATATCTACAAAAAAAATCAAAAATGGTGACATTGCCGATGCTCGTTTTCTTCTGCTTGGGCCATTTTGAAGTCTTGATGCCCCGGTTCGATTGTAGTTTTAACCAAAAAATACGGGTCTAGTCGACTATGAAGTGCACCATTTCCACAATGTTCCCCATTTTTGTGCCGCTGATTCTGACAGTGTCTCACCGCACAGGCTCCCTGCTGAAAAGACAACATTGGTCCAATTGAGGGCTGTGATTAATCACACGAAACACGTTTGACAGGTACAGACCCTCATTTCTTAGCCAGTGCCCCCCAAACGGTACGACGTGATTTCATCGCTGGATGTTTTTTTGCTGGGTTTTTTACTGTGGAATTTTTTTTTGAAAACATCCTGCGATGAAATGACATGGAACCTCCCAGACATACCCATCACAAGATTAATTGATTGCCTGATTAATCGTACTTAATACCGAGTGGTCCTAATCGAAGACCCAGGGATTGAACCTGTGTTGCTTTGCGTCGTCTTGGTTCAACAGCGAGCCCGTTGCCCCTGAGCTATCCTCCCGAGACCTTTGAATTGTTGACACGGTGCAAAGTGAATTTGCACTGACTCTGCACTGGTGCAAAGTCACTTTTCACTTCACAAATACACTCTGCACTGCTCAGTGAATCAGGGTGTTTTTTTTGGCAGTGCAAAGTCACTTTGCACACTCGCTAAACATTCCATGAATCAGGCCCTTAGTACTCTGCCTCTAGACCCCCAGGAACTAGAATCACTCGGGCAATTTAAATGCAGCAAATCGCTGTGTTTCTTTAATTCCTGTTCCAGCTCCTATCACTTAATGCCGTACAAAGAAAGCAGCATTTTGTTCTAAAACGCAACATCGGCTTGTGGAGGGAAACAGCGATCTGTTTAATGTTTAAGCAGTTTCGCCGTGCTCCAAACGGCTAATTCAGAGACATAAATCAGGCGGGTGAACAATAGCAGAACAGCTGGTTGGTGCGTTCCCGTTTATCGTCCGCTTGGGCGTTTGTTAGGCAGAGCGTGTACATCTCCCATAGGCTGCGCTGGTACCACACTGCCCCCTTGGCGGCCCGTGGGGATGTGCACTGTGTGATTCGCGTTTGCAGCCAGAAAGGAAAGCGTGCATTAATATGGCAAACAGGACATGTGGTTGTGGCTGTGATCACTAGACTACACCGACACGCAATCCCTCCCTGCTTGCCCCCCTCCCCCCTTGCACAATGCTTCCATTTCAGAGGGCAAGGTAGGAACTGAAAAACAAGCATTGGCAAGGCTAAAAGGCTTTGGTTGTCATATGTCAAGCGCAAGTTACATTTTCAAATAAAAGGCATCCAATAATCAAAGTGCAGCAATAAACCTTGCACCTTGTTGCGGCCACCGTAGCGTCCAGACAAGCCCCGCCCACAAAAGGGGCGAGCGTGATGACGGGGGAGTTGCGGGGAGGTTGAAACAAAGAAGGCGCGGCTACCGCCAGTTACGTTTGGTATTAAAATAAGGAAGTTGATGTTAATTCTCTGTGCGTGTGCTTATCTTCCTTACACCCGATTCCCGGGCAACACTGGTGACGTGGACCATCCCTCGTACACGCCTCCTTGCCAGTCCTCCGCTGGCCTCCTTGACATTCACCGCACGCCACGCCTCCTCCTCATTTTTCCACAGACCACGGCGATCCCGCCACATAGCCGCATAGCCCCGGCAGCCAGCCAGGCCTCCTCTTCTTCGCGCCAGCGACTCCCTCTGGGTGCGCACGCCTACATCGGGCAATCCGCCCGCCCCTCCACTGCCTGCTAAGCGCTCCTGCTGTCCCGTAGGACGCGCACGCCAGCAGAGGGCAGTTCGCCCACTCCTCCACCTCCTCCCAACAGGACAACACTCTACACTGCTTTTGACCAGGTGGCCCAAGAGACACACGCGCCCTGCCATCAAAGGCCTAAGTTTGGGGCACTGACACCCTGCAACATCTACCTCCAGCAACATATGCGCCACCAGAGGTGAGTGGAGCCCAAGCCCTCCCCACCCACGTGCACCAACAGCCACACACCTGCATCCTAAAGAACTCTGTCCTGTGCCAGCCTACAAAAAGCTATAAGCCTGAATCCACCAGGTCCACGTGACCCCCACCAGCAAACTTGATGCCACTCCACCATCTCGTGGGGCCATACACACTGGAAGGCAAAGTGCTAGCAACACCCTAGCACCACAAAGACCTGCAAGATCCCATGAGTAACCCGGCATCTCCCCAGACAGCCCGCACAGCCAAATCAATCCAGCTACGAATGCCACCTCCATTCACCATGACACTGCAAGCCACGAAAGGCCCAAGGTGGACTGAATGGATGGAAGACTTCCAGTATTTCATGAGAGGATCTGGTGACGGTGACTCTCCACACATAAGTTACATTTTCCTTAATCTGGTGGGAGAGGAGATAAAAACCATTGTTAAAACAATCCCAGCAGCAGAACAAAACAATTTTGCAGCACTTATAAAAGCCCTTGACAAACTACTCATAATCAAACCAAATCTTGATTATGCAAGATACCTCTTCAACCAGTGCTCCCAAACACCACAGGAGATGGTAGACAAATTCATAACCCGTCCAAGGATAAAAGGAGCACATTGACAGTTTGATGCTTTCTCCCTTGATGAAGCAATACGCCTCAGAGTCATAGAAGGCTGCCTATCACCCGTACTCAAAAAACAGTTGTTAAAAAAACCACTCACCATCCCCGAAGTCAGTGAGCTTACCCGGATCTTCGAAAGAGTAGATGCCCAAGCTGCATCCATGACTGGCACCAGCAACCCTAAACAAGACACGGATCAGCTCATAGCTGCAGTCCAACCACCTCGCCAGGGCGACTGAAGCCCATATCCTTACAGACCACAAACCCAAACAACACCACGCTAACAGAGATAATGCTACCGGTGTGGCATGGCGTTTCCACACTCAGGATCCTGCCCAGCTTTATCTCAAAGGTGCACCAACTGCGGGAGGGAAGGGCACTTCCAATGAGTATGTAGAGAGGGGAAGCCATTCCCCACAATGCCACCCCAAACACCTATGAGAGTGCCATTCCACTAAGCACCACCCCAATATAGAGCACAAAGATACTACCAACAAAATCAACGGCGATATGTATGTGCTGTTGACGAGTACCAAGACCTTAAATACCCGCACGTGCCTGATTACATGGCCTGACCACAATATACAACAGACGAATATGACAACCCACCGGTAGGAGAGGGCGAAGACACTATTACCACGACCCCCCAGCATCCACGTATAACATGTATTACGACTTGCACAACCAAGACGAGTACATCAACCTCATACTCGACAATGAAGAAGCAACAGAAGCCCCCAAAATTCTGATCAAAATGGAAAACTGTCTGTTTCTTTTCATGGTAGACTCAGGTGCCATAGTGAACATTATGGGCGAATGGGACTACATGAGAATCCCAAATCCACGATGCTCTTACCCTCACATTCCAGAATCTTCCAGTGGGGCACAGCGGCACCTCTACAGACTATTGGAAATTTCATGCGCCATTTCCTCCAGAATGGGCGCCAAGTGGACACCATTCACATTATTCGATCTCTCACCACAGGGAGGTGCCTCCTCAGCTACCACACTGCATTTTACCTAGGTTTGATCGAGATACATCTGAGAGTGGATGACACCATCACTTTCACCGGGATCCGGCAGGCGTCAAAGGAGCAAATCAGAGTGATTAATGATGGGCAACCTCAAAATCTAATCTCAAAAACAGACATCATACAAAAATTTCCAAACTTATGCTCAGGCCTGGGCAAACTCAAGGATCCCCCAATCAAACTACAGATAGACCCCGACATGCGTCCAATGCTACAACACCCGAGGAGGGTCGGTTTCCACCTCCAGGAAGCGGTATCATGAGAACTTGAACAACTACTCTCCGATGGCATCATCGAACCAGCGAGTGGACCGACACCATTGGTCTCCCCCCTTGTCATCGTACCAAAAGAAGGGGGCAGACTACGCCTGTGCATTGACATGAGAGTGGCCAACAACGCCATCCAGCGTGAGAGACACACAGGGCCCTGCATCGAGGACATGATAGTCCAACTAAACAATGCCCACCTGTTCTCCAAACTCGAACTAATACAGGCTACCACCAACTGGAATTAAACCCTGATTCCAGAACAATAACGACATTTGTAACCCACGACGGACTATTCAGATATCGCCGACTGAATTTTGGAATCTCCTCAGCCGCCGAAATTTTCCAAGAAGTAGTGCATCAAATCATCAGGCCAATACGTGGAGCCCTAAACTACAGCGACGACATCCTCATCTTCGCCTCGTAAAAAGAAGCCCACGATGAAGCCCTCTTCACCACCTGTGAAGCAGTACAAGCCGCTGGCCTCAAGCTTAACATTGATAAATGCAGATTCAGCAAGTCAAGACTCAAATTTTTTGGTCATATCTTCTCCAGTGAAGGGATGATGCCAGATCCCGAGAAAGTGGACACAATCACGAAACTCAGAGAACCGCAACAGACCGCAGATGTCCGCTCCTTCCTATGAATGACCGGATATTGCGCCAGATACATACAGCACTGTGCTTCTCTCACAGAACCGCTCAGAAAACTCCTACAGAAGGACACCACATTTGTCTGGACCCCAGAGTGCCAACGCGCTTTCAACAATATCAAGGAAGCCCTCACAGAAGCCCATCGCCTAGCCTACTTCAACCCGACCTGGCACACAGAAGTGATAGTAGATGTGAGTCCAGTGGGTTTGGGTGCAATTCTGGTACAGACGAGCGGTGCAGATGTCAACCCCAGACATGTGGTGGCTTACGCAAGCAGGGCACTGTCCACCCCAGAAACTGCCTACTCTCAGGCCGAAACAGTAAGCCTTGCCGCAGTCTGGGCGTGTGAACACTTTCACAATTTCCTCATTGGTAAAAGATTCATCTTGATAACAGACCACCAAGTGGTGCTCTCAGTATTTGGTAATCCACACAATGCCTCAGAGAATAGAACAATGGGGCATCCGCTTGCAAGAATACGATTACGACATCATCCATCGACCAGGAGGCGACCTAAATCCCTCTGACTGCCTGTCACGACACCCGGTAGGACCCCCGGTGACACAAAGAGGGGATGTTGCATATGTCAACTACGTAGGGGAAAACTCTTTACCACCCGCGTTGTCACTGGACATGGTCGCCGCAGCATCCGCGGCGGACCCCACTACCTCACTCACCATCAGTCTGACGTCAGCCAATAAATGGAGAGACCACCGACGTGCAACGCTGGCTCACACGGGGGTGTGCAGACAAGAAATTGAAAGACTGGCAAGAATACACACAAACTAGCGGTAAAGGACCACAATATTCTACTCCGAGGATGCCACATCGTCATCCCAGCCGCCCTGAGAAAAGAAGTTATTCGCTCCGCACATGAAGGACATCGAGGAGTGGAAAATACAAAAAAGCAACTACAACGCCATGTCTGGTTCCCATTCCTGATGCCGCAGTGGACGAATGGGTAAGGGACTGTCATGCATGCCAGTGCACATCGCCAGCAGAACATCCGGCCCCCCTTCAACACACATAAATACCAGACTACCCCTGGGAAAGTGTGGCCATAGACGTTTATGGACCAATAGAGTCATGTGAATACCTCGTACTCCTGATCAATGAACACTCACGATTCCCCATAGTAAAAAAGCTAGCCACCACAGCATTCCCCCAAGTGGCCGCAGTATTGGAGGAAGTGCTCAGTGAATGGGGAATTCCTAGAGTGAACAAATCCGTCAAAGGGCCACCTTTCGGTGGACATGATTTTGCAGCACTGGCAAAACATCTAGGCTTCAAACATATGAAAATCACACCTCGACACCAGCAAGCAAACGGGATGGCAGAACGATTTATGGCATCAATAAAAAAGACAATCTAGAGAGCGTACATTGAAGCGGTCAACCCACATCAAGCTTTGTGCCGACTCCTCAGAGATTACAGAAACACACCACATGAGGCCACGAACAAAGCGCCGGCCAAACTCATGATACGATACGAAGTATACAAACGCATCCCATGAAATCCATCATCCACAGAGACTCCAGACAGTGAAATACTACAGCGAGATGCTGCAAGAATAGAGAAGGCGAAGCAAGACACCGACACAAGGCGGAAAGCAATGCCAAAGGACTTCCAGATTGGGGATGAAGTATTAGTACAGCAACCAGTGATACGGAAAACAGACTCCCAGTTTGCTCCAAGCCCCATGAGAGTCACAGCAGTAAAAGGGGCAATGGTGACAGCACAACACCATGACAAAGCCATTACGAGAAACTGCCAACAGTTCAGACAGTATCTTAAACAAGAGGAAAGTGAGTCTCCCCAAGACCCAGCACACCAGAACCAAGGATCCCATGAGATGACCTCTGGATCCCGCCTAACGAAGGCATCAGCGGAATGGATCAGACCTAGGATTGTGATGCTGGAAATGCATTGGAGGAACAGGGCCTCACTGTCCTTGTCCTGTAGTCTTATTTCATTGTGTTCTGTATTATTTTCTGCCCAGTAGTCCATGTGCGACTCCTGGCAGTGCAGCCCTTCCTGTTTTTGGTTTGGTGTACAGACCCATGGGATACCCTTATGGCACCCATGGGTGGGGGTACAACCCTGTGCCCTTAGTGTATGTTTTTGGGCACGTGTGGGTGGCCCACAGAGCAGGGTAGGGGCTGGTGGCAGCTCCATGCTGAATTTGACAGGTGCTCTGAGTATCCTCCATTTTGGGATACCCAGGCCCTGCCATTGGAATCAGTTGATTCCTGATAGAAAACAAGATGGCCCCTGTGGCCTCTTGCTTTCTATTGCCTGTTACCTTGTTTTCCCAAAGTCCTGGGAAGTCCTGACTATGTCCCTTCCCCCTGACTGACTGTTGGGTGGAAGTTCCATATATGGTGTTGTTGTGAAGTCTAGTCCAGACTGGCTGGAGCCTTCCCAGTGACTGTATGTTGTGGGTACACCCTGTGGGTGGGACCTGGGTGAATGGAGTGTGTGAACAATATGCACTTCTTGTTGTGGCTGTCTGGTTTCTGGTATGAGAGGCAAAGACTGAGACAGCCCTGCCCGAAACTGGCCTGAATGCAGTGTGTAGTGTGGAATGGCTGTGTACGTGTCCCAATCTACATTCCTTATTGTGAGTGTCTGAGTGGGAGGAGGATGGCCTGAATGCACTGTGTGCCTGATGGGCTGACTGACTGCATGGATGCCCATCTGTATGATTGGCTGCTGAGTGTGACCCAGCAGTGTGGATGTGAGACAGGATAGTATATCTGGGGACCACTAACCATTGGAAATTGTTCAGAAGCTGTGTCTACAATTGAAGAGTAACTGGAACTGCTGATCCTCGACGCCCAGCTGGAAGAAGAAGACTTGCTGTTGCATTTGCTTCGACCTGATCTGAAAGCTGCCAAATTTGAATTTGTCGAAGAATGATCCGAGAGAGGACCTGGTAAGGTGCCCTCTTCCCATGCTCCGAGGGACCATCGAGCAACACTGACCTTGTTCAGCTCCCTGGAAGTCAGACCCTCGAAAGGCTGCCGACCGGAGACGGGACTGCCGTGGAGATCAAAGTGAAGCACCCGAAGTCCATTGGCATCGACTAGGGTTCACAGGTTTGTGTAACCGCTGGAGGACCGTCGACATTGTGTTGCCCCAGAAGAAGGGACCGCTTGACGCTGTGCCACCGACGACCGGAGCCGCCCACTCGTTTGCCTAAGAACATTTGAATCGAAGGACTCCCGTGTCTGCACCAACGACTGCTATATCCTGCCGGAGAAAGTCAAGGCCACTGACGCGCCGAGGAGAATCCGCCGGTGGGTTTCCCACCACCTGAAGGCCCCAAAGACTTTGACGACTCAACGCCCTTGCTGGGCCACAGTTCTTCTGAAACTCTTTGCGGTCCAGAACTATCAAACGCAGAGGTGCCCCGCACACCTCATCCTCGCAGGACGTCGCCGACGAGCACCGCCTGGATCGACGCCATGGTCTCGGCACCCTCGAACTTCTCATCGATGCCGTCGATTCCAAGTTCACCTTCTTCGACGCCTCTCGACGATCCGAGACTCCTGCTTGAAAGGGGATCACTCAAGAAGGATCCATCAACGCTTCTTCGAAGAACTCTGCTCCACCAGTTACATTGGTGGGGTAAAAACATTATAGGATGAAATAAGACTATTGAGCAATATATGGACTGGGCTTGTGCTATATCTTTATTTTACAGGTTGCCCAGGTGGGGGGGGGGGTGGGGGGGGGGATCTCCACACAGAACTGTGGCTAGGTAGCTGGGCCAATAGTCTGCCAATTGTGTCAACCATTTTTTTTCTTTCCCTCCTATCTCTATTGCTGGTTTCCTTGTTATTGATCTGTGTGACATTCTAACAGTATAGTTGGTGCACTTTAATGAGATCTGATAATATTGGGGGTACCACTTTAGAATTGTATATATTTACCATTGTTGATTTCTGAGTACAAAGTGCGCTATTGTGATAGTGTACATACCTTTGAATATTAATTATATAAAGACTGTGTTTTCAGTAATACATTGTGTGGATATTCCTTTGTGGGGTCTTGGGGACTACACTGTACTTAAGAACCAGCCTGCATCACCTCCTGAGAAGCTAGGCCTTGATTGCTCGACCACGTACCAATAATAGAGAATCTTGGCTGGGGTCCTCTGTGCCTCTCCTCTACCATATAGAGAGCAGAAGTACAGACACCCCCGTCCAGTCTTTACACTGGTGGCAGCGGTGGGATTCTTATGGTTTTAAGAATCAGTGTATAAATCTGCCACTTACAAAATATCTGCACTTTATTAAATTAAGGTGTGGTTGTATACAAAATAACTGCATTACAAGTAATGGAGTCTATTGCAAATGATAAATTGACTAGGATGAGCTTAGAGGCTCTCCAGAGTGCTTGTGAAGCCAGGGAGTTAGACTTTGTGGATATGTCTAGGGCTGAGCTGATAGCTGCCCTGGTGGACTACCAGACTGATGGTGAAACTCTTGATGAGGGGGGGAATGCAACCAATGAGGACTGTGCCCCTGGCGTTTCTGCCAAATCTGTTTCTGGGAATGCCACCATTCCTGCTGCCTCTGTTCCAAACCCGAGCACTGCTCTTCAGGGGGAAGCCCTGAAGATTGAACTTTTAAAATTAGAGCTACAAACGGAACATTTAGCCTTTCAACACAAAAAGTTGGCAACAGAAGCTGAGTTGAAGAAAGAGGAGTTGGCAGAGCAAGTGATACTCAAAGATATCGACAATGAGCACCAAAGAATCCAGCTAGAGAAAGCTAGAGTGGAGACTTCAGCTAAACCAGTTGAGAGTGGCAGGTCCCCAGCCACCAAGTTTATGAGAGATTTGGTTGGTGTGTTTGTGGAGGGTTATGATATCCTACAATGGATTGAAGCACTTGAAATGGCTTGTGCAATTCATGATGTTGACAAAAAAGATTGGGCTAAGTGTTTGTTAATTAGAGTGCCTCAGACTGGGTATGACTGTATTCTGAAACTGAGTGTGGAAGACAGGTGTCGATATGAGTGTATGAAATCTGCTTTGATTGCCAAGTTTCGCAAGACACCTACCCAATACCTTAAAAGGTTCAGGGAATTTTAAAAAAGAGAAAACATGTCTTGGGTTGACTGGGTGAGTGCTGCGCACATGAACATGATGGGGTGGATTGATGGTTACAAGGTGAGAACTTTTGTTGAATTGTCCCACCTGTTGTTTTTTGAGCATTTTTCTGAAGCCTGTTCACCAGAGCTGCGTCAGTATGCTGCTGACCAGAACATTTTGGATCCCTTTAAGCTGGCTAGGTTGGCTGACAAGTGGGTCTCCCACCGGGTGTCCCCTAAGGACTCCAGTGGGAAGGACAAGGGCAAAGAGAAGGAGGCCTCTCAGAAAGCTGAGGAGTCCCAAAAGCAGTCACAGTCGGGTACACCTAAACCCTCCTCTCCTAAGACCCAAAACTCTAGTGGGGATAAGTCATCTGTGGGTGGGAATAAGAGTAGTGGTCCACCTGCTGAAAAGCAGGCTCCCAGTGGTTCTAGTCCCGTATCCCGCACTCCCACCACTTGTTGGGATTGTGGGGCTCTAGATCACAAGAGGGGTGACTCCAATTGTAAAGGTAAGGCACTTGGAGTACAGGCTGTCAGCCTGACCTACCCTTACCCCATGTCTGAGGTGGAGGCCACTGTCCTCCCCTCCTCTACAGGGATCACATTTAGTGCTCCTGTAGAGATTTCCTTAGTGTCCCTTGGGGCCTGGGACCAGTACGCGGAAGTACTGGCGACTATCCCACAGAACACCCGTAGGTTTTTGAGAAGTGTACTCTTGAATGGCCAGCCTTCTACTGGCTTGAGAGACACTGGGGCAAGCATGCCAGTGGTGGACAGGACCCTGCTCAAGCCAGAGGGCTATGTAGGTGCTCCTCTGAGAACCACCAGGTTAGCTGGTGGGCCTCCCAAATTATCGCCTGTAGCCTTAGTAACACTCATAATTGGAGACAAGACAGCAAAGTTTCCTGTCCTGGTTCAGGACAATGTCCCTGCTAACATTCTGTTAGGTAATGATCTAGTATAGTTGGGGTTGATCTCGGATGGTCTTCCCCTGACTGCTGCTGCAGTCACTAGGTCACAGGTGACACAAGGTCTGGCTGTGAGTCAGGTACCCAAGCCAAAGGCGAGGCCTAAGGCAAGACGAAGGAAGAACAAGAAGGCAACCTCTGTGCCAGGGGCCCCTTCTCTTCCTGCTGTTCGTACAGCACCCATTGGGATCCATGCTCTGGACGGGCTGGATCCAGTGGTAAACCCCGTCTCAACTCCTGTGGGAGAAGAGCCAGAAGACTCTCCTGTGGGAGAGGTTCTCAACCCGGAGGATCATCCCGATCTTCATTGCTTGTTAGCTGAAGGGGAACCCTCCCGGGCAAACTTCTGTAAGGGACAGAGAGAGTGCCACTCTCTCTAGGATCTGAGGAAACAGGCCCTGTCCCAGGCACAAGGATAAGTGCCTAGGACATTCCAGATATATATGGAGGGTGAGTTCCTTGTTAATGAGCCCACTAAGCCTGAACCTGGTGCCCTCAAGAGGTTGGTGGTACCCCAGGTTTACAGGCCCTTCCTACTGCAGTTGGCGAATGAGGTGCCCTTAGCTGGTCATCTTGGTACCAGGAAGACTAAGCAGAGGCTCTCTGCCCATTTCTACTGGCCTTGGATGGAAGTAGAAGTGGAGACCCACTGCCGGACCTGCCCAACTTGTCAGTTGTCTGGCAAGACTGGAGGCAGTGTCATTGCCCCACTGCAGCCCTTGCCAGTGGTTGGCACACCATTTGAGAGGGTGGGCATCAACATTGTCGGTGCCCTGGACCCTCCCACTTCAGGTGGACATCGGTTCATCCTGGTCTTGGTAGATCATGCCACCAGGCACCCTGAGGCTATACCCCTTCGACCGTAACTGCCAAGGTGGTTGCTAGGGCTCTCCTGGGCATTTTCACCCGTGTTGGATTCCCTAAGGAGGTTGTCTCTGACAGAGGATCCAACTTCATGTCTAGTTGCATAAAAACCATGTGGAAAGAGTATGGAGTAACCTACAAGTTCTCCACCTCCTACCATCTCCAGACCAAAGGTCTGGTTGAGAGATTTAATAAAACTCTCAAGGGTATGATAGGTGCTTTGGAAGAGCCCGTAAGGAGGAAATGGGATCCCCTCCTGCCATGCCTGTTGTTTGCTTACAGAGATGTACCTCAAGAGGGTGTTGGTTTCAGCCCCTTTGAGTTACTCTTTGGACATCCCGTGCGGCGGCCCTTGCTTTGATCAGAGAAAGTTTGGAAGCCACCCGTCCCGGTCCCGCCAAGCAAGTGGGGGACTATGTGTTAGGCCTCAGATGGAGAATGACACAGATGATGGGTCAAATGGGTTAAGGTGAACGAGCACCACCTAGGTTGATGTGTTGGATATTCGGTTAGTTCAATGTAAATACGATTCAAGACGGGGTGCAAACCCGCTGGTGAGGTGCCTCCGTGAAGTAGCACGCTAAAGTATACGAATAAAGTGGACCAAGGACGTGAGGCCAGCAGTGCGGGCTGCACTCCCAATAACCACAGAGTGGTATAACTGGTATAGGCCTCATATGGAGGATGACACAGATGATGGGTAAGGCAACAGCGAATAACAAGGCCAGCCAGGAATTGAATAAGTACTGGCATGACCTTAAAGCATCGCAAGTGGATTGGAGTCTGGGACAGGAGGTCCTCGTGATGAGCCCACCAAGCCTCGGTCATTGGCAGATAAATGGACTGGACCCTTCAGGATAATCTCCAAGATGGGCGAGGTCAATTATCTGGTGGACATGGGAATTCCAGGGTAGCCCCTCAGGTATTCATGTGAACAGGCTCAAGCCTTCCCACAGGCGAGCAGAAGTCTCATGTCTCTTGCTAGCTTCAGAGCAAGAAGAGGATGAGAGTGAGCCCCTTCCTGATTTGCTGTATAGCAACCCTCAGGATGGCTCAGTAGAGGGAGTACATCTCTCTCCAGATTTGACAACAGAGCAGCAGAGGGCCTGCAAGACTTTGCTCCAGCAGTATGCCTCTCTGTTTTCACTGACGCCAGGCCTTACACCCTGGTGTAAGCACGAGATTGACACTGGTGACAGTGTGCCTGTCAAAAGCGCATGTCAGATACTGTTAAGAACCACATCCAGGGTGAGGTCACCAAGATGTTGGATCTGGATGTTATTGAACCCTCAACCAGTCCCTAGTCCAGCCCCGTGGTCCTTGTCCCTAAGGCAAGTTCCCAGGCAGGTACCAAGGATTGGAGGTTCTGTGTGGACTACCGAGGAGTCAATGCCGTCACCAAAACTGACGCGTACCCATTGCCCAGGGCTGATGAGCTCGTGGACACCATAGGTGCTGCCAAATTTGTGAGCACCTTTGACCTCACCTCAGGCTATTGGCAAATAGCTCTGACAGACCATGCCAAGGAAAAGCGGCATTCTCAACACCAGAGGGACTCTACCAGTTTAGGGTCATGCCTTTTGGGTTGAATAATGCCCTTGCCACCTTCCAGAGATTGGTCAACCATGCGCTCAGTGGGCTGGAAGCCTTTTGTGACAACTGGAGCCACCCGCTCCTTTGCCTAAGAACATTTGAATCGAAGGACTCCCTTGTCCGCACCGGCGACCACTTTATCCTGCCGGAGAGAGTCAAGGCCGCCGATGCACCGAGGAGAATCCGCCAGTGGGTTTCCCGCCACCTGAAGACCCCAAAGACTTCGATGACTGAATGCCTTTGCTGTTCCACAGTTCTTCTGAAACTCTTTGCAGTCCAGAACTATAAAATGCTAAGGTGCCCCGCACACCTCATCCTCGCAGGATGTTACCGACGAGCACCGCCTGGATCAACGCCATTGTCTCAGCACCCTCGAACTTCTCATCGACGCCGTCGACGCCGAGTTCACCTTCTTTGACACCTCTCGACGATCTATGACTCCTGCTTGAAAGGGGGTCACTCAAGAAGGATCCATCGACGCTTCTTCAAAGAACTCTGCTCCACCAGGTACATTGGGGGGGGTAAAACAGTATAGGAGGAAATAAGACTATTTAGCAATATATGGACTGGGCTTGTGCTATATCTTTATTTTACAGGTTGCCCAGGTGGGGGGGATCTCCACACAGAACTGTGGCTAGGTAGCTGGGCCAGTAGTCTGCCAATTGTGTCAACCATCTTTCTTTCCCTCCTATCTCTATTGCTGGTTTCCTTGTTATTGATCTGTGTGACATTCTAACAGTATAGTTGATGCACTTTAATGAGATCTGATAATATTGTTGTTACCACTTTAGAATTGTATATATTTACCATTGTTGATTTCTTTGCACAAAGTGCGTTATTGTGATAGTGTACATACCTTTGAATATTAATTATATAAAGACTGTGTTTTCAGTAATACATTGTGTGGATATTCCTTTGTGGGGTCTTGGGGACTACACTGTACTTAAAAACCAGCCTGCATCACCTTCTGAGAAGCTAGGCCTTGATTGCTCAACCACGTACTAATAATAGAGAATCTTGGCTGGGGTCCTCTGTGCCTCTCCTCTACCATATAGAGAGCAGAAGTACAGACACCCCCCTCCAGTCTTTACAAGGATGCCCAAGACGAAGGAGAAGCAGAGCCACGCCCCGAGAGACCGCAGAGAGTCATCAAGAGGTCAGCACGACTGGTCGAAGAGTGTTAATAAGACGGTTGGACATTTGTCCGGAGGTGGTGTTGCGGCCACCGTAGCGCCCAGACAAGCCCCGCCCACAAAAGGGGCGAGCGTGATGATGGGGGAGTTGGGGGGAGGTTGAAACAAAGAAGGTGAGGCTAGCGCCAATTACCTTTCGTTATTAAAATAAGGAAGTTGATGTTAATCCTCCATGCGTGTGCGTATCTTCCTTATACCCGATTCCTGGGCAACACACCTGTGCCAGTGATAGTGATCTTTAACATGTTTAACACAAAACAGGGATCCCACAAATAAAGTGGAGCAAAATTAGTGCTTTACTGTCAAGCCTCAGACATCTGCCCATGTTCCATTATCTTAACAGTAGAGGCAACGAATTACAACCATGGCACACAAAGGGATGTTGACCTTTCTCCAAATCACAATGATAGAAACATTCAAAAAGAGAGAATTGTGAAACATAGCTTAGAGAGTATGCTTTTTCACATATTCGACACTATCCATACTGACCTTTTTATTTTTTTTATTTTTTGCACCCCCAGATTGACAGTTTGATCTGGTCGCCTGGCCTCCCTACTTCCAGTTATGTGTTGTTTAATTTGTTTACATGTCATTGACATCAGGTGGACAAATTACATTGGAAGCATGACTCAGACTCCCAGAAAGCACTAGACTGTTAAATGAAGGACAGGGTGAGGAACAAGATGTGCTTGTGATATGGAATCACCTGGGCCACCCTACCCTGAGTGCACCTAACTCCTCATTCCAGTTTACGCTGCCAATCTTCCAATGTATCGGTGGGGCTTAAGCCCAATGGTGGCCACATGCTGTACAAAAGGATCCCCGCTGCCATCTTTGTACTAGCACAGAATATTTACATCAGTTCCAGTATTCCAAATGCCTAGCCGATCCATGCATGGATTTAATGTAGTTGAACTTTAGAACTTTGCACTAGCGCCCTATGTTTGATAATCATACGATAGGATAATGGGTCGATCCTAAAAAATGTATTGAATAATTTTGCAACAAATGGGGAATGTTGCTTCATTCTGACAATTATCATGTATAGCCCGCAAACCCTGTGCCTGATGGCCGTCCTGGACAAGAATAAACATGGAAATTTAAAATATCTATCTGCGAACTGCACAGAAGTCACCAACTATTTCAAAGGCAAAGTAAACTTCAAAAATAGTGTGCCTCTGAATCTTGAAAGGATCGGAGAACTAGTCAGCAAAAGAGTCATCAGGAAACAAGAGAAAACCTCACACGGCACCAGATTGCATCCGACCTGGCCCTCCTCAAGGAACTCTGAGTCACCCACCGACAACTAATCAACACAGCCAAGGCCTCCTACTATCAGAATACCATAGCAGAAGCAGACAACAAAAGCAGAGCCCTCTTCAAAGCGGTCAGGCACTGCGTCAACCCGCTTCCCGACCCTGGCATACCACACTCCATCGAAAAATCCACTGCCATCAATGCCTTCTTCGTCGACAAAATCAGCAAGATTCACCAGCACAAAGACGTCAGTTCTGCATCCACAGACACACCTCATGTCCCTTCTCACAAAATCTCCACACCCTGGATAACATTCAGGGCACTGTCTACAGAGGACCTGGTAGAAACCCTGGCCGCCTTCAGAGCCACATCGTATACAGATGACATCCTCCCAGCGTCCATCCTCAAGACCCTCTCTGCAGAAGAACTCCTTCCCTACTTGGATATCATCAACATACCCTTAATCAAGGCACCTTGCCATCAAACCTAAAGACAGGACAAATCCTCCCTCTAGTAAAGAAATCCACTCTGGATCCTGACAGCCTAGGTAACTATTGCCCCATCACCCATCTTCCCTTCCTAGGTAGCATCATGAAGAAAGCGGTAACTACACAAATGCAGCAACAAATCGACACCAACAATCTCCTCCAAACCTACCAATCTGGATTCAGACCCAGATGCAGCATGAAGACAGCAACCATACAGGTGGTCAACGACGCCCTCATCATCCTTGGCGCCGGCCACTCCTGCCTCCTGGTTCTACTCGGAGGTGAACTGGAGTGAACTTGAATGGATGGCTACTGGGAGATGTTGGAGTAGTATGTATGTCTTACTGAAATGGCTATTCTATGCTCATATTTCAAGTCAGAGGATGTTCTCTTTTTTTTAAGAACTCAACAGAACATTGATGGTGTTTGGATTTCTGCAAAACAGACCCAGCACTCTGTGCACCTGATGTTGCAGTCATTGCTGAGTGTTTCAGTGAAAAGAAAGTGGACACACCCTCGAAAAGGTAGAAGGACTAGCAGATAGCATTTAACTCCAGAAAGACCAGTGCTACTCTGTTGACAAGCGCAATAAGAAGCCCCAGGACATCAGTCTCAACAGAGAGATCATCAGGGGGGATAATAGTGGCCGCAACCTAAGTGTGACCATCACCAGCAAGCTCAACCTAAGGAACAACATTCATGGTAATCAGTGGAAAGCACCTGGCATGCTGGTGGTGGCGTACCCACTCCTGAATACAACGTGCATGACTATCTAGAGGAAAATAAATATCTACAAGAGATTATCAGACCCTCTGTTACATATGATATGAAAGGTTATTTATAATGCGCTTAATACCAAGAGGTTTCTAAGTGCAGACCGGAGGATTGAGCCTGTGTCGGTTAGTGTCGTCTTGCTTCCAAGGCGAGCATGTTGCCCCTGAGCTGTCCTCCCGGGACAATGCCTCGCTAGCATGGATCACCTGCCAGGATCAGCACCGGCTGACTATTCCAAAAGTACAACACAAAGCTGTTGCTGGTGCCGTTGCGGCAGCCCCACCCTGCACCAGAACAGCAGACCTGCACAAGCAGCTGGGTATCGAGATCTGGGTCAAATATCTAGGGAATAGTTGCATTTCTGCCAAGGACTGGATAAGAATGCAAACCCACTGATGTAGGAACCTGCCACCATTGATATGATATGATATGGCATTTATAACGTGCCTATACACAAGTGTTACTGTTAGCAATTTTGACCGCTACCCGTAGTCCATCACAGTGCTGACCTTGTGAAACCAACCTTACCGTGGCAAGATAACACAGATCCAGAAGCAAACCAAACCTTGACTACACATCCCATCGGAGAAATTGCATTGATGCTTCTCAGACTCAGTATTTAAAAATAAACCAAAACTGTAAGCAAGATAAAGGAAGCAGGGTGGACATGCATGTGAGAAGATGAAATAGGGTGAAGTTGGTATGACTTATTGGTCCTACACAGGGTGCACTCCACCTACAATGGGGATGAACACACGTGTTCCTTTCTTGTTTCTGTCATGACCCATAGAACTTGCCCTTTCTGGACCTCCTGGTCCTTATCGCGCTGGGGCTTGTATTCCTTGTTACTCCCAACATGGCCGCAAGAAGCGAGTAGCCTCACACCAGCTTTCACGACGCACACGTCACATCCTATAAATTGGCCACGCCCCTGCGGCCCCGCACGTCTCAACGCTATCATTAGGTAGTGACTCGACGTGTGTGTGCTGTTCGGCGAATCTTCTATCCAAGATCCTGGTTCCCTTCCTCCTTCTTTCTTCCTTTCCCTCTACTCGACTCCTGGAATCCCCATTCTTAGCGACCGCTACCTACTTCCCTGGACATCCTGGAAAAACGGCCTTCCTGGAACTCTGAACACGCTCTGCAGCCGGACGAGACTCGACCGAGTCTATACAAGACCCGATCCGTCCACAAGAGGAATCCTCCCGCGGAACAGAGCAAAAAGCGATCCCAGGTGAGACGGGGGGGAGATTTATGACAGTTTTTGCATATCTAATAAATATCACTATGGGGTCTTTGATGAATCTGGACAATGCGTCCCTTGCCCCCAGAGAGGAGCCACCCCTTTTGAGGCTAGGGAGGTACACCCTCTAATCAAGATCCTCCCTAGGGATCTAGGTAAGTAGATCCTCACAGGGAGAGATTCCCCAATAGGGGGGGAAGGACTTATTTTCCACTAAGGAACTCCTAGTCCAAACCACACTTTCTGCCTATATGGATATTGGAAAGACTGATATCTCCTGTTATGACTATAATCAACAAAGATCCTTGTTTCCCTCTGTTGGCTTCAGGTAATGCTGAAAGTCCAATGAATGCCATGATCAAGGAGGATGACACAATTGTTTTTGTTCTAATGACCTGCAGAAGAGCAGAGCTGTCTATGAATGGAGGAGCGACCCCTACAGAGAGGAGAATAACTCATACGCCGAGGAGAGTAACTGATATGCAGAGATGAGCCTCTGTAGCTGCGATGTCCTGGAGGGGCAGAGTCATGCCGAGCCACAGAACCAGCATTGGCGTGGGACCGGAGCGACCCACTGGCTGGGGGCTGATTGGAGGGTGCTCTGACAAAACAAGATGCTCCGTTTAGGGCAAAAGATATGATGGGAAGACAACCGTCTTCTCTGCTGGTGCGACCACTAGAATCCAGAAGCAGGAAAGGAGCCCAGGTCCCCCAGCTCCACTCTGCAAGTGCCTTTGCCACCAAGACAAGTACAGACAGGGAAGCAGAATCTACTGAATTTTGGATGCCAGTGAGGGCTGTGAATGTTGGTTTCCAGGATTGCTGAAACCAACAATGGTATGAGAATCTGGAGAATGGTACGGGCACACAGCCCTGCTAAAGCTGAGTGAAAGAGAAACAAAAATACAAAAAAGATAGCAGGGGCCCCTCTCTAGAAAGAACATGGCATGATAACCTGTTCTCTGGTTTTTCCCACTTTGAGAGTCTGCAGCCATCGCCTTTTCCTCACTGTACTTTTCACAAAGGAGGAATATCTATTTGCATATCAGTCTTTGTCCCGCCCACAAGGGCAGTCCAGCACTGAAATGCCAGGCAAACCTCCTTTGAACAAGAGTTCCAACAGCAACCCCAGACACGTGTTTCAGCCTCTTTGGGCCTCTTCAGCGAGGTGGATGGTGACTCTCTGAGCACAGTGAGCAAGGGGTCAACCTCTGGGTTCCCTCAGGTAACTTAGGGTGACCAACCCCAAGTTCCTTCCAAAAATAAAAAAAAGGTAGCAGGCGCCCCTCTCTAGGGAGAACATGGCATGATAACTTGTTTTGTGTGTTTTTCCCACTTTCAGAGTCTGCAGCCATTGCTTTTTGCTCAAGATACAAACACTGTATATCAAAGCTGGGAAAGCTGCCAAAAGCACTAGTACTTAAGAGGAACTAACAGGCTCACGCCCTTTGTTTAACAGAGTGCAAGGGATAAGTGTGCTTTATGCCTAGGCTGGGAAAGCCGACAAAGATGCAAGCAACTAATAAAGATGGACTGGCATGTGTCCTACGAGGGACAGAGTAAAAGGAAGATGGAGGCTCTGCAGCAAGGCTAGCAAAGCCCACGAGGAAACGGGAACCTGCAATACCTGAGCGGGCGTCTTCTCAAAGTTGAATACTGTGATTGAGATCCAATACACCTACCAACGAGCCATATGCCTTGGTCGAGTACTAGTGCCTTGAATGTGGGCTACAGAGAAGTGCTTTTCCAGTGATCCTGCAGGCAATTGAACACTTGAAATAAAACCTTAGAAAAGTAAAATATGAACCATTCTTCTTCACCAAGGGAAAAGTAAAAACCATACAGAGGATACTTGTATTTTTAAGCAAGAAACTGTAAATGAAGATTATATACTATTATATTCTTAACAAACTTTGGGACGGAGAACAAGTCATCTACGGGTTGGGCGAGGCAGGAGCCCATACCGAGGCTATTGGTTAAGCCTTCTGTTTTTGCTATGATATGATAGGGTATTTACAACCCGCTTAATACCCAGAGGTTTCTAAGCACGGACCTGGGGATCAAACCTGTGTTGCTCTGTGTCGTCTTGTTTCCAAGGCGAGTATGTTGCCCCTGAGCTATCCTCCTGAGACAAGGCGTGCAAAGCCCACACGGTTTTGTGTTTTCCAAAGTGCTAGGGCCAGTTAGTTGGTTAGGATTCAGACAGAGGACTTTTTTTTTTACTTTAACATGCACCCTTAGCTTCCCGTTTACTAGGTAGGGAACTTGCCACATAGCGATAGGGCTACCTAGGTATTTTATTTTTTATTTAAATAAAAACCTTAAACTATGACCCAATGTAGTCCCAGCTCTTCTTCTGGTTCACCACAATGTCTGTTTGTGTGCACTGGGTGCTCCACTCCTGCTTTGACACAACATATTTCTGCAACAGGTATCAATGAGAATGAAACAAGTGTCAGATGTCTTTTTGTCATTTTTCCGGGTGGCTAGGATGGTGTTTAATTCCTACAAAAGCTGTACTGATGAGTGTGGAATGGTAGATGGCTGTCATGTTTCTGGACTGGCATGGATAGTATTTTACTTCCAATCCCTGATAATCTTACCAGAATACTGGCAGGTGAGCGTGCTAAATAGGGTACCGTTGCTACAACTGTAGTGATCTCTCATTGCGGGGCGGGTGCCGCGTGCCTTTGACCTATGCGTGGATTGACCAAACCCGGGTCTGTGGATGGAGATGGTAAAATGGGCAAAGGGGAACAAGAAGAGGTTGGTAGGAGGAGCAGATAGCTCAGTGAGAGGGTGTTTAATACATCAGCAAGGTGGGGTAAAATGCTGGTTTCTGCTTTTACACGTGGGATTTGGTTGTTGATTGGTAATTATGTTATATTATTACAGTACAAGTGAAGTGTGGAGGATTTTGTGATGGGCGGAAAGGTGCCTAAGCGGTTCATTGAAGTATGGGAGCTGCTAAGGTGAGATATCCCCAAACACAAGAAAACAGGATGTTGAACACTGAAACAATGAAACAGCCTGCTTTTGTTTCCTAACCTATTTGAGTGAAGAGATGACTGGCTGGGTCGGTTAATGAGGGTAGGCATCATTGAAAAAGGGCAGTTTACAGATTTGGTAAGGGGGGTTTTCAACTCCCCCTGTTAGAGGAATAGAAGGTTAGAGTGGCAAAGAGGGGGAACTGTATACAAGCATTACTAGCTAAGTGTGCCAATTAGGAAAACACATTGGGCCTCATTACGACCCTGGCGGAGATCCATGGTGCAATTTGCACCATGGTCCATGGCGCTAAGCTGCCAACTCTGCCATGGTGGTTGGCGGACTTACCGCCCCATTCCGACCTTGGCGGGGCGGTAAGTCCCCAATCCCCATTTACCCTTCCCCATTCCCATTTTTGCCCCATAGGGTATAATGGGAGTGGGGAAGGCGTTAATTACGCCACCGTAAATTACGGTGGCGTAATTAACAACAAGTCCCGTAGCGCCATGGATTTCTCCGCCTGCAAAAAGCAGGCGTAAAAATCACCATGGCGCTACGGGAACTCGTAGTCAGGCGGAAAGGGGCGCCATGGTTTACGCCGGCGTAAACCCCTTTCCGCCAGGGTCGTAATGAGGGCCATTATCATCCTGGCTTTCTATTATTATAAACCTAGCTTCGAGAAACAACAGAGTGCTTTACAGAGGTATACAACAATATAGATACATAACATAGTGCTTTTCAGAGGTATACAACAGTACAGATACATAACAGAGTGCTTTCAGTGGTAAAAGAACAGATAGAGGGGCACAAAAGAGGGGTACAGCAGTCCTATGTGATGGGGAGGAGGGGGGCTGGTAGTGTCTAGCACGTCAGCTGGCGCAAGGGGCAATGTGATGGCCTAGGTGTTGAGGTGGAGAGACTCATTGAAGACGTGGGTCTGAGTTATTTTCTGAATTGCAGGAGCATGTGGCTGAGTCTGATGCTGACGGGGAGGAGGTTCCACAGTCTTCGGGTGCAGGCAGAGATGGTTGCTTTTCTGGTCCTTTCCTTTTGGCAGCAGTTGATTTCAAGCCTGCACTTGTCCTGTCTTCTGGTGGTGCACTGTCCGCCGGAGATGCTGAGTTTCTCCGTGAGGTAGCTGGGTGACTTGAGGGCGACTGCCTTATATGTGATGCAGCAAGATTTGAAGGTGATTTATGCATGCAGTTGGACCAGTGAAGGTTGATGAAGGTCAGGGTAGTGTGGTTATATCTGTGTAGACGCTTGATGAGGCATGCGGCCACGTGTAGGACACTTCTCAGGGGCACTAAGGAGTATAACGGGAAGCCTTCGAGGAGTGCATTGCCCCCATCCAGGTGGGATAGGATTGGTGCTTGAATGGTGGATCTAAAGCTGTCTGGCGGGAGGAAGGGCTTGATTTTCCACAGGAGGGAGATCTGATACCAAGCTCTCTGAGTTTTCTTAGCTCAAACGCAATTGTGTGTAAAATTTTGTTTCTTGAAGGAGAGGTGTTTGTTGATGTGGAACCCAAGCGACTTGGCGCAGCCAGTGAGCCCGGGTGTGAAGCCCTCAGAGTTCATGGTAGATAGCCAGGTATGTATGTCTGGGGGTCCGGTGTTGTTGGTGAGGAGTCAGAATGCTGCCTTGGAGGGGTTGAGCTTTAAGTACGATGGAGTCAATCTTGAGGTATAGTTGTTTATCATTGGTGTTTTGGTGGATGTGGATGTTGTGTGACTAGGAGAGCTCCCAGCGGCTCCATGTATAGATTGAAGATCACTCGGGAGAGGATGGAACCCTGTGGGACTCCACATGTGACAGGTAGCATTGACGATCTAGAGGAGATCGTCTGTACAAACTGCTGGTGGTTGGCGAGGTAGGACTTGACCCAGCACAGGACAAAGTTGCTGATCCCCATGCGCTGATGTAGGTTGTCTGTAAGCACCTGGTGGTGTACTGTGTTGAAAGCAGCCGAGCAGTCCTTCCCCAGGTGAAAAAAGGTGAGCTAAACTGAGGGCTCACTTCATAAACGTTATCCCTACTTGCATGAACCAAATATCCTCTCGAGGAGGTGAAACAAATGCATGCTGCATTAGGACCAGGGATTTGGCTAGGTCTGGAAAATATCCGGGGCTACTCTAATGTTGGGACTTGGGGCTAGCTAGCCTTTTGGTTGCAGCCCCTGACCTTCTATCTGAGTCTACAGCCAAAAGGCCTGGGGCTATAGCCCCCAGGGCCCTCCTAGCAATGCTTCTGATTAGTACCATTTCAAATAAATGGAAGACTCGTTAATTCATGAAAGGGTTTTATGTGATGTTACCGATGGAAAATTCAGAGTGGTACATTTCATTGCGGCCAAAATACCAGAAAACACTGATTATTATTATTCTTTTAATTTGGGGGGCTCCCAAACACCCCTCCCCTGATTTGTTATCCTTATAAGGCCACCCCAACCACATCCTGACCCATTTTAACCCCTTACCCCACTACCCTATACATATTTATTACATTTTTTTCAGTGTTTTTCGGTATTATGGTTTTCGTTGAAATGTACCACTCTGAAATGTTTTCGGTAAATTGACGGTTAATTGACTGGATACCAATGAAAGGAGTTTAGATTTAACTCAATGTGTGATTTATTGGTCATGCAGTGGGTGTCAAGCTAAATCCCAGATTGCACCATGTTTTCACAAAGGGAGGGGTGCCCTGGAATGAAATCACAGCTCCTCATCTCCTCATGAAAAATCCACAGCAGGGCTGCAGCATCATTCTGAAACAGACGTTAAGGAGCTGCATCAGAATCGGATTAGTGGTGGTGTAGGGGAGGTTATTTTATGTAGGCATCTGGTTTTTTGTACTTTGTGAAAGAATTTTGGGAGGGTGTGGGAGACAGTGGGCCTCATTACAAGTTTGCAGGTCTGGGAATTATAGTACCGGTAAGCTTGCTGGTACCGTAGTACCCGGACCGGCAAACTACGAGTTCTGCTCGCAGGTGCCATTAGGGCCGCCAGGTCTGACCTGGCGGCCATACTGGCACCCGCAAGCAGAGCATGTTGGATGCGCCGGCTCCATTCTGAATAGTGCCGGTGCATCCGACCTTCCATTCCCATTGAGCGATATGGGGCTCTAATGGGAATGGGGAGCATTCCATTTCGGCGCCCGCGAATGGGCACTTACCTGGTTCGGGAGGGCCGTAATGACCCGGTAATTGCCCATTTGCGGGTGCCAGAAAAATTCCAGGTTTGGCGGCAGCCTGCCGGTTTTACCGGCAAGGCTACCACCACACTTATAATGAGGCCCAGTGTGGTTGACCACAGGGAGAAATGACTGGGGGTTCCTGACTTCTTCATCTGACGAACAACGGGCAAATGCTATTTCACAGTTCCAACAGGTGTTGCCTTGACAGGAAAAAGTCCGATCTGGCTACTAAGCACTGCACCTGAACAAGTTATAGTGAGGATTGAGACATCTGTCAGACTGCCAATCACATAAAAGAGCAACACACACCAGTATCACGATGAACATAGCTTAGCTTAATTTATTTCAGATTGAACATTCCTGGCCAATGAGTCAGTACGATCTCTCTGCAAGCAGTTCTCATTTTCGCTGAATCTCCAGGACCTTAATATAGGCAGCAAGATTGCTCATGTCATGACCTACTTTCCTGGACTGGTCCACCAAGTCACAACAGTCTTTTGTTCTTCAAATTTACAGACATTAGGCTATCAGCCTTGAAGAAGACCTCCTTAGTCGAAACACGTGTCAACAAATACAACCTAAGATTTAAAAACGTATGTTACACATGGGACATTTTCATATTTTAGTTTTCATAAGACTGGAAAAAGCTAATATATAATTTTAGCAGGGTTGTGCGAGCCTAAAAAAGGTTCTTATGGTTTTACTAATCAACTATGTCTAAGCTCTCCTCTATATCTCTATCACACCCACCCCCATCCCATATGAGCAGCTAGCACCCTATTACATCCTGGACTCTATCATTCACTAATATACACCCAATTGCCTCTTATGCTGTCCTACTAACAACCCCTTTCCCACTATTTTCTTACAGATCCGCACACAGCAAAGCCAGCAAACAAGGAACAAGGATGATACATAAAACCACTTTGAATTGCCTTAGAATAGATTACATTACATCATCATCTGGCGTGGGTGCTGCAGCAAATCACTTTACAAAGATTTGGGGGGGGGTTATTAAATGATCCGCGCTCAAACTCAAAATCCTACAAAGTTCAAATGACGGCTCCCAAAGTGCTGTGATATCATTTCAAAGAAGTTTGAGTATTCAAGTACCCTTTCAGGCTTTTCACTAATTTAAAGAACTTATGAATACTAAAACTTCTTTGAAATGATATCATGCCATTTTGGGAGCCGTCATTTGAACTTTGTAGGCTTTTGAGTTTGAGCGTGGATCGCTTAATAACCCCCCCAAATCTTTGTTGAGTGTTTACTATTTACAGACCTCTGTGGGAAGCTCTGTGGTGAGGGCTCTGTCCGTAGCCAGCATTTCTTCTTCTTCTTTTTCTTCTTTTTCATATATTCTTTTACACTAATAGAATTAGCAATCTACCGATTTTTGAGAGTGGTCACTAGCGCGCAGATTGATATACTAACCTACACTTCACATTTATAAAACTGGAGCAAATCAGGTTGCATTGAATGTGGTCTGAACCTCATGGTATAAGATAACATTCCCAGTAAATGGACAGACGCTCATGCCCACCTGACCATCTTTCTCCCTCTCTGCAGAGTCCTTGCTTTACTCTCCTGCACCGTTTTACCTCTAGGTGTTGAGGTGCCCCTGAAACTGTTATCATGCTGCTGGTCATCATGGAAATGTAAGAAGGGCTCTGACAGTCATGTTGCCTGAGTGTGTCTTTGAAACAATGAATCATGGGCTTACTGCGGCCCATTGTTTCAAAGAAATGCATTACTTTTAAGACACTGCAATGTTAACCTGAGGTGCTAATAGCCATAATGAAGCATTCAGAGAGTGGTATTGGGTGGTATACTCCATGGGCCATTAGCAACTAATACAGCACTCTGAACGAGTGATAATGGCTAAATTACTTGACTTGACAGCCTGATCTTGGTATTGTGTGCATTCCCCATTTGTGAACAATTGCACAGTGCAGTTTACTGTTTGCATTGTAAGCAGAGGGTGGGGCTTCTGTGTCTGACTTGTGGCACCACTTCACCTCACATGTGCAGAATGCCAACACTTGGACTGTGATAGTTGCCTTGCTCCTAGAGGGGTGCCTACTGGTTCATGCCAATGTATTTACTACAAACTCTGGGATAACTCTTTAGCTTCATTAATTCTGTTTTGTCCCCTAACTCTCCAATCCTAAAATAGCAGCAAGAGCAATAATCAACCAATCAAATGAATGCACCAAAGCATTTTTTAAATATGAATAACAAACACCGACAAATGCCTATGTTATTATGTGTAGAATTTATATAGCGACTAACCACCTTTGTTATAGCCATGAAGAGCTGTGGGTTGCATGGGATTTGGGTAGACCGTAGTGTGAGCATAGACTATACATTACATTGAGGGAAAATGGCATTTGTTTCAGCAGAGATGGAAAGTATGCTAAGCCGCTCTATAACAGTGTTTATGTGTTAGGTATGGTGTAGGGTTTGTTTGGCTATGTTGCCTCACATGTCAGCCAAAGTTGGTTCAAATGCACAATGATGTGGATTTTTTATAAAGCGATACTAAATAATGCTGCTTTCCTGGTAGGTGATTCGCTATCCCCATGTTTTACTTGGCTCAGCATAGGCCGATTTGCCACTGAAACTGTCTGATCAACTCAGTGAAGAAGAAAATACTGGATGTACCATGAACTAGTCCATTTTTATGGGCATGAGTTGTGCTCCGCAGTCTGATTCTGAGTTGGGAGAATTCTTTCATGCTGTGTCATTTTTTCCATTTTATTTTGATTTTATTTTATTTTTTTAGTTTTGCTGATTGCAATCCTAACTGTCCAGTTGATTGAGGGAACAAGGGAGTCTACAGAATATGTAAATAATACACTAAATGCATCCAAACAGCAGCACATTTCAAACAGCTGCAGTGCATTCTTATCATACACGTTGAAAGGCTGTGGCCCTGATAAGATCCTGTGGCGTGAAACATGTTGGCATTTTCATTATTTGGCTTCCCTTGAAATCTTTTAATGATGTTGGACTGGTCTTTCCTTCATTCTTCTGTGTTCCTCCCTGCATAGATTCTGTGAGGGTTCGGATCAGCCACCATATTCAATATCGCTGTAATTGTTGATACAATGTGGATTTCCATCTGCATCTACTTTGTTGTTTACAGGTATCTTTAGGCATCAGTAGATGGACACATTTGTGATATACTATTTTATGTCATTTGAGTGGATTAGCCTTAATCACATTTCCTGCCCTCTCGAGAGGACTTGAAAAGGGTGAAAGTACCAATTGGTAGTTAAAAGGAAGGAACAGGGTGAAGGCTGGTGGCAGGCATTCTCATTGTATCAACTGAACCTAACTGAATATTTTTGTAGGAAGAGCACCTTGTTATTGCTGATCCATTTTGCATGTCATTTTAGCTTCTCACACACTCCGCACAACCAAACTTCATATATGGACACACAGCAAAACCTGCTTCACTTGTATACAATTCTAATAGGTAAACATTAAGGATTTAGCCACCTGACACAAGGCAACTATTTCCAACCTCGGTAAACATTGTTCCATTGCAATGAAATAGAGGTCTATTGTCACCTGAATGTGCAGCTATGCATGTCCAGCCAGTTCAAATCACTACCATACACTTCCAATGAGATCTGCTCTGAAAGGGGTTGCCTACAGTAAATTGTGGACTCAGACATGCCATTCACTGTCCTTAGTACAGAGGGGTGGGAACTAGCTTCAAGTTGACAAATTGCATTTCAAAGAGGTGTTAGTTTTCCTGTCCATTGATAAGTTCTGTGACCAGGCCTATTCCCAGGCCTGCTTCAATTAACTCTCATCAGTATGCTACACCACCACAAAGAACTTAGACAGCAGCACAGGGCGGATCCATTGAGCCTTTTATATTTAATGAGGCTGGTCATGGGAGGAGGAAGGTGTTGACCTTCGCTTCTGGGTGTTTTCATGCAACTCTCTCTCTCTGTCACCTGTCAAATGCATGTGACAGAGAGGACTGTGTCTGTAGCCTGTGTCCCCCAGAGTACACTGGACTATGTGTTTGTTGTGCAGCGAGCATTAGAAAATGTGTGCGGATTAGCCCAACACATTTTCAGAGGTGATCTCCCATCATCAATTTTCATATTTTTTAAATCAAAAAGCCCAGGAGCGCGCACACTCACCATGTAGTCGAATCCCTCACATGACCACCTGAATTTCCAGAAACAGCTCAAAAAATTCCTCTTCTCCTCTGCTTCCTCTCTTTCCCTCCCCTGCTGACCTACTGGTCTGCTGTACCGACTGGTTGCTTGGCTACCCTGAGAGTCTCTCTGGGAACAAGGCTCTTTCTTGATCAGTCACCCTTCCACTACCTTAGGGCCAACCATGCAGGTAGGGGCTGTAACTGTAACCCTACAGTCCCTTGTTCTCCTTGCACTACCCAATGTTTTGCTGCCCTGGCAGCACTTACTCAGAGCATTGCTGCCCTGTTTCCCCCTCCCCTCTCCCTTGCACTCCCTTTCCCCTTGCACTTCTCGTTCTCGCACTTGCACGATCTGAATGACACAAGGCCTGGTAAGATTGGTTGTCTTGTCCTCCCCCTGTCTCCCCTCCCTTGTCTTGTTGCACCTACAAACAGGTGCATTATAAATGACTTATATCAATACTCCCTGCGAACCCCCCCCCAATCAAGGCAGCACACCGGCAACACCATGTGGGGTCCCCTGTAACTATTCACAGCACCCGGTCATTATGCAGACCATTTTTCCTAACTGTAGTCAGTCTCCAGGAAATCTGTGCACGAACTCCCGTAAATCATGGCTGCACCCTGCTACTCTGCATACATGCACACCTAACTGTAATCAGCACTGCAACAGCGTGCACACACTCCTAAATTCCTGATTGGACCTTACCTTTGCACTGTGATTCCAATGCAATTGGGGCCTTAGGCCTGCTTTCACATGGCGGTGTGATCGGGAGCATTGCATACTGATTACCCGATGTGATGTAGTGTGGCCAGATCCATGAATACGCTTGCTTTAGCGTGGTGCTGGGTGTTCGATATCCTCTTGCAGGCCGTTCCTCTACATGCCTACATTGTTCCTTGTTATTCCTTATTCTGTGTGGAGAATGTGGAATAAGCATGTCCCTCCCCTATTTAAATTTCTGCGTAGTCCCAAACCACACTCTGCATGGAGTCTGGCGCAACGCGCTCGACTGCACACAGAGACGTACCGGAGCAGTGTGAAGTCCCTGCAATGTCCTGAAAAGGCTCACAAAGTCGATTCCATGAATCACTGAAGGGGATTTTACATGCTGAATGTCGCACAAATATTCAGAACACAATAACATTCCATGAATCAGGCCTATTGTGTTTTGTGGCTATGTATCATCCAATAATTGAGTTTATACTCACTTTGAGAGTTCTGAACATCTTTTTGGCCTATTATTTTATGTCATATTGTGCGTCAATTATTTTCAATCCGGAAAGTAGAAAGTATGATCAGTGCCTTCAGACGGTTCCCTCAGTCACTAGTGGATAGCAGAGTGTTCACTGTGCCTCCTTATGAATTTGAATGTGTGGGGGAAAAGTGGTGGTAGTTCCCGTACTGTCACGTGTCTGGGGTTGCTGTTGGTACTCTTGTTCAGAGGAGAATTGCCCAGCATTTCCCCAGGGCAGGACAATGACTGATATGTTTGGGATATTTCTTTTCTGTGAAAGATAGTGAGCTAAAGACTCTGGGTAAGGCTCTTGTAACCAGGACTCATGTCTAGCAGAGAGTCTCCCAGGACCTCCCTTATTATTTGCATATTTCAAGTAACTTTAGGTCTCACCCTAAATTACTAGGGGAATCCAGACGTGGACCCCTTGCTCACTATTCTTACAGAGGCACAGCTCCACCCTACTGATGATTTTCAACCAGACTGAAACACGTGTCTGGGGTTGCTGTTGGTACTCTTGTTCAGAGGAGAATTGCCTAGCATTTCGGTTTTGGACTGCCCCAGGGCAGGACAAAGAATGATATGTTTGGGATATTTCTTCTCTGTGAAACATAGTGAGCTAAAGAATCTGGGTAAGTCTCTCATAACCAGGACTAATGTCTGGCAGAGGGACTCCCAGGACCCCCTTTGTTAATTTGCATGTTTGAGTAACTTTGGGTCTCACCCTAAGTTACTAGGGGAATCCAGACGTGGACCCCTTGCTCACTATTCTTAGAGAGGCACAGCTCCACCCTACTGATGAGTTCCAACCGACCGAAACACGTGTCTGGTGTTGCTGTTGGTACTCTTGTTCAGAGGAGAATTGCCCAGCATTTCTGTGCTGGACTGCTCCAGGGCAGGACAAAGACTGATATGTATGGGATATTTTTTCTCTGTGAAAGATAGTGAGATAAAGACTCTGGGTCTCTCGTAAACAGGACTAATTTCTAGCAGAGGGACCCCCAGAACCTCCCTTGTTATTTTGCACTTTCTTGGGTTGTAACAGGATTTCTGTCACTTTTACTGCACTGCGGAATACCGAGTTTGGAGATAAAGGGCCTGATTCATGGGATTTTGTACACGCTGAAAAGTGACTTGTGCACTTTTCAGCGCAATCTTCCCATTGTTGATTAATGGAATTGACTTTGTGGGCCTTCTCGGGACATTGCAGGGATTTTGTGTTGGTCCAGCATGACTCTGAGTGCAGTCGAGCGTGTTGCACAAGACTGCATGCAGAGTGTGAATCGGGCCTGTGCGGAAATTAAAATAGGATGCAGAACATTCATATTCCCCATTCTCTACACAGAATGAGGAAGAATAAGGAACATGAGCGTGTCGAGGGGGACACCCCTCGACACGCTCACGCTACGTGAGGAAATTGCATGCCCAGAACCACGCAAAAGCAATCCTATTCATGCATCTCACCATGCAGCATCAAGTCGGGGGTGCAGCCATGGTTTAAGGGGGTTTG
Organism: Ambystoma mexicanum; assembly: GCF_040938575.1. Lineage (NCBI taxonomy): Eukaryota > Metazoa > Chordata > Amphibia > Caudata > Ambystomatidae > Ambystoma > Ambystoma mexicanum. Next base: position 582,979,540 of record NC_090940.1, read on the forward strand.
CATGCAGATTTACCGGGGACTAGCTACAGTTGCGAAAAATGGTATGCATATTGACGGGGTGTTGTTAATAGTTACAGCGGACCCCACTTCGCCCGAATGCTGCCTTGGTTGGGGGGTTTGCACGGAGTATTGCCAGGCGTGCATTACTTTGCAGACAGGGAGGGTGCACAGGTTGGTGTACGTGGCTGGATTTGCTTTGCGGGGAGGAGTGTCGTGGGCATTCCAGCCTCTATTTGCACATAGTGTTTCTCTGCATTCTAAATTCTGTGAATATACGGAGCGCGCACAGAATCTTTTGAGCGCAGAGATGTGCAAAGTTGTTTTTGTCGTGAGGGTCTTGCGGGATTTATGTGCATTTTCCATGAATCAGTCCCAAACTGGGGAATTCATCTCCAGCAAAATGCTAGCGGTAAAGCCTTCGCTTTACCACCAAAGATAAGTGGCTATACCACACTGTGGACTCCAAAAATGGGGCTTTAGATCCCTATACCACCACTTGTAATCCTGTCGTAATGCCAAAGGATCAAGTGGTGGTAACAGTGAAGAACTTTGGCAGTAAATCGGCAGATTCACTACCGCTTTCCCGCCATACTTGTAGTGTGGCCCATTGTTATGTTATGTTAAAAGTTCTTATACTGCCAATGTTGCCACTTGTATATAGGGGCATTATAAATACCCAATAAATAAACACAAATAAAATAAACAGCCGACAAGCTCTACTGTGTTGTCCTGCAGGGTTGCACATTTACACGTGGTATTCTAAGTGTGTAAAAACCATATGGAATCAGCTGGTGAGCCAAGAGTGAATAACTCCTCAGATTCTCCTGAGGGCTACTGGCAATGGCTAACGGTCGCCTTCAAACCCCAGTTCGGCAAGCAATATCGATGACAGCCATATCATCATGTCTTGGAATATTAGAGGCAATTCTCACTTTTCGTCGGAAGACGGTCTTCTTGCTAGCATGCAGCTATTCTTTGTCGTGGCGTTACTAGAAACCTGGCTCCGGGAGCGCTGCGACATAGACGGCCGCAGTACCATGCAATGATTAGCCACTAAAGGACCGTTAGGCCGCCCGAAGGGAGGACTCTGATATCAATCAGACATAGGAGGGCCTGGATACTCTTTGGTCCACAGAAATGGTCTTGGCAGCCTTCATTCTATGCAACCACCTAAAGACCTTTCCTATTTTAGTGGTTAACATATTCAACCCTCCGAACGGAGTCTATAATAAAACGAACATCCGGACGGTAGCCCGCATCCTAGATGAATGCGATGCAGAGAAGCCAATTGTCCTCCTATGGGACTTTAAGGCCACTATTTGTAGCAACTCCACATGCGATGACGGGATATATGATTCAGGACCCATCAGGTCCAATTCTTCCAATAGACAAGGTAAAGGTTGGGCCAACCTGATCCAAGCTCATAATCTGAACATGCTGAATTGAAACTTGAAACTGTGCATGTAATGCCTGTAGAAGTGCAACCAGAGTTAGCGGGAAAAGTATGTCAACTATTGATGACATCATAGCCAATGATAGTGCACTATATTTGTGCTGGACATGGCCTAGGTATTTGCGAGGAAAGTGATCATCTTCCTCTTTAGCTCCTGTTTGCCAAAGGTAAAGATAATAGTAATTACAAACTAAATGGAAACATTTTCTTAAACAATGGAGGTAATGGAATAAAATGGAACACCAACAATTTAGAAAAGCAGAGAAATATAACAGAACAGGAGCTCATGATTTTCACAGACAACATGTGGGAGCTGATAGAAAATGGGGCTCCCCTTGCGATACAGGCTTCGAACACGTCTTAGTAGCCTTTAAAGCCGGTTTACGTCAAAAACGCATTTATACCAGCACAAGTGAAAGATGGACTATGACCCACCAGCAGAAGCCACTGTTTGATAGAGACATTCAGGATGCCAAAAATAAAACTAAGCTCCGCTATCAGTCTGATAAAGAAGACCGACTTAGTTGACGCAACCCGAAGAATCAAAATGGCGAAGAATGAACATCGAAAGTGGATACGCAATCATAGAAGGTATGCCGCCAACAAAGTGTGGCGGACTCTGGTTTACTTTTCCAGAACTAACCACAACCAAGGTATTTGGGCTGTAGTAAATGGAACAACACATAAATCCCTGCCCATTAATAGTGTCTGCGAACATGACAGGATAGCTCATGTGAATAAGACCTTAGGGGCGTAAGATATAACTGACAAACTAGTAGTCACCAATGAGGTTGAATGGATAGGAAGTCATACAGTCGAAGAGCATACAGCAATTATTAAAGCGCTACCCTCATCACGTGCAATAGGACCAGACGGCACCGGTAATGCTCTGGTCAGATTATCCCCAGAGAAATGGGCTCCTGCCATGTATCTACTATTCCAATGGATAGGCAAATATCGCCAAGTCCCCAAATCGTGGCAAGAAAGCTCTATTTTGCCCATTACAAAAAGGGTTGTTAAAGGGCCCCACCAACTATCACATGTTAGCGATGCTGGATATTCCAGCCAAAATATTTGCCAAAGTTTTACTCCCAAGAGCTAAACCAATGGATTGCAGATAACCGGAACCCCCCCCCAAACAATCAGGTTTTCGAGCCAAATCAGCCACAGTCCATAATATCCCCATCCTAGTGTCAGCTATACAATATGCCTGGTACAGGCGCGACGGCTTCCAGGCAATGGCGCGTTCATCGACGACAGCGCCTCCTTTGACACGATACTGAGAAACAAACTGTGGAATAAACTTAATCGATGGGGCATTCCGGCTGGGCTGCTCCCCATGATCACATTGTTGTATAACAACACCTATGTTAGAGTAAGGCTTGATGCAGAAGGTAAAGTCTCTTAATTGATACCAACCAGCCGAGGGTTCAAACAGGGCTGCACTCTTTTTAACTTATACTTTGCAGATCTCTGATTGGCATCCAACGCCATTTTGTCCGATGACATTAAAATAGGCTCGCTTAAACTTGGCTGGCTGGGCTATGCGGATGACCTTATTTGGTCGGATTATACTCCAAGAGTGTGCCAGCATAAATTAACGGCACTTGACACGTTTGCAACGGGGAATGGCCTAAAAATCAATCCAAGCAAGATCAAAGTCATTGCCTTTTTGGGAAATGCACAACGACAAAGCCAACAAAAATTGAGATGGTTCATCTCTGGCGAGTACATTTAATGGAAGACGGTTATAGATATCTGGGGGTCATTAGTGACCGTAAATCGACCTGGAAACAGCAGGGGGCCAAAACCATAAGTAAATTTATGAAAATCACTATGGCACTTAGTCATTGTATTGGTTCTCAAGATGGATGTTCTCTAAGAACTGTACTATTGCTTTATTCTGCCAAGGTTATGCCCTGCCTGTTATACGCTGCTGAAATCCGGGCAAAGAACTTTATAGTGGAGTTGAATAGTTTAGAAGGGAAAATCTTAAAAATCCTATTCAGAATGCCTAAATCTCTTTCTAGTGAGTATTTATTACTAGAATGTAAGATGATGCGAATAGGCGATAACATGGAATTCAAAGTCGCCATGCTATATGTCAAGATATGTACATTAGACAATGCTTCATTCATTGTTGAAATAATGAGAACCTTTAGTGTTATGGATAACAGTACTGTGCTTTGTGCTTCAGGCCATATGAGGTCAACTTACTATAAGTGGGCACCAGCCCTCAAAGCAGTAAGAGGTGCACATTCACCTAGGAGATGTTTCATGATTCCCCCTCATTCTTCCCACATAGACGACAGCCCTTCCTCCTCCTCCTGTTCTTTGGCACCCAATTCCATCTAATTCTCGTGTTTTGAGGGCATTACATTTTAGTTTCAAGTGGTCCCATATCAAGCAATTGCCTGCACATGGCTGGATATAGGACGGTTTGAACTGCCCATTCAGAATATGGGCCACACAGTCTTGTGCATGCCTTTTCGTGCTGAGATTAACCAGAGATTGTTCTAACCCGTACCCAAATAAGATGCCTTTCATGGTTTTCTTGAAGCCGTGCAATGGAATATGCAATGGGAGCCCCGGGGCCAAGTGCAACCATTTTTCTGCAATTCTGCATGCCTTAGCAATGGTTCTCGGAGGAATAAGGGATGCTCTAGTTGCGTATGCCCACAGAATTAGGCCCAGAAGGCAGACCCCAAGGGCATTAACTAATTTCCAGTAGAGCGTTAACCAGCTAAGATATATTTTGCATTCAATGGGCTGAATTTCGACTTCCAACACAACCATTTCCATCAATGCGTGTTTTGGGAGGCAACGCACGCTTTTTAGTAGAGAGCCTTCAAGCTTGACTGTCTCCCCCAATTGAGTAAGTGCCCCAACTTCAACCCCATACGTTAGGATGGAGGCAACCTTGGCTTGGCATATCTGGAACAACCAGCCCGTTGAGAATCCACCTCCATGTTGTTCAAAGGTGCGAATCCCACCTAGAGTAGAGTGAGTTCTCAACCGGACCTGGTCCAGTTGTAGGTTGCCTTGACGTCTCTAGTTTAACTCTATCCCCAGATATTTATATGTGGTGATCACCTCCAGTTTCACCCCCACAATTCCCCAGCTCAACCCTTTCTTCTTGGATCTCCCTTGGCTGAGTGTCATTATTTCAGATTTGGAAGTGTCGGTGACTAATGAGTCGATGTTTAGATACTCAGTCATCCTGTCCAGGGAAGCCTGCAGTCCTCCCGGGGTTAAGTTCAGTATGGCTCGATCATCAGCATAACCCGGCCATTGGATTGGGAAGTCACCCAATTTCGGGAGGATGGCAAACGAGTTATGTCAGGCCCCTCCCATGTCCGCTGTGTAGAGATTGCACAGTATGGGGGCTAGGATAAAGCCTTGTTTCAGGCCTTTGTGCGTTAGTATCCAGGACGACACCTCCCCACCGTGATCCAATCTTACATTCACTCTGGTGTTTGAATAGTGTAGTGTGGTCATCTTTATTCCATGCCCTTTAATCTTTCTGGGGAGTCCAGTATGCGTGCGGTGCTGTTTAAAACAACACATTCAATTAAATGAAAAATGATAGTGACCTCAGAGGGAATTTGCACAATGATAAAGTACGGTTTATAGTGAAAAGACCAGAAAAAAAATATCGAAAAAAAATGTCGAACCAAAAAATCTCGAAAAAAAAAGTAACACATTTTTTTTTCAATACGTTTTTTTTTTCAAAATGAGGGGGTTCTCCCCAACCCCCCTTTTTTCATTTTTTTTATTTTACCCCTTTGTTTTACTTACCTGACCCCAAAAATACATATAAATAAATAAATAAAAAAATCAATTTTTTTTTCGAGATTTCTTTTTCGATATTTTTGTCATTCAATATTTTTTTTTCGGCCTTTTGACTGACCACCGATAAAGTACATTGGCACAGTTCATGGTCCTCTTTACTAATGTCTGGTTTGCCACTTGCACACGTCGCTGCTCATTTCCAAACGTTCTCTTCATCCCACGCCCTCTCTGTGCCCAATCCTGCTTTCTTTCTCTCTCCCTCCTTTCCTGCAAACTCTGGAACCTGTTTCCCTATTCCCTGCCACTTTCCAAACATCTCCTAAAGCTCGCGTGTTCTCTACACCTAGTGCCCAATAGTCTAAAAGCATGCCCTTTGCCTCGTGTGTGCTTATGTGCGAGTATTGCTTCGGCACTCACAGAAGGTTCAACGTATTTGTATTTATTTGAAAAAACAGGGATTTCAGGTCTGAATGAAAATCATTTCCAAGGACACATTTACAAATGGCGGAGGCATTCTGCAGAAGAGGGCCTGTACAATGGCACAAAGATGAGAAAAGGTGGCGATCCAGTTCATGAGGGTGTGAACAAGTACGGTATAGTTTGGGACAGCACAAACAACAGATGACTCACACAGTAAAAGTAGCTTAGGTGGCAAATGATGCAAAAGTTTGTCCCGGGAGGATAGCTCAGCGGCAACGAGCTCGCCTTGAAAGCAAGTCGACACGAAACAACACAGGTTCGATCCCTGGGTCCGCGCTTAGAAACCTCTGTGTAACTTCCTGTAACAGCGCCTCGATGTCCGCTTTAAAAAAATGAAATAAATAAATGAAGGAAACTGGAGTTCTCTCCAGATATACACTAACCCATCATTACGCACCACAATTGTAGTGCACTTTTGCACGAGTATTTTATATATTCATATTAACCAATTAAAAGTTTTGATTTAAATAATAATTTGCGTTTTGTATAGCACCTTGCAGTGGACATATTTACACATTACTATTATTACCCAGTTGAAAGGGGTACTCATTTACTGGCCTTGTCAGGGTTTCGAACCGGTAACCTGTACATTAAAAACACACCACAGCAACAAGCTTTTAACCCACTGAGCCTCCACCCTGGAGAGACGGCACGCTCTCTGCCTAATGCTACAATGCACCTTGAAGTTAGGACCGCGCTACTTAAAACAAAAAACAAAAAGATATACTTTCTAACATTTCAAACGTCACTGCCTTGTAATCCCTCCACGAGAAAACATTGTTTCTAAAGGCCACATTGATGGCAGAAGGAACAGGAGCCAGGAATTCTTTTCCGTGATTTCCCATTTGAAGGAATTGTGTTATCGTAGAAAAACATGTTCATATAATTCTTCATAGGTCTGTTTCCTAACTGAAATAGCATGTCGTAAAGGCAATGCACATACACAAATGGTATAGCTGTAATGTTGAAAGCCCATTGATTAAGCAGTGGCCTCTGGCCTCCACTAAGCTTGGGGGAATCCCGGCAGGTCTTATTCAGCTCTTTATTTCTGGCGGACGATGGACTGGGGGCCAGCGCTTCGAAGTTGAAGAGTCCGGCATTAAGCACTTTAAAGAAATACAATTCTGTGCACTTTAGGGCTGGGAGGATAGCTCAGTGGCAACGTGTTTTTTTCTTGGAAGCAACACAAGCAATGCCTTATGGGTTGGAATGAAGCTGATAACACGTTGTTTTTCAATTTTTTTAATTGTGTTGTGTTTGTGATTTACAGCTGCCATGTGCCACGCCGTTGTTGGTTACGTTTCTCAAAGGGCCGCCAGGGCCGATTATTCTTTGTATTTTGGGCGAAGAGAAAAAGGACAAGGGGAAGCCGGGATCCAGATGGCCGCTGTCACGGGAGTGCCAAGGTCATGGGTTTAGCCCTGGAGGCGCAGTGAGCGGAGCTGCCTGTCTAGGCCAGGGCTGGGCCTCGGCCATCAGATAAAGGTTTGGAATTCGCCCCTAACTTCCAAAGTATCGTGGGTGGCTGCGTGGGTCCCCTAGACAACAGTGTTCCTGTTGTCGTCGAAACGTAAGGTTCACTCTGCTTGTGAGGTAATCACGAAACCCTTGTGCCTAAAATAGAAGCTTTGTTTTACAGTAAAACGAGCTTGCCAAGTTCCCTTCATGTGTCGAGTATATTTTTATAATGTATGCATTTTTTTGTGTAGACAAAATGGGTGGTAGGGGCGCAACTCTGGGTTCTAGCTCCAATCTGCTCACAGACCAGTGATGTTCTCCCCCAAGACAGTGGTGGAATTGTACCAAAAAAAGTAGTGGAACTGTGGTCTCGGCAGGCTCGAGGGTAGGCAGACAAATAGTGTGACATGTGGCAAGGTATTGAGGCCGGGGCATTGCAATAGTCTAAGTGACTAGTAACTAAGGCTTCTATTACAACTTTACACTCGCACAGGGACATGAATCGAGAAATCCTCGGTATAGAATTATACGGAGGAATGTTAAACAGAAAAAAATGAAAGTATTGGAACACCGCTCCTGGCCACTTCCTGCTCACTTCGATCACTGCTCCAAGTACGTGTTACACTTCAATCACTACTCCAAGTATTCGTTCATGCCTCAGCAATCGTCAGGGAGGCAGATCTGGCGTACTCCTCAAAGGAAGTAAAACGCACAACAACCTTTGCATAACCGGTAAATAGCCCGTGTGTTAGTATAGACATGCTCCACTTTAAAAGCCACAAACATACCACACAGCCTGCTGTCCAGTCATTTGGTCAACAGACAATTGGTCGACAGACAAATGGTCGACGCAATTTGGTCGAAAGACAAATGGTCGAATTTTTTTTTTTATTTTTATATATATTTTTCAGGTTTTCGTTTAGGAAAAAAAAGGGTTTTTTAGCAAAAAAAGGGGGTTGGGGGGACCCCCCCAAAAAAAGAAAAAAATGTGAAAATACAACAACAAAAAAAATTCGACCATTTGTCCTGTCGACCTTTTTTTTTCGACCAAATGACCTGTAACCACACAGCCTTCATCACTAAGACGATTCGCAAGGTCGACTGGGACATAAAGTCAATCCAGGCACCAAAGAAAAAGTCACAGTCACACATTACAATTATTTACCACCCGGAACAGAGTGTTTGGTTTATTTTGTTTATTTTTATTGTATTGTGCATTTGTAAGGCGCTTTATACAACAGAATTGTGTTTCAAAGCGCCACAAGTCTAAATGGGAAGGGAACAGGGGAAACAATAGCAATGGCAAAAACAGTACTATACAGTCACAGCCCTACTAGGCCTTGTGGCATTAGGCCGTGCAAGTGCATTGCAGAGAAGTGCAGGGGAAGGGGGTGGAAGGGGAGCACAGGTGTGGAGAGGGGCTGGAGGAGGTCACGGGAGGGAAGTGCTAAGGGGATATAAACAGTGAGCCGTTATAATGTCGACTGCAAAAAGTCGAAAACAAAAATGTAGAAAAAAAAAGTACAAAAAAAATCAAATGTGTTTTTTTTATTTGTATGTTTGTTTGGGTTTAGCTATTAAAAATAAACAGGGGGTTGGGGGGAACGGCGCGTAAAAAAAATTGTTAAAAAAATTCGATTTTTTTTTTCTACATTTTTTTTTCTACATTTTCACTATAAAGCGATATAAACAATGCACCTGAAGGCATATTTGCTTAGTAACATTGGTTAAAACTAGGGTAGTAACTTATGAAACTGGCACAGTCTGGCCAAACAAGTGGCCCAACCAAGAAAAGAGAACCAGAACCACATCACTCCATTAGAGAGGGACCTGAAAAAGGTGGCATCAGACCAACAACATAAAAGAAGGGAACAGGTTCACTACTCCTAAAGCACTAACAGATTAAAAAAAAACAAAATTTAGATCAGACACAATTCCAAGAAATCACAAAGCATTTTTTATTTATTTTATTTTTTTTGCTTTAATTAAGAACAATTTTTAGCAAAAAGAACGGCAGAGGTAATGCTCTGTATTAGATTGACAATCAATAAGATGTCTGACCCTCGCTAGAAAAAAGGGACATGTAACAATGTTCCTTCACATGGAAAGTAAAGGTGCCAAGCATTTAATGATTACCAAATTAAAAGTGATTGAAATGTAGACAATAAAAAAATCAGAGTGCAATAAAAAGAAGCAAAACATTTTATAACAGAAGGAAATGTGAAAATGAATAAATAAGAAGTGCCACCAAAAGAGGACAGAGTCACAAGAAACTATGAAAGCCAATTACCCACCACCAGCGTGACCGGGTGACAGCGTAGACGAGAGGAAATATCTCAAAGAAAACAACCTCAAGTATTGAAATGTTTTTAAACAATAATATTTACAGCTCGAGACACACTTACGTTATATTTGCCTATGATTCATTTAAAATGGAGCTGCTGTAAAAAACACAGTGAAGAGGCTGCCTACTCAAGTTTCGGCTATATGCAGCCAAATTTCTTTCAAAGGCTGAGCCTTCATCAGGGCGAAACAACAATGTAACAATGATCTGGGTACGCACTCCAAAAGTGCTGGGCAAATTCGTAGTCATGATGTTAAAGCCAGGAAAGAATCCCGCAGGCTGAGCTCCGCGCGTCACCACAAACTGCGTCTCAGTTCACAAATGCATGATGCGAACAATGATAACTGGGCGAGAAATCACTAGGTCGCGAGGCTGATCCAGGCAAAATACCAGCCTTTTGGTAGCGTTCAATTATCCCACCAGTTCTTGCCGGATAGCAATTATGCCTTAATGATTGAGTTCTCATTCTAGGGTCTGTAGGCAACGTCTGTACCCTAATACCTATGCAAGCAACTGATGTAACCAATCTTTTAAAGCAAAAAGCGCCTAGGTGCCTCCAGGTTAGGTGTCCTATACAAATGTCAAATAAATAAATAAATAAATAAATAAATAAATAAATAAGGTTGTACCCTGCTCCAGGTAAACAAGTGGCCCATTCTGCCCAGAAAAACGGGCCCATATCAAAATCATGGGCTGGCACTTCATGCATTGTCCTGTAGGCCAGTCCAAGCCTGTAAACAGGATTTCACCACCGGATGTACTTGGAAGTAAGGCACTAGGGAAATGTCCAAAGGGCCAAGCACTCAATTTTGGGCCAGTCTGTTGTAGGGCAATGTGGGCTGGTCTGAAGCTTTATTATACAGTCTATTGTTAGTTTTAACTGATGTTACTGGTCCAGTGTACATTTTTTACAAATGTTCCCAAAGTGTACCACCACCCTAAGAGTGTGTTGGAAAATGGCATTTTTTTGTGGAAGCTAGATTTCCCTTTTCATTTAGGGAAAGTAGCCAATGCTGTGTCACAGCGTAGAGGCAGCCATATTGCCAGAACAGTGCCCTCTGCCCAAGCCGGACAGACTGAAAGTCCTTCAACAATGACAGGCATGCCGCCCTGTTTGGCACATGCTTGTGCAAGGGATGGTTTGTTTTGGGTGAAATGAAGCACGCAGGTGGCCAGTCCCGAACCCAAAAATGAAACTGAAATTCAAAGGAAGAAAATGTGTGAACTGAAAAAAAAGCCAATGCTGTCATACTCTGCACACTGCCCATTGTAAAGTGTGCCTTTTATGGGCAGAGTTCAAAGCAGGTATCGGGCCTGGGGTATGCAACCTGCGCTCCTCCAGATTTCTGGGACAATGATTCCCATGATCCCTCACTATTGATAAGGCTGATGGGAGTTGTAGTATTTGTAGTACAAAACATCTGGAGAGCCAAAGGTTAGAGAGTAGCCCCTCTCTGCACCGCCCCCTTTCCAGGCTGAAACAGAAACTGTGAGATGCACAACTAGGAGAAAGGATTAGGTTGTCAGAGATGCCCTTTAGGTAATAAAGGATGGGGCAGTTTACCAATACTGGCTTGTGAGGCGGTCAGGCTCGGTGGTTACTGGCTTGTGAGGCTGTCAGGCTCGGTGTTTACTGACTTGTGAGGCGGTCAGGCTCGGTGGTTACTGGCTTGTGAGGCTGTCAGTCTCGGTGGTTACTGGCTTGCGAGGCTGTCGGGCTCAGTGGTTACTGGCTTGTCAGGCTGTCGGGCTCGGTGGTTACTGGCTTGCAAGGCTGTCAGGCTCGCTGGTTACTGGCTTGCAAGGCTGTCAGGCTCGATGGTTACTGGCTTGCGAGGCTGTCGGGCTCAGTGGTTACTGGCTTGTCAGGCTGTCAGGCTCAGTGGTTATTGGCTTGCCAAGCTGTGCGGCTCGGTGGTTATTGGCTTTTGAGGCTGTCAGGCTCGCTGGTTAATGGCTTGTGAGGCTGTCAGGCTCGGTGGTTACTGGCTTGCGAGGCTGTCAGGCTCGGTGCTTACTGGCTTGTGAGGCTGTCAGGCTCGGTGGTTACTGGCTTGTGAGGCTGTCAGGCTCGGTGGTTAATGGTTTGTGAGGCGGTCAGGCTAGGTGGTTACTGGCTTGTGAGGCTGTCAGGCTCGGTGGTTAATGTCTTGTGAGTCTGTCAGGCTCGGTGGTTACTGGCTTGTGAGGCTGTCAGGCTTGCTGGATACTGGCTTGTGAGGATGTCAGTCTCGGTGGTTACTGGCTTGTGAGGCTGTCAGTCTCGGTGGTTACTGGATTGTGAGGCTGTCCGTCTCGGTGGTTACTGGCTTGTCAGGCTGTCAGGCTCGGTGGTTACTGGCTTGTGAGGCTGTCAGGTTCGATGGTTACGGGCTTGTGAGGCTGTCAAGCTTGGTGGTTACTGACTTTTGAGGCTGTCAGGCTTGGTGGTTACTGGCTTTTGAGGCTGTCAGGCTCGGTGGTTATGCTGTCAAGCTCAGTGGTTACCGGTTTGTGAGGCTGTCAGGCTCGGTTGTTAATGGCTTGTGAGGCTGTCAGGCTTGGTAGTTACTAACTTGTGAGGCTGTCAGTCTCTGTGGTTACTTGCTTTTGAGGCTGTCAGGCTCGGTGGTTACGCTCTCAGGCTTGGGGTATACCGCTTTGTGAGGCTGTCAGGCTCAATGGTTACTGGCTTGTGAGGCTGTCAGGCTCAGTAGTTACTGACTTGTGAGGATGTCAGGCTCTGTGGTTACTGGCTTTTGAGGCTGTCAGGCTTGGTGGTTACTGGCTTGTGAGGCTGTCAGGCTCGGTGGTTACTGACTTGTGATGCTGTCAGGCTCGGTGGTTACTGACTTGTGAGGCTGTCAGGGTCGGTGGTTGATGGCTTTGAGGCTCTCAGGCTCAGTGGTTACTGGCTTGTAAGGCTGTCGGGTTTGGTGCATACTGGCTTGCGAGGCTGCCGGGATCTGTGGTTACTGGCTTGTGAGGATGTCAGGCTCGATGATTAGTGGCTTGCGAGGCTGTCGGGCTCAGTGGTTACTGGCTTGTCAGGCTGTCAGGCTCAGTGGTTCCTGGCTTGAGAGGCTGTCAGGCTCGCTGGTTACTGGCTTGTGAGGCTGTCAGGCTTGCTCGTTACTGGTTTGTGAGGCTGTCAGGCTCGGTGGTTACTGGCTTGTGAGGCTGTCAGGCTCGCTGGTTACTGGCTTGTGAGGCTGTCAGGCTCGCTCGTTACTGGCTTATGAGGCTGTCAGGCTCGGTGGTTACTGGCTTGTGAGGCTGTCAGGTTCGGTGTTTACTGGCTTGCGAGGCTGTCAGGCTCGGTGGTTACTGGCTTGTGAGGCTGTCAGGTTCGGTGTTTACTGGCTTGCGAGGCTGTCAGGCTCGGTGGTTACTGGCTTGCGAGGCTGTCAGGCTCGCTGGTTACTGGCTTGTGAGGCTGTCAGGCTCGGTGGTTACTGGCTTGCGAGGCTGTCGGGCTCAGTGGTTACTGGCTTGTCAGGCTGTCGGACTCGGTGGTTACTGGTTTTTCAGGCTGTCAGGCTTGCTGGTTACTGGCTTGCAAGGCTGTCCGGCTCGGTGATTACTGGCTTTTGAGGCTGTCAGGCTCGCTGGTTACTGGTTTGTGAGGCTGTCAGGCTTGGTGGTTACTGGCTTGTGAGGCTGTCAGGCTCGGTGCTTACTGGCTTGTGAGGCTGTCAGGCTCGGTGGTTACTGGCTTGTGAGGCTGTCAGGCTCGGTGGTTAATGGTTTGTGAGGCTGTCAGGCTCGGTGGTTACTGGCTTGTGAGGCTGTCAGGCTCGGTGGTTACTGGCTTGTGAGGCTGTCAGGTTCCTTGGTTACTGGCTTGTGAGGCTGTCAGGCTTGGTGGTTACTGGCTTTTGAGGCTGTCAGGCTCGGTGGTTACTGGCTTGTGAGGCTGTCAGGTTCGCTGGTTACTGGCTTGTGAGGCTTTCGGGTTGGGTGTTTACTGGCTTGCAAGGCTGTCGGGATCTGAGGTTACTGGCTTGTGAGGCTGTCGGGCTCTGTGGTTACTGGCTTGTAAGGCTGTCAGGCTCAGCTTGTTAAGGTCTTGCTCCTCACAAGCTAGTGCTTTGAATTTCCACAAGTCCTGACTCAGCGCTTTACCCTTCCTTGTTTAATAGGTTCCTCTCAAATCAAAAAAGTGGGAAAAAGCTTGTGCACCAAAGAAAACATACAGGGCCGGATTCATGTTTTTTTTGCTTTTTTGTATTTTTTTGCACGGTTTAAATTGACATTACAGTGCTGAAAAATGACTTTGCACTGCCTACACAAAACCTGATTCATTGAACTGTGCAAAGTCAGTGCAAAGTAATTTTGTACTGCAAAAATAACTATGCACTGACTATGGACTGCAAAAATACACTTTGCCCAATTCACGAATCAGGTTTTGTTTTTGTATCGGCAGTGCAAAGTCACTTTTCAGCAGTGCAAAGTCACATTGAACCGTGCAAAAAAATTCCCTGAATCGGGCCCACAATATATGATTGTCATACATGGCACTCTGTGTCTAACCATTGTGACCGGAAACACGTGGCACTGTGTGGCCGTAACGCAACGGTACCTCCTGTGCATGTTCTAGATTGCGAGTGATTGTTGTCCTCTAGCGACTGAAATAAAAAACAAACAAAAACAATGGTCCTGGCAATGCCGCCCCCTGACAAAAACTCGGGTCTTATTTTGCGAGTGTGGGACTTAATTCCTGTGCATTACAGTTCATTAACAGACTGCTACGCTGCATTGAGATGTTTGGTAGAGCCCGGGCCTGATCGATTTGGCCTCTACCTTTCACCCTCCTCTGGAGCATGCGAAGAATGCAATACACACGCACTCACACGCACCTTATACCCGTGATTCCACTGATGTAGCTGCTCGCGGAGCAAAGTCGCCGCCCACACCTCCGTGCACGGCGCGCGCGTGGTGGAGTGGGGCCTGCAACGTTGAGGTCGCGTGCACTCCTGCCCCGAGAGCGACGGAGCATGTCAACCCTTCTCGGCAGATGAAATGAGCGCCTGTGCGTTTGCGCAAAAGCGCCAACGTTTTACATTCATCTGTGGCGCTTAGAAGTCACGCGGCTGCTGCAGGAAGCCGCTGCGTGAGAGTGCCGCGATGCCGGATTTGGCAAATAGAGCGCTACAATGAAGACATGCGTTATGATCTGTTTCGAGTTACCGAAATGGACGGTCATTGTATGTGGTAGCGTGACTACCTCACTCGCCACCTCATGGGCAAACAAATATATTAAAAGACATATCACCCTCTTCTAAATTAAGCCCAATAACAATATCATTTTGATGTATTGCAATTTGTCAGTCCTGCCGTTGCAAGTGAAGGGGTAAACTCCTCTGTAGCGCTGCGAAAATGGGTCAATCCGTTGCTAGGCGCTGGGTGCGTTTCGGTGTTTCGTTATACAGGTCCGCAATCTTCTGCTCGACCTCCCCAAACCCCCTTTTAAGACCTCGTGACTGTGTTTTTGCCCTCTGTGTTTTGATCCGGGGCCAGACTGCAAGTGAGCTTTGCTCAACTTGCAGGCGGCACCGGACAGGATGGCGGAAGGCAACCAATACGCCCCAGGTCACACGGTGCGGCGGCGGCGGCGCCTCTGCTTACCTATGCCGCGTTGCTGCGTGAATGAGGCGGTGAGTCATTCATAGTTATCCAAGGCCACGGAGGGGGCGTGGGGGTTGGTGACTAAAGAAGGAAAAAAACACCGAGCTATCCTTGACAGCCGGGAGTGGAGGGGGGTGGGGGGGCGGGGTTTGGTGGCGGAGAGACCGGGCGAATCCTCCGTAGGAACGAGGGTGCTCCTCCGCAAGTGTGGCTTTTTAGATCTATACACCCGCCCAGGCGTGGGCACACACGCGTGTGCACTCCCAGAGAGACGCCTGATTGTGAGTTTCCGATCCTTAGCGGTGGAGCACAAAAGCCGGGCTGTGCCATGGACGCGATGCCCACTCACCAACGCGATGCACGGGCAACCTGAAGAACCGAGCCAGTCTACGCATAGCGGGGCTAACTGACCCCTACTGTACCCCTTCCTCCCCCCAAAAACAGGAATACATCATGCAGAAAAGAGGGCGGGAGGTAGGGGTGATGAAGAGAGTGGCGGCATAAGGAAGAGCGACAGGCAGGGGGTGTTATAGGGAGAGAGAGAGTAAGCAAGAGGGGGGAGAGAGAGAAGAGAGGGGAAGAGGGAAAGAGGGGGATGGTCTGTGTGTGAGAAAGAAAAAGACAGCCAGTGAGGGAAGGAGGGGCCGAGAGACACACGGAAAGAAAGGGCAAGGGGGGGAGGAAAAGGGAGAAGGGGAAATAGTGCGTGTGTGAGAGAGGGAGGGTGATAGCCAGGAAGAGAGAGGGAGTGAGAGAAAGGGAAGGAGAGAGCGTGGGAAAGGGTGTGAATGTGTGTGTGTGTGTTTGTAAGAGAGAGAGAGCAGCACTCGAGAAAGCGTACACGGTATGGTAAAACAAAAAAAAAAACCTTCCGGCCAGGAGGGGCCGTCCCCCCTCCAGCCCCCCCCCCACCCCCACCCAATATTATATAGCCTTGTAAAGGTCCCACGGGCTGTCTATTTGAAGAGACTGGCAGTACATTTAGCACCCCCGTGGTGCACCCCCTGTTTATCCCCCCCCGTCCCCCAATATCCAGCACTCCAGCATTGAGACCCGTCCTTTCCATTTCATGAAATAAACATGTGTCATGACGTTACAGGAAGACACTTCAAAGCGGCTGCGCTCTGACAGGCGACGGTGTCATTACATCTCGGAATCGGACGGAGGGGGGGGGGGTTCTTTCCTGTGTGTCCAGTCTCTTTGTGGGAGCAGCGTTTGGCCTTTTCTAAACGAGAGTGCTCTATGTGAGGGAAGAGAGGCCCTCTCCAGATTGCCCAGACAGGCAGGGGTTAAATAGACAAGCAACCTGTGCCTTGGGGTGCCTGCCTCCCCTCCCGAGCTTTCTTCCAGCTACAAGTTAGGTGGGGGCGGGGGGGGGGGTACAGATTGAGAAACAGGGCTGGAGATGGGCAACCACTTAAAGGGTTTCTGTAAACAAATAGAGCCTGGGGGAGAGGTGGGGGCAAAGTGACAGAGAGGCAAATAAAGAGAGAGTGATGAGAGAGAGGAGTGGATGAAAGAAGAGAGACAGTTGAGGGGTTGGAGAGAAGGAGCCCAGAAGGAGTACACGGAGAGAGAAAGGGGTGGGACTGTGACGGGGGAGAGGTTTCTAGCGAGTGCATTCATTCATCCAAGCACACACCTGCGGGCGCCAGGCGCGGGGTGACAGCGCAGGCAGGACTTCGTGAGCAGGCAAGGGTGGGCTGCAGCAAAGGCCGGCGCGTGAAGCAGGCGCAGGGGAGACGGGGGCGGGGAGTGAGGCCGCCCACAGACTGCCAGGTCGCTGCCTCGCCGTGTTCCTCATTCCTCCGCCGACCACGGGAGGACGAGCAGGCAGGGACGGCTGCTGCTGCTGCTGCTGCGGGGACTGTCCCTGGGCGCTCGAGGACGACCCCAGACGGAGAGCACCGTCCCCCAGGAGGGGTCGGGGGGCGGGTGGAGCAGGGGAGACCGACGCCCCCACAACCCAGGGTGGGATGCCCGCGGGAGGAGGCGAGGGGGGCTAGCATGATGCCTCGCCTGCTGCCGGCTGCCAGGAGGAGTACGGGAGAGGAGGAAGGCGGAGGAGGAGAGGAAGGGCTCGCCGCGCTGGGGAGCGAGAGGCACACGCAGCTCCAGCCTGTTGGGATCGCGGGGGGACAGGCAGCCCCGGGAGCGGTGTGCCCTCCCCGCGCAACATAGCGCCTGGATCTTGTACACTGGGGACCTCGAGGCGCAGGGCGCCAGCGGACACGCGCCTGCTGATCTTTATACGACATTTTTGTGTTTATTTTTTGTTTTTGTGGTTGGAAGATAAGAGCCGGGATCAGGATCTCTGCTGCACAAGAGGACGTCCAAGCCATGCCCAGGTACGCTTCCTTCAAGGCTCTCCCTAATCGCGCCTGAATGCTCCGCAGACCTGTCACTGTCTGACACTCACTGAGTGTTTGCTGAGTCTAGTCTAGCTGACAGCCTGAAGCGGAGTGTGGACACTGTCTGCCTGGCATTCAGAGAAAATGGGTCACTGCCCAAAGGGGGGCCTCTGTCACTTTACAATGCTGACCACATCGTGTCTGCTGCGCGAAAATCACTTACCGAAAATCACCTACCCAAAATCTCTCTCACCGCTCGAAAGTCACGAATTGGGTTTCACGCCCCAATCCCCTGCCCCTCTAGGTGATTGCTTAGCCACAATCTCGCTCAATCTCCCCCACTTTACTGCCGTCTCTTCATCTACAGAGGGTGTCTCTTACTGGTCCCCACCCGTGAGATGTGTTTTGGTGCCTGGATTTCGCCGAATCTGTTTCCATCTCAGAGGTTCTCATCCAGTGCCTGGATCTCGCTGTTTCTCCGTCATCTTTATCACGCGTGATCCATTTCATCGTCAGAAACCGGACATATTCCCCCCCCCCCACACACACACGCACACACCCGCAACTTACTACATTTGTTTTACTGCCCAGTCTGACCTGTAATTGATTGATTTTGAAGTCGACTAGAGAGTCATTTCTCCGCTCGAAACGCACCCCAGAGAGACCGACCCTACGCCGATGTCGTAGCCCCTCAGCTCCGTCACCTCAGCATGCCATGAGCAATTTGCAAAGACTTGCCAGCTCGTGCCATCGCTCCCGGGGAGGCCGTGGCACGGGGGTCGCCCTGCGTGCAGTCGCGCGCACTGGCAGACAAGCCTGCGTTATATTTGGTGCAGAGATGTACTGTGAGTTAGTGTACGGGGGTGGGGCATTATCAGCGGGCCTAAATAACACCCCCTTCCCTCCCCAACGAGATAAAATATGCAAGACCTTCTTTTGAAATGGGGCATTTCGAAGGAACCCTCCCGCCCCCTATATATTATACAACAGGCCGGAATCCTAAGAGTGATTTTGGAAAAAAAAGGGCGTGTCGTTATCCTTATAGCAGTGGTCTAAAATCGGTATATAACTGTCAACGCAACATGAAAAAGGTCCGCAAAGGCCAGCGTATTGCTGGGGAGCTGAACCACATACGAAGTTGCTCTTTGCACGCTCGCACGTACAAGTTACATGCGATCGAGTCCGGCGATAGTCCGCGAACCTCTTCTAGCTCACAGACGCGCCGCTTCCACTTCGCAGCACAAGCCCCTTGCGTCGCTGTGATTGTCCATGTCACGCCGTTGGGGGATGAGCCATTTTGTGCCAACCCTGTCGCGGGATCTAGTGAGATCTTGGATTGTAGACGGCATTTGCAGCCAGGCCCCTGCCCCACGAGTCTCCAGCCCCCCCCCACCCCCACCCGCTGACGTTCACCGACCTCCTGTAATCAGTGGCGGGAACTCGGGTGGGCCAGGGGTTGAACACACGGGTAACCTGCGAGCCCCTTGCTCCGTTCGTTTCAAATTTGAGCGAGTCGCGGACCCCCCTTGTGTGCGGGAGGGGGGCTCACACCAGCCCCTGACTGCGGGGCAGACTCTGCGGCGATACAGTAGCGCTGCCAGGGCAGTCTGGCTGGGGGCGAAAGGGTTAATGAGCACAGGATTAACCTGGTCTGAGGTCCTTAAGCATTCAGACACCTCCTCGCGCCGAAAGACTTGACGTGCTCGCTTAACCCGTTCACCGCCGGGTTACCCGCACAGCCGCCTGCGTGCACGAGTGTCACCTCCGGGTGCGGGGAGGAGTTGGGCGTGCAGACAGCGAGGCAACCGCAAGTGGAAGCATGGCCATGTGGGACTTGGGTTTCTGGCTGCCAATGAAGCCAGTGGGTCCAGCAGTCGCAGTGAGGTACGGCTGGGGGGGAGGGCATGCGCCTAGCACGAGAGCACCCCCTTCTCGGACTGCTGTGTTCCTCCAGGCACGACCCCTAAGGGGGGGGGCAGAACAGGAGACACTGCACTCCACTAACCAATCGACGAGGAAATGTCTATTGGCTCCACAAATCACCAGCAGTGAATAGTGGCGGGCACAGTTCTAAAAAGTCTTCCCCAGCACCCCCTGGTTCGTCCGCACATGCAGCGCCCACACACACCAAGACCCGGGGGGCAGGCGCACTCACATGCGAAGACATGCAGGGACACTGGCGCACAGACAACCGTGTACACACCCAGCCACAAGCACGGGCAGACACACGGACGCACACAGTACATGAAGGCAGGCAGGCGTGCGCACACACGCTGGCATAGACACACTGTGGCATACCCAAGCAGGCGGATGCCAAACACACATGCAGCATACTGACATGATGCAGGCTCAAGAAAATGCAGAGGCGCGCGCACAGAGTAGCACATATACACCACGCAAGGACGAACACACAGAAGGGCGCATGCACGCGCGGTTCCACCCACACCTAGTCCGCTGTAGACTGCTTGCTGTAGATACAGCCGCGCTGATAGCAGGTGTGCGGACTTCCCTGTCAGGGACACGTGAACCCTACCCTGTTCGAAAAAGCTGGCTGCCCAGACACGTCCAGCTGGGCTAGGGTGTAGGGCAGAACCCACGGCACGAACCCCCCACAGACGCGGCAGAAATGCCCCCAGTTCGTGTTGCCGGTGATTGTGGCAGAAGTTCGCCCGCTCCTCTGCCGACCTGCCAGGATCGTTTTCGAGTTTAGCCTTCCTGGCTCCAGTGGGCGCCCCGAAGCCGAACTCGCACCACCGACGGCGAGAGCCCCACGCCGCGTGTTGAAGACTTCTACCCAACACAAGTAGGAGCTGAAACACGCACCCGTCTTCTAGAACAATAAAAAACAAAAACATAAAAAATAATAAACCTTGCCAGATCGCTTTCTGGTCCGTGGTTTGAAAAGCAACCCCCTCCAGATCCGACACGTGACTGCCCCCTGTCTGCAGAGAAGGGCAGGGCACCGTTTCTCACATTAGCTGCATGGGCCGGACCTTGAGCACACAGGGTCGGCTGAAGATGTGTCAGGGCTCAAAGGGCGGGTGAGCGACACGGTGATAAGAATGTCGCTGGATACTGCAAATCCTGAGAGCGGTGACGGTCTGTGGACTCTAACAAAGGTTAGCCCGTAAAGCACGCGCGTAAAGCGCACACTTAGCGCTTGAATCACAGAAGCGTTTTATAATGACGCAACCCCTTAGGAAAATGTGTTGTGAATCAGGCCCTCAATGTCCTGATTTAAAAGAAGTATGTTGCTCTCTCATATGACTGCCAGCATGGGGGCATCAGCCACCTCCTCCCCCACCCAACCACCTCAAGGCCCATTTTAAATAAAACATGTTGAAAGGCCCTGATGCCGTCCATGTGTACACACAACGTTGCTAATGATAACCCACTCTGGCAACAGGCCCTCACATTGCGGCGGGGAGCGGCCCACCAGAAGGATCACAAGGAGGGCACTGCCAGCCAGCATGAGGTTACGTTTTCTATTGTGCGACGAAGAAACTACACTCCTGGCCCCTTCGGCCCCGGTGCTATTCCCCTGTCAAGGCAATCGCCAAAAGGCCAGTTGCCAGTTGGGTATGCATTGCGCTATCAATGCTCTCTCCCCTAATGGCCCGTATACTGCATGGCGGTTCTTTTAATCTATTGTTATGCAAAGCGCTGTCTCGCTAATGTCCCGAGCGCAGCGCTACAGGCGCGTAGCGAGAGAGGAATGCACGTCTGGGAAATGGCCTATTTCCCCTCACTCCACAACGGAGAGGGCTTATTCCTAACACGCTTCTGACAGGACCCTCGAAGAGGCATCTCCTGGAAGCGAGTGGGCCTCGGAGCGGCACTCTTCTTGCTCGAAGAGCGCACTTCACTTGGCGGAAGTTCCCAAAAATGAGCCGGGGCTGTCCTTTGCTTATTGTTATCAGCACATTTAGAGAGGGTGATGGTCTAATGGCAACACTGCCTACTTTGGGGGCAGAACGCCTACGTTCTGATCTACCCCTCAATGTTTGGTGTAAAAATAGTGTGATCGTGGGCACATCTTCATTCTCCCAGAGCCCCATTTCCCTTAAGTGCTATATGTTTTGTTTTTTTTTGGGGTGGGGGAGAACTAGGATATAGGCCAGCCACCATTATACCACACATAACTAAATAAATATCATATAGTTATTCGAGTCTGGCCTAGAGAAGCGGAGATAAGTCAAGACTTCTAGGCGAATAGCCCAACGTGCTGCTTCGAGGCGGCCCAGAGACCCGCATTACTGACCCCTCGAGCAAGTCCCCCACAAGCCCATGCGCCTGAACCGGAGGGCCCCCGGGCGAGGAACCCATTCCTGGCTCATCATGGCACCCGTGGAACCCATCGACGCCCCATGAATCACGCCGATGACGCGGTCAGGCCGCTATTTGTGTAAGTGCGCACCTGCTCCAGCCCACGGGCTGGCGGGTGCGCCGCAACCTCCCCTGGACACGGCGTGGAATGTGCCTGTGCGCCTGGCGTGCCACCTGCATTCCCGCCGGGCGCTTCCACGGCACCTTCACACGCGGACCCAGTCCACCCATCCCCACCTCCACGCTCCTCACGGCACCAGCACCCCCCTGTCCTGGCTATCCACACCGTGTACAGCGCTCTGCTGCTCACGAGACAGGTTGGCGCTTTAAACGGTACAGTGTCTTGCGCGCTCTATAAATAAATAAATAAATATACAACAGAAAACATAAATATGTGCACGACCCAGAGTAAATCCGCAGCCCTGCACGTGTAGACCGTGTCATGTCACGGCACACCCCTCAGGCCCCCAGCTCCTATTGGGTGTGTAGTGTATACACATTGTCTATTTAAACAATGGATGCACCCATTGAAAAACACTTTGTGAACCAGGCCACGAGTGTACACTCGTTAGCGCCATGGACTCAAATACGCATTAAAATGTTGTTTGTGTAACAGTTCCTGCGGGATTGTTCCCGCCTCTAAGCGCTGTATAGATGCGTGTTATTGTTCCTCTGTCCAATGGTGCTCAGTGTGCGGCCCTTGGAAGGAATACGGACCGTCCTTCGAAGCAGTGACGGCAGGCTGCACCCGGGCCTCCGTGGCACGCCCTAAACACACTGAGCTATCTCACCACATTACAGTTGTCCTTTGGGGGGGACCCCACACACTTTCACACCTCTTGCACCAAGCAGACTGTTGTGACCACCACCTAATGCACAAGTCCCTTCAGCCACGGGGCTGCCCGAAAAGCAATGATAGCTCCTACTTGTATAGAGCGCTTTCTGGCACATAGCACAGGAAATACATGTGGATACTATTGTCCT
This sequence comes from Ambystoma mexicanum, assembly GCF_040938575.1. Taxonomy (NCBI): domain Eukaryota; kingdom Metazoa; phylum Chordata; class Amphibia; order Caudata; family Ambystomatidae; genus Ambystoma; species Ambystoma mexicanum. Next base: position 583,002,335 of record NC_090940.1, read on the forward strand.
GCTCGTGGTTACCACCCTATGATCTCAGCGGGGTGAACGGCTGATCCCTCTTCACTGCTGCTTGCATGTATGTCTCAGCAGCAGGAGCTACACCCACTGAGCTATCTCGGATACAATCCCAGATGCAGGCAACGTCTAATTTCTTGGCAATGCCGTATCGCTGCGCTTCATAAAAAACAGACCCTCCCTGACACGACCACGGCAGGTCCCCCAATTATGGCCAGCATCAGTGCCACCTCCATATCCATGCGCTTGAGGCCGGAGCTGTAACACAAGGTAGACTCAGAGGATTTGGGGCCTTGCTGTTATCTGTGCCAGGTCCTAGCATAAGTCTTACTGAGGGGCAAAAGGATGCGTGTGCAGTGGCTGCGCCCCATGTTGCTTTTACAACTCAAGTACTCCTGGGCCTAGACCCACACCACTTGAGCACATTATGAAATAATTACGGTTTAGCAGCTCTGTAAGGTCTGCATTTGTGTATACAAATGCACGGAAAAGTCTGGTACTTTGGCAGGGTGTGGGGCAGTGTAGGGGCTCTGACATATTTTCAATGTACAACGGTTCGCACATGGTAACACACTACATGCACTCATTTTGTTTGATATATATGTGAAACTTCTTTTTAAACTCGATTACCCTCTGGCCCTCATAGTTTGCAAGGTACGTGTAATCTCCCGTATGAGGGGCCGTGAAAAGGCAGCCATATCCACATGTTTAGGCTACACTTAATTAAAGTGAGCAATAATACTTTACAAGCTAACACTAATAACATAGTGATTTATGAATATGGCATTCATTTGTATTAAGGACTCTCTGATCTAAACCCGGTCTCAAAGGGTTGTTGATGTGGGGGTTTTTCTAAAGCTGATTTCCAGAAAAAGAGAAACAAAGACAGCTACAGTGCGCGCATGTGTGTGTGAGAACGCGCGCACGTACACACGCGCCCTGGCCGGTCTTCATGGTTTGGGCAATGAAACAACACAATCAGACATGTCTAGTTCAACCATGGGCCTACAAGGCTCCCCTCTAGACTCAGGGTCCATGATTATGCAGGGGCCCCTAGGTTGGCCCCAGGCCTAAGCGGTCGGGCCCTTGAGGCCACTGTCCTCTCCGCACAGTCTCTTTCATTATGGACTACTGTGCTGATAATGCCACCCACTGGGCTGGTCAATTGCTTCTTGGAGACATAATTGTTAAAGGAGCAGGACTTTATGCTTGGCCTGAGTAATGACAGTTCATGCTACTTCCAGAGCCTTCAAATTGTGTGTCTGTGGGTCCTAGCACTACATTCGGAAAACCTCACAATTACTCTGACAGTATGCTTTATATAGCACTTTCTTTGGTGGGAGGTTGCACGTTGTACAGCTCACACAGCCTAAAAGACACGCCTCAATGTGTCAATAGTGGATCCATCAATGTCATTTCAAGGGGGTCCTAGAGAACCAGAAGATAGATAATGTCTGGTCTTACAGCCATATTCTTATGTACCCAAGACTCATTTGTGGGACCATTGTGTGGACTGGCACACTCTTTTGGTGGCGGTCCAGAGTTTGCGCATAGAGTCACCCTTGCATCCAATCAAACTGAGGTTTCATTTCACCAACTATTTCAGGGCCCTCTTCTGGAGTTACATTGTTGAATTGTTCTGCCAATACACCAGATAATCCCAGGCTGGACCTTTCCCCCATTAAATCGATGCCACCGCCCGAAACACTAATACCATGGCATATATCCATGGCATCACTGTCGCAGAGCTCAGGCGATATCTTTGATATTGATTCAGCTTTTGGAAAGGGGTACATGTTTATATGTAATCAGTTCCCTTTGACTGTACACCCGTCTAGACACCTGTGGGTCCTCAACAGCTGTCTATGGAAAGTGACAGTGAGTCTCCTGCAGAAACTGTTTAAACAAGCCCCATTGTCTGCTGTAGACTAACATGCCACGTTGACCTCATTGTTGGAGAATTTGAGGGACTCAACGGAGGCTTAGTTGGCAGGCAGACTTGCAGAATCACCCAAAGATCTCTGTCAGGTCACCCACGCTCACATCTTAAATTTAAGACCATCTAGACTTTCATGCTACCAACTGCCCAGATAACCCAGTAAGAGGGCGCGGGCGGCACCCAAAGCCAGCTTCTGGGCCAGCCTGCCAGAGGGGGGATTCCCATGTAGGGACTTGGAGCAGAAATTCAAGCCGCATTAGATCATCGTTGGGTCCAATAACCCAGGACAGTCTGGTTGCCGGGCCAAAGTGATTCATTCCGGAATATTCTGTGGCCAAGACCCATTTTACTGGTAGGTAACCCAACATATGGTACTTGCATGTGGTTTGCTTTTCCTAAACATTATTATGACTTTTCCTACTTGTAGCCAACCAAAAACACAAACACCCGCCTTCCCACCTTTCAGCCACCCACGACCCACGCATAACCGACTGAGATGATTTTGTCATGTTATAAACACGTATTCCTTCGACTTTATAAAACTCTTCCAATAGTTGTAATTGCTGTAATTGTCTCCTGAACCACACTTTTGAGTGCTACCCATTCATGCGTCTTAACTAGGAAGTCCAACTCATCAGCGTTGCTTAGCATCACTTTTCCAAATATTGAGCTTTTATACTTATGAGCAAAACTTTATTTGAGAGCACATCAAGCTGCACATTTATTCCAGGAAATGTTGAGTCAGACATGTGGTGATGTGATCTGGAAACTTATCAAGTCCCAACATATCCCCAAAATGTGCTCACTGGCGTTGAGATAGCCATTAACTGTTGAGTCTGGTCTACACCTTTAATTTGACTTTGTTGGCCTGGTTTATAAAAGTGTTTTCCGATGGCACAATCCAACTGGAAAACGCTTTGTAAATAGGCCCAATGTCTGTTAACCCCTACCTTCCTGTAAGTCACTGCAATGCATATTTGGTCTTGGGTTTTTCTATTGCTTTCAGCAATATTCCATAGTCTCAGCGATTTTAAAAGAACGGTTCTAAAGTCTCTCAGTTGAGGAAGAAGAACTTAAAATCCCACAAAAATAAACTGATAATTGAAACGTTTTAAAAATGTCAATTTAGTCACTTTTGGAATTTTGCATAAAAATGTATATTATTCTACTTATTTCACACTGATTTATGTTGAGAGCAAATGTACACAGTGCCCTCGTTTAGTCTACAATTCTTCTTCAAGCTTATCCGTTTTAAAAAAAAAAATGTTGTACAGGGGGGACTTTTGCCCCAGGCATTTGCTAGGTATCCACACATGTTACTCATTTGCCTTCCACATGTAAACGCAACGACTATTCATATTCTGCACGTGCGCAGCACTTACCCACAGTGCTCAATTATAGAGCACTTTAGACATGTAGCGATTATGAACATTGTCTTCCCCCATTCTCTCCTGCTCGTTTCCTTGATACCTTGCGTTTCGCTTCTAGTTTAAGCTCTATACAAATAGCACGTAGTGTTCTCATGACTTACATACGTAGGTATTCTGATTGTGGGTAATTGCAGCCGTTTAGTGTATACCTTAGATACCCGTTTCCAAACGAATTGCAATGAGCAATTTACTCATCGTGTGGAGAAGACAAGCGAATGAGTCCAACTGAGCAGCTGAACTTCTCTGTCATATCGGAGTGGAAACCTAACTTCGAAGAAAGACTGTAATACCTCATTAATACTACACCAACCCTTATGGAAGAGAAGTGGTAGGTCTCTGCACTGCTACTTTTTGCCTCTGAACCTAGTACAGCATATCTGCTCTTGAAACTCACTAGCATACAATACTACAATTGTGATAAACTGGATGAAATTAAATTCATATCGAATGAAAGATTGCAGGTTTGTTTCATTTTGTACTTCTTTTTACATCTTTCAGTGTATCATTTTTTTGTGATCACAGACTCATATATGCAACATTTGCACAACACTTTATTCATTAGTTATGGTAAATCTCTGCTGATATGCATCTAGTAAACCACACACACACACAACCATTGTAATCACATTAATGTAATCTCATGTTTTACCACATCAAATCAAATGAACAACGTTATTGTTATGTGTAAATATTGTTTTAAATAAAGTATTCTACAAAAATGCACATAAAAAAGCCAACACGACTATGTTTCCCATATCCTATAGACTTTTAAGAGAAACAGCTCTTCTAATACACGTTGAAGTCACTTTTCACAAACAGTTCTCTCTTAAACAGTATGATTCAAAGATAGAACTATACTTTTAAAAATGTATTTCTGATGACACCCATTTAGATTGTATTTGCTTCCACATTATACATTCCGCAGAACAGTCAGAAAGAAATAGGTTCTTTTTTAGGTGTCCTTTAACCGAGCAAGGCCTGTTAGCATCTAACAGAAACATGGTTATAGCAAAGTGACATGTGAAGGTGATACACACACAATTCTAAAGCAAATACTTTCATGAAGTGTCCCAAAAAGCTGCATAAATTCTGCAGGATTTCAGTTTGCCATGTGCTGTTAATTGGAAATTTAGCAAGAGAACCATTGCAGACCAGCCTACTTACATTTCGTATTTTTGTCTCCATTTCCCTGCTCTCAAAGAAGATTACAATGTTATATATAGAAATCGATATGCATTTCATTTGTTGACTAAATGTTAATAGTTTCTTCTTCCGAAGTCCTCTTTACATAAACAGTCATCAGGGGCGTGGTTGCGAGTTTTTAAAATGAAAGTCTCTTAATTAGAAGTCTTATGCATTTAACTTGTCATGCATCAAACTTGTGGTTAGTTAATAGTCCATAACACATGTTTGTATTCTACATGCACAAGATTACATGTTTAGTTTCTTTGAGAATGTGTCGTTATGATTTAGGAACAAGTGTGTCTGAATAAGTAAACCACAACTGTTTGACTAAAGAATTTAAAGCACTACCTCCCCATCTACATTTGCACACTGTCTTGGGCCATTCTTCATATCCCTCTTCCCTGGACATTGTTAAACAAGTTGGGCATGGCTTTACATTATAGCATCGTGGGTGTATTTTAAATAAGCCCATTAAGGGCCAAATTAATTTGGCAACATTACAAGTTATCACACATTTTGATGATCATGCAAAGAGAGTACGAAGTCTTGCAGACCATAACCAACACTAAACATTATGCAAAATAAGAAGTTATAACTTCACATAAAATACATTTCTCATCATAAAACATGTTGAAGTCATCATAAATGTAAGTTTATTTTATTTTCTATTCTTTGCTGACACATAGAGAGGAGACCTCAAACGTTAGCATCTCTCTCTCTCTCTCTCTCTCTCTCTCTCTCTCTCTCTCTCTCTCTCTCTCTCTCTCTCTCTCTTTCTCTCTTTCTCTCTCTCTTCTCTCTCTCTTTCTTTCTCTCTATATATATTATTTTGTTTCAATTACATTATTAAAAAAAACAACAGATCAATAGTAGAAAAAATAGCATATAATGTATGTTTTAGAGAATTGAGGACACATATTGTTCGCTGAATGAATAATCCACTCAGAAGGAGATAATTACAATTCATTTTTCATACAGCATTCAATTAAAGCAAAGTTTGGATGCATTACATTATAATTTGGTATGAACAGAGGAGGCAGTTCGTTCCTCAACTGGAGTGCATTGACACTTCAGTAATGTGTTTCCAAGTCGTACATATGTTTAAAAAAAATAAAATAATAATAAATTTAAATCAGGAGTTTTGTCACATAGCCCCTTAGATACATCTCATCATAAATCGTCCGTGGTGGATGGATTGACAGGAACAGCATGTGTCGACATTACACGTGGTATGTGGCCCGTGTTCATTGGTTCTTTGAATACAGCTTAACACATCTATCTCTTTTGCTGCAAGGAACCCTCCCTTCCATAACTTTCCAATGCATCCATGTAGTCATAGCTGTCGTTATTCACAGTCTGCTTGATTTGATGTAATATTAGAATTTTGGCTTGAGCATCTCTACACTTTTAGAAACACCAACTACCACTGCAAATGTGTATATTTTTGTGTTGCTTCATACACAAAGGAATCATGGCCATATCGTAGGGATGTCGTTTTGATGGTGGCATAAAGTCGTTAATGATAGTTCTTGAAAACAATGGCAGTGCGTAGAATATCTCACAAATGTATTGTCGAATATCATTTAGGTTGTGACATCAGAAATTCTTGATTTTAATCATCTGTCAGAAATGCATCAAAACCTGGAGATTATTTGTTTAATCTTGACTTTAATCATCTGTCAGAAATGCATCAAAAACCTGGAGATTATTTGTTTAAGCAAATCTCATTTTAATCAACATTGCCAAATGTTTTTTTTTTGTTTAAAATGAATGTGTGAAATGTAAACACATTTTAGATTGTTTTTCTAAACTCATTTGTATCCCTGTGGTAAAATACTATCCGAGTCCATTTATTGTTAACACTTCATATAGATGTAGATGTTGATACGGGTGTGTGGGGTTGAGCTGCTACGTTATCAAAATGTTAAATCATAATAGCCTAATCTTCAAAATTATGGTTTTTAAATAATCACCCATTGACAACACAACAGTGCAGTTATCGTTGAACTCTTAACATTTCTATATAGTCCTTGCATTTATTTACATAGCAAACTCAGAATCAGAAAGCATTGCAAAGGCAATCATTTTAATGATGGGGCAACCCACTGAGACCAGAAATAATTATTTTCATGTAGCTTCGTTATGTGTAGTTTCATCTCTTTAAACAAGAAACAATTTCATTGAGTTAGAAATTGATGGCTATTGAAGAGTGTTATAACACGATATTGAAGAGTGTTATAACATGCGAATGTCTAACTATACATCACTTACAGGTGTCTGGAATGAAAACACGTCTGGCCTTTGCAACAGTACCCCGCCACAGCAGGGGGCGTTTCAACATTGTTCTTCATTGAATTTCACTCATTTGGGTCGCAGTGATATACGCATGACTAACAAATGTGGGCGGCAGTGGGAGATCTTCGTAACAGCTGTCACAAGATTATCTACCCCTAGGGCCAGTTGTCATGTCCTTCAATGGTAAGGACATTTGTCACAATCATAGCTATGCCAAGGGCAGTTGGCAGGGTTTTGCATACCTTGGTACAAGTTGTTAAGGTTTTAGATATCTCCATGTCATCCATCATAGGATTTTAATATCAAATTTTCATTTGTCAATGGCTTTAAAAGCTTGGTATCAAACTTCAGGATGAGTGCCGCTTGTTGAATGCTTGGGTACATTTTTGTCAGTATAAGATGGTTTTGTAGAAAGAGGAAAAATGGACAGTGGCAAGATTGGTCGACCTAATTTTGGAAGTTGAACTAAAATTAAATGATATGTAAAGAGAGTATGCTTGGGTTGAGTTTGAATTTGAAGAGGTGGGCGAGGGGATGGGGGTTTGGGGGAGGGTGGAAGGATCAGCGTTGTTGGGGACTCACCTTTAAAAGAAACAAACAGGTTGAACTACCAAAATGAGGACTACCAAACCTACCATTATTAACATTGTTTCTGTGAAACCATATAGAATCCTTTTTGGCCATTGTCAAAAAGTAGAAACATTCACGCGTGGTGGTGGGATTTTTGCAGGTCCATACCATTCCCGCTGGCAATGGGGTGCAGTGATGAACAGTACCGTGTTTTGTGGGGGTGTAGTTGATAAACAGTTCATGACGTGTGTAGTCATATGAAACAAAAGTTTCAACAAAAACAGGGTTCAGCAATTGATTTCAACAGCTGAAAAATGGTACTAGTTAAAAGATCTTTCTTTGAAACCGAACGAGCCTCTAATGTATCTGTGAAGTAGGTTTAGCTGTTTGCGGCCCCCAATCCCAGTCTGACCGACCCTCTTATTTTTCCAAACATGAAATTGTTTGGTTTGTTTAAAGAGATTATCAACATTTCAGGGTTCAGTGGTGCTGTAGGGTAGAGAAAAGAGGCATATTTGAAAGAAGGGGTGGCAATTCCTAGATGCCATGCATAAACAAAATGGCGGCCTGCAGATGGCATTTTGATGTGAGTTTATGGAAGTGTCCTTCATTAAAGTCTCTGTGCCTCTGCAATGCACATCAGTGGATTACAAAGCGGTGGGTGCTTCTTGCCCACCCAGAACTCTGCGATGGACTAATGGCCTAATTTACAAGCATTTTATAACATGATAAAGTCGCATTAAAAACATTTTTAAAAAAAATGGCATTCCTCCTAACATGCATCTCGCCACTCTACGAAATCCTCCTCCTTCCTCACAAGCAGTGCTTCAGTTGGCTACCACTGCAAATGCGTATATTTTATGTTGCTTCATACAGAAAGGAATTGTGGCCTTATCGCAGGGATGTCTTTTTAATGGTGGCATAAAGTAGTCAATCAGATCAAAATTTTTATTTTCAATACAGCAAATAATAATACAATACATCAACAATCAATCACAATAAAACAATAGAATAAAACCTAAGTGTACCAGGCAATTAGCTAACAACAACAATGGACTATTCAACTACATCTATATAGTGAAACTTAAGAAAAGAAGTCAATCATAGTTCATCCATATAACATCTCACAAATGTATTGTCGAATCTAATTTCCGCCAGGAGAGCAGCAGTAGCTGGGCAGCCGCCACCTGCTCATTGACATTGCCCCCGCCCAATGGAACGAGGGCAAGAGGCAGGAGCAACAATGATGAGCCCTGGGCAACATAGGCTTGCGCAGTGACTAGGGGGGTGGCGGTGGAAGAACCACATGAGAAGAGAGCCGTTCCTTGATGTTTAAGTCCGAAAACATATCTACATATTCTTGATTTTTGTTAGTATTATATATTTCTCCCCTACTTGGATATGTACCATTTCAAGGCCGGATGATTCTATTTTGTGGGAGATTCTCTATCAAGAGGCATGTGAGGTTCATGGACATCATCAGGGTAAATGCAACAACATCTAACCAGTGTCTCACAATGAAATAAATTAGTTAGTCCCACGGTGAATGGTCATTTCATCTAAAATCATTCCATCTAATGCCATTCCATCAACATTTTTCCATCTAAAAAATCAGTGAATGCATTTTTTTTCTTTTTTTTTCTTTTTTTGGGGGTCCGCACCCCAAACTTCAGTTGTTTACCCTTTAAAATACACATAAGCAAAAATGAACCCTTTACCCCCACCCCCCCCCCAAAAACATGCATTAGATGGACATTTATTAGATGGACAAAATTTGATGGAATGGTATTAGATAGAATGGGTTTAGATGAATTGACTAGATACTTACTCCCACTAACCTCAATCTCACCTCCCCCCTCACCCTCTTGCCATAGAGATCTGCCAGAGCATCAAGGGACCACACAAGTGGTGACAGTGCGCAGTATAAAACCATTTAACATAACATAACTTGAACCTGGGAGTTTTGCCCTTAACCAGACAATGTTTCTCGAACATTGCGCGTCTAGGTCCGGCAATTACAATGGAGACACTTCTAAATGATTGGGTTGCCTAGCACACCTTTGCTCTCTTACCTTACTAAAAATGATAGTTATTTGAAGAACACAGCATCCCGGGAGATTTCCTGCAGTGTTCTGAACCTGCGGCTCTCCTTTGTACTACAACTCCCATTATGCCTCCTCATTGAATACGTTTACTAGGGCCGATGGGAGCTGTAGTCCAAAAAATTGATAGAGCGACAGGTTGCACAGACCCCTGATTTAGGGGTTCTAAAGATATTCAGAGAGAAGTCACAAGAGACTTACATTTTTTTTGTTTTATTTTATTTGTATGTTTTTATAACGCACCAAATACAATAGCTTAGTTCATTTTTTAAGCGTGGATTTTGAGCTCGAGCCCCTGTTGCTCTACATGGTCTTGCTTACAAAGCCAGCATATTGCCCCTGTGCTATCCTTCACCACTAACAAGAAATTTGCTGATCAAGTTAAGGACATGCTAGGTGTTTTATTCGGACCTATAGCATATGCGTCTTAGAGAAAATCAGGAAACACTCCATCTTGCCCTTCCATCTTTTCCTTTTCTCTTGACCCTTTTCAATCAATCACTTGAGTGGGTGGTGAAACTGTGCAATATTGACCGAAGTGTCGGTAAATCATTCTACAATGAACTGGGTCATAAATGGTCACCAGCTTTTAATCGATTTGGTATGACAATAATCGCTGAGTTCTGGTGTGCAACGTCTTCACCCGGGATGTGGGCCACCACTTTGCCAAAAGCAGCTTGGTTTGGCCACTAGCATACCAGCGCGGGTACACAAGGATGAACGGGCCTGCGAACGGCCTGTGCAGTATGTGTAGCTGCACTTGCCCCTGCGCTCATAGGGTCCAGCGCTGAGGGTTCTGTTGACTCCCTCTTGTTGCAGGCTGCAGCTTGGGCTGTGTGTTCAGAGTCGCTAAGCTTGCTGCAGTGCACGCTGAGCTCACGGGCAGTACACGCTGCTGCATGCATGATGAAGGAGAAGCTTATCTTTTTCAAAAGTGACTGTTCACCCTCGAGGTTTGGCTCTCCTTTGTTTCCTCTGGTGTCAACCGCCTGCTGTGATGCTGGAGAGACAAATCCCCCCCCCCTCCCAGCGGCCCAACAGGCACCGGAGATTTCTTACGCAATGCTGATCACTTTCGTTTTTAAAGCAGAGCGGTTAAAGTGGGTGCGGTTTACTGGTGATGGCCTATTTAAGAGACCATTGTTGTGGACATGTCATTCTTAACATGTTATGAGTTGCAAAGGGGCATTTTTATTTTGAAACCACACGGAAAGCAGCAGTTAGCTGCCTTAAATGTGTGCTTTCCTCCTGCACAAAGTAAATAAATCACACTAAACCGTTTTAGCTATTTGCCTTATTTCCACATGTTTATATTTACCAAGCCAAAACGCGTTTAAGTAGAATGTAACATTGTCAATACATTATATATAAAGCCTGCAAGTGAGCCATGAATATTTACAAAGGATGTGACAAGAGAGGCTGTCACGTTGGAGACTGGAGGGGACACTTTCTTTGGTTATGGCCCTGTACTGATTTTCATGGCACAAGTCGATACATTTGGGTGGACAGCGTCCGCCCAATTTTTTCAACCGTTGGACGCAACCATTGTTGTGTGTTTTTGAGGTCAGCATTAAAAAAAAGTTTGCTTGCTAAAGTGTTCAGCTACTAAGATTTCACACCAGGTTGTCATGTTACCAGTGCAGACACTTACCCACAAGAACACATAAAAGTACAATTGAAGAGCACGTCTAATGTCTGGATTTTATTTTCTTTGGAATGTTTCATTATGAACTGTTGGGCCTAAAAGGTGGGCACCTTTTATGCTTTGCAAGTGTATGGATCTATTAGAAATTATTCTATCAGATTAAATATATATACATATATATATATACAGATATATATATATATACATATATTTGGTTTTTTGCCATGTTTTCGCTCCTACCTATATACATAGTGCTCATTTTCTTGTGATGTAATTTCCAGTGATGTCATTAAATGCAAATTAAGGGGGCTTTAATTTGTCGCACTTGGCCCCACAAATCCTAGATTTTGGTGTTCCCAGAGAGTTTCTAGACCTTACCACATGAGCACGCACACACTGGGCCTGAGTTAGAGTTCAGCAGATTGTTAACCCTCTGGTTTTTGATCAGCAGAAACAGCCCTATTTTAAGTTGCCACTAGATCGACTTCACACCAGAAATCTGCCGGCAAAAGCTGGCATAAAATCCCCGGACCGTATTTCCATGAGTGCGGACCGCCACATTTTCCACCAGCTCCCCGCAGGTGGATTCCCACTGTAAACTGGTCTATTACTAAATAAAAACAGGGTTGTTTCCACCCGCAGTAAATCAGAGGTTTTTAAATCTGCCAAACTCTAAATCAGGCCCATGTCTAAAATCTTTGTTTATGTTGCCTAACTGGGGCATAGAACGTTGTGGCTGCATAGCATCCTTTCAATTTCACTTTAATATATGCATATGTCTTTTGTGTGTGTGTATGTGTGTGTTTGTGTGCGCATGTGTTTGAGTGTGCATGAGCGTATGTGTGTATTCAGACACACGCGTGTTGCATGTGGCATATGCATTGTTTTTACAGTATTTTAGTCCTCATCCCCAGGTTTTATTTCCCCAGTTTCAAAGAATGTTGAGTGATGTTTCGCATGCGCTGTAAAGCATTGCTCTTCGAAAGTTGAATTGCACGCTAAAGCGAGCGGCATCTGCAGTTAATTATACATTTATGAAACTAAACTATTACAGGGTTCCCTACTGTTTGAGACAGCTACATGGTTTTTATTGCAGTTAGCAATAAAAATCTCCTGGCCTGGAAACTCTTATTTTGGATACAAATCGGTAGCTACGTAGCCCATAATGCCACCCTTATAATGTCTGGCTTTGGCTTTTTGCCGCTAACACAGTGCTGCTCAGTGGGTTGCTGTTGGTGTCACTGTGGGCTGATAGGAATGCATACTATTCATGTAGTATGTCACCGTTTTAGTGAAATACGTACATTTATGGGTTCCATACCCTTTCATGTTTTTTTGCGGGGTTTTTTACCGTAGAATTTTTAATGAAAAAATTCATCAAATATTTATTTTTTATTTTTGGGGGAACCCCCCTAACCCTCTATCAAATTTAATTTTTTATATATTCCCGAACACCCACACCCCAAGTATATATTTTTCTAACCCACTTGTTAAAAAATCCACGGTAAAAAATTGCGATGAAAGGATGTCGTACCATTTATCAACATGTTGATTGAATTTTTATTTAAATGTTGTTTAAAAAACCTAGACACACTTAATCAAACAAGATGTAAGTATTACATTCATTTGTACACAATGATATATTGTCAAAGGTAGCTAACAAAATGTAATCATATTTGGGTATGTTTTGGCCATCGCTTTAACCCCCCCATACAGACCACATAGAAACAAACCCGCTCAGAGTACCTGGATACTTCTGAACTGCATGCATCAACACATCTTGAATCGTCATTGCGTGCCACTTGCCTAACCTATCCCATTCTCTTTCATATCCACCAGGGAGCCTGGCAACCATGCAAAGGCCGGTGGCGTGCAGTATAAATTCCAGTAACATGGCATAGCATTGTACTTTGGTGTCAGGAAGGCACATTGCGGCTCTCCCGATGTTTTGGCCTACAATGAAACCTTGAAACCTTTGAAACAGAATGTATTTCCTGTATAAGCGCATAACAAGCAAACAATAAATAAAAAACGCCCACGTTCAATCGTCTTTGACTATTCTGGCTAGTGGTGATGGCATTTGTATGCCAGAACATCTAGAAAGGTGCAGTTTTCCTACACCTAGCATGAGAACCTTATGTTTTTCGGACATTGACTAAGATATTGTTTGGCTGGTCCTCTTCTCATGGCTAGACACATACACATGAGATTCTCAACTCAATTTTACTTCCTTATTGAGAACTTTTAAGTTCTCTATTTTCCTTTCACGTGTGTGAAATATGGACAGTTTCTTGAAAAGCTTTTAAGTGTGCATGACTGGCCTCCACAGTGAGGGAGGGATCCTCTAATGATGTCATTCTGTGCTTAAATATTTTGCAAGGAAATACTTTTGCATCCAATTACAGTTGTCGCCTTTATCCAATCATTAACTGAAAGTGTCCCTGAAAAAGGCGGGCAAAGAGTCGAAACATTCTCATCGGCTGCTGGTGAATTTCCCATTCTACCACTCTTCGGACTTTCAGAGCAGGTCTCATTCCCAGACCTTTCGTTCAGATCCACTACAGTAAGATTAAACCACACCCCAACTCCAATGTGTTGCTTTTCTGATATCTACGGTAGACATTACAGAGAGATTTCAATGGAATTTACATTCCCGAATGCATGCATAACCTGGATTTGAAATAGTTGAACATTTCAGAAACTTTGACTGCCTACCACTATTTCATCATCCAACGGGGATTCCCATTGCGCCTGAAAATTCACATTTTAGGAATTGTGTGACAAAAGTCAACAGGCTGCCCAGCTTCATATAGTGAAACATTTAGGAATTGTGTGACAAAAGTCAACAGGCTGCCCAGCTTCATATAGTGAAACATTTAGGAATTGTGTGACAAAAGTCAACAGGCTGCCCAGCTTCATATAGTGAAACATTTCTTTATTTGCATTTTTAAAGCGGTCACACAGCCCGGGGGCATCGAGGCGCTGTTACAGGAATATGTCTTAGGTGCGTATTTATAACGCGCTTAAAATACCCAGAGATTTCTCAGCAAGGACCCGGGAACCGAACCTGTGTTGCTTTGTGTCATTTTGTTTCCAAAGTGAGCACGTTGCCCCTGAGCTATCCTCCCAGGACAAACCACTTCAGGATTGGGAAATGTGCAGAATTATTTTCCAGAAGGATGCATAAACTCTATGGTCATTGTAAATTACGGTCAATTTTCCTGATCTGAAAAGTCCTGGCAGGAACCACAGACTCTATATTATTGTAAAGTCTTCTATTCCTGTATGGGTGTTTTGTATTATATTATATTTAATGAACTTAAATGCTAATCTCAAAGTGCTGAACATACATATCTGGTACAATAATATTCAGATTACATGATAAAATCAGAAATAGGAGAAAAAGAAGAACGTTTAAACGAGAGTAAAATAGAGTGAAAGATCAGCGTGATCGAGAATAAAATGGAAGCTTCATTCAGTTTTTTGGGGCTAGACGAGAAAAGGAACAAAACGTGGTTTGGGCAGAAAGAGGACCTGGGGCGCAGTCAAAAGAAACTGACATTGTGATCTGAGAATGCAAGCGCAAGAGTAGAAAGAGATCCAAGAGGAAAGTGAGCTTAGAAGAAAAATCTAAGACCTCGTTTGGTAGGGCAACCAAACAGTAGCATATATTGCATGTGCCCGTTAGATCTGGCACCAGTCGATTTGCTAGATCGATCGGGTGTCACTGATGGCTTTCTTAACCGCGTCCTCCACCATATTACCCTGTTTTGAACTCTATGAAATGTTTCTTTTGGTACAGTTTGTAAGGTAGCACCGCTGTGTTGCTAACCTCAATTCTTGTTCCATTGACTATTTCATGGTCCTTACAGTCAACACTTTTGTTTGCTATGAAATTGATAGCATAAGTTAGGAAAAATGATGATATATATATTTTATAATTTAACAAAAAATAGGAAAGAAACAACTCTTAAAACTGTGATTGAATTTTTTGTATTACTCTGTGGCTTGTTCATGCTGTCACGGGACAGGATTGTTGAGTACTAAAGAGCTGTACCTCATCCATTGGCTATCTGTTTGAAAGTAATGTGTCTTTACATCTGAGCATGTGCAAGTTTTGCATTCCCAACTGCTCAATTTGCTTCACTGTATTTACATCAGTTTTTTTACTCATTTTTCAGGGAACAAGCAGAACAGATGCCAAAAAAAAGGTTAATAGGAGGTAAAGAAAGACGTAAAATGAGACGGTGTATGGGGGCATTGAATGCTCTAGACGCGAATGCACAGATGTAAAGACAATGTAGACACAGTTATATTAGTATTCCCATCACTGCATGAACATTGTTCTTTTTTTTTTACCATTCTAATCTCATATACAGCCAATAAGCTAATACATTGTCTCCAAGAGGTCCAAAAAGCAGCTGCAAGGCTGGCAGCCGGTTGGACGGAAGATAATTGGCTGGTTCTTCTAAACATGCATTAGCTTCCCGGTCCCTGGCCAAAAGGGTTCATTCTAATTTCCGTAACACTAAAGTTCATTTGCGGACGATGTTCACACATTAACAGAAAGCCTAATTCGTACCAGTGACTACGGCTGACCTTGAAAGAGGACGCATTCTTAGCATGTAGCATGCTTTCAGGCCTGTGGATATGATACAACTAGGTTCCGTTCCAGAAACTTGCCATCGTATGTTCCGTAGAACATTCTGGAAGTAATGGGGTTCCGATCAGGCATCGAAGGCTGAACAAGATATAAAAATCCTAAATAGCAACTTGCACGAGCTCTATGTTGGTATGACGGAGAGCAAAGTCACAATGTTGTACTACCATGCAAAGTTTTGCATGATTGTAGCGCGGAGGCTAATGTTACATATGTTTGGCCAACTGGAGGCTGTTCGCGGCCGAGGAAGGAGGGAGTAGGAGGCAGTGGTCGAAGTGTGGGAACGGCGCTCCTCTTGCTACAAAAAAAAACAAACAAAAAAACAGCTTTACTGTTCCTATACTTTCATTTAAAAAAAGAAACAGTCCTGGAATGGTTTACTTTTAAAATACAAGTGTCCAAAAAAGTTTAAACTAGTACTTCAGTTAGGTTGACTAGACGTCCCGGTTTTGCCGGGACTGTCCGGGTATTTGCTGCTCTGTCCCCATTTCTCAAGATTATGTTCCCATTGGAATCTGCAGTGGTCCCATTTTTTTTGTAATAGGTCTTCATAGATGGCAGGCAGGAATGCACAATCTTGCACAGAAAAAACACCTGCATTTTACAACTAAAGATAGTGTTAGTTTGGGATACATTAATTATAATATGTGTTTATTTGAACAGTAACACTTAAACCCCCTTCTCCCCCAAACGCTACTGAAGTGTAGTGCATTGACAGCCACTTTCAAGAGTTAGTCCTACTTTTATGTCAGTTGCCCTGTTCCGTTTTTTTTACTTTTAAAATCTGGTCTCACTAACTTCAGCGCACTGCACTCAACATTTCCTTAAACATCAAATGTGTTCGTTTGAGGATTTGGATTGCGTCTGGATAGGGCGTGGCAATGGGTGTTTGTGGAGAGCGGGGTGGTGGGGGCGGGGGGTGGCCAGCAGGGACCATAGTTCCACTACTTCTTTTCATACACTTCAACCGCTTGTGGGAGGGAATTTCCTTTCCTTCCTCCTGCGCGTTGTTTCAGCACGCCCCAAAAGACAGCGCTTTGTAGAAGGCCTAAAGCCCGGACCACCCTTGAGCCAAAAACACACTCACGTCATTCTGTAGCCAGTGAGAAATGGGGCGGAGCTGCTCCCACTCACTGAAAGCACCCCCTCCGAAGGCAACCCACTCCTGGCAAAACAGCCCCTCGCCCCTACGACAGCTGGCGGTGCCAAGAAGATATGCAAATTGTGAGCTTTGCGCTTGACAAATACTGCCTAACTTGGCATAACATTGTGTAATCTATACCCGCCTTAAATCGCTAACATTTCTGACCGTTGATCTTTCATCGTCTATTGCGTGGTGCATCACGGGGGTCCTGTCTATGGCTTCTGTTGGGTACTCCCCCCAACTCCCACGCCCTCCAATGGAAACCTGCTCCCCTCTCCCCAGCTACTAAGTCCCGCCATCTTCTAGCTTAAACCTCCAGGCACAGATGAGACTCTCATCTCACTAGCCAAGTCAACACTTAAGAAAACTAGAGAGTAACTTGTATGCAAATATGGGGCTCTGCGTTATTACAACAAAGTAAATTATTTTTCTTCGGATTTATTTATTTATTTATTCTTATTTGGGAGAGCGCACTCCCCCCGTTTCCCCCATTCCCCATCACTACCAACCCTACCCCAAGTATTTGCAACAAAGTAAATTATCACGAAACAATTTACTTTGTTGAAACCACAGGCGACCAAATATTCTATATGGCACCTGAAAACTGTCTCACAAATGTATCAATTAAAAAAAGCGCAATCCAGCAGCTAAACTCAAATTAAGAGGGAAACGAAAGGCTCACATCATGCTATGAATCTCGCTGCCTCCTAGAAGTGTTAAGCCGGGGGTTAACATATTGTCTGCCATTTAAATACAAAAAGAGTGCCCCCAATACGGACGCTCTTGATCTATGAAATAACAGCAGAAAACAAAATGTAGGATTATTGAACCAAAAAAAAAAGAAAACACTGATACATGCGATCCTATAAGTGTTTAAAGTGCCTGTGGCAGACAATCCCAGCTCATTCATGCCTACGGGCCCGGTGCGCATTATAAATGAATAAATAATTACAATTACAGCAATTCAGATGCCAGTGCAAGAAGGAAGCTTCTTAAACTGATATGAAAAAACAGTCTGGCTTAAACAAAAGTGTAAAATTCAATTACTGGAAACAGCTGCAAAGTCCCCATTTCTGTTCCAAATCAGGATTCCAAGTGCCGGGTACCCATGAGCTTCAGCACTTGCTGATGGCCCTCGGTTATGTCACCTGATCAAAAGCACCCTGAATTATTTGGTGACCTTCAGACCATAGCAATGGTATATAAGGCGCTATATAAATGCAAAATAACATAACATAACATGGAGCCACTGCACCTGGGAAACTACTAGGTGGGCTCTCTTTTGAAATGAGAAGGTGTTCTGGGGCTGGTTCCCAGGGTCATAAGACATCAGCTGGCACTAATTGGCAGAGCTGTTGCCAGCCTCTGTCCTGCAGCGAAGGGGTAAGGGAAAGTTGAGCCTTCGCTGTCCCTAAATTCCTAAGATCTTCCCACTTTAAAGCAAGCAAGAATGATATTGGCTGAGTGGCAAGAGACAGTGCCGAATTAGACCCTGTGGAAGGCCCAAGGCAGTCGAAATGTCAGGGCCTCCACTCGCAAATTATCTCCTAATACGTTTTTAATTTTCTGCACTGCTTTATTTTGATCCATTGTCGTGGGGCCCGAGAAAGAGTGGGGCCCATAGACCGGTGCCTATTTGGCCTAATGGATAATCCAGCACTGGCAAGAGATGAAAAGGGGCACTGCTTCGAACCATGCCATGTCTGTTTTGTGCATCAAAATATTCAGTGCCACCCCGCGGCATGCATTTACGTGGAGCCTGATGCATCACTGCCTTGGTGGCCACAAAGCAGGCACAATGCGAAGAGGCGGGCAGAATTTCCAGTGCCCTGCGCCCTCTGGGATTCATAAAACATTGCCTGATAATGAGTGTCGGTCGCTCTGTACGCAATCCACAATGGCCATCCGAAGTATTGTAGAATTGCTTATGCAAATAACAGATTGCTTAGTGGGAGGGGGAAGGGGGTCATTGTTAACCATTTATCATCCATATATGGGGGTTCAAATGACTATTGTGGTGGGGAGACTAAGGCCACATAGGTGAGTCAAGTGGTTCGGGCCAACTGCCCCTACCCAACAACTCATGGCGACCCACTAAGCATGTGACCACTTGACACTTAGAGCCTAATTCACAGACGCGTTTTATAATGGCATAACCCATTGGAAAACGCTTGTGAATAAGAGCCTTAAAGTCAGTGTTCACGAATTATGGAGGACTTCCTGTCAGCGCACATGGATGCTGGCCTAAGGTTCCAAGCTGGCCTCTGCATGTTGCATAGGTTTCGACAGGAAGCTGTGGCATGACTATGTTGCGTGGCTGTGGCATGGGTCAGGGCATACAAAAATGATGGCCACACAGAGCTAGGTGCATGCAAAACATCCCCAGGGTTATGCAGTGATGCATTTTCTCATGCAATACAGTGAATCCTCAGTAATTAGGCATTGGGCCTGAGATTTCAAAGAACATCCTATCATATCTCATTAGCAAGGGAAACAGCTCATTGTGCAATATCAAAATGCTGCATGTTGATTGGCTTTAGCAAAACTAAAAGGTGATGGCTGGAAGTTTTTGACTTGATCATCACCACAGGCACAGCTCTGGGCCACGCTCCAGACCATCGTTTTTCAGCCTGTCAAGCTATTACAGAAGGGGATAACCATCTATAAATCAGGCTTGGTCTTACCCCAAAAGGTGCAGTCCAGCCCGAACTGCAAGGTCACATCCCTTCTGCACGAGACCACAAGCATCCCCAGACATGTTTCAGCCTTGTTGTGCGTCATCAGTGAGGAGTAGCTTGGGTCTCTAGGCCCGGCAGACTCGGGACCCAGGTCGGGGCATACCCGCCCCCCCTCGGGGTGACTTTAGCATGTTGATTGGCTAACAACAGGTCAGTATTTTCCAGGGGATTCGCACCCACGATCAGAAACAAGCCTTATCGCTGCTTCACCGGCCAACCCAATAATCGAAGTTGGCGCTGGTTTTCTGCCAGACAAAAAAAAAAAAAAAGATTACTTGGATGATAAACAATTTTAGTAATTTCACGATTGATGTAGAAGGCAATGTTTGGGGAGCGTCAGATTGGCAGCTTGGAAACATGATATGATATAGCATTTATAAAGCACCTAAACACGATACTGCACTGCAACATCAATGAATTAACCACTTTGGCCTCATAACCTTTCCATAAAGTAAAATGGAGCGCAATGAACACTCACTAAATGTATTAGTCAACCAAAATTTGCTGGAAGGTAAGGACTTGATAAGCTTGCCTATGAGCTACTTTTTTAAATAAATGGTCTCTGTGTTTGTTACGGGCCTCATTATTTGGATGGCATCTTGTTTAAATAAAGGCATTAACGGGACTCTGCCTAAATATCAAATAAAAAGGGCTTTGAATGATCAAATTAATATATGTGATCTGAGCTATAAAGAGACACTTCAAGTCCCAAGTAATTATTCAAAATACAAAGAATTGAACTGATTCTGAAAGCCTACCTCCTCGCCTCCGAGCCACCTTCTTAACCTACCTCTCACCTGCCTTCTAGCTAACATTTTTCCCTCACCTCTACCCTGTCCATCACTTTCTACTGCCTCCACTCTAGCACTTCACCCATCATGGTTATACCTACCTGCACTTAAAAATGTCTAATGTTGGTGGTCCTTAATATATGTATGTTCACCCATGTATTTCCCCCGGTGACTGTTCCATTTACTTCCCTTCACAGCCTGGTCAGAATGTCCCTCAAACCCGCCCCATTGTAAGAAGCTCACTGCTTCCCATCAAATCTGATTTCTTCTCTCGTGTGTGTTCTTTTGTGATCAAAAGAGCCTTGTTCCTCCCTGTATATAAAATGAATTAATGCATTTTTGAAATGATCAGCCTTGAAAAAGCCATACAGGCGAAACACACAACACGTGCATTAGTGTTGGAGTACAAACTTAAATAAATAATCAATTAGCAACACCAAAGGGACGGTTCCCTTTCTTGATTTCCATATACCATAGCTATTAAGACATATTTCAGATGGCGATTGAAATGTACTTGGATCATACTAATAGAGGCACACAATTGACGCCTAACGAATATATATATAGTATGTCCAGCGTGAGGCACCCATAAGGAATTTTCCTTTCAGTTAGTAAGAGATTTACCACCATTTTTACAGCACCTCCATTTTCCGAATGTAGAGTTACGTTGGAGGAAAATCATCCAACATTTGGCCGGACGTTGTCCTTCCTGGAAAAAGGTAGATTTACAACGTGCACAATTACCTCCTACCAGTGGTGGAAATGAAAAAAATGTGGTGGGGGGATCCTACAACACAAGGGCCTGGGTGGGGGAAGAGTTGGGGGGCAGTGCCAGAAGGGGCGTGGTCTAGATGGGGCGGGGCTCGTAGTGAATATTCAGCAATGCTGAAACACGTATGCCTTTTACCGCTGGCTTTGGCACTGGTGTGTAATGCACACTGCTCGCTAAATGTACAACTGAAAAAAATCACTTGTACATGTAGCGAGCATTGTGCATTACCCGCCAGTGCCAAAGCCGCGGTAAAAGGCAATGCTGCCGTCGCAGGCGCTTTTTTAAAAAAAAGAATTTTTTAATGTCTTCAAGCGCGGTTCATGGTCTTGGGAGGCTGACTATGGCCGGATCACGAGATCCGGCTCCATATCTGGTGCCGGATCTCAGATCCGCTGAGAGCCGGCCCAATGACCAGCACTGCCTCCTATAGTAAATACTCCAACAGCTAACTGAGCCTTATGAGATGCAAAATGGGGAATAACGCCAGCTTGAAATCGGGGGAATTTACCTCCCATTCTGAGGTGGTCATTCTATTACGACTGGTGACAATAGTAAATAGGTTTGACGAAAATACCACATTCCGTTTCCCTATTGAGATGGTCATCACAATGCACGGCCACGCAACCAGTTGACCCATACGCATTGAACACGGAACGCGGGCGGCGGCATTTAACTAAACATACATGAGCATTTAGCAACAGTATCCAGTCTGTGTTTGCTTGTGGGTTAAGAACCTAATTGGTTCTATTTAGAAACCGTGCTAATATTGACAAGGATTAGCAGCGTCACACGTACGTTTGCTGAGCAAATAACGCCAGAGGAGGGGTGGACATGATCCTTCGAGAACGAGGACTGGGCCTTACTCAGTGCTACGCCTCCTGTACAAGACATTTAGGGCAGTTTCTCCGCACTATGATGGCATTTGGACTGTCTTATCCCAATCCTTAATCCCCAAATGCGAATGGGGATTGATTTTTACGGGGTCCAAGAAAAGGGCAATTACCGGGTCCGCTAAGGTCGGCATAAACCAGTTATTGCCCTTTTCTTGGACCCAATAAAAAATCATTACCAGCGGCAACGGCACGGCTACCGCCAGGGTCATAATGAGGCCTATAGTCTTTCAACTGGCCATCTGTAGCTTTTTCCAAAGTTCCAACACAAAGTTCCAAAAGGTGCCAAAATAAAGACATAATCACAGTTCTGCGATCCCTAGGCGGGTGCCCTTTACATGACTTTCTCAGGCTTTACAGGGCACAATTACACATCTCTCCCAAAAATATAGGATTTCCTATCCCGGGGGGTATGGCTCCCTTCCACTAAATTCCACACAGTCAAGGGGTTCTCTTCCTCTCCTTGGCTTTCACAACCTATTCAACTTTCTAGTCCAGGGGGTATGGTCCCCATTTACCCTGGATTTGCCACATTCCAAGCGACTTCCTTTACAGTGTATTATATCTTTTACGTGCAGGTCCTAGATTCCAATCAGTTCATCTGGTGTATTCTCCTGGCAGGATTTCCTTACTTTTCCACTATGCTTTTTCACAATATGCAACCTTCCAACCCAGAGGGTATATTCCCCTCCCCAGGATTTCACACACTCAAAAAGCTTCTCTTTCTCTCCTTGATTTTCAAAATTCCACAGTCATAGTTCCTTTTCCAAGAATATGCAATTTTCCAGTCCAGGGGGTATGGCTTCCTTCCCCTGGATTTCACAAAGGGGTTCTCTTCCTCTCCTTGGCTTTCACAATTTATTATACTTTGCAACCCAGTGGGTATGGTTCTCTGCCCCGGGATTTCACACATGTAAGAGGTTGTCTTTTGTCTTCTTCACTTTCACAGCTTATTCACAATTGTGTGCAGATCTCAGTCTCGCAACAGGTTGCCTGGTTTATTCTCCTGCCAGAGCATTCACAATTTTCACTTTATGATTGGGTGTGGGTCCGAGACTTGCAACAGGTTGCCTGGTATACTCTCCTGCCAGGACTTCCTCCAAAGGTTACAGTCTGCCTCATTCAGACACTGGGTCTTCGACCCCCTTCCATTGGTTTAATTCGGCCATGCACTCAGTGTCCCAGCTCCCTTGCCCAGACTCAACCTGTAAATATCAATGTCTTTCACCGGCATGCAAAGTGCCCTAGTTTCCCAATTCCCCTCTCTGTGCTCACCGTTGTCTTGTGGCAGCTTCAGCGTTCTCTGCGCTGTTCTGTTCTCCAGAGAAGCATCTTTTCCTTCTGCAGGCCTCCATTCAGCATACTTTTGACCCCTGAGCTTCTCGTGACTGGGCCGGTTTGAGCTCTTCTGCTCCCAACGACAGCTGCCTTCGTCCTCGTTTCCCAACCCGCATTGGGTATAGTTGTTCCCCATCATCCTCGAAGGTTTCAGCTGAATAAATACATAGTGTAAGACAACATTGACCCACTTTATTAGTACACATAGGCACTTTCACTTTAAGAGTAATCTTTTGCCCAACCCATGACCTTCGGAGAGAAATTAAGTCAACAGAACCTGTCATTTGTAATGACTCATAGTATGTTGAGTGCTGCTAACTGGGAGTTAACCATTTCTATGCTTCTGCTAAGGAGGCAATTGCAACGTTTGCTGCATTCAGTGCATTGTTGTTTCACCTGGCACTTTAATCAGGAAGACCAATTACTGGGTGGGTCAATTAATGACTTCTAATATCAAGAAATCCATAAAGCATTAGGATATGTATATTTGTTAAAACTGGGCTGGGGGAGCAGCGATGGTGGTGGTGATCAGGGCAGGGAAGAGGGAGCAGTCCCCTTAAATGCAGAACGTGTCTGCTTCGGAGTTCACTCAAGCGGAGGAGGACCACACTTGCATCAGCTGCATTCTTCAGTCACCAATGCACTGCAGATTCCTTTGAACATTTAGAAAGCCTCTGAACTACATTTCTCAGCTCAGGAGGATAGCTCCGCGGCAACGTGCTCACCTTGGAAGCAAGATGACACAGAGCCACACAGGTTCGATACGCGGGTCCAGCTTAGAAACCTCTGGGTATTAAGCGTGGTATAAATATCCTATTATGTCATGTAGTCTGTTTTCTGTGCTGTGCTTGAGTCACTGAAGGCAAAGCATTCTGTGAGTCTTAAAACACCAAATTCACAGACTGATTTAGCGCACAGCACACTACTTCTGGCAAGCTGAGAATCTGGGGTATTTCTTGATGGACCATCCTTCTGAAGGGTTCATAGGTGCCAATTCGCTCCATTTCTCTCGGGAGGATAGCTCAGGTGCAACGCACTCGTCTTGGAAACATGATGATGCGGTGCAACACAGGTTCGATCCCCGGGTCTGCACTTATAAACTTCTGGGTATTAAGCTTAACCCATTACAATGATGTCATTAGTGGAGCCTTATCCAGCCTTGATTTCTAGCTAAGAGATGTTTGCATGCTTGCAACTTTAGATTATGCTGTTCAAAGGGCCTGGATCTAAAAGAAGTGTCTGCAACCTCTGGCTCTCCAGATGTTCCGGACTACAACTCCAATCATCCCTAGCCAGGATCATCAATGTTGAGGGATCATGGGAGGTGTAGTCTCAAACATCCGGGGAGCCAAAATTTGCAGAGCCACTGATCTAAAACATTCACAATCATTTTAGCTAAAAAAAGAGACTGAACTCTCTAAGCCTGAATGTAAATAGATAGGTGCCATTTGGTGAACACTGGGGTCATTTGCATATTCACTGGTTACATTGGAGGTTACTGTGAGCAGGAATCAAGGGCTGTCAGCCATCAACCATGCTTTTCAACACTGGGAGGGTATGTAAAATCTTCATACAGCTGCAGAAAGTCAGGACGGAAAATCGTGCTGACAGTAGGCAGAAGAGCTGCTTCGCTCAAAATCAAATCACATTGGGAAAGACAGCTGTGCATTGTATGCAAGGAATGCAAGCAGTGATGACAAGTAGCCACATCTTTATGAAAGGCTGTTTCTTATGTACATCAAACGTGTTCATGGTCATTTTATCAGGTATCAGCAGACAGTAGTCGATATCAATAGGCAGGCGCCGGTCATCCGTCCTTACTTCAGCCAGGCCTCCCTCTCAACCGCGCCTCATGGAACCCTCCTGTGGCCGCCATGTGAAAGTTCTGTGATGCCAGCAGCATGGGTGCCCAGGGAGAGAAGGGCAGGATATCACACAGTGCTACTCCACCAGCACAACAGCAGCAGCTGGTTCATACTAATACTGTTCTTGTACAGCCTATTGTCTTCAATATGTAGAAAATGGCATGATCGCAGGCGACTGACCTTGGAAGGGTGGACCGGTTACATGTCTTTATACCGAAGTAATTTATAAAGAATGACCATATATCGAATCTTTTATATTGAAAAATGTTATAGTGAATGGACTTTTTGTTGTTTGTTTTGTTGTGACGGTCCCCCCAAGCCCCTGTTTCCCACCCCTAAAAACTCATCCCAACCATTTGAAAAAAAATATTTAACCCTTTACTGCACCACTATTTATACATTCAATATAAACGTTTTCAATATAAAATATTTGATATATAGGAATGCTATATAAAAGATTTGATATAAACACTGTATGCCGGTGGACCATAGCATCCTCTTCGCTGCGGCCTGAAACTTTGTGTGGAGTGTGAAGATCCGGATTAGCCACTTTGGCTCACTCCCAACCATGTCCCTGTTGCTAAGGCCACGACTGGCACGCCCTTCACCCACATAGCATTGTGGGCAGCACCGATAAAGGCACGGCTCCTTCCGTAGATATGGACTTGAATCCCATAGTGCCCTGGATTCAGGTACTCATGAGATCGGCACGGTGAGCGCATTCCAAGGACTGCAGCGTGCTGCGTGCTCCAGTTCTAGTAGTGGCACGCACCTCTCGCCGCACAAGCCAGCTAACGCCACTGTTTGATACAAGCAGTGAACACTTGAGTTTGCACGTTTGCTGCTGAATTGTTGCAAGGATGGGCTTTTGTTGACAAGTGCTGGTTCATGATTGCTATACCGGTATAAGCAGTGCTAGAAGTGTACGGAAATAAGTTGTGGAACTGTGTTCTCGGCAGGGGAGAGGGTAGGCGGACGCATAGTGTGACATGTGGCAAGGTGTTGCGGCCGGGGCTTTGCAATACTGACTAGTAACTAAGGCTTCTATTACAACTTTACACTTCCACAGGGGCAAGAATGGGCAAATCCTCTGTATAGAACGGTGAATATGGTTGTAAAAAGTATAGGAATGGTAAACAGAAATAAATAAAAGTAGCGGAACACCGCTCCCGACCGTTCCCGCTCACTTTGATCACTGAGTAGCGCAAATGAAGGTATTTCCAGGCCAATGTTGGCATATGCCTACACGATGGCTATACACTGACTATGTGGCCTCTCCAAAACCTAGGTCCAAGCATCCTCCACTCCCTGCCTAACCTGAGCCTAGGCGATCTGCTCCTGCCCTGGGTGCTTGTACATCCCCCGCTGACAATTTGCACCCTCCCCTTTGCTAGCTCTCTGCGCCCTTGGACCTCTGCTTCCCCTCACCGTGTCCATCCCCCTATGATTTGTAAAGAACTCCATTGCTTACCAAATTCTGCCTCCCTCACCCCCGAGTGCAAAGGGCAGGTCGGGGGGTTCCCCCAGTAAATGTTGTTCATTTCCGGCACTGTTTATGACTTTAGCGAGTGATGACATTTGAAACAGGAAACGCTTGAGATTCGGAAGAAACTCTTAATTGTCTTCTGTTTTGTGAGATGGACGTACTTTGTCAAAAATGCTTTACCGCATAACGCAACTACCACATGCAGTATTGTGAAATCACCCTGGAGTCCTCACTCACCATGCCACCAAGCCAGCTCGGGAAAGCACTTGAAAAACTCCCCCGAGCTGACGTGGCAGGTGGTCTAATGTGGCACCCCGGCTGCTTGCCCTGAAGTCAGCCCTGCCAACAATCACATCAGAATGATGTATTTTTAAAACAGGAGGTATTTTAAATATCACATGTGTTTTACAATACCACAACACTGACAATCCCAAAAATAAACCATGTTGTTGCTTCCGCACGCTAGAACTGAGCCTTTGGGAGCGGACCTTTACAGACACGCTTTGTGAGCCTGTCAGGCCCTCTGCCTTTTCCAGGTTATCTAAAAAAAATAGACAAGTGTGTCTACGTAGGAACTGTGGCCCAGGTGCGGGTTTGCCCGCCCGCTACCCAGGCACGTACAAAGAGAGGCTGTGGGCAAGCGCCGAGACACTGGCCTCTCTGTGCACGCCGTGCCATGTGGCGCGGGGGTCAGCAGACTGTCTGCCAGTGTTCCCGGAGCTGGCACGGGACATGGAGAGTTGCCACTGGGCGTGTAGGGAGGGCCTCGGTAGCGTCGGGCGAGACGGTGCCAGGAAAGTCAGGTGGTTGGTTGGAAGAGCAGCGCCAGCACCCGCTGCTAACTCGCACCGGCTAAAAATAGGCAGGGCATGTGCCGTGGCGAGCAACGAAAGGCGGCCTTTCTTTTATGGAGCACAGGCGCTTCTTAAAGGAGCCTTGCTGAACCCAAAATAGCTCGCTTTAAAGTAATGATGGAAAGGAATACATGTTAAAAAATACCGCACCTCATAAAACGACTTTTTTCAAGCAATTTAATGACGCCATTCCAAATGCAAAAAAATAACAAAAAACATTGATTCTACTTCAAATATACAAAATCTGAGACTGTCCCTTAACGCCCCAACCCTTTCTGCAATTCTGCACCCACCCCTGTCCATTTACTTATATGCTTACGGCTCTCTTCACGATTAGGCTGGTTCCTACAGTTGTGGCTGCCCGCCCACCCTCCCATCCTTTTAACCACTATCCCCTCCCAGCCAATCAAAGGTCCAGTAGCAATGACCTACTCTTACCATTCTCTCATCTTTTATGTATGTTATTTATTTTTTTTTTGCGATGTGTATCGTGCTTAAATGCTTGCACTCCCCCCTGCTTCAAAGCGCT
This sequence comes from Ambystoma mexicanum, assembly GCF_040938575.1. Classification (NCBI taxonomy): domain Eukaryota; kingdom Metazoa; phylum Chordata; class Amphibia; order Caudata; family Ambystomatidae; genus Ambystoma; species Ambystoma mexicanum. Next base: position 583,030,574 of record NC_090940.1, read on the forward strand.
GTACCAGGGATTGGATACATGGATTGGATTCGAAACACTTTCTTGTCTATAGGCGCTAAATAAATAAACAATACAATACGATACCCATCACCGGTAAGTCCTCAAGGCCTGCTCGTTGACCCGGAGCGATCCTACCACAGCTCCGTAGGGCGCCTGGGATTTTCCCTCACATGAACAAAGTAGTAACTTTTCTTCCTGTCCTAAAAAAAAAAAAAATACTTCTGTTGACCCCCAAACAACCCATCCAAGTATCAGCCGGTCTCTCTTCTGCATCATCACTAACCCAAATCCTTGAACGTCTAGTATTCAACATAATCACCTCCTACCAAAACGATAGCAGCAGACCCGCCACACCGACAGCAATGACGCGCGCCTTCAAACTTCCTCACCATCTTGGAACTCAACACTCAGGCTGCATTTTTTTTTTCATGGGCATTTTTATGATAAAAGGCTGTTTGGCATTCAGGAGGTTAATAAAGTTCTCACAACAGTATTGGCTATTTATAAAGTGCTTTCACCAAAGAGCTGTGCAGAGAACATATTTACATACAATTATCACCAAACCGAAGTTGGTACTCATTTTTTGACCTGAGAAGAAAGACTTAGTTGGCCTGGGCAGGGTTTGAACCTACGCTTCATTTTTATAAAAAAAAAAAAAAACAGCATTATCCCCCCAAACAGCTCCTTCCAGAGATGTTTCTAGAGCTCTATGACAACGCTGCCTCGTCAATGTAACTTCATCATGTAACCTGTAACGGCTGTAACTGTTACTAGCACCCAGGTGGTTTTGTGCGCTGCTATAAATGTAAAATCAAATCAAAAATCAAAATGGCCGCCCTCATTAAGATGCCACCAAACTCCTCTGTACTTTGTTACAACCTGGCAGTGTAGGGTTGTAGGCCACTTATGCCTAAATATAGTTGCAGGAAGGCTTTACGTTGATTAAGTAAAGAGCTTTCTAATGAGCTCCAATTCACATTAGGAGTTTCCAGTTAAAAGTAACAAAAGTGAATTTAGAAATTGTGTTTTGATGTCTGGCTGGCTGTCATGTGACCTCATGGGGATTTTCTATTTGTGTCAAAAGCTAGTGAGAAGGTCCCCAGGGAGCATGTATAATCTGTCTTTAGGGGAGGGAGGGTTGAGAGAGGACATGTACTTTGTGCAAATTCTTTGAATTCATAATAATGAGGCGATTCGCTCATGCCCTTAACAAGGGCCTTGGTGCTGTTACCAAGGGGAATATCGCCATTAGCACCCGTATAGTTCCCCACATGGGTGCTAATGGTGCGTTTTAAAACTAAAAAAAGAAACGTACCTTTGATGCGCGGTCCGGCGCGCTGTGTTTCCTAAACCTGTTTTTAATATGATGATGGTGACGTCATCAGCATTAAAAAAGGCTATGTTTCTTTAAAAAAATACACAGTCTTACCACCCACATAGGAAAGTACACGGGTGCTAAGAGGCGAGCGGGAAGTGAGAGGAGGGAAATGAAGGGGAGAACTGGCTATCAGCACCCAGGCTGCCGAACACAGGAATGCGCTATGCAATACAGCCCGCATTCTGAGCATCCTGATTGACCAGCGCCCCCTTCCAGGGTGCTAATGTTGAATAAATAGCCTTTTATTTGAATGTTATTGTCAGTCCTATGTGTGCCTAGAAATTCATTTGTGGCCAAATCAGTCCCCTGAACTGAATCTAGAGCTAGAGGACCCTTTGCCGCCTGTGGTTGCTACACACTTCGCCGCATACTCAGTGGTCGAGTGTAAGAAAAGAAGTAGTGGAACTATGTTCCCTGCTAGCCTGTGCCGCTCCTCACAAACCCCATTGCCCTGCCCGCTCCCACACACAATACAAGCCCCCAAACAATTGTGCCTGCTGTTTAAGGGAATGTTCAGTGCACTGCACTGAATGTGCAAGTTTCAACTTCTTCCTACACTTTTATTTTAAAACGATAATGTTCCGGAACGGTTTCTTTTCAAAATAAAAGTATAGGAGCTGTAAAACTAAATTAAAAAAAGTAGAGGAGCACCACTCCCGACCGCTCCCACTCACTTCGACCACAGCGCACACTCACTTTATTTTATGAGCAGATCGGCTGCAGCGGGGCTGTACAGGAATGACAGTTTGCTCGTGTGAACCTCCCCCAGCAGTTTGAGGTAAATGCAAAGATCCAAATGGGAAATGTGTGATTCAGCGGTGTGCTTTCCTGCCCTGGGGGACTGCATGACATCACACACAATGACAGAGGATCTCAAGTTGTGTCTGCTCACACTGGAACCTGCAGAGTGAAAGAAACATCAACCCAACCTGGCAGTGTGTGCTGCGAGATGCAAGTTTTGCTTTGCACACGAGTCCTTCCGACATTCCCTTTTCGCTTAGCCCAGCATCGGTCGCCATCCTTGCTCTGACACCGCCCACAAGCTACACGGGTGAAGCATTGGTCTTTGAAATGAGCGCACCCTTCTCTCGGCAAGTTGAAAACCTGTGGCTGGGCCGACTTTCGCCTTCATCCCTCCGCGATCGATAAATCAAGTACCATTTAAAATGGGGTAATAAGAACACCTGTTATTGCAGTGTTTAGAAGTCGGACGAGTCTGACCCGAAGAGCTATATAAGAACCCACTATTATTATCAGATTGGTGGACTTGGGAAGGTTTTTTCTGATGAATGAAAATGTGATTCTCCATTACGCCGTGATTGCAGCCGGATTATAGCTCCATTGTTTCACACACAATAGTCTAGGCGCTAGCAGTGGAAATGAGATATATCCTACATCGCCTGCACGCTCCTGCCACTGACAACTACGTCCCTTCCAAAAGAATGTTCACACTACAACAGGGTCGGACTGGGTCCTAGAATTGTCCCGGGCACCAATGAAAAAGTGGCCCACCATTGCCAATGGCAATTTATTCCTTTCACGACCAACTGTTTGAGTATTACCCACGGGTGAAGTGAGGGGTGGTGGGGGTTCGGGTTGATAAACTGTGCATTTTAAAGAATATTTATTCTGTAAGTTTGGTCAAAACTACTAACGTTGGTTACTGTATCATGCCCTAGAACATTCAGCAGAGAAGCGTGGTTACTGCATCACGGCCTAGAACATTCAGAGAAATGTGGTTACTGCGTCACACCCTAGACCATTCAGAGAAGTGTGGTTACTGCATCAAGGCCTAGAACATTCAGAGAAGTGTGGTTACTGCATCATGCCCTAGAACATTCAGAGAAGTGTGGTTACAGCTTCACGCCCTGGAACATTCAGAGAAGTATGTTTACTGCATCACGCCCTAGAACATTCAGAGAAGCGTGGTTACTGCATCACGGCCTAGAACATTCAGAGAAATGTGGTTACTGCGTCACACCCTAGACCATTCAGAGAAGCGTGGTTACTGTATCATGCCCTAGAACATTCAGCAGAGAAGAGTGGTTACTGCGTCATGCCCTAGAACATTCAGAGAAGTGTGGTTACTGCATCATGCCCTAGAACGTTCAGAGAAGTGTGGTTACAGCTGCACGCCCTAGAACATTCAGAGAAGTGTGGTTACTGCATCATGCCCTAGAACGTTCAGAGAAGTGTGGTTACAGCTGCACGCCCTAGAACATTCAGAGAAGTATGGTTACTGCATCACGCCCTAGAACATTCAGAGAAGTGTGGTTACTGCATCATGCCCTAGAACGTTCAGAGAAGTGTGGTTACTGTGTCATGCCCTAGAACGTTCAGAGAAGTGTGCTTACTGTGTCATGCCCTAGAACATTCAGAGAAGTGTGGTTACTGTGTCACGGCCTAGAACATTCAGAGAAGTGTGGTTACTGCGTCATGCCCTAGAACATTGTTACTGCTTGGCACACAGAGGTGTTTTGCGTTCATCCAGACGTGTGACAGCTACACCACCAATCACTGCTGAGTTAGGGAAATCACTATCCGTTTGCTCATTTTCAAACCACACAAATCCCACTCTGTTATGTGAGGATGCTGAATGCACGAGGTCATGCCGTGTGGAGTGTTGTGTTGAACCTGGGTCATGGTTCTGCTTTGTCAGGTAGACCTGCAGCTTTAAGTGTAGTGCAGGTAAGAGGTGCAGGTTAAGTGCGGGGAAACATCCCCATGTGGCTCCACTCCTCAGCAGCTCCAGGTCTAACGTACACTGGTGGCACCTGCACCCATGCCCCAGACATAGCATTTCACCTGGAATTACTCAGACACTACAACACTCAGTACCGCTCCGACCTTCATATACCACAGTGTGCAACTACATTTCAGAAGTAAGTCCTACACAGCGGTGCAAGGTTCACAAATGTATTGATGCTGTCAAAGCAATGGCATGTATCCACCAAATTGTAGTATTTGTGGAACACCTTAATATTAGCGGGGCTTGGACCCCGCTCAGGCCAATAACACGTTTCAGACAGGGATAAGCATTGCTCTATTGGCATACAAGGAAGGCTGTCTGGCAACATGGTGCTTCTATTGACATGAACATAATCCAGCCTAGCAAACAAAGTGTTCTATTGACATGAAAGAAAGACTGTCTATAAATGTAGTGCTTTATTGACATATAAGAAACACTGTCTAGTAATACTGCTATATTGACACACAAGAAAGACTATCTAGCAACATAGTTCTTCTTTTGACACAAAAGGAAGCCTGCTTAGCAAACAAAGTGCTTTATTGAAACAGAAGAAACACTATCTAGCAAAATAGTGTTCTATTGATATGCAATACAATATATCTAGCAATACTGTGCTCTATTGACATACAATAAAGACTGACTAGGCACATACTGCCCTACTGACATACAGGAAAAACTGTCCTGCAATAAAGTGCTCTACTGATTGACATAAAGGAAAGACTTTCTAGAAACATAGTGCTCTATTGACATACATGATAGTACCTAGCAACACAGTGCTCTATTGACATCCAAGACAGACTGGCAACATAGTGCTCTGTTGACATAGAAGGAAGACAGTCTGGAAATATATTTCACTATTTACATACAAGAAAGTCTGTCCGTCAGCATTGTGTTCTATTGATGTACGAGAGAGATTGTCTAGCAACATAGTGCTCTATTGACACACATACAAGACTGTTTAGTAGCATAGAGTTCAATTGACCTACAAGAAAGACTGTCTGGCAACATAGTGCTCTGTTGACAAAGGAAGGAAGACACTGTTGCAAAATAGTTCACTATTGACAACCAAGAAAGCTTTTCTGTCAACATAGTGCTCTATTGACGTACAAGAAAGATTGTCTAGCATTATTGGGCCGATTCATGGAGTTTTTGCACGGTTCAAAGTGACTTTTCACTGCCGACACAAAGCCTGTTTCATGGAACTGTGCAAATTGTATTTTTGCAGTGCAAAGTCAGTGCAAAGTCAGTACAAAGTCATGTTTGCAGTACAAAATGACTTTGCACTGCGAAAATACAATTTCCATGAGTCAGGGTTTGTGTCAGCATTGCAAAGTCACTTTTCACTAGTGCAGAATCACTTTGAGCCGCGCAAAAAATTCCAAGACATACAAGAAAGACTATCGAGTATCCTAGTGTTCAATTGACATAAAAAAAAATACTGTCTGGCAACGTAGTGCGCTATTGACGTACACAAAAAAAGTGTCTACCAATATAATGCTCGAAAGGCATACACGAAAGACTGTCTAGCAAATAACTTCTACTCATGGTTTTCTTCACAGCACAATTCAGAGCCACTTCATGCTCATCAACTTACCAACTTGCAAGAGTTGTTGTTTATCCAAAACACCATCGAAAAAAGGGGTAGTAGGGCAGTTACTGGAATCCATGCAATGATTTTCAGTGAGGTGAGGAGTAGCTAAAAATCTACAGCTGGTTTGTTCCTTTATACAAATGAAAGGCTTGCACTCCCGCACATAATACCTCCCTCTAACATGGCTACTTTACCTCTCGCCACAGCTCTCAAGGTCAACTCTCAATGCTTCCTCGCGTTATTTTGCTCAGTCTCTACCTCATTCGATGCGTTTGCACGTCTGATTGCGCCAGTTCTGAACTGCGCGGACACATCGTGTTCTCCTGGTCAAGACTATACACCAGAGCAGTTCAATTAAACACCAAGAGGTATGAAAAGATCAGCTCAGCATACATTTATGAACGCAATTGACCAAATATAAGGTGGGCATTAAGGGCCAGATTCATGGAACTAATTGCATAGAAAATCAGAGCTTTGCATGACATTCTGCACGCAAAACCCCATTTGACAATTCATGGAATCAACCGTGCAGGACTTTTCCGGTACTTGTGTGGAGGTCGCATCGCGCCGGCACGTCTCTGCGCGTGTCTGAGTGCCTTGCACGAGACACCACGCAGAGCATGGCTTGCGCAGAGGGCAGGTAAGGGGGTGGAACTCATAAAATGAGGAAGAACAAGGGAAAATGTGGGCGTTACAAGGGATGGCCTGCAGGCAGTGTATCGCACAACCACTATTCCACAGAACGATATGTATCCATGGATCCGACTGTGCAACCTCTCATCAGGGAAATGGCTATCTAAAGCCCTCATACTATCCGCCACCCGAAGGTATGTGTACAAACACTTGCACATAGGTTTCACAGTGCTGAGGTAAGATTGGCTGTTGGATTTAGGGGTGCCTTTACGCAGCCGTTGTTCCGAACGTACTCTGGGGTGCACGTGCACAGTGTAGCGGGGTGCAGGAATGGTTTACGGGGGTTCACACGCAGATTTTCTGAGTTTTACCTGATTTCCAATGAATCGTACGCAAGCTATTGGGTAGCCAGTATAAGTTACGGGGGACCCTGCGCAGGACACATGAGATGGAGGTCTGCATGCGGAGACCCCACGCATTGTTTGAAGGGTGCGTGTATTCGCGCCCTGGGGGAGCATGCAAAGGTAGCTGTTCTGGCTGTTTTTGCATTGCGTGGGTGCGTGTAGGGGGCGTTCTGGCCGCGACTTGCATTCAAGGTTAGTTTGCGGTGACAATTCCATGAATGCATGTAGAAGGCGTTTTTCATTCTGCGCGAGGGCTGGCGCAATGCCGTTCTCGGCATGCAGCTTTTGCAGGCTAAATGCTCACTTTCCCATGAATCGGGCCCAGTTTCTTTATGCAAGAACAATCCTGTTACCAGACTCCTGCCCCCTGCCTTCTCTGGCTCTGCCAATAGGCATCTAATTAGCCAGCGCTTATTTTCATGCCTTTTTCCATCCTGGGCTCGTATTCAGACTTGGGGGCATTGCCCTGCCCTGGCACTGGCTGCCCATGTAAACACGGCGGGCCCCTTTGCCCCATTATAGCAGTTTATGACTGACAGACGCGTATCCTAAGCGCGCACACACGACAACATCCTGTTTTATCTTTCTGAAACTCCGTCCCAGGGTGAACATCGGCGGTGGGCGACTTTTAATTTCCCGCGTTTCCTTGAAACTCGAGGGACGGCCCTGCAGCTAAACTATTCAAATTCTGTCCTCAAAACGCAAATGCTGATCACTTAAACCATAGCAGTGCCACTGTGCCAGTGCTCATGTCATCAACCTCGGGTGAATAAAATATGCTTTGCAGCTTCGCCGGGACCCCTGCCTGCAGGCTGGTCGCCCTTCTCAGCAGCAGCCGCATTAGCCTGCTGAGCCACCGTAGCGGCTGTAGTAATTGCAGGGCATTGGCTTAATCCGTGTGTACCGCTTTCTGGGAGGCAGAAAGCGCACCGGCGCCTGCGCCCGGGGCCTTGTCTCGAGCCGTGTTTTGTTTTAGCGCAATCCCATTCCCATGCGCGCATCTGCGCCCGGGGCCACGTCTCGTGTTGCGCTCTGTTAGCTGGATGCGCACAGTCATGCCTCTGTGGGAGTGAATTCAGCCTGTCTCGTCTGGGAGCTCGCCCAGCCTTTAAGAACTTGCATTTGGGAGACGTGCTCTTTTCTCTCAATGAATTCCCAAGTAACGCCGGCGGTGCCCAAATGAATGCACAGAAAGCGCGTTTGTGTTGTTTACGCGGCTTAACGAAATAGCTCTGGAGCTTCGTCGATTGCATCAGCGTGGCTGCGGCTGCCGCCGAGCCGGGAAGAAGCTGCTGCGCTGTCCAACTGCGCCATCTACAGGGCAGTTCTCCGACTGGGAGGGCTGCATTCCCAGCAAATATGAGTAGCTTACATTTCTCGTCAATCGTGCGCGCAGAGGTCGCGCGTTCCGCACAGCGCCTTAACTCGACCGTTTCTAAGCGCTCTCTGTCCTGTCACGGAAGGGGTGCGAGGATCGGTGAAGAAAACTGATTAGGACGTTGCCCTCCAACTGCTGTGATGGTTATGGGCCTGAATCAAGGAATATTTTGCACTGTGCAGAATACCTTTCACTGATGCAAAGTGACTGTGCACTGCCTACAAAAACTCACTGATTCATGGAACAGTGCAAAAGGGACTTTGCACAGCAAAAAAAAAACACTTTGCACTGCTCCACCCTGATCATGGAACAGTGCAAAAAAAGACACTTTGCACTGTTCCATGAATCATGGTGTTTGTTGGCAGCGCAATGTAATTTTGCACCAGTGAAAAGTACTTTGCAGAGTGCAAAATATTCCACAATTCAGGCCCATTGTGCCTATTGGAACAGTAGCCCCGAGACCCGACAGTCTTGACATTAGCGTAGCCTGGGTCTTTTCCAGGCCTGGCAACACCCCTGCTATTAGACTCCATCTTTACCCTGGCTTCCATCCTGTCCTTCTGAAGGGTCAGAGCTGCTGCTATCAAGCTTACAAACCTACATCAGCCCTACCCTTTGGAAATCGGTGTCTTTCTACCACCTCTGTGTTTCGCCCTTCCCCGGACCACTCACAGTACATGCTCAGAATCTCAACACTCCGTCCCCCCTCCGTTTCCAATTAATAAACAAAGGCATTCAATAAATACTCGCTACGGAGGTATGCTTCTTGAAAGGAGAAACATATAGGCAATTAGCAGAAAGTACCCGTATTCTGCGCAGGTTCTGAAGACAGACACGGTAACGCTCTCATCAATTGTTGAAAATCAATGATCCTATAGGTCGCTTTTCTGAGTTGCTTATCGATTGATGTACTTTGCACTATGTAGTAAACTGCACTGAGTATGGGTGCGTAAGGCTCGCTGACATACCTCGGAGGAGACATGGAGGGGAGGCGAGAGTTGGCGTGCTGCAGCATACTGGGAACTGCCGTGCGCTCTCGCGACCTGTTGGCTCACCCTGGCGCGATGCAGTCTGTTGCAGTGCATTGTGGTGCAGGTATCTCGAAAAGAGTGCATCCTGGGGCCTTGAAATGTTGTTTTCATTGTCTCCCCTTGAGTTTTGTTCCTCGCGTCGAGACCCTTAAATTGAGCTTGGTCCAGTCGATCTGTGACCACATTGATGTTTCACTGATTTCAGGAAACCATTTCATGTGTGAAGGAGCTGAAATCCAGGGAAACGGGTCTGGTGTTCAAATGTCATGTAGCCAGAAATGTCTGAAGGGTCCTAACAGGTAACCATGCAAAACTTAGTGCAGATTGGTGCAACAGTGTGGGATTGTATAAGGAACAAACTAACAGATGTTCTGTTTTTTTTAAATATATAGATGATATATATTCTATCTATTCATCTATCCAAAGATCTATCTTTCTATGTATCTCTTTCTACGGATCTATGTAGCTGTTTACTAACCCAACCCATCCCATCCACTCCCCACCATCTCTATCTATCCATCTATCTCCATCTCTCTATCTCCATCTACCTATCTGTATATTGGTCTAGATTGCTCTATCTATCTATCTATCTATCTATCTATCTATCTATCTATCTATCTATCTATCTATCTATCTATCTATCTCCATCTCTCTATCTCCATCTACCTATCTGTATATTGGTCTAGATTGCTCTATCTATCTATCTATCTATCTATCTATCTATCTATCTATCTATCTATCTATCCATCCATCTATCCATCAAGCCTCTTTCTTTGTATCTCTCTCTCGGGCTGTCTATATATGTATCTGTCTGTCTATATATTGGTGTAGATTTCTCTATCGATCCACCGATCCATCCTTTTATGCATCTATCTTTCTTTTCTCTGTCAAGCTTTATTTCTGTCTGTCTGATTTTGATCACAGGAGAGAAGAAGGCTGTTGTAATGTACATTCTCCGTATCCTGCATGATTGGTGATGTCATGTCAGTTCTAGATTGGAATGGGGTGCAAGTGCGGCCTGCTGAGTGCTCCTTGAATGACCGTTGGAGAGAGGTTGGCTGTGAGAGAGGGTGGGCCGGTAGATGTTCCCTATGTACTGGAGTCCTGTGTCTCAAGCCCCGTGCCCTGTGCAACCTGTGGGGCTTACCTAGCCTGTACTGAAACAATATAGCAATCACCCCCGAGTCGGAGGACGTAAATGGTCGGTAACGGCTGAACATTCCAAGCCAAGGCAGGCCTCAGCAAAGCGAGGGCCGTGGCAAGGGTCTTTTTTTCATTACCCCGCGTGTACGCACCCCTGACAAGGGGGTGATATCTATTCCCATCCCGGGGTTTGCACGGGGTGAAAACCATCTGTTTTCTTTTTTGGCGGATGGGCTATGCGCGTATTACGCAATGCCAATCTCCTGAGGGAAAACATAAATTAAAGATGGTCGCCGCCATAGGAAAAGAGGAAAAATACATTTCTCTATGGTGGCTGCCATGGTCAGGTGGAACACTGGGACCAGAGCACAAAGCTCCAGTCCAACTGGTAAGTAGGAAGGGATAGAGGGGGTGGGCAAACAGTATGATTTTTGGGGAGCATGGGGGGCAACAGGGAGAGGCTCTTTGCTTCCTCTCCACAATCAAGATGGCGCCACCGGGGAAGGACATTTGATGGCTGGAAATAGTAGGTGTATTCTCGCCCACTCTTCCAGCCATCTGATTGGCTGAGCACTGAGCAGGCAGCTCTTTTATCACATTCCACTCTAGAACTCTCCTGACATTACCAACCATGCAAGGCAGGAAAATAGCACTTTACAACAAATGAGTTAACACAAGCAATGTATTATATTGTTTTTATAGGTACAATTTGGAGAGAAAACACTGACATGAGCTGTAGAAGTGATATTAACACCTAGCACAAAGCAATACTGACATAACCTTGTTTCAACTCTCTATTTAACAAACGCAGAAGGATTTGACGTGATCCACATACTCATGGCAACTCACGCTAACAAAACCCGGTAACATTGCATTTTGATCCAACAGTACATATTATGTGATTGACAGTTTTCCAAGGGACACCCACACTTTCTTGGCATTCTAAGAAATGCATAAGGCATCCATGACATGGTGCTCTGTAACATCCACATCTGTGATCTTTTCAGATGTGCTCCGTATTACGATATGGCATTGCCATCATTTTGGGCCTCTTCCAAACACGATGAATCAACGCGCCTTTGCACTCGTTTAATCTCTGGCGCTGTCGACTCTGGTATTTGGATCAAATTTCCCCCCTTTGACCGGTGTACATCAACTCGCTGATGAATCGCGTGAATCTCATACGGCATCAGTCGTCGGCCGGATTCTTTCTGCCAGATGGATTTCCTATCCTTGGCCCAGAGAGAGGGTCACAGATCTGACTCCTATTCCTTTTCAAAATGGTCTATTTTAATAGTGCTTCCGGGAGGGCTTCAACACCTTGTGAAGTCTTTCCATGACACGGTATACTAGTCCTGAAGAAGGCAGATCAGAAACACCCCTTCAAATAAAATCATTTCAAGCTGTTCTCGATAGAATTGGCTATACGTGCCGATGATAGCCTGCATTTAGGCCAAGTTGAAGGAGCAATTTGTGTGAGGAGCACTTAGTCAGTACCTTTGACTAACATCTGGCTTACACCTGTCTTTCTACCCACACGGCAAATGTGTCATGTCATTTTGAGTTGCTCAGTGTAACCACTTGTGTGAATATCATAGGTTTCATCAGGTTAAGGTAAGGCGTCAGAGTTACCCAGGAAGGCGTCAGAGTTACCTAGTGTAACCTTTTTGTGTGTGGACATCCTCATGATGGTTTTGCACACCTGCTAGATGACTGCTAATGTTATCCTTCCTCTTTAAGGGAATGTTGTCTAAGCTGTTTCCTAAAATGATGCCAAGGGAAGAATAACAAATGAGTGTTAAGCTGCATTATTCCTTTACGGCTCTATGTGATTTTGGCGAGTTTTTTTTGACAATTATTATAATTTATTGTGTTTTAGTGTACAACTGTACAGACATATAAAAATGAAATTATGATACAATTCATTAGAAGGAAAATACAAGATACAAATATAAATGTACAAAGTGCAATAAATAAATAAAAATAAAATTACAGCTGCAGCTCATGATTAGGTTAATTGAGTGACTGAGTGGTACTTAGGCATTACTTGCACAGAGTTACAAATACAGAGACACACCCTTACATCTATAGGCAAGCACACACACAAACATATACATATATATATATATATATATATGTATACCAAGATTGTCTCTGTCCACCTCTATTCCTTTAGGCCTATACAGGGCCCCTTGCGTGTACACATCTTTTGTGCCAGCCCAATCGAAGGCTCATTTAGGTTGAATCGGAACTGCCAATCCAATGCTTTTCCACTATTAGCCATACTCTATCGAGGTCTATTCACCGTATTTAAACGTCTCAACCAGAATGGCCTAGTCGGTATGGTATCCAATGGTTGCACACATTCGCCGCAAATACTTTATATAGTTTGGACCCATTTTAGGGCATTCCGTTAAAACGTGTTTTGCGGATTCCATCGTAAGTCGATTACGCCAAATGCGACAGAATCGCTTCCGATTTCTGGGTCAATATTTCTACGGCCCACTACCAAGTGTACTGGAAGGGAATTTAGTCGCAGTAGGAGAATGAAGCGGTGTACAGGAGGGGCAGATAGTTAAGTAAGCCTGAGGCTTTAGGTACTGATATAACATTTCTGGAACAAATCCATAGCTCTTTAGTATGCATAGATGGCAGAAATGTATCCCCCAGAACCATAGGTCTATCTGTGTATGTATGTCTTTCTTTAGTTCTAGTCACAACAACTCCCAATTTGGAGACCAGCCAATTTCCTCAAATTATCGCTGTTCATCGAGTTTGAACTTATACTTCCCGTCTTCCCTGCTAGCTCCACAGAAGGTTAAGTGAAGGGAGTGTGTCTCGGGTGCCAATTTGGATTGCAAATAGAGATGTTCAAGTTATTTTATTACTATTGCACTTAGGAAATTTAACCCCAGCTCAAGGCAAATTATCGCCATTGGAGATGCAACTGGGAAGCCCCAGAATTCTACGCCAGAACTTTCCCTCTATTTGGTATGTTTTTTTCAGCTGAAGTAGATTTCATCGATTTTCTTTTTGGGGAATATGTTATTTTTCTGACAATATATGTGGGGGGGTACGCCCCCGCAAATCCCCCTAATCCTCCATACATTTTTTATTAACCTAAACCCACCCCCCCAAATTGGCATCACAGAGCGCATAAACAGGATTAAGGGGCATCTTTATCTTAATCCTTACATTTCTTGGTTATATGGGTATATTAGTGGTGCGCTAGTTGGCATGGGTGTTAATGTTAATGTTAAAGGAAATTTGTACCGCGCACTATCACCATTGGAGTGGTCCCCTGGTGCTCTGGTGGCTCTGAAAAAGGGAGGAGGGGCTGAGTTTGTGGGAATAAGCTGGAAAAGTGCAAGAGTGCAGTGATGTGCTGTTGGCAGCCTCAGCCCGGTGGGTCCGTTGGCGGGGTTTGGGGTGCTTTCCGTTCGGTGGCCATCGGGTACTGTTGTCCAGGTCTATGTGTGTTTTGTTTTACTGTTGCAGTGTAGTGAAGTTTGTGCGTTTTGTTGTGCTATAGAGTTGTGGTTGTGTTTGTTTAGAGTTTGAGAGGTGCATGCAGAGGGGTGCGATTATTGACTCATGATTGCACGCTTGGTTCAGGCTCGGTGAGTCGTATGTCAATCATTGAATCACCTTTCTATCTGGATGTTCCACAGACTAAACTTAAGAATTTCATCCACGTGTGGCATATGCTAACATTTACAGTTCTATCTAGATGTGGCGCAAGCTAAACGTAAGAATTCCATGTAGGTGTGGCATATGCCGGCAATCATATTTCTATCTAGAAGCGATGCAGGCTAAGCTTAAGAATTCCATCTAGGTGTGGCATATGCCGGCAATCATATTTCTATCTAGAAGCGATGCAGGCTAAACCTAAGAATTCCATCTAGGTGTGGCATATGCCGGCAATCATATTTCTATCTAGAAGCGATGCAGGCTAAATTTAAGAATTCCATCTAGGTGTGGCATATGCTAACATTTACAGTTCTATCTAGATGTGGCACAAGCTAAACTTAAGAATTCCAGCTAGGTGTGGCATATGCCGGCAATCATGTTTCTATCTAGAAGCGATGCAGGCTAAACTTAAGAATTCCATCTAGGTGTGGCATATGCCGGCAATCATATTTCTATCTAGAAGCGATGCAGGCTAAACCTAAGAATTCCATCTAGGTGTGGCATATGCCGGCAATCATATTTCTATCTAGAAGCGATGCAGGCTAAACTTAAGAATTCCATCTAGGTGTGGCATATGCTAACATTTAAAGTTCTATCTAGATGTGGCGCAAGCTAAACGTAAGAATTCCATGTAGGTGTGGCATATGCCGGCAATCATATTTCTATCTAGAAGCGATGCAGGCTAAGCTTAAGAATTCCATCTAGGTGTGGCATATGCCGGCAATCATATTTCTATCTAGAAGCGATGCAGGCTAAACCTAAGAATTCCATCTAAGTGTGGCATATGCCGGCAATCATATTTCTATCTAGAAGCGATGCAGGCTAAATTTAAGAATTCCATCTAGGTGTGGCATATGCTAACATTTACAGTTCTATCTAGATGTGGCACAAGCTAAACTTAAGAATTCCAGCTAGGTGTGGCATATGCCGGCAATCATATTTCTATCTAGAAGCGATGCAGGCTAAACCTAAGAATTCCATCTAGGTGTGGCATATGCCGGCAATCATATTTCTATCTAGAAGCGATGCAGGCTAAACTTAAGAATTCCATCTAAGTGTGGCATATGCTAACATTTACAGTTCTATCTAGATGTGGCGCAAGCTAAACTTAAGAATTCCATCTAGGTGTGGCATATGCCGGCATTCATATTTCTATCTAGAAGCGATGCAGGCTAAACCTAAGAATTCCATCTCGGTGTAGCATATGCGGCAATCATATTTCTATCTAGAAGCGATGCAGGCTAAACTTAAGAATTCCATCTAGGTGTGGCATATGCCGGCAATCATATTTCTATCTAGAAGCGATGCAGGCTAAACCTAAGAATTCCATCTAGGTGTGGCATATGCCGGCAATCATATTTCTATCTAGAAGCGATGCAGGCTAAACTTAAGAATTCCATCTAGGTGTGGCATATGCTAACATTTACAGTTCTATCTAGATGTGGCACAAGCTAAACGTAAGAATTCCATCTAGGTGTGGCATATGCCGGCAATCATATTTCTATCTAGAAGTGATGCAGGCTAAACTTAAGAATTCCATCACCACATGCTAACATTTACAGTTCACTCTGGGTGCGGCGCAGACTAGGTTAAGTATTGCATCTAAGTGTTGCATATGTTAAAAATAATGTTTTTATCTGGATGCGACGCAGGCTAGGTTGGTGTGTCGAATGCCAATCTGAAAAGTTGCTTCTATCAAGCTAAGCATGCCCTTCTATACTACCAACTGGAGCCAAGAGCTCCAAGCTACTGCTAATTCTGATCCATGCACAGTTATTACACAAATACGTCAAACCCAGTTAAAACAGAAAAGGATGCATAGCCATGGTATACATAATCACAAGGAACAGCCATAAGCTCCAAAATGCAAAAAGCTATGATAAAGGTTTGCCATCAGCTTCAGAAGGCTGGGCTTGTGAGTTTTATGATCTCCCGCTTAGGGAATCCATGAACTCTGACTCATAAAACCTACTCAAATGGAGAAAAAAAAGAATGACCTATAAGGAAGATGTTGTATCTGAATATGGGCCTCTTCTGTGGGTCATAATTATACGTATTATGCATTTGTCGAGCACTTAGATCGCCTGTGAAACGTAGCACTGCTTCAGAAAATAGGCATTGTTGTCTGTACAGCTAGCCCATTTCTCCCCTCGTACACCGTGCCTACGCAATTTAGTGGACGGCGCACTCTCTCATCACACACACTACACTCACGTATAACACAAACACTATTGTACATTAGTACCCAGCACGCGCGGCTGAACAGGAATACTGTGTGGTGATTGGCTCATTTGCGTGCCGGCTACTCTGTACCTGGCGAGGGGCGTGGCATCCCCTCAGTCAATGAGGAGGCTCAAAACGGGGCAATCCCTGCTCCGAGCCTCCCCACGGCTGGAGGCTTCCATCGTCCCCCGCCGGAAGCGGCGGTACGTTATTTTTTTTTTCTTCCTCCCCATCCCCTCCCTTCCGCCCTCCCGACCCCACTTACCTTCTTTTTTCTTCTGGTGTGGGAAGCAAACGCGCTGGGAACACTTCTGTTCCCAGCGCGTCCGCTCCCGATGGCCGCCATGGAATGGGAAAACGGTCTACGTTTACCTTTCCATGGCGGTGGCCATTTTTTTTGCCTTTTTTTTTTCTGTTCCGAAACGTGTTTCGGAACAGAAAAAAAAGCAATTAGTACCCCGGTCTAACGGGCCGGGATACTAATGGCAATAAGCCACTTGGTGGTGGGCCAATACCGCCCTGAGGTAATGCCCTGGGGCACCGTTAAGGCCCTTGCATCGCTCAGGCCTATAACTCGCCCCGGGGGCATTACCTGGGGCGGTATTGGCCCGCCACCACGTGGCTTATTGTCACATCAATCTCTGCCATAAGACTGAAGCTACTTGTAATGACAAAAATTCAAAATGTAGCTTCCCATATAACCTTCTCCTTAAACAGAATCCCCCTTTAGTCCATAGTATCCCTCCGCTGCACCCATGCACACTACATTTAGACATGGGTGACTACCAGGGTCCCAGCCGCCATTGCTTAACTTTAATAGCTGACATGCACACACGCCTAATAGCACCTCCCAAATACTCCCAAAATGTTGGACTCCAGTCCCTCCAAGGGAGTTCAACCTTGAGCGCAATGGGACCATAAATATGTGAAAGGCGCTATAACAAAGGACAAAATGAATGAATGAATGATCTGAAATTGAAATCAATGCTGTAAATAAGGCCGTGAGTATAGGCAGCTTGAGGGATTGCAACTCTGTTGATTGAATCACCTTATTGTTTTCTGTTGATGGGTTGAAAGGCTGAGTCATAGGCCTGGAAGAGGCACACATTTCAACAATATTTCCGAAGTTACTGGCACTATGTTCCAAATGTATTTTGATGGACAAGGGAACCCAACAGTTTAGGGAAAAGATTGCAATTCCTTTCGCTTCTGCACCAAAAAGTCTTCACTGGATTTTGAATGGCTGTAGCCAGACAAGTGGCTTCTATCTCCTCAGGTAAACCAGTGATTACAAAATGATGCCCTGCAGAGACAGCAAGGCAAATACCAAAGGGCGCAGTTGGCACACTTTGTGGTGAGATAGGGTAAAAGGTTGGCCCCATTTTAGCAACATTTTCTATATGTGGCATCAGTAAACATTCCATACTGGCTAGGACTAGCCCCAGAAAGAAAAGCCCCATTGTCTCGAAGACGTGTGACCCGTATGTGGACCATTGAGGATTTTGTGTGGGAATGAAGTAAAACCATTGCATTAGTGCCAGTCACGTAGCTCAGCTGATTCATCCTTGCTAGTGTGATCTCTGTGGAAAAAAAAAACCTGTCACTGGCTTCAATTCTGTCATAGCTACTCCGCTTTCTATCCTGTCCAGGTCGATACATTTAAGTCATTGTAACACCTGTTATTGACAATGCTATGAGTCATCAAAAACTGCTATATCACTCACATATTCAATTCTATTAGCGGGTGCCGCAGCAAACAGATTGCTCGGATCCTAGGCAGGATCTCGCCATCCAAGCCCATGTTACAAGCAAGCTGAAAGCTGTTCGCGCGCCGTCTACTCACCCTCCTCCCACCTCTTGTCCGGTCCCGGAACCACCACCCAAAACCTTCTGTCTCCATGCCTACTAACCTTTCTTCATCTGTGCCACGGCCTGCCACACAGCTCCTCCTTCGCTCCTCGGTGACCATAGAAATAGAAGAGGTACTCCGCACGGAGTACCATCTTCCATTTCCAATGGCAGACAGCTTAAGTGAGTATGTGATCCAATGAACATGTTGAGGCAAGCAGTTCTCAATCCGGGATGCTAATAGCAAAAATACCTGCACTGGTGTGTTGTTCTTGCTCAGTAGCGGCACTGGGTATTTTTGCTTAAATATTACATGGAAGCCTGCAATATCTGTATGAAAGCCCGTACATACTATATCTATAATTGGTTCTGAGCCTGTTATGAGAATGGCATTACTCATCTTATAATTATTGAGTTGTGACATCACAATGGTTCGCTGAAAGGGCCAGCACACTGTGTGAAAGGCAGTTTTTTTTTTTAGCAAAATGCCAACTGCTACTAAAACATATAATTAAATCCATGACCAGCTCAAATTCCTTTCTTGTAAATTCATTTTTTTGACAAGGCAATTCATTAGTTGACAAATAGTTTGCTGTGTGTTTAACAAGCTCTCTTTCCTGATTTGCACATTGGTCATGCCCTGCGGTCGTTTTGATCGATTTTGTATACAAATATATATATATATATATATATATATATATATATATATATATATATATATATATATAGGAAAGTCCATTTGAGCCAAGTCACATATTCCGCAACACCACCTAGTAGCCATCGCTGGAAGTTCACCTCCAGTTCTGAGCCACAACAGCAAGGCATTGTGGGTATGCAAATGAGCACAAATGCAAACCTTTTCTCCAGGAAATTGTAGTCATCCCGGCAGACTTGCAAATGTCTGTCATGGGTTGATTTAGGTATGTATAAAGCAGTGCTGCCCTCTTAGTAAAAGACAATTTCCTGGAGAAAAAAGGTTTGCATTTCAGCTAATTTGCATACCCACAATGCCTTGTTGTTGTGGCTCAGAACTGAAGGTGAACTTCTAGCAGCGATGGCTACTAGGTGGCGTTGTGGAATGTGTGACTTGGCTCAAATGGACTTTCCTATTTTCACATTTCAGGTGAATGGGTTTTCTTCCAAACCTTTTTAAGCCAACCATAACTTTCTTGGTGTAGTGTGTGTGTATATATATATATATATATATATATTGTGTTTAGGAATACGGATTGAGTTGGTGGATGAAAATGTGAGTTGATGGGGGCTTGGGGCAGGAACAACCCCATGGAAAAAAAGAAAATTGAACCAAAGCCAGTATGCAGAAACAAGCACTATTAATGTACAGTGACCTTGTGAAAAACGCAAACAGCCTTGATACACATGCTGATATTTGCACTGTTTTTATTTACTGCAGTGCTGGGCTTCACCGCACAAGAGCAGGGCTCTATTAGCACGAGGCCGCTTATTCCACACCACAGAGCCAGCTTTTAAAGGGATTTTGTCTTAAACTGCTCAACATAGCGTTTATGTAACATGTTCCAAGCTGTGTATTGTGAGTATTTCCAGCACTTATGCGTCTATAAGAATTCAACATATCAATAACTGGACAGTCCTGGTATCAGACTGAGTAGAGAGCATGTGTGATACTGACTAGTATCGCCCAAGGCCTACATTATAAGGGCATTGCAGGTCACCTAGGAGTGGTGCGACCTTAGAAAGGCACACAGACTGTGGCATCTTTCACCTGAGAACTCCTTACTGACCTGTGGTATCCTTATAATATGCAGTGGGGTGTGTGTAACTATTTTTTAAATAAATAAACACATACATAAATAAAGCATCTCCTTGTAGGTATACCCATTATATAGTTTTTTTTTCCTTGCAAAAAATAAATAAATAATGATTAAAGTGAAATAAAGTACCCGTTTTCCATTGTGTGTCCTGCAGGCTCCTGCTGCTTCTGTCCCAGCCATTCCATGCTTTGGATCACACCGTGGACATTTATGGAAACACACTGAGAAATGCGAGGCCTTTACACGCCCCTTGATCTCGGGTCCCCTCCAACGAGACTCACTTTTTTCCTTCACAGTATTAAAAAGAAAGCCGACAGGAAGGGGCTGCGTTATTTGTTTGTTGACGTGTGGTCCTTGGTGGCGGGAAGTTTGCCCACTCTGATTCAAGGAGGTGTCGGGTAGTCTTAAAGGTTAAATGTCAATAAAAGGATGCAAGGCAGTGGGGGCAGATGTAACTGGCAGAGCTGTTGTGAGATGAGCAGTTGGGATGCAGGAGATGAGAGCCATGAATCACTGGGTTGGCAGCAGCTCTTTGGGGGCTTGGAGGCGGATTCTGAGCGCTGCCAGCACAGTGAGGCTCGTTTCCATTTTATGAGATGCTTTCTTCATTGTTACACGAGTTCTGGGCCGTGGTATCATTTCCTGGTGTGTGCAATGCACAAGGAACTGATCTCAACTTACCCTCTATGATGCACTGAGCTAGTTCTCTCACATAGCCATATCTGAATATATCATTCTAATGCCATGAGGTCCAAGCACTGGGTTGCATGGAAAATAGTGCAGGTTTGCACGGTCTTAGCTGTTGACCAAAAATTGCCTTACTGCAAACATGCGTTGGATGAGAGGTATTTTTTTTTCCTTTACACTAGTGGAGTTTTTGTCCTAGTGCTAATACTATGACAAGTGTGATAGGCAGAAGCCACACCTGGGAGGACAATGTATTGCTATCAGGAGCACAAGCTCACCATGCCGTAAAATGATGGGCGTGTCCGTATTTGCATGTGTTTGGGGGTTCGACCAGTGCCAGTACAGCTCACCCCACAAAACCATCACCAAACACCAACTGTATCAGCTGTGAGTAAGGAGACACTGACCCTGTCTAGGTTTGGAAAAGACATATTTTATTCTAATTGTGCTTTTTTCTTCTTCCTCCCGGGGCATCGATTCCTTGATGTGGAGGGGACCCCCAGGACCAATCAGAGGACTCGTTGCCAGGGCAGGGAAGCTGGGCGCGCACATGCCTCCTCCAAGCACAAAAGATATTTCTTCCCAGAAAGTAGCCTGGCAATGTGTACTGGGCTGTTCTCAGAAAACAGCCAGGTGGAGGGAGATTACCCTCTGTACACCTGCTCTGCCGGGCTATCTGGTAAAATAAGACTAATAGAAGTATATATTGGATGGTCATGGGTTTAGGGCGCTTTACGAGTGTAAAAATAAATAAATAATGAAACATCAATATTCAGAACTTGAGTGGCTCTCACCGTCGTGAAAAGAAATACATTGTTCCGTCCCTTCGTTATTTGCAAAGTCGACAGCAATACCAAGACATTTTGCAAGCTTCTACATTATTGTTTTACATAGAGAACTTTATTAAACGTGGTATGAGACAAATCAGCCTAATCAGGATTTATGTAGACGTATTTTTTATAAAATTAATTCAAAATATTTTTCAGTACTGATGTGGAAACGTTCACTACTTTCAAATGAAACTCTTCACACTGTGCATTTACTAATTTTATTTAATAATTTTTTTTATATAATGCGCCTAATACCATAATTGAGTCCCGTTACTAAGTGTGGAACGCTGATTCGAACCTCTGTTGCTCTGCGTGGTCTTGCTTCCAAGACCAGCATGTTGCCCCTGTGCTTTCTGTGCCTTATTATGCCAAAAATATTTTTAACAATATAAACAAATTGATATTTTTCAAACCGCTTCCCCCCATGTCAAGCACATAACAGCAATAAAACAAAGAAAGACTAAGAAGGAGGCTGTTTCCATGCAGTTGTTTAAAAAAAAGGAAATTGTTTTTCTTATTGATAGTTGACAGAATCTTTTAAGATCTGAGGAAAATCCCACTCTTTATCGAATCTAATTTAACAATATAATAAAGGACCAGATGTATGATTGTCCGATGCATACCTTCGCCTGTGGTCACCACTAGAGGGAGCTGTTGCTTTAGGATATGCAGTAGTCCAATTTGCAAAGCTTTGCCTGTTGTTACCGCTAGAGGGTGCTATTGGCTTAGGATATGTAGTGCTCCTACTGTGTCAATGAAAACCTGCACTTTGGCCTGCGTGCACAGGCCTGTGCACTAGTTAAATATATTTATATATATGTTCAAGTTTAGGAAGAAAATGGTTATCTTGTAGTATTGTGCCTTATATTCCGCTAGTTCCTACTTATTAGAATCTAATAATAGGCTTGAGTAAACTAGATTGGGCAAATGTGTTGGTGGTTCGAGTCCCACAAACGTTTCAACATTTCTGAGGGTGATCCATATAGAATGTGGGCCCCAAGTGGGAGGGAATCTCCCACTGACCCTATACAATGCCCCACTGCCCAAGTGATTCCCGGAAGCCCTCAGCTTACAATCGGAGCAACTTAAAAATGCTTCTCCTTTTTGGTGATATGGGTGAGGTAGGGAGGATATGGGAAGCAGCATGGGGGATCAGAGGTGCTTCTTCACTCTACACAAAGGGATCCGATCCATTTCATGTTTCACCAAACCTTGCAGCTGGTCACGTCACTTTTGCAGGAGTTTGCAAAGACCTACTAATAAAGAATGTTTGAGTGGGATATGGGTGGGGTAGACCTACTGTGTACATGTGTTTAGTGTTTTTATGTTTTCTTATACTCATCTGAATCTTTGTGAGTTTAATGTCACTTATCAATGAGGAGCCTCTGTCACAACAAACAGATTTGTCCAGGAGGATTAGGGGCAACGTGTTTCTCTTGGAAGCCAGACAGCCATGTTTCTCTTCTCGTCCTTTCCTCTTTTCTCCCCTGACAAGGTTGCTAGACAAGTCCGATCTATGAAAGCCTTGTCAAAACAGGTTCATCCCTGTTCCTCTAAAACTGTCAAGGACCACATTGACACCCTTGCTACGGCCCTTGCTGATTTTTGCAACCACTCCTTTGCATCGGGATCCTTACCCTCCACTCTGAAGCACTCCTTTGTGCATCCCCTCCTCAAGAAACCCACAGCTCTGTCTAACTACCACCCAATTTCCATTATTCCCTTTTTGGGAAAGCTCCTGGAAAAACTGGCCATCTCTCAGCTTAACCTTCATTCCAATTCTGTTGGCTGTCTCCATGACCACCAGTCTGGCTTCAGAGCTGCCAGAAGCATGGAAACTGCTCTCCTGAACATCTGTGAAAATCTGCTCTCCAACCTTGACTCTAACATTCCCTCTGTCCTCATCCTCCTCAATCTCTCTTCTTCCTTCGACACGGTCAACCATACCATCCTGCTCAACCATCTCCATGAAAACCTGGGCATCACTGATCAGGTTCAGGCTTGGCCGACCTCTTTCCACTCAGATCGACCCTCCCAGGTCCAACTTGGGTCCTTTGTTTCATCTATCATTCTCTCTACCTGTGGTGTTCCTCGGGGGTCTAACCTCATGCCCTGGCTTTTCAACCAAAACCTGGAAATTCTCGCTCACTGCATTGCCACTTTCTGCTCAAATTTACAGTGCTACGCTGACGACACTCAACTCATTTTCAGGCTGCCCTCTGCCACCTGCTCTCCCTCTCTCATCTCTGAGTGCCTAACTGCCATTCAAGATTGGTGTGCCGCCAATGATCTTTGTCTGAATGACAGCAATACAGAGATCCTCCTCATCGGCATACCTTCACCATCCTTTCCCCTCAGTCTCTGGCCGGCCTGCCTTGGCTCTCCTACTACACCCACCTCCGAGGCTAAGAACCTCGAGGTCATCTTTGACTCCACCCTTTCCTTCTCTGCCCACATCTCTGAGGTCTCTAAAAAGTCAAATTTCCTACTGCCCCCTCAGAGGTACTCTGCCTTTCCTCTCCTTCCCCCAGAAGCTCATGGTATCCCTAGCTCTGGTTCTCTCTAGCTTGGACTATTGTAACAGCCTCTTTCTAAATCTACCTGCCTCTACTCTCCGCCCTCTCCAACTAATCCAGAACAGGACTGTGAGACTTGTCCTTGGCCTCAAGCCCTAGTATCGTATCTCTCCAGCTCTGAAATCTCTCCATTGGCTCACAGTGGATCCAAGGATTAAATTCAAAACCCTCTGCATTGTCCACAAGGCTTTCTTGGGTCTGGGTCCAAAATACCTTTAGCTATCCCTCGGCAAATACCTCCCCTCTCGAGCTCTTCACTCCTCTACCTCCAACTCCCTCAGGGTCAGTCGTTTTTCAAAGAAACAAGCTGGGGGTAGATCTCTGTCTTCAGCTGGGGCCTCCCTCTGGAACAGCCTCCCTGCCACTCTAAAACTTGAGGAGAACCATCTCCGGTTCCGGAAGCACCTCAAGACCTTCGTCTTTTCTTCTGCCTTTGCTCCCCCTCTCCCCTGCTGATCTGTTCTCTCTTGGCACCGTGCATCTGGCCACCCTCTGTCCTCTGGGCCCAGGTACCTGCTCATCCTGCCACCCTCCCGCACTGCCACCGGGCCACCCTTTGCACTGGGGTCTGTATCTGTACCCATACAGCACCCCCTTTTTCTTCCTGCACTTATCAGACCTACCCTGTCTTCTGCATTAAACCTTGCACTTGCAAATTGCTGGCTGCACTACCACTATTTGTTGCCTTTATTATTTATGTATTAGTATTTATCTGTTTCTTCTCTGCTTTGCATTTTCCACTTCTCCCCCTTCCATGCACTTTTCCCCTCCCACTCTCCCATGCACTTGCGCATTCTCAATGTCACTGGGCCTAGTAAGATCGCTGTTTTGTTCTCCCCTGTTCCCCTCCCTTGCCTTGTCGCGCTCTGAAACACTTGTGTACGAGCGCGATAGAAATAAAATATCAATATCAATATCAACACAGAGCAACCCAGGTTTCTATTCTACTTAACATGAAAGAGCAACAGAGGTTAAAATAGCTTTATAGGCCCTGCAAGTGGCATGGTCCCATTAGTCTTGTTATATGCAATGATGGCAAAACATTGAACCAATGAGTGATTTTTTGCATTGTGGGTTGGGCTTGTTCTACTCTCTCACCCACTCCTTAGCAATTTAAAAACATTCCGAGTGTGGCGGTCTCGAAATAAGGGTGCCGCTCGCAACCTACTGCCAACCTTCCCAGACCACCACACTCCATCCCTGCCTTCCTGGGCAATTGCGCCCTGCGGGTCTGACCTGCCGGGCCCAATGATCCTGCTAGGTGGAGTTGTCAGGGAAGCACCAGCAACATTGGCAACGGTGCCGGTGCTTCTGTGTCACCATTCCCCCACGGGAACGGGGACTTGCACTTTCTGCCACCTCATATCCCGGGCCCATGGGACTTGTAAAGCGGAACAGTGTTACGAGACCGATAGCACCAGCGGGTTACCACCAAACTCGTAATGAGGCCCAATGCTTTTCAAACACAGATGGCAAAGCTACTGGAAGAACAAACAAAGCATTGGGAGTTCTGATGAGGTCCTTACGAGGGAACTCAACGCTCCCAATATTTGCATGTGCAGTTGAACCTGTCCTTTTTGAGTTGCCAATAATCACCTCATTTTTCCATCATCGTCACCACCTGATGTTTTTAACTTAGAGGATATCCACTCTTCAATAATCCTGATCATCTTGCTAAGACTGATTGTGTGCCACCTGTCTTATATGAAAAGGCTTCCTGTTGAGAATGCTCATTGGGAAACCGATTGCATTGAAGCTTTAGCCACATTCAGCTCTGGTGGATATCAGCTTGTTGTTTTCCGTAGAGTACATTCTTTATTGTATTGCATTGTACTTGTCATTTATGTAGTGCCTTTTAACATTATTATACTCGCAAAGCGCTGGTGGTGGGAATGCCCCATGGGACCGAAGTCGAGAGTGTTGGAGGTCATGGGTTGGATTTGAATGCGTGTGTGCATGCGGCCAAATAAGGCTTAGCAGGGCTGGCCAGGCTCCGGTAGATAGCAACTCATGCGGTCATGCATGTGAATGGGTGCTGAGAGGAGTCAGGAGGTGGCGTGAGTGCTGGAGACTCGATATGTGTTCAGCGGGGGCCGAATTTGTCAGTCTTTGCTACGTACTGTCAGAGGTCTTGAAGAGTAGTCTGGTGTGAGCAGGAGGAACCGTTATTTGACTAGACAGACCTAAATTATCATAGTCGCTGCTGTATTCTGATGTGTGTGTGAGTAGCCATGCCTGTGGCCAGTGTCCAACGGAGTGGTACGTTCTACCTAGTTTGGGGGGAGATTTGTTGTATGTGCGCCCAATGAGGTTGTGGCTCCCTCTGTCGATTCTTGTGGCTTTTGTTTTATCTACTATAATGGTCTTCCTTGTCTAGAACAGTCTACATAAGAAGTCAAGTTATTACTATAACCTTGTCATAACCGAGAACCTGCTTCGCGGCTTTATTCATAGCACTGTATTTCTCTGGTACTGCCTTCTCCATGAAATGTGCTCTGGGGCCCTTTCAAAGGTGAACAGCGCACTCATTCATACGTGGGATTGTGCAGTACTCCGTGCGCATGAGTTAGCTTGCTCAGTAGCGGAGTAAAGACCTTTTCCTCATTCATCTGTGAAGCCTCTGGCAGGGCGGACGCAGTGCCTCTGAACATCGACAACAATATTTCGTATCCGCTAATGCGGCCTGACAGGCTGGGTATTGCCGCCTCCCGGTGAATCGAAGCGTTAAGCAAAGTGCATGCAATTACCTGTGCAGTGCAAAACAATTATTATAGTACTAATACTAATAAGTGTACAGTGAGAGAATTAACTACGTGTAATAGAGCAGCACTTGGCAGTGAATGATACAATGGCTTCGCAAACCACTTCCATTGCATTCTGCTGGCTTCCCGACAGAACACCACTGCCGGGAGTGTGGTCGCCTCCTGGCAGCCCGTGCCCTTGCGGGCATTGGCACGTCCAGACTCTTTTGACTGGGGTGGACCAAGTGTGGCACTGGCTTATGCAGGGGTGGCATGAAGTGTGAGCATACACACACACAATTATCATAGTTTAGGATAATGGGGTGGCACCTGTGGTGGCCAATCAGATTCCAGGGGTAGCACGTGCCACACCAGGCCACTCCCTGGATACGCCACTGATTGAATACACTGCCAGCTGATGGAAAAATAGGACCACTTAGTGTCCACGTTGGCATTTGTGCTGAAACACCTATCCACCCTATATTCTGAATTACTCCGCGGGAAGGCTGAAAGGCGAAAGAACAGACACACAGGGAAAAAAATGGATTGATGAAAAACGTCTATAAAGGGTCAAATTACAAGTTTGGTGGTAATAGTATTTAGGAATACAACTTGTTTTACAGCTCTACCAAATTCCAAGTTGTCTTTACGCAACTCTTCACTTACACTTATGTTTGCATCGAGGTGATTACCTCCACAAAAAAGCAGTACTGCATGCCATATTTACCGCATGCGGCAAGTAATGCGGCATGCATACACGGAGTCCTGCGGGACCATGAAATGGCGAATAATGGAAGAGTTGCATGACCTGGAAACACGAGGGCCCTTCACGTCACTGCATGCTTACCACATGTGGTAATAGTAAACCTGTTTGGTATTTTTCAAGAGGAAATACCGCCAAACTTGTAATCAGTCTCAAAGTGTGTCATCCATGTATCTTAAAATCTCCATACCTAACTAATTAGTTCTATCAATAAATCATGCATACATCTCAATATGCACCAATTTGGGAATCCTGTTTTTTTAAAAATTATTTTATTTCTTTCCTGGGACAATGTCCTTGGTTATCCTTTACACAGCCCCCTAATGCAAAGACAAACAAACAGGACTGAACAAGTATCTCCCAAATGGAACCTGTAAGAGGACAGAAGATGACCACTGAAGAATGTATTTATTTGCATATTTAAAGCGGGCATCAAGGCGCTGTTACATGAATATGTCTCTTAGTTGCGTATTTATAACACACTTAATATCAGTAGGTGTCTAAGCACGGACCCGGGGACCAAACCTGTGTTGTTTTGTGCAGTCTTGTTTCCAAGGCGAGCACGTTGCCACTGAGCTATCCTGCCGGAACGTATATTGTTGCTCTTCTGGGGTTAGACCCTAAAAGTACATGCATGGCTTCACGCCTGAGACAATACCATCCAGTTGAATGTTCATATATTGTATATATTTATATATATATTTAAGGCGTGTGTGTTATACGCTCTTGCGGGATTGATGTTGCTCTAGAGATTTCAAGCAATGACTCATAATCAACTGATGTTCTGGCAAAAGATGGGGGAAAAGAGGGGCAATAAGGTGTGATAATAATAAAGCGACGGAGAAGAAAGAAAAAACAACAAAACAGAAAAGAATTTGCTGACCTTGCTTAAGGAGAGGTTCCCGTTTTGTGTCCAGCTCCATGACAGATTCCTCGCACTTCTTGACTATAGCAAGCACCTGCTCACAGAGTTCCTGCAGGGATTTTAAGAACTTTCACTTCACTCCTTGTGCCAGGCTGGTGACTGGATTGGGATCTGGGGTTCGAACAAGGGGCAACACTGGCTCCTGACTCTATGAAATAGTGCAGAGTAGATCGACTTGTAGATGGAGACATATGTCGAAGGCATTGGACCTGTATGGGAAACCCATGCTGGGCTACCACCCCTACCCCCCACCACCACCCCCTTCTCCTTCCTCTATTAGAATATATCCAGCTCCTGAGGGTCAATGGCAAAGTGTAAGGCCTGGAAGCACCTTCCAGTTCTGGATGTCTCAGCAGGATGAAAGGCTGAGTTGATCTTGCTGGGAGTCCAACCTGCAACCTACAGATCACACACACATTGCAGCAGCAAGAGCTCAACTCACTGAGCTATATTACCAGTTATAGCTATCAGAAAAAAACAGCAACTCCAGAAACAAAGAGCCACATGCTGCTGGCCACAGCACAGGAGCCTCAGTTTAATAAAAAAAAAAAAAAAGAAAGTACATACAGATTTATTTTTGTTTAGGGGTAGAAAGGAAGACCACAGGGGTCGCAGCTGCGACACCTGGTGACCCCTAAATGACGTCTGTGACTGAATTCCTGATATCTCTCCAAAAAACTGTATTTGTATTTCTCGTGGAGCACCTGGTGACCAGACACATCCAAGTTACAAGCCATAACATCTGGAGTAGCGTGTCTGTTGGATAACACGTCTAATTATTGTGCCCAGTCATGCATTCCTTAATCTGAAGCATAGGGCCTATTAGAGATCACAACTAATTAGTGTGCCCAGTCGTGTATTTCTTAAACGGTAGTATGATGCCCAGTACAGATCACTAATTATAGTGTCCAGTTCTGTATTCCTTAATCTGAAGTATGGTGCTCAGTGGAGATCACAACTAATTATTGTGCCCAGTCGTATATTGCTTAATCTGAAGTATAGTACCCAGTGGAGATTCCATCTAATTATTGTGCCCAGTCGTATATTGCTTAATCTGAAGTATAGCGCCCATTGGAGACCCATCCACTTATTGTTCCCTGTCATGTATTCCTTAATCTGAAGTATAGAGCCAAGAGGAGATCCCATCTAATTATTGTACAACGTCATGCATTCCTCAATCTAAAGTATAGAGCCAAGAGGAGATCCCATCTAATTATTGTACAACGTCATGCATTCCTCAATCTAAAGTATGGTGTCAAGAGGAGATCCCATCTAGTTATTGTGCTCGGTCATGTATTTATTTATTTATTGTGCCCAGTGGTGATCACATCTAATTGTGTCCAGTTGTTTATGCCTTCATCTGGAGTACTGTTCCCATTGGAGTTCACATTAAATTATTTGTCCAATCCTAATGATTATATTCTGTCATATATGCCTTCATCTAGAGCAGGGGTCTGCATCCCATTTCTCTTCTGATGTTTCGGACCACAACGACTATCAGCCCTGGCCAGAACAATCAATGGTGAAGGATCATGGGGACCGTAGTCCAACACATCTGTGGACCCAAGACTCTTGATCTACAGTAACACATCCAGTTATATAGACATCAGCCGCAGTGTTAGGGTTGTTTGATTTTTTTTCTAGGACCTATGTCTGCAGACATCTCCTTTTGGAAATGTTGGTACATTGGATATCCTTCAATTGTAGGATGTAATTTTTCTGGTGAGAGCTGAGATGTTGGCAAGACTTAGCACTGGGGTTCAACTTTCTGGTAAGTATCCCCAGTTTGCATGATAAAGAACATGAGACATAAACAGAAGAAAACAGATCTCCACGTTCATATAAGTTGCCATTTGGGAAATTGATTAGGCACTATCTCAAATCTCTTTATTCCATGTCAAGTAAACAACTGAGCTCCTAACCCACACAAGCAGAACTCAGTCAATGTCCCTCAGCACACTCTGCCGACCCCACTCCAGATACAAGAACAGAGTAAAAAAGGACTCTCATTAAAGCAGAGGGTTCCAAACCTTTGTATGCAGTGTCCCCTTGAGCTAAAAATGTCTTGACAGGTCCAATAACATCTGTGAAGTACTTAGGTATTCTATTGAATGCGGCCCACCTCCTACCTTTTAAACAAGCTTTATACATTCCCATGGCCCACTCCACCCACCAACAGACATCCTCTGTTCATGCTTAGAGGGGTCAGACCCACAGCTCGAAGTCCTCATTTTCAAAGCAATGCGAATACGCGCCTCCTCTTCAATGAAGATCACTAAATGGCTGAATATATGGAATTTAATTGTGGATGTCTTCAGCCCTATAAGTGTGCTTGTTTTCTTTTTTGTTTAGGAGACACAACATTTTGTAGATACCTGATCAGGTGCTACTTGTTCTCTTTATGAATCAACACTGTGCAGCTCATGTACGGAGCTCTAAAAAATGTCACCACAGCGCCTCTTGCCAACCTTTCGACGCAGTATAAGGAAAACCACTAAGAGATTTTAATTGGCCTGTCAATTAATTGTTTTGCTTAAAGGTATCATTTAAGAATCAATTCGTATTTTGTTAAAATTAATTTTTTGTTTTATTAAATATATCTTGGTTGGTTACTATGTTAAAGATTCCATTGATAGTAGAGATCCATTGATCGCCACTTACACCGCATTGACGTGTAATTTAGTCATCCCGCCACTGTATCCTTGATTTAGGGCACGATTACCCAAATTAATATACCTTTATTTGAGTTAATATCACTTCCAAGACAGCTCTGGTTCATCTTCACTCAACCTTTTGGTGCTTAGATATGTTATAAAAAACTTTTTCCCTTAGACCGTACATATATACCCTGAATCTTTGGTGGGGGTAGGTGCGTGCCACTCACGTGCTACAGGGATCCCCGGCCAAACTGTGATTTTGTGTGTACCTGATTACTGGTCTCATGGGTGGTTGGGTGAAGGGCGGATAATATTGAAATAGCTGGGGCTGCACTTCTTCCCAATACTGAATCTTTTTAGAAGAGGAAATGTGCTAGGCAGCCATTTGCCCCCCCACCCCCCGCCCCCATGCGACTCACCATTGTGTACGCTAGATTTGATGATGCGCATTTACTCCAAGTGAATATTGGTTTTAATAAATGTAATCTAATGCAAGGTGAGGAGACAATATCATTGCAAATTGTCTTTAAATCCCTTTATCAGTAAATTTTCCTTGAATGGAAGACTTTAGATGGCAGCAGTGGATAAACACACATACTTATGATCATCAACACACATTGTATTTTGGGAGAAAATAAATAGTTATGGTAATGAGGCTGAAATTAACAATAATCATTCTTGCGTAAAATGTTCATTTGCCATGAGGTATCGTGGCTCGTTTGGCAAATAACAGACCTTTAGTTGGTCCAACCTAACCGTGCTCACTTTATCGACATTGGATGGATTAGAGACTCTCTGGATTCACCGGGACTTGATCCAGTGATCTGCAGGTTACATGCCGATTTCCACCATTGATACCTTTTCTACTGCTATTTGGAATGTATCTTACCATGGAAAACTCTAAATTGTCATTAAATATATCGTGGTTAAGGAACTTGCATACACAAATTTGTATCTTCCAAAGTCATGTAAAATGACAAAAGTAAAAGAAAATTAAAAAAAAAAATACTTGAATGACATTGAAGCAGGTACTAGGCCAAACACATTCTCAATTGGAGCTAAGCTTGCCCTCAATGTAATGTTGTAACTTCTATATAATTATCAACGCTGAGATGACACCCCTTACCCACACTGCAGACACTAAATCAGACAACAGAGCATGAAATGGAAAAGGACGCGGAAACAACCCCCCACTGCGGGGATTTGGCACATTTTACTACGATATCGAGACACTATCAATGACATTTAAAACCTAATGAGACGCCTTCCCATAATGTGACATGACAATTAGCGATGAAGACATACGATTCAATTGGCGGCACAATGGATAATGATAATGGCACATCTGTACTCGTAATTTGCATTTCCCGTAATGACGCGTCCCTGGTGACATCTCTAATGGGCATCTCTGATGCACTGCATAGCCTGAGCTGCTTTTGAGGGCTTCCTGCATGAAGCAAGTAGCACTGAATCCTTTCTCGGATAGGGCCGGGAGGGGAACGGGGGCGGGGTCAGGTTATAGGGAAAATTATGTTCAGTGAGGAACAATCTGCCAAAATGACGGGCCCTTGGAAAATCCTCCTGGACCTTGAAAGGTGAACACGTATACCGCAGCATTATATATATATATATATATATATTTTTTTTTTTTTATAACGCCTGACATGCATGTGGTCCTCAGAGCTTTATAGAAACTTTGCACCCGTGCAAGTCTAATCATATTCATTAAATGCATTAAATTAGGGACACAATACACAGTCTTCTCACTTCATCGCTCGAAAAATCTTTGCTCGCTTGTGTATGACTACAACAAAGCCAGTAGCCTTCAAGTATATGGTGCATGATGTGTGTATTTTCGAGTAGGACTCCATTTTAAGTTTGTTGAGAAAAAAGACAAATAAACGTTAAAAAAAACAAAAAAAAAAAACAGTAGCTTCTGTACCCTCAGGGAAACCACTAATTGCAATCTTTTGTTGTCAGATCTCAGTTGCCATTACAGAAAATGTTCACCCGGGCAAGTACAATTAGCAATAGGGTGAAAAATTACACAATGCAAAAAACATACATTTTTTTCAAGACATTTTTGGACCTGGCAAATGTTTGCTCTAGTGCTGTTCATTTGCTAATCCTTTGCTCTGGTGCAAAAATACATTTAAATAATATGCATGTTTTACCAGCACAGTTTTTGCCCTAGTTCTAATTTCGCTTGCACCAGTGCAAGTATTGCTCTATACCATCTGTGTTACTTCCAGGGCATATCTTGTAAGCTAACTGCTAATTCACAAGATCCATTAAGATGGAGGTCAATTTTATATTGTAAGTTTTAACATCAGTGTCAAACTTTAAAAACAAATGTTTTATTCACCTTTAAGTTTGGGCTAATAGGAGTCACTTTAGTAACATGTAGGACCTGATTCATGGATAAGTGTGCATTTCTTCCACAATTGCCGCACGCCAAGAAAGACCCTATGTGAGCCTGCATTCATAATAAAAAATTATTGCCCCGCGTATTCATGGATTTTAATGCGCAAGTATCCGTATATGCAAGTCGTGCCCATAATGCCCCCGGCACGCCGCCACACAAAGCATAAACAGCCAGAACAGCTAACTTTGCAGGCTCCAGCAGGTGCAAATACCTGAATCCTTCAAACAGTATATGGGGTCCCCCGCAAGCAGGCCTGCATATTGGGGTCCCTGTGCGGGGAACCCCGTAAATCTTGCCGGCATGAGTATGATACTTTGTAAGTTGGGTAAAACTCAGAGAATCTGCTTGTGAACCCCCATAAACTGTTCCTGCACCCCGCTACACTGCATACGTGCACCCCTAAATTAGATCGGAACCCCGGTTCCGTACATACACCCCTAAATCCAACATGCAAACCCACCTCCGTGCTGCGATTCCTGTGCACAACGGCCTTTACGCCTGCCTTCGGGTCGCATAGAGATCAAGGGATTTGTGTGGCCATTTCTCTGCCGAGAGACTACGTGGGTGGCTCCAACAATACTGGTCGTTTGGCGCAGTTGTCAGTGCAAGGGACTGTCTGCGGGCCTCCCATCGTAATGCCCAATTTGTTGCATGTTCTTTCTGTGTTTCACCCTCTCTTACCAGCCCTCTGTGTAAGCCACACCTGCCCTCTGTGTGGTGTCTCGCGCAAGGTTCTCCACAGCTCACAGAAACGTGCTGAGCCTGCATGAACTCCACGCAAGTCCTAGAAAAGTACTGCGCATTCGATTCCATGAATCGCAAAATGGGTTTTTCATGCAGTTTGGCGCGCAAGGTCCCTATTTCCCGCTCAAGTAATTCCATGAGTCGGCCCCTAAGTGTAGCCACATACTGTGGTTGTGGATAGTGATGCGTTCCAAGTCTCATGCATAGGGATACAATCCTACTTAGTAAATTCATGGTTTAATTTTATTTTTTATTTTGAAGAAACGGCCATAATAGATTATATGTAGCACATTTGGCATAAAAACAACTACATCCTATCTGAAAAGCACTAAAAATGTATAAGAGGGAATACACAGGGCAACAAGTTAAAAGTTAGTAAAAACTAAGATTAAAAAGTGGGAAAAAACAATATATACAATTTATGGGCACGACAGAACATTAAAAACATCAGGGGAAGAAAAGGGGAAAATGCAGAAATATGGTCACAAAAGGCTGCAATGCATGAGACCACCAAGCAGCCCATTGTTCTCTTAACTGCACGTTTCAGAAAAGTTAACATCGTGCAAGCTTACATTAGGGTATCCATCATCAACAGATAAGATAGAGCTACACGTCATTGTATGAAATGCTTATTTCTACGTAAGGGAGTGATATGATAGGTTATTCATAACATGCTTGATACCCAGAGGTTTCCAAGCACGGACCGGGGATCAAATCTGTGGTGCTCTGCATTATCTTGTTTCCAAGGTAAGCACGTTGCCCCTGAGCTATCCTCCCAAGACTAAGAGTGTTTGCTCTGATATCAGCATAACCCTGGCAGAAGATAAGAAAATTAAGCAAATCTTCATTAGAAGTGCCATAAAGGGCAAGACATGTCAGAAGTTATACCCCTCCAAACCTCTCTCCCCCAACCACCCACTTTCAGGTTACTGCATCAAAAGGTAAATAAAGAATGCTTGCTCTGGTGGCAATTGATCTTTCATGAATATGATCTGACGAGGTTTAGATGAATCGTGCTGGATCCTTTAACTGCATGCCTTCGATTGCAAGATTGAACCAATTGTGAGGTTTTATGAGCAGCTTTCGAATAAGATTGGAGTTGCATACTGACATGAGTCACCATCAAGCATGTTAAAAATACATTAGGCATGTAGTGATCTAGCGCGTTGTTACTAAAACGATATTTCTCAATATATTTGATCCAGGGTATGGTCAGTGCAGATCTATTCTCTATCAAAGCACTGATTAAGTATTGGGTCAAAGTTGCTTGCGGATTACTCTATATTCTCAACCACTGCAAGGCAGGTTGCAACGGCAGATCATCCTCTATACAAATTCACCCACAGTTCTTGATGCACAGTAAAATCGGGGGCCGATTGTGGGAGACCTACAATATATTTCGATAAAAGCTGTTTTCGTTATACTATAAATGTGACAGATCACCGAACCCCCAGAGTGAGACCCAATAGTTCACAACGACAACGTTTTAAAAGATATATAGTTCTAGCATTATCGACATCGGCTGTCGTCTCCATATTCTAGAGAAATAAAAGACCCCTCCAATTGTCTGTTTCATTTTGAAGTTGAGTTTGTCCAAATGATTCATGCGTGATAGACTGCTATTGAAGCGGATGCCCAAACAATCAAACTCTTTTACCACAGGTATGGTGGATGCACTGCATCGGAGTTGCAAGGATTTGGTTCTCTGCCACTGCCGGTGACAAACCGGAATCACAGATTTTGATGCATTAACCTTTAGGTCTAGTTTGTTCATAAAATTAGAACATTCAATTATTAATAAGTGAAGTGCCCTTGGGGTTTGAGCAATCAGGACTGTGTCATCCCCGTAGTCAAGGGCGAGGATCTTTATTCCTCCAATTTTTGGAAAATCAGTCCTCAAATCAGTTAAGGAGTTCTAGGGTAATTTACGTATAAGGGAAAAGTGCAGGGGTGGTCGCCTTCATTGCCATGGGGGCTATGGGGAAATAGATGGCACAATATCCTGGCCGCCCACTTTTGACACAGGCCTGGGTGCCCTTTTGAATATTCTCCAACACAGCCGCTAGGTCCCTGGGGTTGTGAGCTTTCATGAGTTTAGCCAACAGCTTAGATCTATTGACGTTATCGACTGCAGTCGGTAGATCAATAAATGCTAGGTAGATTGTCAATTAGCTGTTATTAGATACATATTAAGGACATGTTCAAGTGTCCGCAGCTCTGGCCTGAACCACAATTGAATATCCTAGAGGAGATTATCTTGTGTCCCAAACAACGCTCTACTTTCCACAAAAGAGCTCTTCCAAAGATTTTAGATTGCGTGTTTAAAAGTGATTTTGGCCTATAAAATACATGATTGTCTCTCAATCACTTTTTAAATAAAGTTTGATTCAGAAAAAAAAAAAAAACTTTTCGTAAATCTTTATATCGGTGCAGTGCAGCACAATTTCATTATCAAGACCATATACATATTAGTACTTACACATTGCTGTATCAATACATCAATCACAGAATGAACCATGCAAGAATTCAGACTTGTGGTAAAAAGATCAATAGCTACATAAAACATACACTTCTCTTTAAAGATTAGGAAGATACGAGTCTTTGCCCAACTAACTGGCATGTGCCCCTTCTGCACTGATGCGTTCAATGATACTGCGAGAATTAGTGCCCGAAATTCCGGGAGATTTCTGTATAGGTCAGCAGGGTAACGCGAACAGAGGATAGCACAGGGGCAACAGGCTGGTCATGGAAGCAAGACCATGCAGAGCAACAGAGGTTTGAATTTCAGATCTGCGCTTAGAAACCAAACTCAGGTATTCAGTTTGTACAATAAATTCCATGTTTCCGTTGTTGTGATTTGCTGAAAGGTGAACCTTCCATGTGCGTCTGTTGTTAAATGAGTTGTCCATGCTGTCAGTTTAATGAGAAGAGCTCCAGATGTCCATATGGGACAGAACAATGTTTGTTGATATCTACATTTTATTTGGAGTGTGTCCTGGTTTTATGTAGACATTAGTGATAGTTATCACGTGCAATTTAATGCTGTCGTTTGGTCATGGCATGAAATTTTACAGGCATTAGTGGCTGAACTTGAAATGTTACAGCAAAAATCCGCAAGTGATAGACTTGTAAAAAAGGGTAAACAGAGTTGGGCTAAAATGGCAATTAGCACCCGGGGTGGGGGGGGGAGCAGTCAATCAGGCTCCTTGGATCGCGAACCAAAACTGCTGATCTCAGCCGCGGTCCATGCAACCTGTTTGTTTGTTTGTTTGGTTATTGATTTGCAAGGCGTGCGGAACCCTAGGGTATCGGTGCGCAGAATTTGCAAGAGAACAAGTATACGTTAGGCTTACGTTACAGACAACAATAAAGGTGACAAGTTACAACATTTGACAACAAGTGCATATGCAGGTCATAGTACATTACAATAAGTAGTGAGAGATAGGGCAGCCCAGTATGTACATAATGATATAAGGCTGTTATAAGGTAAGTATAGAGGCAGGGGGCAGATGCCCAGTAGGGACGAGAGTTGTGCAACTCAGGTGGGTGCTGTTTCTGTCATAGATAGAGGAGGGGGTCATGGTCAGTGACAGAGGGAGGTTGTTCCAAAGTTGTGTCGCCAGGACAGGCAAACTACTCCCTCCTGTCTTTTTTAGTTGGAATCTTGACACAATCCGTTTGGAGGAATTAGTTGTTCTGGTCGGTTGAGTGGGAACTTTCTTGATCATTCTTTCAGATAAGCACCTTTCAGAAATGTTTTGGTAAGGGAGAGCGTCTTGAGGGTAATTTTATCATTGGTAGAGAGCCATTTGTTCTGTCTTCTTACATGTGAGATATTCTCTCTCCGAGGGATCCCACAGGCTGATCTCAGTGCGCTGTTTTGTAGAATCTGGATTTTCTTGATGATGCCCTTGTTGGCTCCTAAATAGAGTGCTTTACAGGAATCCAGCTTCGACAAAATGAGGGCCCTTACCAGGATTAAACAACTTTCTTTAGAAAGAAAGGGTTTACACGCTCTAATCAGTTTACAGGTGTCAGCTGTAGAGGATGACATGGCACTTACTTGTTTGTGTAGGGTGAGTGTGGAGTCAAGGTGAAAGCCTAGTGTCTTGACCTCCTTTGCCACTTTGATAGTTTTTGCATCAATGAGGAATATTTGGGGTTGAGTTTGCTCAGGTTGGCTGCCGACCCAAGTATAAGGAGTTCTGCTTTATCATCATTCAGGCATAGGCCGTGGGCGGCCATCCATGCCTGAATGATTAGATACATTTTATTCACTAAAGCCATGTCCACGCTGTAATCGCAAGTGAGTGGAATAATGTTTCCCCCCCTGCCAGTGCCATCTTCCCCCACCCTACCTTCTCCTTTATATTTCACTTACACCCAACCCTACTTACCTCTTTTCTTCGGCAGCGGCGGCAGCCCCTCCACCGCTGCACTGCTGCTACCGCTCAGTGGCCGTCAATGGAAATGGAAGAGGGGCTCTGTATGGAGCCCGGCCTTCCACATCCATGGCCGCCATCTTGCCGCAGTATTTTCCTTCAATGAACGGGACGCCACGTGCATCCCGTTATTTGAATGAAAAAACATTGACTTTTTTAACACCCCAGGATTCCGGATTATAAGGCCAGGGTGCTAATAGCATTAAGACCCGGTCCAGCTGGCCGGATCGGGTCTTAACGCTATAGTAGTTTTACAAAGTTGCCTAGCAATACAACAAATCACATCATAAACCAGTCTGTCAATATTTACATCAATATAATAATTTGTACATCAAAATCAGTATTTTTGTACATTTATTTTTCCAAGCATAAATGCAAGCCTATGATTAAAATCACGCAAAATAAAGGGAACCTAAAAGAAAATCACCTCTTGGTTTACTGGTTAAATCAAAGAAACCCACTGAAAAAAAATGCATTAAAGGGTTACCTGCTTGTTGTCATTCTTTCACATAGCATGTAGCTTTATGCGTATATCCCATTTACCAAGCACCCAACATTCACCTCTGTTCAGGTACATGCCAAAGCAACTCCCCATTATTCACTCACTGGTGTGTTTGCAGCCACAACATGTTAATTGCATTTTAATTTGCCTGACAAAAAACATAAATAATAAAACAGTGCCCGCCTGAGTTCGAATTATTCAAGGCCCGATTTATGTAATACATGCCTGGTTCAAAGTGACTTTGCACTTCTGAAAAGTGACTTTGCACTGCACACAAACCCTGATTCATGGAACCGTACAGAGTATTTTTGCCGGGTAAAGTCATTTTGTACTGCAAAAATGACTATGCACTGACTTTGCCCAGATGTTCTACTGCAAAAATACACTTTGCACGGTTCAATGAATCAGGGTTTGTGTAGGCAGTGCAACGTCACTTTTCAGCAGTGCAAGATCACTTTCAACTGGTCAAATATTCCATGAATCAGCCCTGAGTCACTACATGCTGACAAGAGCAGATCGCTGTAAATTCAGTATTCCAGGGCGGTTAGGACATGGGCTTATGGGGTCCCTAGATTTGACAATATTTTGCGAAAACCAGGGAAATCCGGCCCCATTTCTGCACTCGCTCACCCGTGTAAAGCATTTGAAATGCTTTGAGGGCAAAAAACGGTTATTAACTAAAGGATTTGACGGTATAGCAAGTAAAAATATGCGAACTAGGACTACTGTGAGATTTAATAGAAGATTTTCTTTTCCAACGCCCATCTACACCTGACAGTGTCAACTTTCAAATGCTTGAGAAGCTGCCATGCGTGCCTCGAAGTGCCTGTGGTGTCTCACCCCTCCAGAGAACATGGTATCTCCCAGGGCTCGTGCATAACAGTGCCCAGTGCAAATAGCTGGGGATTCTTGACTCCCTTGAGTTTCAGGCTCGTGTCTCTGGTTCAGCTCTTTTGGCTGCGTCTGCGATTCAAATGTGGGTTAGGGAGGGCTTAGCCAGTCGCTGGCAGCGAGCGAGAAAGAGGACTCTTGCACTGAGGCCTTCCTTTCACAGCGGAACCTGAGACTCTACTGCTCTGCAAGTTACCCCGCCACATTCCTACGCAGTGGAGCAAGTGGAAATTTCAGCTTCCCAATTTAGACCGCTTTGTGGGTAACACATCTGCCCGGTTTCCCCGCGGCAACCGAGGCACACAAATGGCCATTGTTGCCCGCCACTTCACGTTGCATTACACCAGGTAACACCATCCGGGAAAACAATGCGCTCTGAAGCGATACCTAGTGCCCCGCCTAAGGAGTACATGTCAAACACCACATTTGAAATGCTTCAGTGAGGCCCGTGCTGCATGCCACATGTGGCCTGCACACACTGAATGAGTTTACCATGATTGCATGTAAGCACAGGCAACGGATGCATGCAGCTACACATAGCGACTTACGTCACGTTGCGCCTACCATTTACACGGCCGCTGGTTGCCAGTGCCGGAACTGGATTTATTTGCAGATTGTGGCTTGCAGGTGTGGGTTGAGCTATGGTGGTGGAGTGGGTGTTCGGCCCATGCCCAATCGTCAAGATAGTGTAGGTGTCTGGAACCTGTGGCTCTCCAGATGTTTTGGACTACAACTCCCATGATCATGCAGCAGTGGCTGTGCTGAACTTCCGGTTATGCACTAATTCGTGCAGCTGATGCTTTATCAGCTCTTCCTTGAAAAAAATGTGTTTCCAAATAATTGCATGAATATTTCATGCTAACTTTTTCTAAGCTAAATAACAGCAATGAATTTTTGCACGTTTACCAAGGGTTAAATTATTTATTTTTATTTTATCTATTTACATTTTTAAAGAGCTCACACAGCCCGGGGGCCTCGATGCGCTGTTACAAGAATATGTCTTAGTTGTATATTTAAAAGGCGCTTAATACCCAGAGGTTTCTAAGCATGGACCCGGGATCAAACCTATGTTGCTTCGTGTTGTTTTGTTTCCAAGGCGAGCACGCTGCTGGTGAGCTATCCTCC
This sequence comes from Ambystoma mexicanum, assembly GCF_040938575.1. Lineage (NCBI taxonomy): Eukaryota > Metazoa > Chordata > Amphibia > Caudata > Ambystomatidae > Ambystoma > Ambystoma mexicanum. The sequence continues at coordinate 583,071,743 of NC_090940.1, forward strand.
TGGGGCTAATACAAAATTATGCAGTCACAATTTTCCTGGGAACACAAGCACAGAATGTTGTGAAGCCTTCAGTACTATCCATTTAAACATTTTTGTTGAGTGCCAAAAAAAAACATTTCTAATGGACCGTGTCGTCACACCAATTGTGCATCTTTGATATATTCGATATCCTGCTTGCAGCTTTGGAAACTTTTCAACAGCAGAGGGCGTTCTGCGTCGTCGACTCGTGCTACCTCGCTGGCTTCCATCCTATAAATGCCTTAACCTGGCACCCTCATACCTGGCCAATAAGCTGATCAGATATCAGCCACTGCGCACGTTGCACTCCACCAATACATTTTTATTGGTGGAACCTCCTTCCCACTGTGTGTCAAAGGGTGACAGACGTTTTTCAGTTTATGGTCCCAAGCTTTGGAATAGACTTCCATTAGAGCTAATAACGAAGGACTCCTGATGCAGTGTCTAAAAGCATTAAACAACCTTTATTTTTAGATAATGTACAAACAACGACACTGCTTTCTCTGTGTATGTGCTGGTGTTTCAAGCATACCGTCATCCATTGGATATCACCTGCGCCTATATGCGGTTCATTCTGCCCAGTCGCGTGTTACAAATGCTTCAAAATCAAAATCTGGCGGATCTCAAAGGGAGGAGGCGTTCGTGAGAAATGCTGTAGAGGACAAACAATTGGGCATTGCTATAAGGTTGGGGTCCTGAGAACTCGAGATGAACTGCCCCATACCGCGATTCCGTTTCTTCTCATATTTCAGTCCTTGTCTATGGCAGGGTTGTCCAAATCCAGGCCTTGAGGGCTAGACATATGTTGGATTTTTAAGATGCCCCTCATTAATATTCATGAGGGACATTTGCATAACACTATTCCAAATGTATGCAAATTAGCTCTCATGAATACTAATGAGGGGTATCTTGAAACCCATCAGGATTCAGGCCTTTGAGGCTTGACATGGACAACCCTGGTATATGGGGTGTGGCAGACTCTTAGAATTGCAGGTTATAATTTTCCAAGCTCGGGTTTTGGGGGTAGGGCCAGTCTCTGGTGGCACTGAGGGCCTGTTCTCTGTTGCACTTTAAACAGGAAACTTCCAGACATAAAAATTGTATTGTATTTTTCGAGAAGGAGGCAACCATAGTAAGGTCAAGTAAGGTCAATGTAGAGGCAAAGCAATGGAGCCAATAGTGTTTAACTGAAGTGAGCTTTTCTACTGCTTTAGGTTTATCTCACTGCTTGCAGGTTGTGCTTTGCAATACATCTCATTAATAATAGATTCCATCTTTTATTTACTCACACTGGTGCTCAGCATTTGTGAAGATGAGGGAGGAAAGAGATCTATCACTTTAATCAGGCTGCTGCCCCCTCCTGTAGCTCTGGCCTGGATTTACATTTTTCCACGACAGTGCACAAATAATACAGTGTCCTGAATAAACAGTACATCTTGTAAACAAGTCTATAAACCCTCCCGAAGGCAGGCGTTAGACATATTGAGATGTTTGTGGATCTGATATAATTAAGTTTACTTGTAAGACAACCCAGTCTGTTAATGTGCATGCTGCATACATCTGTGAGCAACCTGCAGATTACAGGTTTGAATTCTCCAGAGAGTGACTTATACATTTATTCTTCTGATGTTATTAAACGGTATACCCTAGAGCTGGGAGATAGTATTCCTGGTATGTGTATTGCCACATTATTGTAGAATTGTTGACCAAGATCATGGAAGCTGGTGTTTGGTTTAGAGGACAGGTTGAAGATTGTTGAAACTTGCAAACAGAGTATGATCATAGCATTCCTATGCAGGCACAAACAAAGAGATCCCTAACAAATCACTGTAGCTCCCTGTATCCTTGCCCCCTTCTACGTAGGAGCCATAATAAGGCGACGCAAATACCTATCTCCATACAGCGCACCCACAAAGTGGCTAGGTAGCGAAGAAGAGAATTTGCATCTACAGAAGAGTGATCTGTTTTATTTGTCCAGCAGTGTTGCGGGAAAGGGGCACATTAATACACATGTTTCTAAATACATTTTTGTTTTGTTTTGTGTGTAATTGTGTTTTACAATTGGTTTCTCTGTATTCATTGTCTCAGACACATGCACACCTTTATTTGGAATTCATTCGCCAAAAAATAATGTTTATTTATCTATAGTTTTTGTCAGAAGTATTGTTGTCATCAGGACTTGCTTATTTTGAAATATTTGTGTCTAGACAACTTTCACCCCGTGTATTCTAGTGTCTCAAAGTTCAGTGAATAGATTGCTAACAGCCACATCTAGTAAAGTGGTTGATTAAGGACAGAAGGTATTTTCAGCTTAGGAGTCAGGCTATATGCATTTGTTGTAAGGCTATATGCATGTGTTCTGATGCTATAAGCATGTGTTGTAAGGCTATAAGCATGTGTTGTAAGGCTATAAGTAACAGTGGTAAGCAGTTTATGCTTGTATGTACTTGGTTCAGTAATGATGACTGAATTATTGTGTGATGGATTTGTTCAACTGTTTTTATGTGTTGTCTAATTAACACTCTGGACTCCATCAATACTTTTTTTTTATAATCTATTGTACAGGAACAAGATTTAATATATCACATTATTTTTGATGCTTGTAACAATTTCATTGAATTTTAAAATAGTGAAGAACAATTGAGAGACACTGTATCAGTACTAAAGTACTGCCAGCACCTGTGATTTGCATAAACTAATATAAAACCATTCGTATCAAAGTACGCTTACAATAAAATAACATACACCCAGAATGCTAAATATTCTTTCCTATATATGGTGAGGGCTAAAAACAAGTAGGTTTGGGGGTGGGACCCACACATGGAGGCGGAAAAGGTTATATGCTATCACCCCCTTCAGACCCATTTTCAGTTTAGGCTAATGGCTGAAGTCACCAGTCACCAACTGTGTCATGTCTAGGGTGTAGGGCTGCAAAGAGTGACATAACTAAGTACCTTAATCCAACACATTCAGCTCTTTGCATATGCTTCCTAATGCAGAGCAATGTGTTGTCTTACGTAGACCATGGAACGCATGCTCCCTGAAGCAGGTATAGACCACCGGGTCCACTTAAATTATAATATGTGGATGTGCTGTACGCCTTGACGGCTTTACTTGCGTCTCCACCGTATCGCCACAGCGTCTGGCCAACGATGGGGTTACCTGGGATTTGATTCATGTTTTCTGTGCCACCTATGCCTCTGACCCAAACCCCTGGCAATATTCTGATGAACTGTCTTAGCACTTATTTGTAGCAGTCCAATTTATGCAATGTGATATATTGCGAGTAATGGAGCAAATTAGCGGTGGGCAATGACGTATGATGGCCAACAAGGACATTTGAATGCAATAGCTGGCAAGTGATTATTGCCATTCTATTTGCTGACGCGTGCAGCCTATTTAGATAGTTGAGTTGTATAAAAATTAGTGGAATTTAAAAGCTCCCTGGTTGCTCCAAAAGTTTAAAAAAAATAACTACAACTCAGGCACGTATTGCAAGGGAATATTTATTGAGGAGAATCTCTACGGTTTGAACCGATCTATGTCGCTGATGTACATAACTTAGATTAACAAAGTGCCAACCAGGAGCCGAGACAACCCTGCCTCCTACACGTGATCAGTGGATCTGCAGAGTTCTCAACTGTGCGGTTTCCGATGCAGAACTTTTCGGTTGGAAAATACTGTGCTTATTTAGCTAGTAAAGAGCAGAAGAGTCGGATCCAAAGCCTTTGTTGCACACTAAACATATGTTGTGGTGTTGGGGATTTTGGCTGCGCACTGTGCGCTTCCTATTAGGTCAGCCGATATGCTTCTTGCTCTTGCAGGCCCAATACCATCACGTGACATTGCATTGACATCCCTTGACTGATGACATGCATAATATAGACCAAAAGTCTATCCATAAGGTAGTGAATTCCCAAACTCCCCCTGAGTGCTTTGAAGATTAAAAGTCATTATTTTTAATTGGATGCTTGAGCAGTCAGAAGAGATCAATGAGGGAATGTTTGATCTATACGCTACTGAAGACCTCGGACATGTCTTATTCATGTGCCCTTTTCTGAAATTTGACCAAGAGGTGTGGAGGGACAGAATTCTCTGTGCCCATTTTTCATTGTGAATACATTGAAAATGTGGGACATTTCCAAAGGAAAGATGGGATCAGACTAAGATTGCATGAAGCTGGAAGGTTAAAACAAATCTTCAACAATCCTTTTCTGGGCACTTCTTCCATCTAATGGCTATAGGTTAACATTGTACGATCTGACACTTTGTAACTTTTTAAGTGCCTTGCCCAAGAGACTGCACTGGCATGCCCTTTCCCTTTTGGTCAGGTCTCTTTCTTCTCTTTCCCGCTTCTCTTAATGGTTTGTGCATTGATCTTGCCATTTATTGTACCCTTTTATTTTTGTTTAGCGCTTGTGCGTTAAGCGCCATATAAATAAAATAAAATACAAAATTCAAGAGAAACAAGATGCTTTGCCATCCATGTATTTTGACCAAACACCCACACTATTATAGGGGCTTTAAAACAATGAAGGGGAAAACAAATGAAATACAAATTCTACCATATCTATCTAACAATATAATAAAAGGCCAGATGTATGTTTGTCTGATGCAGTAGCTTCACCTGTTGTCCCCGCTTGAGGGAGCTGTTGCCTTAGGATATATAGAGACAATGCCAATTTGCATTGCTTCACCTGTTGTCACCACTAGAGGGAGCTGTTGCCTTAGGATTTGGAGACTGTTCTGATTTGCATAGCTTCGCCTCTTGTCACCGCTAGACGGAGCTGTAGGCTTAGGATAAATAGTGGTCCTACTGTGCCAATGAAAACCTGCAATTTGCCTCGTGTACACTGGCCTGTACAATATTAACCCCATTATTTGGTAACTGAAAATGCCCTTTAAGTTAATAAAGCACACATCAGACATGTGTGTGGATTGTTCTGATTCCACTTGCACGCTAAAATGGTACACACCACAGCTTCACACCTGTGTAAACACTACCCACCCAGTTGCTCAGCCTAACTCACATTCTATCTACTGACCTACTGGGGCCAAGCATGGCCAGTTCAAAGATACTTTCTGGCTGAGGGATGTTTTGCTGCCTCAAACGAGTGAAACATGTGCAGCTAACTGACTGCACAGCAACCTGATGCCCACTACTGGGGGAGTCCTAAGTACCACCTTGCCTAGACCTTCGCTAAACACAGCCTTGGATCGAGTAGGTACAGCTCTTTCAAAGACGTGTGGTTATTTATGAGTTTGGGTCCATTGCAAACTAAGAAAGCATTGGCAACATCAACAGGTTTGACTTTTCTGTAGGCACTAGAACACCATATTCCTGCACTACTATAATGGTACCACTTGGCCATGATATGGCAACAGCAGGCAAATGTTGTTAGTATGGGCATTGTATGACAGTGCCGCGCAAATACCTATCAAACGCATACAAAAGCACACAGACTGTTAGATTTGCCAATGCAGGTTTCTTGATATGATATGATGTGATATGGCATTCATAACACACCTATACACAAGTGTTTCAAGGCATGACAAGGCAAGGGGGGGGAGACAACGATCCTACTAGGCCAGGTGTCACTCAGATTGCACACGTGCATGGGAAGGGATTCAGCAATTCAGTGCAATGAACAGATGCAAGAACAGACATAAGTTGTATTACTCAAGGAACTGGTTTCAAACATCAATTCAGCCATGTCATTTCAAAAAGCTGCTCAGAAAGCACCAAACCAACTGAAGGAGATTCCAGGAGATGTGCTTTGTGCAGCGAGGGACAGGTGGTGGGTGGAAATGGCCATGGGGACTAATCTACCATGGGTGGTCAGTGGTTGGGTGAAAAGTCAAACAACCACCACCGGCTCTGTGTCCCTCTTCACATCCCATCTCTCTCCCGTCTTCATTCCCCAAGGCAACTGTTTTGGATCATAGGCAGCACTTACAGCGCCACCTAATGGCCAAAACAATATGTACTTTAGAGAATGTCACTGCCTGCTTTCTCGTCCTGTGAAATAGTTTCAACCATGAGGCCAGGCACCCCTCTAAACGTTGAAGAGCAGTGAGTAGCCAACATCCTGTTTTTTTGCACCTCAATGAAAAGAAAGCCATGCAATCAATGATGCTCAAATCCTATTATTAGTTGTGTAACGTCAGGAGTTTTCCTTAAGAAAAAGGTAAAACACTCTTTGTGGAAATTATACGTTTTAATGTGCTGTTTATACATTATAATGTACCATTTGCAATAAAGGCTTTAGCTTAGATGGTTCTCAATGGTTTTGAGGATTGTTAAAAGGAAAATAAACTTTTTTTTTTACTAATAAGACACAGGGGTCCTTTATATTAAAACTAGGGTTATTGTCCACTGGAAAACAGGGTTGTTGGCAGGGGAGCTCCTGCAGACCATGTAGATGCCAGGGGTGCAGAGCAAATCCACCTGGTGCCACATTAAAGAAGCTTTGCACCAGTGCATGTGCAACTTTACATGGTATCAGCACGAGGGAAACCATTACCATGTTAGAAAAATGC